>NC_067423.1:7784164-8441664 GCF_009764475.1 Pristis pectinata
TGGGCCAAAGGGCCTGTTTCCATTCTGTAGGTAACACGGTGGTGTAGTGGTTGTTACAGGTCCGGCGACCTGGGTTCAATTCCGGCCGCTGTCTGGAAGGAGTTTGTATGTTCTCCCCGTGTGACTGCGTGGGTTTCCTCCGGGTGCTCCGGTTTCCTCCCGCATTCCAGAGACGTGCGGGTTAGGAAGTTGTGGGCGTGCCATGTTGGTGCTGGAAGAGTGGAGACACTTGCGGGCTGCCCCCAGCACATTCTCAGTAATGCAAAAAGACGCATTCCACTGTGTGTTTTAAATTTTTTAAATTTTACTTACAGCGTGGTAACAGGCTCTTCCGGCCCAACGAGTCCGCGCCGCCCATTTTAAACCCAAATTAACCTACCCGTACATCTTTGGAATGTGGGAGGAAACCAGAGCACCCGGAGGAAACCCACGCAGACACGGGAGAACGTAGAAACTCCTTACAGACAGCGAAGGGAATCGAAGCCCGATCTTAATATCTCTATTAGCAATTATCTCATTGACCAAACCTTTGGTCATCTCTCCTAATCGCCCCTTTTGTCGATTGGTGTGTAAATTGTTCGACGACCCTCCTGTGAAGTGCCTTGCAGCATTTTACCATGTTAAAAGTTCAACTAACATGCTTATTGTCCTTGCAGACACGTCAGAATAGGAATCTGACATTCAGAGCATGTACACACTTGGATATGTCCTACACAGTATCACTCAGATTGGAAAGAATTAAGAGTGCAGTTGCTGGAAGTCTGAAATAAAACCAGAGGCAGCATCTATGGAAGGAGAAACAGACAATGTTTCAGGTCCTTGACTATTCTTCAGAACACGTGATTGATCTGTGGATTTCTTGTCAATCTTTGACCATCGACATGCTGCGTCCAAAAGATCAAACACAATAATAAACCAATACCTTTCATTTTGGATATGGATTGGCTCAGTTAAAACTGTACAAATTCTTCATATAATGATTAAGAAATAAAATGTAAAACTAAAGAGCTGATTGTTGACTTCAGGAAGGGGAAGGAGGGCGAACATGCGCCGGTCTACAATGGGGGATCAGCAGTGGAGAGAGTCAGAGCATTAAATTCCTGGGCGTTAACATATCGGACGACCTGTCCTGGGCCCAGCACGTAGGTGCTATCACAAGCGCCATTGTCTTTACTTTCTTAGGAGGTTAAGGAAGTTCGGCTCATTACCAAACACTTCAACAAACCTCTACAGGGGTACTGTTGAAAGTATCCTGACTGGTTGCATCATGGTCTGGTACGGCAATTCAAATGCACAGGAACATAAGAAGCCGCAGAGAGTCGTGGACTCTGCCCAATACATCACGGGCACATCTTTCCCCATCATTGGTAGTATCGACAGGAGGCGCTGCCTCAAAAAGGCAACATCCATCATCAAAGATCCCCACCATTCGGGCCATGCCATCTTCTTGCAGCTACCATTGAGCAGGAGGTACAGGAGCCTGAAGTCCCACACCACCAGGTTCAAGAACAGCGACTTCCCTTCAACTATTTGGTTCTTGAACCAACTAGTTCAAGACTCACAAGAGTTTAGCAACACTACGACCACTTTGATCAATTTGCCCTAAATTGGACTCTTTTTTGTTCTAATTGTGTTCTTTCCTGTAAAAATTGTATTTAATTTATGTTCATGTTTTTCTTGTGAATGCTGCTTATCTGATGCTCTGTGCCTGTAATGCTGCTGCAAGTAAGTTTTGCATTGCACCTGTGCATACATGTACGTGTATATGACAATAAACTCAACTTTGACTTTGAAATGATGCTGATTCATTTTATTTAGATATATTTAGCTCAATTGACTCCATGATCATTAACCAATGTAATTTATTAAATTGTGCAAATAATTTGTGTTGGCTGTGATATTCCATCAATATTTGAGATAATTACAATCTGAAAGTTAAATTAAGCAACCTAGTAATTATCCTATTAAGCCAAACCATTTGATAATATTACATACATGAACAGTTGACAGTTGTTGCATGTGTCACGCATTTGCATGGTTCTTGGAAACTGCTCTAAATCTGTGTGCCAGGGGCTGTCTGGAAAATTCTCTGTTAAGATGTTCAAGGTAGACTAACCCAGACCAGCAAGAAACAGCCAAGAGGCAACAGACTCCAACAAGCACAAACCACTTCTGCCACTCAATTAACTGAGAAAGACTCACCGATACAAACCTAAAAGGCAGCTGTTAGCAAAACTCTCTAAACTCTCCAGACATGTCAATCTAGCAACTATTTCGTGATAGTCTGTCCTTCCCATGGGCTTTGAGCCCAAGGGCTTGACTGAATACAACAATTTGAAGCTTCTGGACTGTGTTAAAAATGAAAGATTTCACAAATCTTTTTTTTCTTAAATAACTAATTGTTCATTAAGTTTATCTCCTAAGACTACATCCAATGGTAGCCCTTGCTGGATGTTTTGTATTGGTTCCTCGTGCTATGTTTTGTTATTAAGGAGGGTATGGTTCATTGTTTAGCATCAAGAATCATTAAATCCTTATGGTAGAGGAGGACATTAAGCCCAATGAGGCCATGCAGCTCTTTATAGAATAATGCAGTCAATCCCATTCCCATCTCTATGATCTTTTTTACTATTATTTATAATTTAGAACATAGAACAGTACAGCACAGGAAAAGGCTCCTTGGCCCACAATGTCTGTGACAGAATGTGATGCCAAATTAAACAAATCTCATCCACATGATCCATATCCCTCCATTCTTGTGCTTTTTAAAAGCTTCTTAAGCACTTCTATCGTATCTGCCTCCACCACCAGGCCTGGCAGTGCATTCCAGGCGTCCACCACTCTCTGTGTAAAAAACTTACCTCACCCGCTTCCTTTAAATTTTTCCCTCTCACCTTAAAGCTATGCCCTCTAGTATTTGACGTTTCTACCCTTGGAAAAAGATTCTGACTGTCTACCCTATCATAATTTTATAAACTTCCATCAGGTCTCGCCTCGGCCTCCAATGCCCCAGAGAAAACAATCCAAGTTTGTCCAACCTCTCCTTGTAGCTAATACCTTTTAGTGCAGGCAACATCCTGGTAAACCTCTTCTGCACCCTTTCCAAAGCCTCCACATCCTTCCTGTAATTGGACAACCAGAACTGCACACAATACTCCAAGTGTGGTCTCACCATTAACTTGTACAGTTGGAACATGACTTCCCAACTCTTGTACTCAATGTCCTGACAGATGAAGGCAAGCATGCCAAACACCTTCTTTACCACCCTGTCTACTTGTGTCTCCACTTTCAAGGAACTATGTTCTTGTATCCCTAGTTTTCCCCATTCTACCACATGATCCAGGGCCCTGCCATTTACTATGTAAGTCCTGCCATGGTTTAACTTACCAAAGTGCAACACTTTGCACTTGTCTGAGTTAAATTCCATCTGCCATTCCTTGGCCCACTTTCCCAGTTGATCTAGATTCTGTTATGATGTTAGATAACCTCCTTCACTGTCCACTATACCAGTAATTCTGGTGTCATCCACTAACTTGTGGATACTAACCCGGATTTTGTGGTTGTAAGTACCGTCACCCCCATGAGCACACACATGCAGTTTAACATGGAAATCCAGCATCTGCTGTGTGAGGTTTCTTGCACCTTTGTAAGATGCATTGCTTTGCAACTTATTCAAGGATAATCTTCAGTAACTGGTGATCTGACAGGAGGGTCAACGATTTGTTATCTATTTTGACTTACTTTGACACAAAAGAAAACCATTCAACTCATTGTGCCCATTCTGGCATACCTCTCCATTTTTCCCTGAGCCCCATCCACGTATCACCTGCTCATTATCTCCCCTTTAATTCTTCATCCATTTAACTTCACTGAATTTACAGGAGCCAACTAACGTACCAGCACGTCTTTGGGTTGTCAGAGGAAACAGGAGCACCTAAGGGAAACCCAAACCAAGAACATGCTAACTCCATACAGACAACACTCAAGGTCAGAATCGACCTCAGGATCCTGGAATTGCAAGGTAGCAGCACTACCTGCTGCACCACCATATCAAGTTGTGGGCATGCTATGTTGGCGCCGGAAGCATGGCGACACTTGCGGGCTGCCCCCAGAACACTCTACGCAAAAGATGTATTTCATTATGTGTTTCGATGTACATGTGACTAGAAAAGAAATCTTATCTTATATAGAAAATTCTGAAAATGTCACACTTTGTTGCACTGGGTGTAAACGAGTTTTTATTGGCTAAAACTGCAGCATAAAAATATCTCGCGTGAAGAAAATATAATTTTACATGTATTCTTTGTCATACTCTCAGATAACCATTTCAATATTCTGTCCTTTTTTAAAATAATGAAAGGTTTACTTTCATTCTTATTACAAAAAATGAACTGCTGGAAGTACTTAGGGAGGAAGGCATCATCTGTGGAGGCAAAGTCAATGTTTTATAGAACATAGAACATAGAAGAATACAACACAGAACAGGCCCTTCAGCCCACAATGTTGTGCCAACATAGCTAATCCCTCCTACCCACAGAATCCCCATATCCCTCCATTTTCCTCTCATTCATGTGCCCATCCAAGCCCCTCTTAAAAGCCGCCAATGAATTTGCCTCCACCACCCTATCAGGCAACACATTCCAGGCATCCACAGCTCTCTGAGTAAAAAACTTACCCCTCATGTCTGTTCTGAACCTACCCCTCTCACCTTAAATGCATGCCCTCTGGTATTGGATCACTCAATAATGGGAAAAAGATATTGCTTGTCCACCCTATCTATGCCCCTCATAATTTTATACACTTCCAACAGATCACCCCTCAGCCTCCTCCGCTCTAGAGAAAAAAGCCCAAGTTTGTCCAGCCTCTCCTGATAACACATGTCCTCTAATCCAGGCAGCGTCCTAGTCAACCTCCTCTGCACCCTCTCTAAAGCCTCGACATCCTTCCTATAGTGAGGTGACCAGAATTGCACTCAATGCTCTAAATGCAGCCTAACCAGAGTTCAATAGAGATACATCATAACTTCTTGACTCCTATACTCAATACCTTGATTAATGAAAGCAAGCATTCCATAAGCCTTCTTAACCACCCTGTCTGTTTAAGAGCCGCAAAGTAATGATGCAGCTTTACAAAACTCTGGTTAGACCACACTTAGAGTAATGTGTCCAGTTCTGTTCGCCTCATTATAGGAAGGATGTGGAGGCATTGGGAAGGGTCCAGAGGAGATTTATCAGGATGCTGCCTGGATTAGAGTGCATGGATTATGAGGAGAGACTAAAGGAGCTAGGGCTTACTCACTGGAGAGAAGGAGGATGAGAGGAGACACGATAGAGGTATACAAAATATTAAGAGGAATAGATTGAGTGGACAGCCAGCGCCTCTTTCTCAGGGCACCAATGCTCACTTCCAAGAGGGCATGGCTTTAAGGTAATGGGTGGGGAGACGTCAGAGGGAGGTTTTTCACCCAGAGAGTGGTTGGTGCATGAAATGCACTGCCTGGGGTAGTGGTGGAGGCTGGTACGTTGGTCAAGTTCAAGAGATTGTTAGATAAGCATATGGAGGAATTTAAGATGGATGGATATGTGGGAGGAAGGGGTTAGATAGTCTTAGGTGTGGTTTGAAGGGCGGCACAACATGGTGGACTGAAGGGCCTGTTTTGTGCTGTATTGTTCTATGGTTCTATGGTACCTGTGTAGCCACTTTCAATGAGTCATGGATTTTACCCCAAGGTCTCTGCTCTTCAACACTGTTAAGGGTCTTGCCCTAAGGAGTGTACTGCCTCTTGGCATTAGTCCTACCAAGGTGCAACACCTCACATTTATCTGGGTTAAACTCCATCTGCCACTTCTCTGCCCACCTCTGCGACTGTTTCGATACAGTCCTGATGCAAGGTCTCGCCCCGAAACGTCAACTGTCTCTTTGCCTTTATGGATGCTGCTCAACCCACTGAGTACCTTCAGCAGTTTGGTTTTTGCTTCAGATTATAGGATCTGCAGTCTCTTGTGTCTCTGTTTTATCCTTATTGATTTGTTTATGATATTTCATTTTTCATCTGGAAATTATATGTTCCAATTATTATTTTACACCGTGTTCTATTTACTATTTATGTTCTATTTATTATTACCGAGTATAGTTTACTCTGTGACCTTCACATGAGCCAGGAGTCTCATTGCATCCTGATATATATGATAACAAACTAATCTGAATCTTTCATCAGAACTGGGAAGAGTTCTATTGAGTGTGTTTCTATTATCTTTGGTTTTAATTTCAGATTTCCAGCATCTGCAGTAGTTTGCTTTCATAAATTCATTCACTTGGGTGACTTAAAAGTTTGCCAGCTCATCATAGTTAACAACACGTTTCCACGTGACCTGGGAGGAGGCCATTCACCCATTGAGCTTAGAGTCATAGTCTAAGCTTTGTGTCAATAAAACCATCCACTGAAGATCTAATGACAGATTACAACACAACCAACCTTAACACTTTCATGTGATACTTAGAGAGTGTTGCATTGTCAGAAGTGCCATCCATTGCAGGCTCTGCTTAACTATTCAGGTTTAAGTCAAAGATCTCATGGCTATATTGACATAGGAGCTTTCTTAGTTTCCTGGTCTACATTTCCTTTTTGACCAACACCATCAAATTCCGGTCATTCATTAACTTTCTTAGTCATCGAGTCTTAGAGCATGGAAACAAACCCTTCAATCCACCAAGTCTGTGCTGGTCATCAAACACCCATTTACACTAACACTGCTATTATCAGACTCTCATATGCTAAAAGATGAACTCTTGATCTCCCAATCTACCTCGTCGTGGCCCTTGCACTTTATTTGTCTACCTGCACTGCACTTTCTCTAACTGCAACACTATAATCTGCATTCTGCTTTTCTTTTTACTACCTCAGTGTATGGAATGATCTGTTTGGATGGCATGCAAACAAAACCTTTTCACTGTATCCCGGTAAAGTGACAATAATAAACCAATACCAATACCATTTTATTCTCCTCATATTCCCATCAACGCACACTAGGGGCAATTTACAGTGGTCAATTCACCTGACTGAGGTGAGACAAGTCTCACTTTTCTATTTGGAATGTCTGCATGAAAGCCCTTGTGTAAATCCCACATTGCTGGTGGAGGGCACAGCTTCCCTTGCAGAAGTGCTTAAGATATATGAAAAGGAAATATGAGACTAAAGCTGAACATTTTCTGTTTGAGGGGCAGCACAGTGACACAGGTAGAAGTGGAATTACTCTGAGAGAAGGCATAACTCACAGAAGGATACAGATCTAATGGAGGCAATGGGATTACTGTAGAAGGACAAAAAGGTCAACAAGGATGTGATGGGCCGAAGGGCCTGTTTCTGTGGTGTAGAACTGTAGGACTATGATTCAAAGCTCAAAGGGTGAATGGCCTCCTCACAGGCCATGAGGAAATATGGTAATATGAAAGAAAGAAATTTCCTACTGAAGTTAAAGACCAATAATAATTATAATAAATGAGCACTGGATTTCATTGAACTTTTGAATTTAAGTCGAAGAAGTAAGATTAATGATCCATTGCTGTTTGCATTCGATGATGTATGGCTTGGTATTCACATCAAATTTAAGTGGATTCTGGAAACCACTCTGTGGTGCATTCCATGTGCAATCATTAATATCACCAAGTTGTAATTATTCAATTATTATCTGCAGGATACCGACATAATTACTGACAAGGAATAAATAAAAGGTATCTGTTTGTTATCCTGTCTGATCCTGCCCAGCCGCTTATATGGGAATTGTGCTCACTTGGTGACAGTGTTAATAAATACTTTGGAAGGATTCAAACAAGAAACCAGCAGCAGCGCAGTGAAGAGAATGATTCACAGGATTTTTAGCACCTCAGAAATGTCATTGGATGTGTAGGGTCAGAGGAATAATTTTGTTCTGAGTCTCCCTGAGCCATGGGGTGGTGAATCCATTCTGCTCTCACTTTACTGAGGGCAATAAACACCTCTCATCACCAGTGCTCGGTTTAATCCTTCTTGGTTCCAGTTTCCTGCCAATCGCAGGAATAATTGTAGCCTCAAAGTACAGAAGTTATCGAATGCAACTACATGGTGTGGGTACTTCTTACTCACACAATGGAGATAATGGAGAGCACTTGATAAGTGACCGGAATAGTGGGATGAAATCATAAACCCATCCTTCAGAATGGTATGGCTGCAAAAACCTTTCTTACAGATTGACAAGAGAAAACCAAAAGAAACAGAGGATTCAGAAACAGTTGAGACACAAATAGAGACTCCAGATGCTGGAAATCTGGAGCAACACACAAAAAAAAAGTGCTGGAGGAACTCAGCCGGTCAGGCAGCATCTATGGAGGGAAATGAACAGTTGACATTTTGGGCTGAGACCCTTCATCAGGACAATCAGAAGCAAGACATTCAGAAACAGTTACAAGGAATTAAATGCTTTAAAAAGTCTGCCAAAAGACAGTTATTTCTTGACTGTAAATGACTCATTTCACCACAGTTTCGATGGTGTAATTCAAATTGTTAGAATGAATCTCAGAAGCAGGGTACAGCTCATGCCTCTATTATATGTAAGCTTAACATTTTAGTCCATTAAGTCAATGCCTGCTCTCAGAGTTACCCCATCAATCCCATTCCCTGCCTTATTTCTCTGCAACCTTTTTTCTCACACATGCCCATTAACAGCCTCCTGATTCTCCCATTTGTTACATAGCAGCCAATTAACCTACCAATTGGCAAATCTTCGGGATGTGGGGGGGAAACCGGAGTACCAGAGAGAACATGCAAACTCCACAAAGGCAGCACCAGAGATCAGAATCAAACCCAGGTCACTGGAACGGAACATCACTGTGCCATCTGCTATATTGCTCAAAGGTGAATTTCTAAGCACAAACGTCCACCTAAACTCTGTGCAACACCAGGGTGAGCATGGGCTCCAATATATGAATGGTAGCAGTTACGATCTCAAAAAAAGTGGTGTAATGTCAGTTGTGGCGCAGTGGGGAGGATGCTTACTCCTGAGTCAGGGACGTGTTGGGTTCAGCCCTTACTGTGGAGATTCTATCAGGAAGGTCCAAGCTGATGCTTCAGTTCAAGACTGGGGAAGGGCTGCATGACTGGAAATGCTGGTTTTCATGTGAGATGCTCAACGAAGACTCTGTCTGTTACCTTAGGTGAAGACATAACATTCGGTTGCATTACGTGGAGAAGGAATAGATTTGTCCTCTGTCCTGACCAGTATTTATCCCTCTTTCAGCATCACACCAAGACCAATTTGATCATGTTTACATTTGTTTTTGGGAGATTGCTACATGTAAAATTGGCTGATATGTTTCCCACATTATAACAACGTCACTTCTTCAAAGGGCTTTGTAGCTTGCTGTAAATTACTTTGGGATGTCACTAAAAATGTTACAAGATGCAAATATCTCATTTTCTCCAGGTGGATGCTGCAGTGCAAGATGATACCCAAAGAGAGAAAATCCAGCTATCACCTCCTGACATCCAATGGCATTACCGTCACTGAATCCCCCACTATCAATATCCTGGGGGTTACCATTGACCAGAAACTGAACTGGAGAAGCCATATGTCTGGGTGCATCTGGATACCTATCTGGATGCATCTTGGCTTGGTACGGCAACTGCTTTGCCCGGGACCACAAGAAACTGCAGAGAGTTGTGGACACAGCCCAGTGCGTTACGGAAACCAACCTCCCCTTCATGGACTCTTGTCTTTACCTCTCGCTGCCTTGGCGAAGCAGCCAGCATAATTAAAGACCCCACCCACCCGGCTCATTCTCTCTTTTCTCCTCTCCCATCAGGCAGAAGATACAGGAGCCTGAGGGCACGTACCACCAGGCTCAAGGACAGCTGCTATCCCACTGTGATAAGACTATTGAACGGTTCCCTTATACAATGAGATGGACTCTTGACCTCACAATCTACCTTGTTGTGACCTTGCACCTTATTGCACTGCACTTCCTCTGTAGCTGTGACACTTTACTCTGTACTGTTATTGTTTTTACCCTGTACTACCTCAATGCACTCTGTACTAACTCAATGTAATTGCACTGTGTAATGAATTGACCTGTACGATCAGCATGCAAGACAAGTTTTTCACTGTACCTTGGTACAAGTAACAACAATAAACCAATACCAATACCAATATACTCAATGTGGCTACATGAGCTGGTCAGAGTCCAGGAACCCTGTGGAGAAGGAACTCACTCCCAAAAGCCTGTCCACCATCCACAAGGCTTAAGACAAGAGTATATGATGGATCACTCTCCACTTACCTGGATGAGTCTAGCTTCAACAACACACAAGAAGCTTGACACCATACAGAGCATAGGCACCCTATCCACAACTATTCACTCACTCCACTACCCACACACAATAGCAGCACTTTGTGCCATCTACAGGATGTTAATTTGGACTTGCAATCCCATTTTATTGTATATAAATCTCACATGACATTTACCACTGGGAGTACAACACAAGTCCACACACCTCAGTTGTGGGTTCCTTAATGAGATCTGTAGGAGTTTTAAGATGAACTTTAACCTCTGGTTGTTCTGGACTTCCATACTTCCTTACAACATGGAAGGAGACCAGTTCGGCCCATCAAGTCTAAACCAGTTTTCAGACCAATCCCATTCCCCACTAATTTTCCCCATAAACATATTTCTCGACATTCCTAGATTCTACCCCTCACCTACACACTTTGGGTAATTTACAGTAGCCAACTAACCTACCAACCCAGACACCTTTGGAATGTGGGAGGAAACCGGAGCACCTGGAGGAAACCTACGTGGTCACAGGGAGAACATGCAAACTCCACACAGACAGCGCCGGATGTCAGGATTGAACCCGGGTCGCTGGAGCTGTGAGGCAGCATCTCTACCCACTGAGCCACTGCGCCACACTTTTCTCTTCACTTCCTCTTTCTTGCCACTATAGCTTTACTGAACACCATGCTTCTGCCGAAAATAAACTTTCACTTGTTCGTATCCTGAGCAAGGCGATAAAGAAATAACTCACAGCTCAACTTTCTGGAATATTGCAAATTAGTATCAGTGTTCCTCACAGGTCTGTTTTAACAAAATTTAAAAAAAATAAATAAATGAAGTATCTTATTTTGAAGCATTTGTGCTTAATAATTAAACACTGGCCTTATTGTTAAGGTTGCATGGTTAACATAGTTCATTTGCTTTTACGTTAAAGCAGAAAAGTGAGTCTGCCTCCCCACATTAGACGAGTCTCTGAAAGACAAGGTCAGCGGGGATTGAAAGTGGTCTCTTAGCCTGTTGCTAAGCCAAACACATGAAATATTTACTGTTTGAACTTCAGTAATACTGAAGTGCACTGTTCGAAACCTTCAATATGACCAAGTTCTGAATATTTGAAGTTCCCCCACGGTTCCACTTAAATCTAACAGGCTGTGTTTCCCCACCCACGTACAATGCTTGGGGCCTTCACACTCAATAAAACCTCCTTTGGTATCATTAACACACAGCCAAAAGGATAATATAAGCTTCATTTCATAGAAGTCTGCAAGCATTCCTTGTCGTTATGCATCTGTCTTGTTCTGTGTGAACGGCTGCTTTTCCTGTGATTGAAAAACGTAGCACGTCACTCAAAGGATCACGAATCTAAGTCCACTTTGGAAGTCCAAAGTTCAGTGTTAAATCCCACCAACAAGATGTGCCTTACAAAGGACCTGATTTTAAATACCACTTCACTTATTCTTTTTTTTGTATTTTCATCTTTTCCATTGACTCAAAACAAAAAAGAATGCACACTTATACAGCACCTTATCAGTCTCCCCAGAACATCTCAAAACGTTTCACGTTCAGTAAATTTCATCCAGTTATTTTTGTTTGGTCTTGGAATTTGGACTTTGCAGGCATTACTATCACCATTATCCATAACTAAACACCCACCTTGGTGAAAATGGAGTTACACGGAGGAAGACAGGATAAGAATGGTAAACATCCTTCCCTGAAGGACATTAGTGAACCAGGTGGGTTTTTAAACAACAACGCATTCACTTTGTGATCATCATTGTCGATCCAGCTTTTTAATTCCAGATTTATTTAACAAGTTCGGATAAATTCCCCAGCTACCCTTTTGAGATTTGAACTCATAGAACATAGAACAGTACAGCACAGGAACAGGCCTTCAGTCCACGATGTTGACTGAACTAATTAAACTAGTAATTAAACACCTAACTAAACTAATCCCTTCTTCCTACACAATATCCATATCTCTCCATTCTCTGCATATTCATGTGCCTATCTAAGACACTTCTATCGTATCTGCCTCCACCACCACCCCTGACAGCGCATTCCAGGCACCCACCACTCTCTGTGTAAAAAACTTGCTCTGCACATCTCCTTTAGAATTGTCGCCTTTCACCTTAAATACATGCTCTTTAGTTTTAGACACTTCAACTCTGGGAAAAACATACCATTGTCTATTCTATCTATGCCTCTCATAATCTTCTATCAGGTCTCCCCGCAGTTTCTTCCACTAACAACCCTAGTTTGTCCAACTTCTCCTTATATCACGTGCCCTCTAATCCAGGCAGCATCCTGGTAAACCTTTTCTGCACCCTTTCCCAATTCTCGTGTCCCTGGATCATGTCCCAGGCCACTTATAGTAGTTGAATAAGTCAATCACCATGTTATTGTAGTTTCCACCTTATGCTGAAAAATGTGGCCAGAATTTTACAGACTCCAAGATCTCACATATTCTAAACAGCCAGTTCCATTGTTCTTGGAAATTAGTCATGGGAGGAGTATTCGTAAAAGCAATGACAAACCTGGATATCTTTGAGAAGTGCTGTGGGAATCCATGTGAAAGCACCACAACAGTGTTAAAGTTTTAAGAGCATCAAACAATCTGCTGGAGGAACTCAATGGGTCGAGCAGCATCTGTGGGGGGAAAGGAATTCTTGATGTTTTGGGTCAAAACATCATCAGGACACTGATGTTAAAGTTTCAAAGTGTATCCAAAGAATGCTTCAGTGGATCAACCCTCCACATTATGTTTTACTCAGACACATAAACCAGGAAGGTCCATGGCAGCCTCTTTAAAGAGGTTGTCTACTTTATCCAACAGTGATTAGCATTTAGGATCTTCCTTGGAGGTACTCCAGTCCAAACACTGTAACTTTATTTACATTGGAGCAAATTCTTGGCTCTCCAACACTACTCAAACGGAAACAAACTTGCTTCAACTTGGGTACGTAACTCAGGTCCAAAGCTACAAACTGCAGGTGGGGCTAGGCCTTTGGAAAATAGCGAGCAAAGGAATTTTCCTGATGATAATGCATTGACAGACCAATCAGTTCATCACATAACTGTCCACTATTCTCTGTACACTGATGCAGGAGGTAGCAACATCGAATGATGTCAATGAACAGATTGCAAAAAGCAAAAGGGTTATAGCATTTTCAAATGCCATATAAACAGCAAAATCAGCTTGCCTTTATTAGTCAAGGCATTGAGTTCAAGAGTCAGGAAGTTATGATGCAGCTTTATATAACTCTGGTTAGGCTGCTTCTGGATTATTGCATTCAATTTTGGTCGCCCCCCCCATTATGGGAAGGATGTGGAGGCTCTGAAGAAGGTGCAGAAGAGGTTTACCAGGATGCTGCCAGGATTAGAAGAGATATTTTGCTTTGAGGAGACATTGAATAAACTTGGGTTGTTTTCTCTGGAGTGGCAGAGGCTGAGGGGAGACCTGATAGAAGTTTTTAAGATTATGAGAGGCATAGATAGGGTTGACAGCTGGTATGTTTTTCTCCTAGGGTTGAAATGTCCAATACTGGAGGGCATGCATTTAAGGTAAGAGGGGGTAAGTTCAAAGGAGATGTGGGGGCAACTTTTTTACACAGAGAGTGGTGAGTGTCTAGAATGCACTGCAAGGGGTGGTAGTGGAGGAAAAAACAATAGAGGTGTTTAGCAGGCTGTTAGATAGGCACATGAATGTGCAGAGCATGGAGGGATATGGACATTGTGTAGCCAGAAGGGACTAGATTAGTAGGCCTTTGGTATTGGTATTGGTTTATTATAGTCACTTGCACCGAGATACAGAGAAAAGCTTGTCTTACAAACCAATCGTACCGGTCAATTCATAACACAATGCAGTTACACTGAGTTAGTACTCCGGCACAATTATTCTCAACACTGGTGCCCCACAAGGCTGCATCCTCAGCCCCCTACTCTACTCCCTATACACTCACGACTGTGTGGCCAGATTCTGCTCTAACTCCATCTACAAGTTTGCAGATGATACCACCATTGTAGGCCGTATCTCCAACAGCAATGAGTCGGAGTACAGGAAGGAGATAGAGAACTTAGTGGAATGGTGTCATGACAACAACCTTTCCCTCAATGTCAACAAAACAAAAGAGATGGTCATTGACTTCAGGAAAGGGGGCTGTACTGTTACTGTTTTTACCTGTACTACATCAATGCACTTTATACTAACTCAATGTAACTGCACTGTGTAATGAATTGACCTGTACGATCGGTATGCAAGACAAGTTTTTCACTGTACCTTGGTACAAGTGACAATAATAATAAACCGGTACCAACAAATACAGAGTGCATTGATGTAGTACAGGTAAGACAATAACAGTACAGAGTAAAGTGTCACAGCTACAGAGAAAGTACAGTGCAATAAGGTGCAAGGTCACAACAAGGTAGATCGTGAGGCCATAGGCCATCTCATTGTATAAGGGAACCGTTCAATAGTATTATCACAGTGGGGTAGAAGTCTGGTGGTATGTGCCCTCAGGCTCCTGTATCTCCTACCCAATGGAAGAGGAGAGAAGAGAGAATGTCCCGGGTGGGTGGGGTCTTTGATTATGCTGGCTGCTACACCAAGACAACGAGAGGTAAAGACAGAGTCCAAGGAGGGGAGGTTGGTGTCTGTGATGCACTGGGCTGTGTCCACAACTCTCTGCAGCTTCTTGCGGTCTTGGGCAGAGCAGTTGCAGTACCAAGCCGTGATACATCCAGATAGGATGCTTTCTATCGTGCATTAGTAAAAGTTGGTGAGAGTCAAAGGGGACAAACCAAATTTCTTTAGCCTCCTGAGGAAGTAGAGGCGCAGGTGAGCTTTCTTGGCCGTGGCATCTACGTGATTTAACCAGGACAGGCTGTTGGTGATGTTCACTCCCAGGAACTTGAAGCTGTCAACCTTCTTGACCTCAGCACCATTGACGTAGACAGGTGCATGTACACCACCCCCTTTCCTGAAGTCAATGACCAGCTCTTTTGTTTTGTTGACATTGAGGGAAAGGTTGTTGTCATGACACCATTCCACTAAGCTCTCTATCCCCTTCCTGTACTCTGACTCATCGCTGTTTGAGATACGGCCTACAACGGTGGTATCATCTACAAACTTGTAGATTGATTTAGAGCAGAATCTGGCCACACAGTCATGAGTGTATAGGGAGTAGAGTAGAGAGCTAGTTTAATTACTAGTTTAATTAGTTTGGCACAACGTCGTGGGCTGAAGGGCCTATTCCTGTGCTGTATTGTTCTATGTACTATGTAATAATAATTCACACATAACCAGGGTCCCAGCACCAATCCCTGTGGTACACCACTGGTCACAGACTTCCAATCAGACATGCAACCTTCCACCACTACTCCTGCCTCTGGTCAGCAAACTAATTTTAGATTCAATTAGCCACTAAGCTTGGACTCCAAGTGCCTAAACTCCCGGACCAGTCTACCAAGCAGGACATGGTCAAGTGTCTTGCTAAAGTCCATATGGAGCTACTACACTACCTTTATTAATCTTTTGAGCTTCAATGAGCTTTTAGCTGCCTCAGAAAAGTGAATCACATTTGTGAGGCAGGATATACTCCACAAAAATCCACGCTAACCATCCCTGATCAGCCTCTGCCTTCCCAAATACTCATAAAACCTATTCCTCTGGATTTTCTCCAATTACTTCCCTACCAGTGACATTAGGCTCACTGGCCTGTAGTTACCTGGCTTATCCCTGCTGTCCTTTTTAAATAAAGGAACAACATTAGCTAACCTCTAGTCTTTTGGCACCTCACCTGTGACTAATGAAGATGCAAAAATCTCTACCAGGGCACCAGCTATCTCCTCCTTTGATTCCCATAGCAACCTGGGATGGATCTCATTCAGCTCTGGGGATTTATTAACCTTTATGCATCTCACAACATCCAATAGCTCCTGAATTACTCCAGATTGCCCACATCGCCCTTCCTGAATTCACTATCTTTAATGTCCTTCTCCCTTCGTAAATACAAGTATTTGTTTGGGATCAGTAAAGAAACAGACACAAAGTGCTGGGGAGGATCCACCAAAAAGTTGGATGAAGGAATAAGTTTAGCAATTATTTCTAAACATGGGAACATTTTGAGAAGCTATTTTGGAGACTAAGACCATGTGGGTTGAAAGTTCTGCAACCTGAGATCATACAGAGGAACATAACTTGGACTGCTTTTGGAAGACTACTATAAATGGACACATTTAGCACATTGTTAGTGTTCTAAATATTATTCAGGGGGTCCCATGCCTTCCTTGTCCTCACTGTGAATGTCCCTGATTCCAGCAAGAGTTGGGCAAGAAGACGAGGAATACAGAAAAGCTGAGAAGAATGTTCCAAAGGATAAAGATCTGGAGACACAAAAGACTGCAGATGCCGGAATCTGGAGCAACAAACAATCTGCTGGAAGAACTCAGTGGGTCGAGCAGCATCTGTGGGAGGAAAGGAATTGTTGACGCTTCGAGCTGAACACCAGATGCTGCTTGACCGGCTGAGTTCTCCCAGCAGATTGTTTGTTGCTGAAGATCTGGAATAAATTGAAACATATAACCATCCATTTAAAGGTTATTTTTCTTCTAGACATGTCTATCCTCTGCGTTCTTACCTTCTTTTCCCAGTGTTCTGTTGAACTAAAATCAAGGCTCCACATTGAGAGACTTGAGGAGAAAATCTTGTCTGACGTGTATGTGGTACAGAGAGTGGTACAGATCTGTCAAACATTCATCCTTTGCATGGGACATGGGCCCTGATAGATGTTACAATGAGCCTTCAACTCCCTACAGATGTGCCAGCAATTTACATTCCACAGCTTGACACATCTTGGACCAGCACACATGAGGTGCTAGATAAATGATTCACTTATTTTACTTTATTTTAATAATTTTATTTTTACTTTTTTTCAAATTTTTTAAAAGTTATTTTACACTTTTTATTATTTGATTCTTGGTGAATAGACTTTAACTGTCTCTGGAGTATTGCATTCAATTCTGGTCGCCCCATTACAAGGAAGGACGTGGAAGCTTTAGAGAGGCTGCAGAGGACATTTATCAAGCTATGACCTGGATTAGAAGGCATGTGCTATAAGGAGAGGTAGAACAAACTTGGGTTGTTTTCTCTGGAGCGGTGGAAGCTGAGGGGAGACCTGATAGAGGTTTATAAGATTATGAGAGACATAGATAGAGTAGACAACCAATATCTTTTTCCCAGGGTTGAAATGTCAAGTTCTAGAGGGCATGCATTTAAGGTAAGAGGGGGAAAGTTCAAAGGAGATGTGCAGGGTAAGTTTTTTAAACAGAGAATGGTGGGTGCCTGGAATGTGCTGCCAGTGATGGTAGTGGAGGCTGAAATGATAGAGATGTTTAAGAGGCTCTTAGATAGGCACATGAAAATGCAGAAAATGGAGGGATATGGACTTTGTGTAGGCCGAAGGGATGTTTAGTTAGCCATTTAATTACAAATTAAATTAGCTTGGCACAACTTATGGGCTGAAAGACCCGTTCTATGTCTCTGACCATTAGTTTAATATTATTTCCAAAGCCCTTGACACCGGCCATCAGGATGTTCTGAGGGAGGGGCCTCAGGATTGACCGCTGAGGCCTAAATATAGTTCTTCTCATAGGTGATAGTTCTCCTCATTGGCCAGTTCAGCTTCTGTACCAGGTTAGTCTAAGTAGCCCAAAGTTTTGACAAAGTCAAAGTCAAGTTTATTGTCACATGCACAAGTACATGTATGTACAGACACAATGGGAAACTTACTTGCAGCAGCACCACAGGCACATAGCATCAGATAAGCAGCATTCTCAAGAAAAAAAAACATAAATTAAGCATAAATTACACATAATTTTTGCAAGAAAGAACACAAACAAAAAGTCCATTGTAGTGCAAAGTGATCAAAGTGGTCAGGATGATTTGGACCACCACACCAAAAAATCTCATGAGACAATTTTAAAGAAATTCTCCCTCGATGAACCTAGCCAATACTTATCCCTCAGTGAAAAACTGGGTCACTATTTCATATTTGTTGGTCAGATCTTTCTCTGCACAAATTGACTGTCACATGTCCTGCACTACAGTGGAATTTCAGAACTACTTTCTTGCTGTAAAGTATCTTGAAATGTTCTAAATGTTCTAAATTCTAAACATTCTAAATTCTAAGTTAACACATGAAAGAGGAGGTTCTTCGAGGAGGTTACCAACAAGGTTGATGAAGGAAAGGAGTGGACGTTGTCTGCACAAAGTCCCGCATGGGAAGCTGTTCCAGAAGGTTAAGTCACCTGGCATTAAGGATGAGGTAGCCAATTGGATTCAACATTGGCATAGCGGGGGAAGCCAAAGAGAGGCAGTAGATGGTTGTCTCTCTGACCAGAGGTCTGTGACTAGTGGTGTGCCACAGGGATCAGTGCTGGGTCCATTGTTGTTTATATTAATGATTTAGATGGTACTGTGGTAAACTGGATCAGCAAATTTGCGGATGACAGGAATATTGGGGGCGTAGTGGACAGCGGGGAAGGCTATCAAAGCTTGCAGCATGTCTTGACCAACTAAGAAAATGGGCTGAAAAATGGCAGATGGAATTTAATCAGACAATTGTGAGGTGTTGCACTTTGGGAGGACAAACCAGGGTAAGACTTACACAGTGAATGGTAGCACTCTGAGGTGTGCGGTAGAACAGAAGGACCCGGGGATACAGATCCATAGTTCCTTGAAATTGACATCACAGGTAGATAGGGTCATAAAGAGAGTTTTTGGTACTTTGGCCTTCATAAATCAGGGCATTGAGTACAGGAGTTGGGATGTTAGGTTAAAGTTGTACAAGACATTGGTGAGACCGAATTTGGAGTATTGTGTGCAGTTCTGGCCACCAACCTACAGGAAAGATATCAGTAAGCTTGAAAGAGTGCAGGGGAAATTTACAAGGATGTTGCTGGACTTGAGGACCTGAGTTGTAGGGAAAGGTTGAATAGGTTAGGACTTTATTCCCTGGAGCTCAGGAGAATGAAGGGCGATCTTATAGAGGTATACAAAATTATGAGTTGTATAGATAGGGTGAATGCATGCAGGCTTTTCCCTCAAGGTTGGGTGAGACTAGAACTGGAGGACATAGGTTCAAGGTGAAAGTTGAAATATTTATGGGGAATCTGAGGGGAAACTTCTTCACTCAGAGGGTGGTGCGAGTGTGGAACGAGCTGCCAGAGGAAGTGGTAGATTCAGGTTCAATTGTAATATTTAAGAAAAGTTTGGATAGGTGCATGGATGGGAGGGGTATGGAGGGATATGGTCTGGGTGCAGGTAGATGGGACTGGGCAGAAGATCAGTTCGGCATGGAATAGATGGGCCGAAGGGCCTGTTTCTGTGCTGTAGTGCTCTAATATTCTGTGAGAAGCAACTGCTATCTTAAGTATTTAAGAGACTCCCTGAAGCTGAAGAATGTCTCATGTTCACTGACGGATAGGAGGCATTCATCTAATTGAGGCCTCATCACATACAATTAGAGGCAGGAAAATTGATGCTTTTATTGTACCCAACTCTTAATATGTTTTGTCCTGTTTGTCTGCTGGATGGAGTTATAGAAAGAAATGGTATTGGAATTGGAATCGGAAGTGGTTTGTTATTGTCACTTGTACCGAGGTACAGTGAAAAACTTGTATACCGTTCATACAGATCAATTCATTACACAGTGCATCGAGGTAGTACAAGGTGAAACAATAACAGAGTGCAGAGTAAAGTGTAACAGCTAAAGAGAAAGTTCAGTGCAGGTAGTCAATAAGGTGCAAGGTCAGAAGGAGGTAGATCGTGGTGTCAAGAGTCCATCTTATCATACTAGGGAACTGTTCAATATCTTATAACAGTGGGATAGAAGCTGTCCTTGAGCCTGGTGGTACATGCTTTCAGGCTTTTCCATCTTCTGCCCGATGGGAGAGGGGAGAAGAGAGAATGCCTGGAGTGGGTGGGATCTTTGATTACATTGGCCACAATGGGCCTACAATAGATACAATCTCACTGACTCTCCACTCGGCTTTGGAGCACCAAGACAACAGCAAAACGTATGTCAGGCTGCTATTTATTGATTACAACTCAGTGTTCAATGCTATCATCCCCTCGGTATTAATCAACAAGCTTCAAATCCTGGGCCTCTGTACCTCTCTCTGCAATTGCATCCTCTACTTCCTTACTGAGAAACCACAGTCAGTGCAGATCAGTAGTAATATCTCCTCCTCGCTGGCAATCAACACAGGCATACCTCAAGGATGCGTGCTTGGTCCACTGCTCTACTCTCTCTACACTCTGACTGTGTGGCCAGGCACAGCTCAAACGCCATCTATAAACTGTTGTTTGTAGAATCTCATACGACGACGAGGAGGTGTACAGGAGTAGGATAGATCGGCTGGTTGAGTGGTGTCACAACAACAACCTCACACTCAACATCAGCAAGACCAAGGAATTGATTGTGGACTTCAGGAAGGGGAAGTCAGTAGAACATACACCAGTCCTCATTGAGGGGTCAGCTGTGGAAAGGGTGAACAGCTTTAAGTTCCTGGGCATCAACATCTCTTCGGCCCAACACATTGATGCAATCACAAAGAAGGCATGCCAGCGGCTCTACTTCATAAGGAGTTTGAGGAGATTTGGTACGTCACCAAAGACTCTTGCAAATTTCTACAGATGTACAGCGGAGAGCATTCTGACTAGTTGCATCACCACCTGGTATGGAGGCTCCAATGCACAGGACCGAAAGAGGCTGCAGAGGGTGGTAGACTCAGTCAGCTCCATCACGGGCACAACCCTCCCCACCATCGAGGAAATCTTCAAGAGGCGGTGCCTCAAGAAGGCAGCATCCATCATTAAGGACCTTCACCATCCGGGACATGCCCTCTTCTCATTACTACCATTGGGGAGGAGGTATAGGAGCCTGAAGACCCACACTCAACATTTTAGGAACAGCTTCTTCCCCTCTGCCATCAGATTTCTGAATGGTTCATGAACCTATTAACACTATCTTGTTATACCTTTTTTTTTACCATTTATTTATTTTTGTAACTTAAAGTAATTTTTATGTCTTTATGTCTTGCACTGTACTGTTGCTTCATAACAACAAATTTCACGACATATGTCAGTGATAATAAACCTGATTCTGATTTACCAAAGCAACAAAAAGTATAGACAGAGTCCAGAGAGGGGAGGCTGGTTTCCATGATGTGCTGAGCTGTGCCACAAGTCTCTGCAGTTTCTTGAAGTCACAAGCAGAGCAGTTGCCATACAAAGCCGTGATGCATCCAGATAGGATGCTTTCTATGGTGCATCGATAAAAATTTGTAAGGATCGATGGGACATACCAAATTTCTTTAGCTTCCTGATGAAATAGAGGCACTGCTGAGGTTTCTTGGCCGTGGCGTCTACGCAGTTGGACCAAGACACAGGCTATTGGTATTAGTATTGGTTTATTATTGTCACTTGTAATGAGGTACAGTGAAAACTTGTTTTGCATACCGATCGTACAGGTCAATTCATTACACAATGCAGTTACATTGGCTTAGTACAGACAGCATTGTTGTAGTACAGGTAAAAACAATAACAGTACAGAGTAAAGTGTCACAGCTACAGAGAAAGTGCAGTGCAATAAGGTGCAAGGTCACAACAAGGTAGATTGTGAGGTCAGAGTCCATCGCATCTTATAAGGGAACCATTCAATAGTCTTATCACAGTGGGGTAGAAGCTGTCCTTAAGTCTGATGGTACGTGCCCTCAAGCTCCTGTATATTCTACCCGATGGAAGAGGAGAGAAGAGAGAATGACCTGGGTGGGTGGGGTCTTTGATTATGCTGGCTGCTTCACAAAGACAGCAAGAGTATTGGTGATGTTCACTCGTAGGAACTTGAAGCTCTCCACCCTCTTGACCTTAGCACCGTTGATGTACACAGGAGCACGTACACCGCCCCCCTTCCTGAAGTCAATGACCGGCTCTCTTGTTTTGCTGACATGAGGGAAAGGTTGTTGTCATGATACCATGTTACTCTGCTCTCTATCTGCTTCCTGTACTCCAACTCATCATTATTTAAGCTGCAGACCGTTACGTTGATATCATCTGCAAACTTGTAGATGGAGTTAGAGCAGAATCTGGCCAGGCAGTCTTGAGTGTATAGGGAGTAGAGTAGAGGGCTGAGGATGCAGCCTTGTAGGGCACCAGTGTATAATCGTGGCAGAGGTATTGCTGCCTATAACTGCTCAAAATAACAGAAACTTTATCATTGGAAAAAATAAATAAAACCAATTTAATGGAATAAAATAAGGATTCACAATTGTCTGTCGCTTAAAATAACTTATCCCTTGCAATTGTTAACTATTATAATAAAATGGTTATCATAAGATGTTTAATGTTGTTTCTTGCCCGAGGTGGAAATGTCATGGATGATTATCACAATTTAACTCAACCATAGTGTTTGACAGTTAAAAGCAAATAGCAGATGAACAATGATAGATCATTCCCTTAGGTCCTATTAATATCAGGAAGATTACCTGCACCCTTATCAATTCCATATTATTGGATATGAATGGTGAAACATCAATTTAACACCATTGTGGAGAATGTCTGATCAGTGAATTCAGACAAGCGGATTCACAAATTATCAATGTCACTTTTGGTTTCCTGATAATATTGTATAATATCTTTGTCTTTCATATTATTCTGATTGTGTTTGTGTCTTTATTGTTGTCAGTGGGATTTCTACCTAATATGACCATTCAAATGGTGCATCCTGGAAAGTAAAAATGCAAGCAGAATGTGATTGAGTCAATTGGGAGAAAAAGATGAGTGATTGTACAAAGGACGGTTAGCAAGTGGGATACATCTCTGGGCCAGATGAAAGCAGACACTACTGGCATCAGTTTAATTGCACCGTCTATCGAAACGGAAGAGCTTGAGGATGTACCACAACTTGTGATCTTTGAAACATGTTGCTTGCAGAATAATAGTTCCAGTTCTATGTTTTTTTTGGCTCATCTGAATTTCTTTTTCATAATCATTCACAGGACATGCTCATGGCTGACAAGTCCAGCACTTGTTGACCATTCTTAATTGCCCTTAAGAAGCTGGTAGATGTTACTCACTGAAGTATTGGAGTGACAGTGGAGGAGGGAGTGAATATTTTGGATTGCGAATGAGTGCTGGTCAAGGGGCTTCTTTGTCCTGGATGGTGTCAAGGTTCTTGAATGGTGATGGAGATGTGAAGAAAGCATATGGCACACTTGCCTTCGTTGGTCAGGGCACTGAGTACAAGAGTAGGGACGTCATGTTACAAGTGTAGAGAATGTTGGTGAGACTGCACTTGGAGTATTGTGTGCAGTTCTGGTCACCTAACTATAGGACAGATGCCATTAAACTAGAAAGGGCGCGGTAAAGATTCCCAAGGATGTTACTGGGACCGGGGGGCTTGAGTTATAAGGAGTGACAGGTTAGGCTGGGGCTTTTCTCCCTGGCGTGTAGGAGGCAGAGGGGTCTATAAAATCATAAGGGGCATGAATATGGCGAATGGTCGCAGCCTTTATCCCAGGGTAGTGGGTTAGAGGACATACATTTAGGGTGAGAGGGGAAAGATTTAAGATCTTTTTTAAGATATCTTTATTAGTCACATGTACATCGAAACACACAGTGAAATGCATCTTTTGCACAGTGTTCTGGAGGCAGCCTGTAAGTGTCACCATGCTTCCAGCGCCATCATAGCATGCCCACAACTTTCTAACCTGTACATCTTTGGAACGTGGGAGGAAACCGGAGCACCCGGAGGAAACCCACACAGACACAGGGAGAACGTACAAACTTCTTACAGACAGTGGCCAGAATTGAACCCGGGTTGCTGGCGCTGTGAAGCGTTATGCTAACTGCTACACCACCGTGCCTGCTGAGGGGAAACTTTTTCACACAGATGGTGCTGCGTATGTGGAACGAGCTGCCAGAGGAAGTGGTAGATGTGGGTACAATTACAGTTAAAAGACATTTAGATTGGTACATGGATAGGAAAGGTTTAGAGGGATATGGGCCAAACGCAGGCACGTGGAATGACCTCAGGTAGGCAACTTGGTTGGCACAGATGGGTTGTGCTGAGGAGCTTGTTCCTGTGCTGTATAATTCTATGACTCTATGTGCTCATTCCAACAAGTGAAGATTATTGCATCACACTCCTGCTTGTGCTTTGTAGATGTTGGAAAGACTTTGGGTTGTCAAAAGGTGAGTAACTTGCTGCGGGATACCCAGCCTCTGATATGCTCTTGTAGGTGCAGTATTTATGACACTTGAGTCTCATCCTTATCGACCATTGTCTCAGGCGAAGGGAAGCTGTTCACTTCCAAACTAGGTCCTGTAATTCAGATTCTATCACATCGCAGCCGGTTTGATAGGCACCCCATCCACAACCGTTCACTCACTCCACCACTGACACACTGTAGCAGCAGTTTGTACCTTCTGCGGGATGCACCGCAGCAACTTACCAAGACTCCTTAGACAGCAGTTTCCAAACCCACCACCTCTACCTGCTAGAAGGACAAGGGCAGCAAAAGCACGGGGACCACCACCCCCTGGAAGTTGCCCTCCGAGCCACACACCATCCCGACTTGGAAATATATCACCGTTCCTTCACCGCCGCCAGGTCAAAATCCTGCAACTCCCTCCCCAACAGCATTGTGGGTGTACCCACACCTCAAGGACTGCAGCGGTTTAAGAAGGCTGCTCCCCACCACCATCTCAAGGGCAACTAGGGATGGGCAATTAAGTGCTGGCTCCACCTGTGAAGCCCACATCCTTTGAATGAATAAAAACACACAAAAGGGGACTATCACTCCTTGACCTACACTGCCCTTCCATTAGAATCATGATATTCCTGGCCAATCAACAAGATCCTAGGTTTTCAGACTGGGTGTCCTGGAAAAGCAAGAAGGGAATGAAGGGTGCAAATATTACGATTGTTCAAAGTGGAATTGGAATTGGTTTATTAAATTGGTACATTGGCTTATAATTGTCACGTGTACTGAGGTACAGCGAAAAATTTTGTTTTGCATGCCATCCATACAGATCATTTCATTACAACAGAGCATTGAGGTAGTACAAGGGAAAACAATAACAGAATGCAAAATAAAGTGTTACTGTTACAGAGAAAGTTCAGTGCAGGCAGACAATAAGCTGCAAGATCATAATGAGATAGATTGTCAGGTGAAGAATCTATCTTATTGTATTAGGGAACCATTCAATAGTCTCATAACAGTGGGATAGAAGCTGTCCTTGAACCTGGTGGTACGTGCTTTCAGGCCTTTGTGTCTTCTGCCCAATAGGAGGGGGGAGAAGAGGGAATGTCTGGGGTGGGTGGGGCCTTTGATGATGTTGGCTTCTTTCCCGAGGTAGTGAGAAGTGTAGACAAGAGTCCATGGAGGGGAGGCTGGTTTCCATGATGTGCCAAGCTGTGTCCACAACTCTTTGAAGTTTCTTGCGATCTCGGGCAGAGCAGTTGCCATACCAAGCTGTGATGCATCCGGATAGGATGCTTTCTATGGTACATCAGTAAAAATTTGTGAGGGTCAAAAGGGACATGCCAAATTTCTTTCGCCTCCTGAGGAAGTAGAAGGCGCTGCTGCATTTTCTAGACTGTGGCGTCTGCATGGTTGGACCAGGACAGGCTATTGGTGGTGTTCACTCCAAGGATTATTGTCACGTGTACCGGAATACAGTAAAAATTTTTCGTTTGCGTGCCATCCAGACAGATTATTCCATACAACAGAGTCATAGAGTCATACATCATGGAAACAGGACCTTTGGCCCAAATGATCCATGCTGACCAAGATGCCCATTCAAGCTAGTTCCCTTTGCTTGCATTTGGCCCATATTCTTCAAAACCTTTCCTATCCATGTACCTGTCCAAATGTCTTTTAAATGTTGTTATTGTACCTGCCTCAACCTCTTCCTCTGGCAGCTCATTCCATATCCTTACCACCCTCTGTGTAAAAAAGTTGTCCCTCAGATTTCCAATCAATCTTTCCCCTCTCACCTTAAACTTATGCTCTCTAGTTCTTGATTCCCCTACCCTGGGTAAAAGACTGAGTGCATTCATCCTATCTATGCCCTTCTTGATTTTATACACTGAATTTTATACAACAGATCTCTTGTGGATCGGGTAAGATACGTTTGGAAACTTCCTCCTGATCATTCAACGACAAGGTACTATGATGATGTACCAGTGTGGAATGCATCAATTTGAGCTCTTTTCTTCCAGTGTTCTCTTCCACAGAGTAAGGATATAGCAGCCTTTACTGTGGTATTTAGATACCCAGCTCAATATGACTTCTGTTAACATTTACATTATCCCCAAAAGTCAGGTTTAAGTCATCAGTTTTGCTGTGTCAACTTCAAACTTAATGTGTAACCCTAGCAGACAGTCATTATTCCTTACCCTTCACTGAAATATGCTTTTATTCAGTCCATACACAGCAGGAGCAAAGGGCAATGAAGGAGTTAGTTTGAAAATGTAGACTCGTAAATGATACACACTTAAATGGAGTAGAATGCATTAGCGATTCTGATCTTGTTTATACATGGGCTTGTAATAAATTATGCAAACCTTTAAAATGTCTTTTCAGTTAACCCATATGGAACAGAGATACAGTCTGAGTTCGGAATGTCTCAGGTACTCCCAACCTTGTCCTCTGGCTTCTTATATCAGGGACTGAACTATCAATAAGCTTTTAAAAATGAATGCCATGAATAAGCACTCTGTTCCTGAAGACAATTCACTTCCCTGCTCACTATTCAACCTTCGAACCTTTTGACCCCACTTTTCCACTGTGGTGACTCTTTTGCGTCCAATTCTGCAATTACTAAACGTGTTTTAACAACAGTTTTTAAACAAGTTATTATCTCGAAGCTGTTGGAAAAGAACTTACATTTATATAGCCATTTTTGTAAGGGCTGTGTTGCTGTTGTAATGTTTTAACCTGGTAGCTAATGTATGCACAACCAGCACCTGAAATGATAATTACCATCTTATATATTTTTTGCTGGCTTTGTTTGAAGGATAAACATTAGCCAGTTTCATCTGCCAGTGCATTCTAGCTCCCTTTGGTATTCGCATGGTGGGAGATCTTAAACCCATCCCAAAAGGTGGAATTTCTGACAGTACTGCACTCTGTGTGCATCTGGAAATGTATGGCTGAATAATGAGCCCCAATCTCCAGCAAACAGTCTGAACCAACAATCTGCTGACACATTTGGTGCACCATCAGCTGTCCTTAAAGGAAGAAGTGATTATCACTTAAGCCATAATTTTGTATGATGGAAGATAGGATTGTGGTGTTCAAGAGGCTTTTAGATTATGAGAGGCATAGATAGAGTGGATAGCTGGTATCTTTTTCCCTGGGTCGAAATGTCTAATATTAGAGGGCATGCATTTAATGTAAGTTCAAAGGAGATATGAGGGGCAAGCTTTTTTACAGATAGTGGTGGGTGCCTGGAATACGCTGGTGCTAGTGGAGGCAAATAGTAGTGGTAGGCAGGCACGGTAGTGCAATGGTTAGCATAACGCTATTACAGCACCAGAGACCCAGGTTCAATTCCGGCCACTGTCTGTAAGGAGTTTGTACGTTCTCCCCGTGTCTGCATGGGTTTCCTCCAGTTTCCTCCCACATTCCAAAAGACGTACGGGTTAGGAAGTTGTGAGCATACTATGTTGGCGCCGGAAACGTGGCGACTCTTGTGGGCTTCCCCCAGAACACTCTACGCAAAAGATGCATTTCACTGTGTGTTTCGACGTACATGTGACTAATAAAGAAATCTCATCTAAATACGATAGAGGCGTTTAAGAGGCTCTTAGACAGGCACATGAGTGTGCAGAGAATGAAGGGATACGGAGAATGTGTAGGCAGAAGGGATTACTTTAGTTAGGCATTTATTTACTAGTTTAATCAGTTCAGCACAACATCATGGGCCAAAGGGCCTGTTCCTGTGCTGTACTGTTCTATGTTCTAAATAGGCACATGAATATGCAGGGAATGGAGGGATATGGAGCATGCGCAGGCAGAGGGATTAGCTGAATTTGAAATCATGCTTAGCACAGACATTGTGGGCTGAAGGGCCTGTTCCTCTGCTGTACAGTGTTATGTTCTAGAATTTCTGTTTTTATGTGTGGAGTGGAGTGGATTGGCAATGCAGCACCAATTTATATCAGTGTTAAAAAATGGCTTTTTTTATGACAGAGCATAAAAACAAGATGCTAGAGGAACTCAGCGAGTCAGGCAGCATCTGTGGGTGGGGGAATGAACGGTCAACGTTTCAGGGCGAGACCCTTCATCTGGACTTTATGACATCTAAGGTAGGCAGTGTTATGTTTGTTTTTCAAGAGACAAACTTTGCGTGGGTTTAACATCTGAACATTTTTATTAACCAACAACAGACTGGTTTGCTTTCCCTCTCTTTTTACAGCCCCTTCCTGTTCCCCCCATGTGACGCCTCGCATTGCTTACTGGGAACTGTAGTTCTTTATTATAACTACATAATAACACATAATAACACAGGCAGGACCTGTGGCTTCCCTCCTGTCTGTTGCATGAGTGATAACCAGGGAATTACAGGCCCTCCCCAGGTTACGGCAGGGTTCCGTTCCTGTGAGCTCTTCCTCATCTGGAAGTCGGAAATGCAGCCACGACCCCAGTTCCCACACGGCAGAAGATACCTACAGCCCTCCAGCAGCCAGCAAACCCATTCCGCCGCTCTCCCAAACGTTTGTTCGTATGTCCGGGCTGTATGTAACTTAGGTGTTCGTAACCGGGGGAGGGCCTATATCAGTGGATACTGTACTAGCAGACTTAGATGGGCAGGGAACGAAGGAAACGCTGACAGAGAAACCCTCTCACAGTTAGAGACAGGAGAGACAGACCAAAGCCATGCCTGTGATTTGGTTGTGGGTTGTGTTTGAGATATTTGCCCTGGAAAAGTTCCACTGAAACACTTTCCTTTTTGTGGGGGTATGGATACCCTTCCTGACATCCTCACTCTTCCTTTTAAATTTGCACACCTTCATTTTCTTCTTCTTGCCACTTCTTTACCTTCTGGACATCTATGTTAGGATTACAGGCCAGGATCTGGTTTGGTTGGTTTATTACTATTGTCACCAAGGTACAGAGGAAAAACTTGTCTTGCATACCATTCATACAGATTACAAGGTAAAACAATAACAGAATGCAGAGTAAAGTGTCACAGCTACAGAGAAAGTGCAGTGCAGGTAGACAATAAGGTGCAAGGTTATAATGAGGTAGGTTGTGAGGTCAGAAGTCCATTTTATTGCACAAGGGGACCATTCAACGGTCTTACAACAGTGGGATAGAAGCTGTCCTTGAGTCTAGTGGTACGTTCTTTCAGGCTTTTGTATCTTCTGCCTGATGGGAGAGGAGGGAAGAGAGAATGTTTAGGATGGGTGGGGTCTTTGATTATGTTGGCTACTTCACCAAAGGCAGCAAGAGGTATAGACAGAGTCCATGGAGGGCAGGCTGGTTTCCGTGATGCGCTGAGCTGTGTCCACAACTCTCTGCAGTTTCTTACGGTCATGGGCAGAGCAGTTGCTGTACTAAGCTATCATGCATCCAGATAGGGTGCTTTCTGTGGTACATTGATAAAAATTGGTGACCGTCAAAGGGGATATGCCAAATTTCTTTAGCCTCCTGATGAAGTAGAGGCGCTTGTGAGCATTCCTGGCTGTGGCGTCTACACGGTTAGACCAGGACAGGCTATTCACTCCGAGGTACTTGAAGCTCTTAACCATCTTGACCTCAGCCCTCCTTCCTGCTTATCTTCTTGGTCAGAGGACAGAACTCCTTGGTGTTCACCAGGAACACTGAAGAGGAATAACCCAGATCCTGTATATTCCCACTCAGAGGGGCTGATGGAGGCAGGTACACTCACAATGTTTAAGCATCTGGACAAGCACTTGAATTGTCAAGGTATAGAGGCTGTGGACTAAAGGCCAGTAAATGGGATTAATCCAGATGGTGATCCCAGATAGACAGCATATACCAACGGGGCTGTTTCTGTGCTGTATGGTTCTGTGACTAGTTGACAGAAGGTAAATATTAAACACACGCTAATTGCTACACATCACATCACTCACATCACTCAACACTGAGCATGAGATAGTGTAGTCTTCCCTCTCTCAATGTGAAGATCATTCAATCTGCTGTAGCACACTATTGTGCTAATACTAGTTAACTCAGCACAGAGCTGAGCTCAAACCTGAGAGCTTGCATCTCTATGTGACACTCTCATCTCTGAGGGAGTCAAAATCGAGTTTATTGTTACCTTATCTTACATTATCTTGTCTTACCTGCCTCTGGCACCCAGGTGATGCACTGGTTTCTCACCTAACCCATGTAGTGTCCAAGTCACTCAGCTGTGAGGAAGACTGTACCATCATCACCTATTCTATGGGCTCATACCCAGACTGCAGCAGTTATAAGGTATCTTTATTAGTCACATGTACATTGAAACACACAGTGAAATGCATCTTTTGCGTAGAGTGTTCTGGGGGCAGCCCGCAAGTGTCGCCACGCTTCTGGCACCAACATAGCACGCTCACAACTTCCTAACCCGTACGCCTTTGGAATGTGGGAGGAAACCAGAGCACCCGGAGGAAACCCACGCAGACACGGGGAGAACGTACAAACTCCTTACAGACAGCGGCCGGAATTGAACACAGGATGCTGGCGCTGTAAAACGTTACGCTAACCGCTACACTACAGTGCCTGCAATCTAATGACAGAACATGATTAAGGGGCTTAAGCCACACTCCTGATCGGTCATTCAGTACGTGACACAGGAGGCAGCAGATGCTGGAATCTGGAGATTCCAGATTCCTGGAGTTATTCACAGAATAACTCCATGACCAATACTGCCTGATAATGGACTAGTGGTTGTTCTATATTTTCCCCCGATCATTAGGTCCTGTGAACCAAAGAGTTTCACTTGAATTCTCTCATCTGGAGTCCACACACTCAAGCCCAACTGCACACACACCAATCATTTCCCCTTGCCCCTACTTGCACAAGTATAGCTTGTAAACCTCAGGAAGCCCTGAAGGCCATCTACCTTGATGACAAGCTTATTAAGCTGGCAAATTTTGGAAGTCCATATACTGTATACCACATTAACTGCAGGTGCCTTGTTGTACCTCTGTGTTACAACATCACAAATCTCAGTTCATTCGATACAATTTGCATTTAACAAACGCATGCTGACTGTTTCTCATCAATCCACATTTGTCCAAGTGACTACTAATTCTGCCGCTGCTGCCTGTATCTAGAACTTTCCCTACCCAGCTGAACTGACAGTTCTGTCAATATACATTTAATCCATGCAATCTTTTTGAATAAAAGTTTTTAATTTGCGATTTTTGTTGTGACTGCTAAACAAAGTCATCAGAGAGACACTGAAGTTGATGAGATAAAAGTCTTTATTCAACACAGCAGATCTTCTGGAGAGAATCTCGTTCTCCTCTCCTGACACAATATTTTATACTTTTTGAACACAAAGACAGTAAACAATTAATTGCAGTTTTGATGGCTATAATTACCTACTTAACTTTAACATTTTAAATGTAGACAGGTAACTTTCCAGAATTATGTATTTACAATGGGAGCACAGCCCAACTAGCAGAATCCTTTTGAATATTCAGATACTGGTGGCTGGTCCAAGGGGTTCTGAGCATAAACTCCAGACACCCAAAATATATCTCTTCTGTTACAGTGTTGAGGGATGGCTCCCCGAATATACAACTAGCCAGAATATTAAGTGACAAAACAGACCCTGTCCTGAACTGCACATTAATTTTTTTTTAAAATTTTATTTACAGCGTGGTAACAGGCCCTTCCGGCTCAACGAGTCCGTGCCGCCCATTTTAAACCCAAATTAACCTACCCGTACATCTTTGCAATGTGGGAGGAAACCAGAGCACTCGGAGGAAAACCACGCAGACACGGGAGAACGTACAAACTCCTTACAGACAGCGATGGGAATCGAACCCCGATCGCTGGCGCTGTAATAGCGTCATGCTAACCGCTACGCTACCATGCGCTAAGTGGCAGGGATACGCTTTAACAATGTGTTAATGTAAGAGATGACTTTCCCTGATGTCATCCTGAAGTTTTCAATGACCACCAAGTAACATGGACCTTCATCTATTGTCTTCCTCTGTGTAGTTTCAATGGTACACAATCAGAATGTCCCTCGCCCAATGATTGGTTTCAATACCCCTGAAGTATCAGTTGAAGTTAAATTGGCCCCCAAGTTAAATTGTGAACAGGTTTTATTTCCTGAAAACTGGTTCTCATTTTAATTAATATCTGCTATCCATAATTTCATAACTCCAGGATAGTCCCTAGCAATTTTCATGTCCAAAGGTACCTGAAGAAATGAAATGACCCTTCATATCTTCTACAATGTGCTTATTCAAGACTCATCCACAATTCATAGTGCCTGTAAACTCACAAATGTTTGATATATCTCAGACTCCCACCAGCAGCAACGATCTTGCCTTCCTCCCTTTGTGTGGGTTTTTACTGTTCTTTGTCTTCCTCTGGGACTGAGATACCACTGATCACCCTCAGCAATATCCCCACTTTGCTCCATGAACAGGGTACCTCTTGTATTCCTTAAGCTTGTCCAATGAAGAGTCTCAACCTAAGGGTCGAGGTCCTTCATCATGATCCAAAACATCAACTTGCACCTTTTGCCTCCACAGATGCTGCTTCACCTGCTGAATTCTTCCAGTGGTCTGTCTTTGTTCCAGATTCTAGCATCTGCAGTCTCTTTTGTCTTCAGACCCACAACCTGATCCTTCAGTGAAGGGGTGCTGGACTGTCAGAAGTTTTGTCTTTCAATTGAGACAATAATCCAAGCTCTCAACTCTTACTGGTAGTCATGAAAGATCCCATGAGAGAAAATTAGGGGATTCTTCCAGTATCCCTCAAATGACAACAGTTAATTTTTCATTTAACATTTGTGGGACCATTTTCTGTGCCATCAGCTTTCCACAGGGACATCTATTCAAAAGCACAAACAGCAGTCCAGATGAAGGGTCTTGACCTGAAACATTGACTGTCCATTTCTCCTCTATTTTGCACTATTTATTTATTTTTGTAACATAGTAATTTTGATGTCTTTATGTCTTGCACTGTACTGCTGCCGCAAAACGACAAATTTCACGACATTGGAGTATTGTGTTCAAGTTCTGGTTGCCTCATTATAGGAAGGATGTGGAAGCTTTAGAGAGGGTGCAGAGGAGATTTACCAGGATGCTGCCTGGATTGGAGAGCATGTCTTATGAGGATAGATTGAGTGAGCTAGGGCTTTTCTCTTTGGAGAGAAGGAGGATGAGAGGTGACTTGATAGAGGTGTACAAGATGATAGAGACAGTCAGAGACTTTTTCCCAGGGCAAAAATAGATAACACGAGGGGGCATAATTTTAAGGTGATTGGAGGAAGATATAAGGGGGATGTCAAGGGTAAGTTTTTTACACAGAGAGTGGTGGGTGTGTGGAACGCACTGCTGGCAGAGGTTGTGGGGGCAGATACATTAGGGACATTCAAGAGACTCTTAGGTAGACACATGAATGATAGAGAAATGGAGGGTTATGTGGGAGGGAAGGGTTAGATAGATCTTAGAGCAGGATAAAATGACAGTACAACATTGTGGGCCGAAGGGCCTGTACTGTGCTGTAATGTTCTCTATGTCAGTGATAATAAACCTGATTCTGACTTCCCTCCACAGATGCTGCCTGACACGCTGAGCTCCTCTACTTTCTTGTTTGTTGATTCTAAAGCACCTGATTGATTGTAGCATACTCTTGGAATCCCTAAGTTTATAAAGACTGTACCTAATTGCAAGATCTTTCTTTATTGCATTTATCAATTGAACATAAGCAGGAATAATTTCTTTAAGAATCTCCACTATGCATTGGATATCAGTGATAAATCAACCCAGACACTCTCTGGTGTGAATCTGACATATTTTCTCAGCGTGAAATGATATATATTCCAATTGCTTTAAACGTGCCTTTCTTCCTGCAAGCATTCAATAGGAAACATCTAAATTGCATGTCTAGAAAAAAAAACTTTGGGTGAAAGTAGATAATTTTTTAATAAACTCAGTATTTATGTTGTCTTACCTTCAAATAACAGGCAATGTGTGAAAACATGCAGCGACCACAATACATTCATCATCCTGCCACTCTGTACCAATTAGTTCTTGTAGTGGAAGGTACAAAGGCAATGTTCTTTATTGCTTTTTCTAACATAGCCAATAATAGTTCCTTTTTCAGATAACTTTCCAAGTTATGAAATGTAATAAATCATTGCCATCTATATAGAAAGCACTGTTACCAAAAAGGCTGTGTTTCCTTCCATTAGGAATTGGCACGTCGCGGAATGAGAAGGATATGCGTTGGCTTAGGGAGTAAATCCACCTTAAAACAAAGTGACACAGAAGGAGGCTATTTGGTCCATCGTGTCTGTGTTGGCTGAAGCAGAGCTCCCCGACATAAAGACATACAAAGTTATACAGCAGGGAAACAGGCCATTCAGTCACCACACTGTAGGAAGGATGAAGAGGGTGCAAAGTAGATTCATCAGGGTGTTACCTAGATTGGAGATATAAGGAGAGACTGGATTGGCCGCGTTTGTTATCCCTGGAGTGGAGGAAGCTGAGGGGGTGACCTGATATAGATATATAAAATATAGGGAATAGATCGTTGTCGTCATGGCTGTCCCTTGAGGTCAAGGATGATGGCCTTCGTTCCGTAGATCTATTTATGGGCTCTCACATGGCTTATGAGTCCAATCTTGGCTAGAAGTAGCCCACAGAGCAAAGACGCCTGTGCGTGTATTTGTTTAACGTGTATTTGATGTTGCACTACAAAAAACACACAATACTTCACAAATCAACCAACTGATTCCAATGGCATGGAAACCACGACGATTGGAGCTGGTGGATTTGTTGCAGCCTTCATCGCCTTCAGAGCCGTTGAGTTTGAAATAACTTCGTCCGCCTGTTCCACCGTTGAGGTCTTGGTTGGATTGTTCTTTGTCAGGGACCTCACCATCGACCTTACTGCTATGGGTGACCCTACCAGGAGCATAGCTCCAGACGGCATCGCTCTTGGGATCTCAGGACCACACAAACATCTCCACCATGACAAGGTGACAATCCACGGAGAAGGATAGATAGGGTAGATGTCAAAAGTCTTTTTTCCCATGGTGACAATGTCTAAGACAAGAGGGTATAGGTATATGTAGGAGTTTTAGAAGTGATCTGAGGGGGAGTTTTTTCGCAAAGAGGGTGGTTAGAGTCTGGATCGTGCTGCCTGAAGAGGTTTTGAAGGCAGGGACTATCACATTTAAGAAACATCCAGACAAGAACTTGAATCGCCATGGCATAGAAGGCTACAGACCTAATGTAGGTAAATTGGACTAGATAATGTTGGTAAATAGATAGATAAAATGGATGGCATTTTACATGATGGACTGAAGGGCCTGTTGTTGTGCTGTACAACTGGATGAGCCCAAGCCATCCACCAACCACCTATTTACAGGAACCCTACACTATTCCCACTCTTTTTTATACTTCCCTCCTTTGATCCGTAGCCCTCAGGGTCACTGCCCTTCAATACACCTCCAATTCCTTTTTAATTGTGCTCACTGTTTCTTCCTCTACGACCCTTCCAGGCAAGTCCCAGGGCATGGATGAAATTATATTTCCTCATCTCTCCTCCAATCCTTCTACCCTTAATTTAAATCTAGTTCCATTGGCTTTTGATCTCTCAGCAAGGGGAAATAGTTTCTTCCTATTTACTCTACCTGAGCCCTGAATAATTTTACACATCTCAATTAAGTCTTCCCTCAGCCTCCTCTGTTCTGAGAAAACAAAACCAGCTTCTTAAAGTCTCTTCTCACAGCTAAAGACCTGACAAAGTACTTTCACATGTCATGATGAAAGAAATCCAGTCCCTTCTTGTTTTAATTCATTTCCTGGGATTTGGGCATTGCTAACAAGTCAGCATTTGTGGAGTCATAGAAAGAGTCATTGAGTTTTACAGCCCAAAAATGGGCACCTTGGCCCACCACTTCCATACGCATCTATGCTAATCCAATTTGCCCGCAATAAGACCATATCGTTCTATTCCTCGTCTATTTAGTGCAACACAGCCTGGTGTGGAAACTCCAATGCACGGGAATGCAAGAGGCTAAACAGAGTGGTGAACTCAGCCAGTTCTATCACAGGTACAGCTCTCCCCACCATCGAGAACATCGACAAGAGGTGGTGTCCAGGAAAGGCGACGTCCATCATTAAGAACCCCCTCCATCTGGGCCAATGCCCTCCTCGATGCTGCCATGAGGCAGGAGGTACGGGAGCCTGAAGACCCACACCTCAAGGTTCAACAACAGCTTCTTCCCCACTGCCATCAAGTTCTTGAACCAACTTGGAAAACCCTTGGATGATACTTCTTTTTTTCTCTCTCAACTTGCACTAATTTCATTATGTTTATTTTCGGTTATTTTGTCATTTAAGTTATGTATAATTTATATTAACTTCAGTCTACATTACATGTTTGTAATGTACTGTGTTGCTGCTGCAAAAAACTTTCATAACACTTAGACCCTGGGTATATATGCTTCTGACTATAGACTTGAAACTGAAAACTTGAACTTGAAACTTGAAAACATAGCAGTTATACCGAATATCTGCCTCCATCAACCTGCCAGCACTTATTGAGTGAAATAATTTTGCTGAACTCTCCTTTTCGTCCTTCCACCAGTTCGCTTAAATCCATGTTCTGTAATTACTGACCTCTCTGCTGAGAGAAATAGGTCCTTTCCGCTTGTATATTCTCATATTTCCTATATTTTCTGAAGGTGTAGGAAAAGACCATTCAGTTCATCAAGGCTATGCCAGCTCTCAGTGCACTCCCATTAGTCTATAAGATATGGGTGCAGAGTTAGGCCATTCAGCCCATTGAGTCCGCTCTGTCACTCAATCATGGCTGATTTTTTTTTCAACCCCGTTCTCTTGCCTTCTCTCCATAACGTTAACCCCCTTACCAATCAAGAACCTATCAATCTCTGACTTAAATGCACCCAATGACCTGGCATCCTAGGCTCTCTGTGGCAATGAGTTCCACAGATTCACCTCCCTCTGACTGAAGAAATTCCTCCTCTTCTCAGCCATAAAGGAACGTCCCTTTATTCTAAGGTTGTGCCCTCGGATCCTAGACTTGCCTACTAACTGGAAACATCCTCTCTGCATCCACTCTATCAAACCTTTTAATAGCCGATAGGTTTCACTGAGATCTCCCCTGATCCTTCTGAACTCCATTAAGTACAGGTCCAGAGACATCAAATGCTCCTCATACATTAAACCTTTCATTCCCTGGGATCATTCCGGTCAACCTCCTCTGGACTCTCTCCTTAAATACGGGGCTCAAAACTACCATTAGACCCACTGCCCCACTTATTTCCATCTAATCTATTTTGTCTCACTCATCCATCAATTTCCTCACCAATGCTCTTGCCACCAAACTACGCTATTGAATTTGGGATTAGGTAATTCATTAATTTATGGAGTACAGGAGCATAATATATAATACAATGGTATTGCAATCCAGGAGGTTGTACTGAGTGATCTGGGAAAATGTGTTCAAAGCCCACCATGGGAGCTGGGTGATTTCAATTTAGGGGACATGCATTTGTCTACATCAACGGTGCTGAGGTTGAGAGGGTTGAGAGCTTCAAGCTCCTGGGACCGAACATCACCAAGAGCCTGTCCTGGTCAAATCACATAGATGCCACGGCCAAGAAAGCTCACCAGTGCCTCTACTTCCTCAGGAGCCTAAAGAAATTTGATTTGTCCCCTTTGACACTCATCAACTTCTATCGATGCACCATAGAAAGCATCTTTTCTGGATGCATCATGGCCTGGTGCAGCAACTGCTCTGCCCAGGACCACAAGAAACTGCAGAGAGTTGTGGACACAGCCCAGCATATCACGGACACCAGTCTCCCCTGCTTGTATCTGTCTTTACTTCTTGCTGCCTTGGTGAAGCAGCCAGCATAATCAAAGACCTGACTCACCCAGGTCATTCTCACTTCTCTCCTCTTCCATCAGATAGAAGATACAGGAACCTGAGGGTCGAACCACCAGAATTAAGGACAGCTTCTACCCCACTATGATAAGACTATTGAACGGTTCCCTTATACAATGAGATGGACTCTGACCTCACGGTCTACCTTGTTGTGACCTTGCACCTTATTGCACTGCACTTCCTCTGTGGCTGTGACACTTTACTCTGTACTGTTATTGTTTTTCACCTGTACTACCTCAATGCACTCTGTACTAACTCAATGTAACTGCACTGTGTAATGAATTGACCTGTACAATCAGTATGCAAGACAAGTTTTTCACTTTACCTCGGTACAAGTGACAATAATAAACCAATACCAATATTAATGTCTTGTATAAATGATATTGACTTTAACATTGAAAACCAACTTAATTCTTCAGAACCCTTCTGGAGAAGAAATCTTCTGCCTTTAGTATCTGGTGACTCCTGACCAATGCAATGTGGTGGATTGAAATGGCTCAGCAGACGACACAATTCAAAGGCAATTTGGAATGGTCAATGAATAGAAGGGATGTGGTTGCACTGGAGAGTGCAGAGGAGATTCACCAGGATGTTCACACTAAAGATTTGAGGAACTCAAAGGGTCAGGCAAGGGCAAGACGAGATCTGACAGTGATTCAAATTGCAGATATAAAGAAACTATTTCCAGTGGATGATGGGTCACAGAAGGTGCAGATTTGGGGTTAACTGGTGACAATAGGGTGTAAAAACTTGTTTTATCCAATGAATGACTAAAACCATTTGACAGGCTAGTTGGAACAGATTTAATAGTGGCCCTAAGAAAGGAATTGGCTAAATATTTAAAAAGAGAAAGAAATGGATTATAGGGATAAGGGGGAAAGAAACAGTGGACCAAGATGTTGGGATATCTTCAGAAGAGTCAGCACTGAATGGGCCAAATGGGTTGTTGCTCAAGAATGATCCTGTGAAAGGTGGAATAGCTGTTCATGCCTATCAGGAATATCATAACCCTGATTTGCTGACTGGTGCCCTAGAATTATTTATCAAGTTATGTATGTGTATGCAGAAATCATCAAGGTCAATTCTGGGAGATAATCGTCTTGGTCTGGTGGTTTCCAATGGAGCCTGTCTTGATGCCACTTAATAGACCACAAGAAACTGTATCTTCCATGAATGCATTTACACCAACTCTGAAGATCATCATCAGAGATAAGTTGAACATTAGAAGCTGCCACATTTTTTTGTCTGTGAAATTTGCTTCAGCCTTTTATTTCAGAGAATTGATTCTTGAAGAGGTGAAGGAGGAAAACTCAATTTCTGAATTTTCTTGGTGGAAGAAATGCCTTGAATTCTATGGAAAGGACATGACAGCTTGCTGTAGGAAACCCTGTCTGTCCACACAGAGTTCAGTCTCTTCCAGCTGCCATGTCACGGTCTGTCCGAGGTCTTCTGTGTGCCTGATCAATGATTTTTTTTGACTGTCTGCATGTTTACCTGTGACGGTCCCATGGTTGGTCCCATGCTCGATAATTTGTTTAAGCAGGACAGTGGATTAAAAAGTATTTCAAACAACCTGCTATTTATTCCAATTCCAACTGAAGCATCTACCAACTCCACCACTGATGGACCTTGGCTGCAGTGGATACCATCTCCTGGACTCACAACAGCAACTCATTTGGTCTGTGACAAGTAGCTGTATTGTATCTTGCTAATGGTGCACACTGAAGCCACAGTGTGCCAGTGGTGGAGGGAGAGAATGTTTAAGGAGGAGGATGGGAGGCCAATCAAGGGGATGGCTTTGTGTTGGAAAAATATCAAGTTTCCTGAATGTTGTTGGAGCTACATTGATCTAGCCTCCTCCAACACCACTCTTCTGACCTGCATCCCATTTATAGTGGAAAGTCTTCAGGATATCAAAAGATGTGCCCTTCCTCCAGGATATGCTGTACTGTTCTATGTTCTATGTTCAATGATATCCAGTCTCTGACCTGGTCTTATGGCTACAGTATTCACGCCATCCAGTTGGTTTCTGGGGTGGTGAGTGCAAATTTTGGATTGGCAAAGCATTAAATGGCATGGGCAGGTGATCAGAGTCTCCCTCATGGACAGGGGCCATTTCCTGGCACTTTTGTGGTGTGAATACTCCTTCCCACTTTCCAGCCCCTGTCTGAATATTTTACATGTCTTGCCACCTCTGATTATTCCTCACTTTAGGAAGGATGTCGAGGTTTTATAAAGGGTGCAGAGGAGGTTTACCAGGGTGATGCCTGGATTAGAAGACACGTGCTATCAGGAGAGGCTAGACAAACTTAGGCTGTTTACTCAAGAGCGGCGGAGGCTGAGGGGAGATCCGTTGGAAGTGTATAAAGTTACAAGGGGCATAGATAGGGTGGACAAGCAATATCTTTTTTCCCATTATTGAGCTATCCAATACCAGAGGGCATGCATTTAAGGTGAGAGGGGGTAGGTTCAGAACAGATGTGAGGGGTACGTTTTTTACTGAGAGAGTGGTGGATGCCTGGAATGCGTTGCCTGATAGGGTGGTGGAGGCAAACTCATTGGGGGCTTTCAAGAAGGGCTTGGATGGGCACATGAATGAGAGGAAAATAGAGAGATATGGGCATTCTGTAGGTTGGAGGGAATAGGTACGTCGGCACAACATTGCGGGCCAAAGGGCCTGTTCTGTGCTGTACTGTCCTATGTTCTATGTTCTATGATATCCGGTCTCTGACCTGGTCTTATGGCTACAGTATTCATGCCATCCAGTTGGTTTCTGGGGTGGTGACTGCAAATTTTGGATTGGCAAAGTCATTAAATGACATGGACGGGTGATCAGAGTCTCCCTCATTGACAGTGGCCATTTCCTGGCACTTTTATGGTTTGAATACTCCTTCCCACTTTCCAGCCCCTGTTTGAATATTTTACATGTCTTGCCACCTCTGATTATTTTAAAAGTGCCTGAAGAAATACAGTATTATATTTATTCTGGTAACTAGTCTATCGCAACTAGGCTGAATGTGAACCTTTCAGATCTCCAGCTCTCTAAGGACAGAATACTGCAAACATACAGCCTCCTGGAGAAAGGATGTGGGGACAAGGTTTGATTCTGAGACCTGAGGCAATTGTTCTGAAGGAGAAAGCTCTATAAATAGCGAAGCCCGAAGGGATTTAATTACCTTTTCATTGACATTCTCTTCTGAAATTTAATAGTTTTCTTCATACAAAGCAAAAACATCCCTTCTCTCGTTCAATCTACCCAATTGATCACCAACTCTTAGGTGCTAACACTCATTCTCAAAGTAACAGTTTTAATCAATCTGATGTCAACACCAGCTACCCAGGTATCATATATTTGTGTCAAACTAACCAAATGACCCAGGGGATACTTTCAGGAGCCTTCAAATTGGTTTCCTGCTCACAGATATATTGTACACAGTTTGGCAATACAAAATAATCAACTTAATAATTCTAAGGAAATTATCATAGATTCTAGAATCTGAAATAAAAACTACAATTGTTGGAAATGTTCTGCAGGTTCAGGGAGTACTCAGCAGGAGAAAAACAGGTTTAAAGTGAAATTCAAAGTCGAGTTTATTGCCATATACACAAGTACATGTATGCACAGGTGCAATGAAATACTTACTTGCAGCAACATCACAGACACATAGCATCAGATACATAACATTCTCAAGAAAACCATAAATTAAACATTAATTCTACACCATTTTTACAAGAAAGAAAACAATTGGAAGCAAAATAAATCCATTGTAGTGCAACATGGTCATAGTTTTGCTATATTGAGGTCATGATTAGGGTTGTGCAGGTTGGTTTAAGAGCTGAATGGTTGAAGAGAAGTAGCTGTTCTTTAAATTGGTGATGTGGGACTTCAGGCTTCTGTACCTTCTGCCCGATGGTAGCTGCATGAAGATGGCATGGCCCGGATGGTGGGAAGCTTTGGTGGTAGATGTAGCCTTCCTGAGGCAGCGCCTCCTGTAGATACTACCGATGGTGGGGAGGGATGTTCCCGTGATGTGTTGGGCTGAATCCTCTACTCTCTGTAGCTCGTTACCTTCCTGTGCATTTGAATTGTTGTACCAGACCATGATGCAACCAGTCAGGATACTTTCAACAGTATATATGTTGTTTATTAGAGTGTTCAGTGACATACTGAACCTCCTTAACCTTCTGAGAAATTAAAGATACTGATGTGCCTTCCTTGTGATTGCATATACTTGCTGGGCCCAGGATAGGTCATCTGATATGTTAACCCCCAGGAATTTAAAGCTGCTGACCCTCTCCACTGCTAATTTAGCATTTCAGAACAAAAAATTTAATCAGAATCTTTGGATAATCTTGTGCTCTCTCAAACCTTCTTTCTTTTGTAAAGCTGAGTTGGAGCAACAACGCATAATTGGTGTTTCCAGTCATACAGTATGGAAACAGGCCCTTCAGCACATGGAATCTGTACCAACCATCAAACACCCATTTGCACTAATCCCACATTAATCCCATTTTATTCTCCTCACATTCCAACCGACACCCCCAGGTTTACCACTCACCTATATAGCAAGGGCAATTCACAGTGGACAATTAACCTACTGACCCGCACACCTTTGGGACATCTTGCAGATCAGAGCACCCAGGTGAAGCTCACAAGGTCATGGGGAGAATTTGCAAGCTCTACACAGGTAATACTGGAGATCAGGATTAAACCTGGGTCGCTGGAGTTGTGAGGCAGTAGCTCTACTAGCTTCTCCCCTGTGCCATCCATTTTGGAAGAACAATGGAAAAGTGTTCCACTTGATAACAACTTTGTGTGTTGCTTTAAATGAGTAGGCATCTGTCAAATTAATAACTTCAATATAAGATGAATGTTATCTTTTGAATTTTGGATGAAATTTCCTAGCTGTTCACATTTAAATATGGTCATAGAGTCATACAGTGTGGAAACAGGCCGTTCGGCCCACTACGTCCACACTCATCCATATTAGTCCCATCTTCCAACACTTGGCCCGTTGCTTTCTGTGCCTGGGCAATTCAAGAGCTTATCTAAATGCTTATTACATGCTGTCAGTGACTCTGCTTCCACCAGTCTCTCAGGCAGTGCATTCCAGGTATTCACCACTCTGGATGGAGAAGGTCCCCTTCAGATCTCCTCTAAATCTCTTCCCCCGACCCTAAATCGATGCCCTCTAGTTTTATCTAACTCTGATAGAGGGAAAAAAGGTTTCCTGCAACCTACCCCCTCTAAGCCCCTCATCATTTTATATACCTCAATCATGTCCCCTCTGAACCTCCTCTGCCCAAGGAAGAACAGCCCCAACTTCTCCAGTCCCTCCCCAACAGGTAACGTCCTGGTGAAGATCAGGCTCTTGTCGAATTAGTTGAAAGGAGAGCACAAATGAAAGTCATTTTGGATCGAGTTTCATATTCTGACATAACTACTAATTATCCAAAACTTAAATACCACAGATGCTGCCTGATCAGCTGCACATTTCCAGCACTTTATGTTTGTGTTACTGCTAATTATACTGTAAACTATCCTTTTCCCCTACACAGCCTGCTATCCTGTTTAACATTGTATTGTGAGGGAAAGTGTGAGGTTCTCCACCTTGGAAGGAAGGATTAAAAAATTATTAGATGAGATATCTTTATTAGTCACATGTACATCAAAACACACAGTGAAATATATCTTTTGCGTAGAATGTTCTGGGGACAGCCCGCAAGTGTCGCCACACTTCTGGCGCCAACATAACATGTCCACAACTTCCTAACCTGTACACCTTTGGAATGTGGGAGGAAATTGGAGCACCCAGAGGAAATCCACGCAGACATGGGGAGAACGTACAAAACTCCTTACAGACCGTAGCCGGAATTGAACCCAGGTCGCTGGCGCTGTAATAGCGTTATGTTAACCACTACACTACCGTGCCTGCCCATGTAAGTTTATTATCTGAAGGGAGTGAGATTACAAAATGCTGTGGAACAGACGGCCCTAGTTCGAAGGTGAGCAAAGAGTTGGCTGGTACAACGAGTAATTAGAACGTGAATGGAATTTTGGCCTTTATTACAAAAGAGAAGGAACATAAAAGTGTTAGTTTAATGCAACTTTATTGGGAGTTGTTGACACTTCACCTGGAGAACCACATTCAGTTTTAATTTCCATATTTAAGAAAAGATTTCATTGTGTTGAAGACATTGCAAGAAAGTTCAGCATGTTGACTCCTGGATGAGAGGTTGACGTTTGATGAGAAACCGTAAGCAGGTTGAGCCAACACTCATTGGAAGGATGTGCTAGCTGTCCATAGCATCAATTCAAGTCAAGTTTATTGTTATGTGCACAAGTACAGTGAGGTACAGGTACAATGAAAAATCGCTAACAGTGGCGTCATAGGCACATAGGTACAGACAACACACAGAATATAAATTATATATAAAATTATCCCATACAGTGAAAAAAAAGACTGTAAAAGCAAGACCTTCATTCAAAAAACAAGACACAATCAAAGATAGGTCCATGATAGTGTGAGGGGAGGTCCTCCTGTTGCTGAGGTAGGGTTAGGGTTGTGCAAGTAGGTTCAAGAACCTGATGGTTGTAGGAAATTAGCTATTCCTGAACCTGAGGGTGTGGGACTTCAGACTTCTGTACCTCCTGCCTGATGGCAGCAGCGAGAAGAGGGCATGACCCGGATGGTGAGGATCCCTGATGATAGATGTCACCTTCCTAAGGCAGCGCCTCCTGTAGATGCTGTCAATGGTGGAGAGGGCTGTGCCCATGATAGACCAGGGCTGTGTCCACTACTCTCTGCAGCGCCTTGCATTCCTGACCATCATGGTAGAGGAAGCCTTTCAAGTGGCGGGAGGGAAGAGAAACATGTCATGGCGATAACATAGTTAGTGGACCAGAGACTGTTCTCTGCAGCAATGACAGAGAATCCCACTGGCTATGTTGCCTGCCTGGTGCAAGAATTAAGAACACCTCTTCTGGGCTGGAGTGGGAGGGGAAAGATCCAGTTGTTGCAATTTAACAATCTTGATCAACCAAAATAGAAAGAGAAAAGTAAAAGCAGGAAATACCCGCCAACCATCTACCTGTTGCCTTGTGACCTCACACTCTGGCTCTCTTAATCAAGAAGAGACCGTGAGCAATGTTTTGTTTTGCTTAGACTGAACCCTGAGTGGATGAGCACATCTGGTTTATTCTGCCTCGAAGTCCAGGCTTCGTGCTTGTCTTTACCTGCTCTCATCCTCTCTGAAGGCTCGGGTCTCTCTTCAGTGCAGAACCCACGAGAGACCACAATGTAAGAAATGTTGGGGCAGATTATCCACTTCCCTGATGTCATTGGCTCCCTATTCCTGGACCATCTCGTTTGGTCCAGTGCAGTCCTCAAAGCTGGAACACTGACTCCCAGCTCAACAAACAGGCCCAGAACTGCATCGTGCAATGTAGGGTTCTTCCAACACAACTGGCTACTTGCGATTCCAGGATGGCACCACCCACAACCCCACCGGCTCTTAAAGCTGTTACTGAAGTTGAATGCCATTGGCATTTACAAAATCACTCAAGAGTGTAACAGTTAGCGTAACGCTATTACAGCATCAGCAACCAGGGTTCCATTCCCGCCGCTGTCTGTAAGGAGTCTGTATGTTCTCCCTATGACTGTGTGGATTTGCTCCGGTTTCCTCCCACATTCCAAAGACGTACAGGTTAGGAAGTTGTGGGCATGCTATGTTGGCGCCGGAAGCGTGGCGACACTTGGGGGCTGCCCCCAGAACACTCTACGCAAAAGATGCATTTCACTGTGTGTTTCCATGTACATGTGACTAATAAAGATATCTTATCTTAAAAATAACAAAAGATTAAAATAATTAAATATCTTTAAAAATTAAAAACATTAAAAAAGATTAAAAATTGCGTAAACAAAATATTTAAAATATTTAGATCAATAATTAAATGAATTATAAACCTCTGCTTTCTTCTTTTGCTGCATCCTATTTCTCCCAGTCATTCTACGGAATGGTGTGCTGGTACCTTCTGACCGGGCACACTCTCAGTGGACAAATTTCCTGGGATTTAGGAAATCTGTGGAAATGACCACTGTGCCTGTGGACTTGCTGGAAAGCAGCTGAGGTTCTGTAACCTTTGAAATGGGATGTCGTAATCCAGCTTCTGCTAGGAAATAGACCACTGCTGACGGACCCAGTGAGATTTTGGTGGAAGATCCGTATTTCCAAATGACATAGGAGGCCATTTGTCACATTGGGTCCATGCCGGATAACACAGCAATCCCATTCCCCATTAGTTTTTCATGAAACCCATTCCCCCCACATTCCCATCAATTCCAGGATCACCTATGTCCGTGGCAATTTGCAACGGTCAATTAATCTACCAACTAGCACACCTTTGGGATGGGGGGGCGGGATCCAGAGTACCTGGGGGAATACAAAGGTGTCACAGGGAGAATGTGCTAACTCAAGCCTGATGGTATCAGAGGTCAGGATCAAACCCAGGTCATTGGAACATTAAGACAACAGCTCTACTAGCTGCGTCACTGTGTCATCCATCCCAATGTTTATCAAATGATTCCTTAAAGCAGGGCATTACCAGTCTGCTCAGGTGTATGTAATGGGCCAGGTGTTTCACTGACCAACAAGCTTTCAATTCCATGGCCTGTTGCCATTGACATCTACTCTTGGAGTAGAGAACCCTTCCCACCCACTTCACACTCCCTGGGTGCATGCTTCTCTTGGGAATTTGGTTCCCAGCTATCTGGTGACCCCATGGACATCAACGTTCCTTTCCCAACCCAGCTGACAGCCTCCACTCCTGGATTTCTTGGACAACTGGTGAAGGCCCAACTCATCGGCAGCCAAAGCCATCATTGGGGTTAAAGATTTCTGAACATTTCTGATGTTCAAAAGTTCTTTAAAAACGTACAAACAGATAAAAAAATGCATACATTTCACAGTTACTAAACAACAAACAATTAACTGCAGATGCAGGAACAGAAATAGAAAAATCTAATGGAAATACTCAACAGGTCAAACAACATCTGTAGAGAGAAAAATAGATTTAATGTTTCAGGTTCATGACTTGATGACCTTTCATCATTATTGGTATTGGTTTATTATTGTCACTTGTACTGAGGTACAGTGAAAAACTTGTCTTGCATACCGATCGTACAGGTCAATTCATTACACAGTGCAGTTACATTGGGTTAGTATAGAGTGCATTGATGTAGTGCAGGTAAAAACAATATCAGTACAGAGTAAAGTATCACAGCTTCAGAGAATAGTTAGTGACATAGATTTTGAATTTAAAAGTGTAGAACGATTATAGTAAGGGTAATGAGTAGATCTGTAGAGAGCAGCTTGCAACAGGTCTCCACGCTCCGACGCCATCTTGCATGGAATTAAACTTTACATAAAAAGCTAAATCAGTAAAGTGCACTAGATTAAATCAACTCAATTAAATTAATTAAGAGGGAAATGTTTCCTTACCCTCTAGGCTTCAGTTGAACCTTCCCATTGAACTCAATGGGTGGACTCAACCAGCACCAGGTTTACCTGACATGGGTTCAGAAGGCTCATATCACAATCTGTTCTTTGAGGAATTGCACTGGGAGTACTGTGTGCAGTTCTGCTGACCACACTATAGGAGGGATGAGATTGTGTTGGAGAGAACACAGAGGAGATTCACTAAGATGTTGCTTTAGTTATGGGGAGACATTGGATAGGCTGGGTTTGTTTTCCCTGGAGTGTACGAGGCTCAGGGGTTACCTGATAGAGGTATGTAAAAATATAAGAGGTATAGATAGGGTAGATAGTCAGAATCTTTTATTCATGTTGGGGATATCAAAAACAAGGTGATAGGTTTAAAACTCCTTCCTCTCACCTTAAAGGGGGAAGTTTTTTTGCACAGAGAGTGTTGGATATCTGGATGCTGCCAGAGGTGGTGATGGAATCAGTACAATTACTATGTTTGAGCGACATTCAGAAGGCACTTGGATAAGCAAGGCATAAAAGGATGTTGACATTGTGTGGGCAAATGGGATTAGTGTAGATAGGGAGAGAAAAGTCAGCACGGATGTCGTGGGATGAAGGGCCCGTTCCTGTGCTATACAACTCCATAACTCCAGGAGTCCACACAAACTGCTGGGACCTTCACTGGCAATCAGCAGAATTCTAATAATTTCTCATTTACTCAGGAGTGTTGAGCTCCTGCTGAGTTGGAATGGTGCAATATAAAGTTGAAAGTGTTGGCCTTCCCAGAGGAAGAGCTGCCACAGTGGTCTCACGGAAGTGCTGTGGATCAAGAATTCCTTGCACATCTCTGTTCTCAGGACAAGTTTTTGTTTTGATGGACCTTCCACCTGAAGGAGGGACGGGGGTCCTTTCATTTTCCTCAGTGGAGTCCACAGACTTCCTCCAATTGCAAATGGCACGGGATTCTCTTACACATTCTAAGTTGTAAATTAGTTTATTATTGAAGATAATATGCAGCAATATTACCCAATGTACAGTCATTCAGTTATCGGCATGAGCCAATCAAATATAGATGAGCTTGGAACCAGTTGTTTCTGATATCATTACCCCTGTGTGAATAGCTTGATGAAAAATCCCTCCCTTTCCCCCCACTCCCCTACCTTTTCCATGTGGTCTTATAATCGGACCTCACCACTTAGGAATGCCCTTACTACTGAATCTTCCTTTCTGGTACTATCAAGAAGATGGCATATATCATTAAGGACCCTCACCATCCGGGACATGCCCTCTTCTCATTACTACCATCAGGGAGGAGGTACAGGAGCCTGAAGACCCACATTCAATGATCCACATTCAATGATTAAGGAACAGCTTCTTCCCCTCAGTCCTGTGGTGGTCTGATTTCTCTCTGTGATGATAGAATTAATTGTGATTCAGGAATACAGTGTTAAAGAGCAGAGAGACCTTGGGGTGTAAGTCCATGAGTGGCTACATAGGTAGACAGGATGGTTAAGAAGGCTTATGGAATGCTTACATTTATTAATCGAGGTATTCAGTATTGGAGTCAAGAAGTTATGACGCTTCTCTATAGAACTCTGGTTAGGCCGCATTTAGAGTATTGCGTGCAGTTCTGGTCACCTCACTATAGGAAGGATGTTGAGGCTCTAGAGATGGTGCAGAGGAGATTTACTAGGATGCTGCCTGGATTAGAGGGCATGTGCAATCAGGTGAGGCTGGACAAACTTGGGCTCTTTTGTCTGGATTGGCAGCGGCTGAGGGGTGATCTGTTGGAAGTGTATAAAATTATGAGGGACATAGATAGGGTGGACAAGCAATATCTTTTTTCCAATTATTGAGCAATCCAATATCAGATGGCATGCATTTAAGGTGAGAGGGGATAGGTTCAGAACAGATGTGAGGGGTAGGTTTTTTACTGAGAGAGTGGTGGATGCCTGGAATGCGTTGCCTGATAGGGTGGTGGAGGCAAATTCATTGGGGGCTTTTAAGAGGGGCTTCGATGGGCACATGAATGAGAGGAAAATAGAGGGATATGGGCATTCTGTAGGTAGGAGGGAATAGCTATGTCAGCATAACATTGTGGGCCGAAGGGCCTGTTCTGTGCTATGTTCTATGTTCTATGTTCACCTTACGAGATTTTTTAGAATATGATATGAGAAGTCATCCACGAGAGGGTTTGGGCCTAACAAAAACCTCTGTGTCTGGCAGCTCCCCTGATGGTCTCACAAATTTGGTTATTCTTCCTCTATAGCCGAGGCCTCCTGGTTGCTTTGGAAATAACCTTAGCTGCAGCCTCTTTCTTTGATTACTTTCTTGCAGAGAACCACAGTGAATTAGGCCAAAATGCCTGGTAGTCATGTTGCTGCCATCACCCAAGGTCTTACTGCAAGGTACACTGTGTCCTATCTTTCACCAGTGAGTTCTGTTAATACAATTCCCATAGAGTCTGCCTTTTCTGTAAAACCAACTAAAAACAGCAGATATATACTTTTGCTGACCAATATTTGCACACTTTTGCAATATTTGCCCTTTGTATTGCATTTTCCCATTTCTTAAAAAAAAATATGAGGAGGTCTTTAGCTGTTCTGTCAGAACCAACAACATTTCACTTAATAGTTGCTGAATTTTTCTCTACCTCATTCACCTAAAATGATATAAAAAATGAAACATCCTGACAAGATGACAAAGAACCATCTCAATGGAAGCTTTTCTTTAAACTGTAAATAATCTGTTTGATTCTTCCTGCTTCTAATTGCAACCTACACTTCTATTATTGGTAGGGCCAGCAACTCTACTTCGTTAGGAGTTTGAGGAGATTTGGTACGTCACCAAAGACTCTTGCAAATTTCTATAAATGTACAGTGGAGAACGTTCTGACTGGTTCCATCACAGCTTTGCATGGAGGCTCCAATGCACAGGATTGCAAGAGGCTGCAGAGGGTTGTAGACTCAGCCAGCTCCGTCACGGACGCAACCCTCCCCATCATCAAGGACATCTTCAAGAGGCGGTGACTCAAGAAGGCAGCATCCATCACTAAGGATCCTTACCATCCAGGACATGCCCTCTTCTCGTTACTACCATCAGGGAGGAGGTACAGGAGCCTGAAGACCCATACTCAATGATTCAGGAACAGCTTTTTCCCCTCCGCCATCAGATTTCTGAACAGTTCATGAACACTACCTTTTTTATTCCATTTTTTGCACTGTTTATTTTGTAATTTATGGTAATTTTATGTCTTTACACTGCTGCCGCAAAACAACAAATTCCGTGTAATATAAGACAGTGATAATAAGCCTGATTCTGATTCTGATTCTGATTCTATTTACTCTTACCCATTCAAATTATTTACCTCTGAGAACACATTATAACTCTTCATGGGGACTTTGAGTTGTATATTTGCCAACTGTTTGCCAGTTCATTTAAAATTTGAACATAAAAGCAAGGATCCTAAATATATTAGTGTGGATCAGCACAAGCATGATGGGCCAAAGGGCCTGCATCTGTGCTGTAGAATTTTACAACTGACCTTATTCATCATTGATTAGTTTCCAAAGGGTTCCCACAATAGCTTTTAGTCCCCTCACCTAGTTACACATTCCGCCATTACACCTAAGTTCCTGCACTTGCGATACAGCAACACAAGTTTATATCTCATCAGTTTGTCATGGAATTTAAATCTAGTTAATTAAGTAAATCTGGAATGCAAAGCCAATTTCAGAAGTATTGACTCAGTAACTTTATTGTAAGTAATTTGTTGTTGGCTTTCTTCCACTGTCAAGACATATGGAGACAGAGAACATAGATGACTTGAAGTATTTCATGCAACTAAATTGTTCAGTTTGAGATCATTAGGGCATAATTGAAGCTTTTAATTTGTAACTACTACCTCCTGTGTTGACTACAAGGACAGAGTGTCCTCTCCATGTGAGGTGGCTCCAATGGCCTGGGTAGTTAATGAGGAGAAGCCCCTGGCCAGAGCTAGTTTGGTCCAAAGGAATGTAAGAGTTGATCCATTTTGAACCAGCTACTCTGCAAGAACTGCCAGGGAAAGGCTCCTTCCAGCTTGTCTTTCCGGGTGTTTCTCTGTGATGATTTTGAGTGTACCCATTCTAAAGTCCTAAACTTAAACCAAGACCTTAAGTCTTATAAGTGTTGATCAGTACTCTCACTTTAGGGAGATTATACTATATCAACCTACAATGCAAAGACTAATTTACTAAACTTTAGTCTCTTTTCTGAAGGGGTTTAGCTGTCAATATCACTGTATCGAGGGGTTGAGTTCCCCCTCCCGACCAAGGAGATACTTCCAGCTAACGAAGAAGATTAACACAGTTATTTAGTTTTAAATGGAGCACATTTATTTCGAGGAGTAATTCTAACCCAGATTATAATTCTGGGAAGGATTTCCAAACACAAGTACAATTCTTACAAACTAGAAAAACAGACCAATGAGTAGCAGACGGACATGTTGTCCATTACAAAGGCTCAGGGAAGAGACACACACAAATGCTGGAGGAGCTCAGCAGGTCAGGCAGCATCCATGGAGGGAAATAAACAGTCGACGTTTTGGGTCAAGACCCTTCATCAGGACTGGAAAGGAAGAGGGTAGAAGCCAGAAGTCCTGACGAAGGGTCTTGACCCAAAACGTCAACTGTTTATTTCCCTCTATAGATGCTGCCTGACCTGTTGAGTTTCTCCAGCATTTTGTGTATGTTGCCTCAGATTTCAGCATCTACAGAATCTCTTGTGGCTCAGGGAAGAGATCCTTCTTGGGTCAGGTCTGAGAAGTGGACTCTATGTCTTCATCTCTGCAACTCTTTCCCACCCTTACTGCCTTCTGTTATGTACCAGCAACAAAAGAAACACACCAAGTCATGTATAAGTATTAGAAACTATTTTATTAATAACTACTTATGATAATAAGAAAGGAAAATAAATAAAAGTATTAGAATGTTAAAAGTAAAAATGTTAGATATTAAACATTAACCCCAAATCTAAACTCGAAGTGTGTGTGTGGCAAATTCCCAAACTCCAAGTCCAGGAATAGTTCTCATAAGTCAATATTTATATTTTGTTTTGCCAGTCATCCAGTGATGGCCACATCTGCACGTGATGTTTCTACAACTGCATTCATCAGGTCAGATGGCAGGAACTTTAGGTTAACGTAGACAACATTGTTTCCTCTGAGTAGGTTGTAGTCTCAGTTAAGTCAAATAGGCTTTCTGAGACTGGACAGTATTTTTTCTCAAGAGGATGGCTAAATAGTACAAGATAAAAATTAATAATGAACATCTTGAACCTTAGACAGCTTCTTCTGCTGTGTTAAAAAGCAGAGTATAGCAAAAAGCCTCCTGAATATCCATCACATCTCCTCGATAGGTTGAAAAGTCCAATCTGTCCTGTTTGGATGTCACTGGCAAAGACACCCACATTTTGATAGTGTTTTCTCCAACAAGGTTTGCACTATCCTCTGAAGGAACTCATCCTAAAATTAAATTAGTTCAGCAATTGTTAAAACCCATCTGTTTTGATTATAGGGAAGGAAATTTGCCCTCCTGATTCATTTTGGCCGAATGTGACTCCAGATTCATTTGTGTGTCTGACTCTCAGCCACCTTCTGAAGTAGACTGTTAGTTATTCCGTGCAAGAAGGAGGCTCCTCACCACCTTTGAAAGGGTAATTGGGGAAGAAAATACATGCTGACCTTGCCTTTGAGACCCACAGAATATGAGAATAAATAAATAAAAATGCAATCAAGGGGGCAATGATCCAAACCAGGGGAATCTCTGCAAAGCTTGGCCTCTTGTCTGGATTCACTATCAGAACAGCATGACTACAGTGAGGTTGTTTGTTGCTCAGGAAGCCTCAGACTTTGTTGTTCGACAGGCCATTCACACAAGCGTGACACTTACTGATGTTTCGATGGCTGGAAGCAGGTAACTCCAGTTGGAATTATCATCACCATGAAGTTCTCACATCACTAACATCTGTCCTTCATCTTCCAACAGCCGGAGATTGTCAATATGGAAACAAAAATTGATCCATACATCTTTTGGACATAAAAGTCATGATTGATTGGTTTTTATTAAGATTAGAGTATTAATAAACAGTGATTTTCACAAAGATAACACTGCAATAAACAATGTTATATTTCAACAGACACAGAGCATCCTCTAGTAACTTATACATTGTTCATTTTATTTCTACATTGTATTCACTGTTCACGTGGAAGTATTGGTACTTCGTGTTAGCAGGTTATTCAACCATGAGGTGATGCATTTTGGGTGGATTAATAGAACAAGAATCTGTGTAATGAATGACTGGAGCTTTGGAAGTACTGAGGAACAGAGGAATCTTGGCATACCTGCCTGAAGACTTCAGCGTTGGTGGATAAGGAGGTTGAGAAGATGTATGAGATACTTTCCTTCTTTAGCCAGAGCATGGCATATAAGGGCAGGGGAGTTAGAGTACAATGTGAAACATCAGCGAGGTCATTGCGTGGAGTTCTGATTCACCCATTGAAGGAAATACATCACTGTTCTGGAGATGGTGCAGATCAGTTGTTGCCTGGGATGGAGCACTTCAGCTCTGAGAGACGAGATACTCTGGGTTTCTTTTCCTTTTAGCAGAGCAGGCTGAGGTGGCATTGAATGGCAGAGCAGACTTGAAGGGCTGAATGGTCTAATTCTGCTCCTATGTCTTATGGTCTTATGGACCTGATTGTGAGATTCAAATTTAAAAAGGGCATAGATAGAAGGAAACTTTCCCCTCTTCCTTTTAATATAGGTGTCTACAACCAGAGAGCACAGATTTAAGATAAGATTTTGAAGGATTTGAGAAACAATTTTGTTTTTCACCCAGAAGGTGAATGCAATTTAAAACACACTGTCTGGAGGGCTGGAGGAGGCTGGTACTCTCAAAACATCCAAAAAACATTTAGGTGAGCACCTTGAAATACAATGGTATAAAAGGCTATGGGCTAAATGTTGGAAAATGGGATCACATAGATAGGTGCTTGCTGGCATAGACACAATGAGCTGAAGGGCCTGTTTCCATGCTGTGTGACTACATGACTGTGAATGGGACTTGAACCAGTAATCTGCTGACATGGAGGCAAAATTATTACTGCAACAGCTAAAGGTGAATCTCAAAAGGTCTCTCTACTGAGAAATTTCATTAAGGGTACCTGTAGCGAAGTGGATGTGTCCCACATACTACTTGTCAGTGACACCCGAGTTGGAGAGTTGTTCACCACCTACATGGAAATGGTCTCCTGCTGAGAGACCTTCTCCTCCTGCTTGATCTTCTCTCACTTGCTACTTTGTACACCTTCTACACATTTGCCCAGTCATGCCCATCCCCGAGTGGAATGCTTCCTAACACACCCATATCTGGGAGTAATCACTTTTCATGGAAGCCTTTCCATGAGGCACGAAATACCTCACCACACTGCAGAGCTTTGCTGCTACAAGACATTTGGTTGAAATTAGGACTGGCATGCTGAAGCAAGGATCCCAGATCTGAAACAGCCTGCAGCCATTAGCCGACTGGGTTCAAGATTTGTGATGGCTTGCTGGATGCTTTTTATGAGTTTTATTAGTCGATTTCAAATGTGCAGTGTCAATTTAAAACAAATCTGGTGCTCACATTTGCGGATTAGAATTACCAACAATCTGCATTGCAGCCAAGACTTTCCATCAATCGTCTTCCTTTTGTACAATTCATTCCCTTTCAGGAGTTACCTCGTGTCGATGGGAATGCCACATTGAGGTTACAGTCAGAGTTCCTTGAATGGGGATGAGGGGCTGAGTGGCTTTCTCTGCTTCTAGCTATGTGTTTGTATGTAGGACCTTAGAGTTTCCGATGACAAATAATCAAACTAATCTCAAATCTCTTAATTTTGGTTTTCAATTTTTTTCTACACAGCCAACCCATCTCTCAGTTGGTTGTATTCTTCTCTAAACTGGACTAAACTCTACCTGCTCATCATGAGAAATTGAATATTATTAATTTTCTCCCCTCACCAGCTCCAGAAATAAAATTCCACACTATTGCATACAGACACTAACCAACCTTGTGCATTGCCTTAGTATCTGCTTTCCATGTCTCTTTCATCGTCTTAGTGTTCCTCCACAGTGCAGCACGATTGGTGGCAGACGGTCTACCTCCAGTAACCCCAGAGTATGCTCTTCAACAATGACTGGTCTAATCATTCTGTAACTCTGGGACTGGAAGCCCAGCTGTGGACAACAACATCCCGCTTGGGGTCCTCCGACCACCCACAGGGCGGGCAGAGAACAAGGGTTGGGACAGTGAATGCTGCCGTCCTGGGACAGAGCAACAAGCTTGTGCTCCATGGAAATGCACCACTTCCCCAGAGCAGAGCGATGCCTCACTCCTTGCCAGGTCAAGTTCGCGCACAGGAAAACCATATCCCTTGACGTTGAGCTTCTCTCCTTTACCAGGTGCGGGCTTGTTTGAAGTCCTGCCATTGAACATTAGAACATAAGTAGAAGAGGGAGGAGGCCATTCAGCCCTTTGAGCATCCTACACCATTCATGGCTGACATTCAACCTCAGCGCCATTTGCTAACATTATCACAGCATCTGTTGATTCCCTGAAGTGTTCAAACATCTATAGATCTCTTTTGAGCATCCACAGACCTCTGGAATAGAGAACTCCAGAGTTCAGCACCCAATGAGTGAAGAAATTTCTCCCCACATCAGTCATAAACAGTCTACCCTTTATTCTGAAACCACAGCCCCAGTCCTAGACTCCTCAATTAGAAGAAACATTAGCTTGTCAAGCCCTTTAAGAATTTTGTATGTTTTGATCCAATCTCCTCTCCTACTCTAGAGAATGCAGCCCCAGTCTACTCAATCTCTCTTCTTGTGGTAAACTCACCATATCCAAGGTGAAAACTTTTTAGACCAATAGATTCAGAGAAAAGGGTCATCAGCCCAAAGAGTCACTCTTTTCCTCAACTCTCCTCTGGTCGTTCTACTTAAATCTACGTCCCCTAGCTAAGTCTCAATCGAGGGAAATAAATCCTTCCTGTTCACCCTCTCATAATCGTAGAATCATAGAAAATGGTAGTGTAGCAGTTAGCGTAACACTATTACAGCGCCAGCGACTGTTTGTATGTTCTCCCGTGTCTGCGTGGGTTTCCCCCGGGTGCTCCAGTTTTCTCCCACATTCCAAAGACGAATGGGTTAGGAAGTTGTGGGCATGCTATGTTGGCGCCGGAAGCGCGGCGACACTTGCGGGCTGCCCCCAGAACACTCTGCACAAAAGATGCATTTCACTGTGTGTTTTGATGTACATGCGACTAATAAATATATCTTATCTCATCTTAAAATGTACAAGACAGAAACAGGCCATTCAGCCCATCATGTCTGTGGTTCAATTAAACCTACCTTCAGTCTTTCCCTCCCCCACCTGCTTCTATCTGCCCATCGACCCCTCCTCAGCTGGATCCACCTATCGCCTGCCAGCTCCTGCCTCAATCCTCTCCTTTCCCTCTTTACACAGGCTTCCCTCCCCCCTACACTTGTCAGCCCTAATGCAGGATCTTGACCTGAAATGTTGACTATTGACTTTGCCTCCAGAGTTCAGTGTTTGCAGTCGCTTGCGTCTCTCTGTCTCTACATTCTTTCTCTTTGGTTCTAAGGAAAACCTATTCTGTGTCTCTTCACAGGTATGGTGCTTGAGCCCCAGTAACATATTGTGAGTCCCCTTATCACCCACTCCCAAGGTGTGGTGACCATAGGCTTCACATCAAATAACACTGAAACACCAACATGGCCTCTTGCTCAGTTAAGTTTCAATTTCAACGCATCAGTGAACTTTCTCTCCAGATTATAATACTGAGGCCTTTCAAAAGTACTTCAATGTAATGTGCTGTGAGATGTCCAGAGAAAAGTCAAGTGAAATCAAGTCAAGTTGAGTTTATTGTCACGTGCACAAGTACGGTGAGGTACAGGGACAGTGAAAAACTTGCTTGCAGCAGCATCACACGAACACACAGAATGTAAATTATACATAAATTATACAAGAAGAGAAAAAAAAACTGGAAAAATCAAGACCTTAGTGCAAAAAAGAAAAAAATCAGAGACAAGTCCACGGCAGTGCAAGAGGTGGTCTGTAGCGTTCCGTTGCTGAGGTAGGGTTAGGGTTGTGCAGGTCGGTTCAAGAACCTGATGGTTGTAGGATAGTAGCTCAACCTGGTGGTGTGGGACTTCAGTACCTTCTGCCTGACGGTAGCAGCGAGAAGAGTCCATGACCCGGATGGTGGATACCCTTGATGACAGATGCCACCTTCTTGAGACAACTCCTCCTGTAGATCTTGTCAATGGCGGGGAGTGCTGTGACTGTGATGGACCGGGCTGTGTCTTTTACTTGGAAGCAACAATGTAGTGACAACATGATGTCAGGTTATTTTATAAGAAAGGAGACGAAGACATCTGGCTGTGCTACCCAATCTATCAGTCACCTGGTTAACCCACATCAGGACAGTTTATTCCCTGGTGTGGATCAGATGCCAAAATGGAAGGTTGCAGTACCCATACTCTTCAGCATTAATGAAAGTGCTTTCGGTGTCTCGTGGAGTTGTCCCACTTATCCAAATGATCACCATGATTAAGAGTTGGGAGAAGGAAGCACTGAATAAATACAGACAAGAAGAAGATAAATCAGGCTGGAACGGGGATAAGCAGATGTGTGCTTGGCAAAAAGACCACACAGGAATGTATGAACTCTGACCTGGGAGACCTTAATTTAACAAGTAATGCAATTTATCAGAGCCAATAACTTTGGGGTCAGAAGAGCGTGAAAGGTCAGTGTGAGTTCGGACATAAACAGACCGTCAGTGGAAGGATGAAGGGGTGGTGGGCTGTTCAGGCTGGGAAAAGCTGTTCCCTCCACACTTTCCATGAATTTCTAAGACTCTGTGAAGCTCCAGGAACTTTCATTTCACAGTCTTGTCAGTTCTGAAATCAAGGATTCATCAGACAGTCCAAGTATGTGGAAACTAAAAACCAAAATGTAAGTTTATTGAAGAAATTGGAAATATAATGTATTCTAAATTACTAGTCCAAACTATCACCCACACAAAATAAGTGCAACCTTTATGATTGACACTTATTTTAAGAGTTAGTGAGGAAGACAACTACAAAATTAAATGTACAATAAGAAAAAGGCTTTCATTTCTGTAGCACCTTTCATAAACTCAAGATACCCCAAAGTATTTTTGAAGTGAAGGAGGAGCAACTGCTAACTTGTAAGCACCAAGATCCCACAGACAACTATGTGATTGTGATGAAATAACCTGTTTAAGTGATATTGGTAAGTATTGGCCAGAACACCAGAAACAGCTCCACAGCTCTTTACAAAACAGTGTCAGGGAAACACTTGTATTTATCCGAGTGGCCAAACGGAGTGTCTGTTTGAACTTCCATTCAGAAGACAGTACCAGTGACAAAATAACACCCCACTAGTAACTGCAGTGGAACATCAGCCTAGATTTAAGTGCTAACATGGTATCAAAGAACATTGAAGAAGTTTGAAGAGGGAGCCTACCGATTCATTTGTATCACAGTCAGATTCCGCTTCATGGTAATTATACCAGTATAACTCTGCCCCAGTGATGGCGAAGCTTCTGAGATCACAAACTGAAAGTCCAATGTGGGATTGCTGAGTGTATCTGTAGTAATATTTTGTATGAATGGTGTTTCTACAATGGTCTACTGCAAGATGTGACAAGTTCATGATACCACGAAGACAAAAGAGAGTGTGAATGCTGGCATCTGGAAGAAAAACAGAAGTCCAGAAGGGTCTCAACCCAAAAAATCAACGGTCCATTTCCCTCCACAGATGCTGCCTGACCCGCTGAGTTCCTCCAGCTTTTTGTGTGTTTCTCCAGATTCCAGCATCTGCAGTCTCTTGTGTCTCCATGCTGGAAGAACTCAGTGGGTCAAGCAGTATCTGCAGAGGCAAAAGATGTATGTCAACGTTTTGGGTTGAAATACACCTTTACCTCCACCTGCTTTCATCAGTTAGGGCGTTGAGTATAAACGTTGGGAGGTCATGTTGCAACTGTGTAAAACTTTGGTTTGACCACTTTTGGAGTATTGTGTGCAGTTCTGGTCACCCCATAACTGGAAGGATGCGGAGGCTTTGAAGAGGGTGCAGAAGAGATTCACCAGGAGATTGCCTGGATTAAAGACCATTAGTTATGAGGAGAGGTTGGACAAACTTGGATTGTTTTCTCTGGAGCATCAGAGGCTGAGGGGACGACCTGATATAAGTATATAAAATTATGAGAGGCATAGACAGGGTTTATAGTCAGACTCTTTGCCCCAGGGTAGAAATGCCAAATACCGGAGGACGTAACTTTAATATGAGAGAACGAAAGTTTAAAGAAGATTTAGAAGGCAAGTTTATTTTACACAAAGGGTGCTGGGTGCCTGGAACATGCTGCCAGGGAGGTGGTGGAAGAACATACAATAGCAACATTTAAGACACATTTAGCCAGGCCAATGAATGGGCAGGGGATGGAGAGATATAAACCATGTGCAGGCAGATGTGCAGTTTAAATTGGCATCATGGTCAGCACAGACATTGTGGGCTGAAGGGCTTGTTCCTGCTCTGTACTTAGAACAGAGAACATTGAACAGTACAACACAGAACAGGCCCTTCGGCCCACAATGTTGTGCCGACATAGCTATTCCTTCCTACCTACAGAATGTCCATATCCCTCTATTTTCTTATTCATGCGCTCATCCAAGCCCCTCTTAAAAGCCCACAGTGAATTTGCCTCCACTACCCTATCAGACAATACATTCCAGGCATCCACCACTCTCTCAATAAAAAAAGTACCCCCTCACGTCTGTTCTGAACCTACCCTCTCTCACCTTAAATGCATGCCCTCTGGTATTGGATCGCTCAATAGTGGGAAAATGATATTGCTTGTCTGCCCTATCTATGCCCCTCATAATTTTATACACTTCCAACAGATCACCCCTCAGCCTCCGCTGCTCCTGAGAAAAGAGCTCAAGTTTGTTCAGCCTCTCCTGAAAGCCTATGCCCGCCCTCTAATCCAGGCAGCATTCTGGTAAACCTCCTCTGCAACCTCTCTAAAGTCTCGACATCCTTCCTATAGTGAGGTGACCAGAAATGCACACAACACTCTAACTAAATGCGGCCTAACCAGAGTTCTATGGAGATGCATCATAACTTCTTGACTCCTATACTCAATACTCCGATTAATAAATTCAAGCATTCCATAAGCCTTTTTAACCACCCTGTCTACCTGTTCTTTGTTCTACCTGTCATCTTGTACTGTTCTATGTTCTGTGTTAAACGCTGATGGACCTCTGAGTTGTTCCAGCATTCTATGTATTGTTCATGATACTATGAAGCTGAGAGAGTTGGGAACTTTGAAATTGGAGTGGACACTTTGCAACAGGGAAGAATAACAATGAACACTAAAAATGCAAACAATGACATTATGCTTCACAGAGCATAATTGCAACTTAAATTTGCAAACCTGCTAAGGTAAAAGAAAAAGAAGATGGCAAAGGGTTAATATTAGTGCACTATAGTTACAAGACCAGAGTGTTGCTCGCCAGGAAACAAACACTCTCATTGTCCCAACCAAAGGACTCAAACTACTGAAGTTGAATTAAACAGATCCTGAAGGTTATTCAACTTTGGGGGCCTTTCAAGAAGATATAATCCAATTAGAAGCTGTGAATGTGGTTATTGTGTCTCTCTTTTTCCCTGTAGGTCTGATTAAAGACAACAAAAGATGCTGTAAGCATTGGTGCTCTGGGGTTAATAACCAGAGCCTGGCTCCATTAGAATTCACTCATGACCTTAAGCACTCACCTCTCTCCCATGACTTTCACTAGTACAGCAGTCTTAAGGGGTTTTGGTGGGTGTGGGGTGGGGGCAAGCTGTAGTTATCAGAGGAAACAATGGAGCAAAATTCACCTGAATGAGGATAATTCATATGAAGTGCTGCATAGCACACACTTTTTTGCCTAATCCCCCTGCTTATATTGCAGCTGAGGTTAGATTGCAGAACATTCAAACAGGCATCTTGAGACAGACATTCCTTCAGGACATAAAATTACCCAAGGGTTAATTTTCATCTGTCTCCTGGTGCCAATAACCTAAAATTGGGCGGTGAAGTGGCACAGCCAGTAGACCTGCTACCTCACAGCTTCAGTGACTTGTGTTCAATCTTGTGAACTGTGTTCCATCGGGCAGGAGGTACAGAAGCCTGAAGTCTCACACCACCATGTTCAAGAGCAGCTACTTCCTTTCAGCCATTCGGTTCTTGAACCAACCGGCACAAACCTAATCACGAGAGTTTAGCAATACTATGACAATTTTGATCACTTTGCACTAAAATGGACTTTGCTTTTTCTTATTGTCATTGTGTTCTTTCTTGTAAAAATTGTGTATAATTTATGTTTTTTATTGTGAATGCTTCTTATATGATGCTCTGTGCCTGTGATGCTGCTGTAAGTTTTTCACTGCATCTGTGCACACATGTACTTGTGTATATGACAATAAACTCGATTTGACTCGACTCAACCTTGGGTGCTGTCTGTGTGAAGTCTGCACATTTTCCCTGTGGCTGTGTGGGTTTCTTCCTACATCCCAAAGAGTGCAGGTTGCTATGTTAATTGACCAGTGTAAATTGTTCCCAATGTAGGTGCATGGTAGAATTGTTGGGAATGTGGGGAGAATTATCTCCCTGCACTGCACTTTCTCTGTAACTGTCACACTATATTCTGCATTCTGTTATTCTTTTTCTTTTTGTACTACCTCAATGTACTAATGCATGGAATGATCTGTCTGGATGGCATGCAAAACAAAGCTTTTCACTGCATCTGTCTACATGTGACAATAATAAATCAATAAACCGAGAATAAACCAATAATAATAAACCAATTTCCAAAACCAATAGGCTACAAAAAAGTTGTCCAGATGAAATGTTGACTGTCCATTTCCCTCTACAGATGCTGCCTGACCTACTGAGTTCCTCTAGCGTTTTGTATGTTGTTAAAGGAACACTTAGTTGGGGAATGAGACAGCACTGTGAGCTGGCAGAGACTTGATGGGGTGAAATGGTCTCCTTTTATGTTGTAAATAAATATTGAAATTAGACAATTATCCTTAATGACAATCAGACCCTCAAAGCAAGGCAGTTAATTTTGGCTCCGTTTTTTGACACTTTCATCTCTCTGTCTAAAGACCATGGGACTTGACAACAACATCTCTGCTGACACTCTGCTGTAAGGTTGGGAGAGTACCAGATTCTCAGATTTCTGGGTGAGTTGTCTGCCCACGGAGATGACCCTCAGGAGGAATTTACCTTCTACCGCTTCATCACCTGAAATAATTTGAGTATTTAAGTTGCCTTTACTGTTCCTGAGTCAGGCCACTGCTCATTGCTGCCATCCTGTTCTGTAACAAGTAGGAGGAAATTAGGTTTCACGTGAAAATTGACTGCCACTGATCTTAGGATCAATGTCCCCGATTGGTAGGCAACTAATTATCAGTTCCACCTCCACTTACCCATTCAGTGCAGTTCCAGAATTCCCATTTAGACTCAAGCATGCTCTACATTAGTGAAGCATATAGAGTCATAGAGCAATACAGCACAGGTACAGGCCCTTCAGCCCAACAAGTCCATGCCGACCACGGTGCCCACCCAGCTAGACCCAATTTCCTGCATTCTGCCCGTATCCCTCCAAGACCCGCTCCTCTCTACCTATCCAAGTGCTTCTTAAATGATACTATTGTACCTGCCTCAACCACTTCCCCTGGCAGCTCATTCCATATACTCACCACCCTCCGCGTGAAAAATTTACTCCTCAAGTCCCTTCTAAATATTTCAACTTTCACCCTAATCCTCTGCCCCCTAGTTTTGGACTCCCCTCACCTGGGGAAAAGACTGTTACCGTCCACCTTATCTATGCCTCTCATAATTTTAAATACTTCTATAAGGTCACCCCTCATTTTCCTATGTTCCAAGGAATAAAGACCTAGCCTGGCCAACTTCTCTCTATAACTCAGGCCCTCTAGTCCTGGTAACATCCTTGTAAATCTTTTCTGTTCTCTTTCCAGTTTAACCACATCTTTCTTATAACAAGGTGACCAAAACTATACACGGTACTCCAAGTGCAGCTTCAATAATGACTTGTACAACTGCAACATAATATCCCAACTCCTATACTCAATACCCTGACTGATGAAGGCCAGAGCGCTAAACGGCTTTTCCACCACCCTGCCTACCTGTGATGCTGCTTTCAACGAACTATGCACTTGTACTCTTAGGTCCCTTTGTTCTCCTGGTGCCCTACCATTCATGGTACAAGTCCTATGCTGGTTTGACTTTCCACTGTAGCAAAATAACATTCATGCTGAAGGTTCCCACCACTAATACTAGCTTTTTAATTCCAGTTTTATTTAATTACTTGAATTTAAACTCTGCAACTGTTTTGAACATGTCTTCAGATCAATGCTGCAGACCTCCAGATACTTACTAATGACCACTGTGCTACTGTACCCTATAATTAGTGCAACTGCATAATTAGATGCAAAGTAGCATACTTGAATGTGGCCCTTGTTTGCTTCTGGCTGAAGGGCTCATCATTTAGATCGTAACCCTTAAAAAAAAATTACCAGTGAGACAGAGTTTGCACTTTCTGTAAAATTCCATTCCTGTTATGTTTTGCTGCCATGTGTTAATGGGACAAAAATTACCCGAATGTTCTGATAAGTTGCAATGAGTTGCATTGAAAATCTGTTGGTATTTGATATCTCCATCAGAAAGTAGCTTCCAGACCAGGTTTCGGGGTCAGGAGAGCTTTGCATCCAGCTGTGGACTGCAGATGTTTCTCATTTACAGGAGATATTGGATGACATATTTTTGGAAAGTTCCAAAATACGGACGACATTCGAGGCAAATCAGGATAGGAAGAGTGAAACCCAAGATCAAAAGGAACAAGCTGAATTTAACCACTTCTTCCTTGAGGGAATTAAATAGACAGACACTGGACGTTTACTTTTAATCCCCCTGCAACACATTTGCCACACACATAAGGCAGATTGGAAAGTTTTTCTTCTATAAATAACATGGGATCCTGGAACTGTAACAGCGCAGGAGGTCACTTAGACCGTTGGGTTTATGCCAGTTTATTGCAGAGAAATCCCCTCAGTCCCAGGATGCTCTTTCCTTGCATCCTGGGAGTCTCTCTGTATCAGCATTGTGGGTGTCTCCACCACTCAAGGACTACAGCAGTTCAAGAAGGCAGCTCACCACCACCTTCTCAAGGTAAATAGGGATTGGCAATTAAATGCTGGCTTAGCTTGCGAAGCCCATATCCCTTGAATGGATAAAAAAAATTCTGTCTCCCGATGACCCTCCCTATTTTTTTAGAGATGCACCATAGAAAGCATCATGTCCGGATGTATCACAGCTTGGTATGGCAACTGCTCTGCCCAAGACTGCAAGAAATGGCAGAGAGCTGTGAACGTAGCCCACATAAACCAACCTCCCCTCCACTGACTCCGCCTACACTTCCTGCAGCCTCAGGAAAGCAGCCGACATAATCAAGGACCCCTGTCACCCTGGACATTCTCTCTTCTCCCCTCTCTTGTCAGGCAGAAGATACAAAACCTTGAAAGCACGTACCACCAGGCTCAAGGACATCTTCTATCCTGCTGTTATCAGACTGTTGAAAGGACCTCTCATTGGCTGAAAATGAATCTTTGATCTCCTAATCTACCGCATTGCAGCCCTTGCACTTCATTTGTTAACCTGCTCTGCATTTTCTCTGCAGCTGTAATACTATATTCTGCATTCTGTTTGCTTTTTACTACCTCAATGTACTTATTTGTCTGGATGGCACACAGACAAAGTTTTTCCCTATATCTCGGTACACGTGACAATAAACCAATACCAGTGTCTATCCAATGGCCTTTGAAAACATTTGTTAGTTCTGTGTCCACCTCCCCTACAGGCAGAGAATTCCAAATCAAAACTGCAACTAAGAATGAAAGATTTTTTCACTGCCTTCTTGGAATTTTTGCCCTGGTCCTTGCAGCATCCGCTGATGTAAACAACTTCCTTTGATTTACCTAATTTAAACCAATAACTGAAATCATTAACTCTCACTTCAGTTTATTACCCCATCTGAAGAGCAACACCTCCCAACATCAAAACCTTCCTTTGAACTAGAGGAAGGGGAAAGCAAGATTGCAAATACAAAAGGGGTAACTCATGAATGAAGTGTCATCCCAATATAACTCATTGTCAGAGTCAGGGGCAATGCTCATGAGAGAAGATGCATTGTCTTTGGAGTGGATCTCATCAGTCTCTGCGAGACTAGAGGAACTGAGATTCAGGGAGGGAATTCCTGAGCTCAGGACACTGGCAATTAAAAATCAGAGATGTGGAAGTTCTCACTTTAATCCCTCTAATTACAACCTGCTTTAGGAGCATTGCTGGTAGAGCAAGAAATCGGATATTATTACATTGTCGTATGGTCGTTATGGCAGGAGGAGAGCAGCTGCCTAGATACTCGTAGGACTTCTCCAGGAATCCATGGTTTCCAAAACTGGTGTCGGCTGAAGTCAGCAGTATCAGTTCCATCCAACCCGACCCCCATGGTGTCCAGCATGTAACCGTGCTGTAAACGCTCAGGGATTCCCCACTTTTGGAGCCGTTGGGGGAACCCTGTTGCAAACAGGGAGACTGAATGGGGGACTTCAGCTTTATTATTTATTTAAGATTCTTTCATATTATTTTAATTGATTTTCAGTGTCCAGATGTGTTTTTAAATGTAAAAAACATTTTAATATTTGTTAACTTCTTAACAACATGATTATTATTTTTTAAGAGATATCTTTATTAGTCACATGTACATCGAAACACTCAGTGAAATGCATCTTTTTGCTTTGAGTGTTTTGAGGGCAGTCCGCAAGTGTCGCCACACTTCCGGCGTCAACATAGCATGTCCACAACTTCCTAACCCGTACGTCTTTGGAATGTGGGAGGAAACCAGAGCACCCGAAGGAAACCCATGCAGACGTGGGGAGAACATACAAACTTCTTACAGACAGTGGTGGGAATTGAACCGGGGTCGCTGGTGCTGTAAAGCGTTACGCTAACTGCTACATCAGTTCCAGATGTTACTGAATGTCTTAGTATGAAGATGTCTATTGGTATTGGTTTATTATTGTCACGTGTACTGAGATGCAGATCATCAAGGTAGTGAAAAGAAAACAGAAGGCAGAATATAGTGTAGCAGCTACAGAGAAAATGCAGTCACAAACGTTCAATAATAGCCTCAATTGCACTGACAGCTTTGACAGTCAGTGAGCTCTGTCAAAGCTCACTTTGACAGCTCTGACAGGCAGGACCTTACCGGCTGTCAGAGCTGTTGTGTGAGTGCAGCCAGTTGCCTTCGCTGAAATGGCCCCTACACTGCAAAGGTTTATACCAATGTTCTGGGAGCGAGGCAACCTGAGGGAGGCTGTACAGGCGACCATACTGAGAATAGCAGTGTGACACAGGTAAGTGGTTGGTGTTCCTGGGACAATAGACATTCAACTCCTCTGTGCTGTCATTGTTTATTTTGTCATTATTGTTACATTTCCCTTTTAAGAACTCTGTGTTTCCTCTTTAAGGATTTTGTGTATAATTCTGAGAATGCTCAGCATCTTGCAATGGCAATAACCACTTTTACACTGTATGGTGAATCGCTGGAATTCTCTGCATCCGAGGGTGGTGGAGCCCAGATCATTTAAGGTGGAGATAGAAACATAATGGAAAGGTCGAAGATTTGAAGGTTACGAGAAACTGGTACAGAAGAAGAGTTGAGGCCAGCATAGATCAGCAGTGGTCATATTGAACGGCGGGGCAGGCTTGAGGGGTCTGGTGGCCTACTCCTGCTCTTATTTAATTTTGTGTGTTCTTGTGTGTTCAGCGTTGATTCTATATAATTAGTCACAAATATAAGGGTTAAGACAGTTTACTGGTGGTTTTTGTGGTCAGTGGATACTCTTGAAGCTGAACTTGATTAACACAAAATAGGAACTTACTTTTTGAAACCGGCATGAAGTTGCTGGTGAGGATTTTCTGTGACAAGGCCTTGTTTGTGGGAAGGCTATTCTGCCTCATTAGGAGCAATATGTGGGATGTCCGAACAAGCAACACCCCATCAGAAAAAAGAGACAAATTAACTGATAGTTGCCAAAGTCCCAGATTTTACTGAATTGTCAACACCCAAAATTTTCTGAGAACAATTTAAACATTTCTTAAGCATGCAAAGCATATTCACAAGCTCTTCAAAGCTAAGAAAATAAGTTAAAATTAAGAAACTTTACTTAAAGTGTTTTCAAACACTTCTGAACACTTTGAAGCAGATTTCAAAACATTTTCAAATATCTAAATTAGCAAGCTATTAGAGACTTCAGGAATATTATTAACATTTAGAAGAATGTTTTATATGAATAACCTGTCCAAAAGTTTTGTTTTAAATGAACAAACTTTTACCTGAGGTTCTTGTAGAACTTTTCTCTCTTCAAATCAATGTGAGAATATGCTTTGCTCCTTTTCAAACCAGGAGCAGAATTCTCCAGGGAATTATAATGCGTATTAAGTAATTAGCCCATGTCCTTTCTCCCAGGTTGAACTCTGTGTAGAATCCAACATCCTGGAATAGTGTGCCATCCAGCAATAAATGACAATTTTTGGGTTTCCAATTACTTGCATTAATATTTGAGGAATTTTTGTCAGTTAGGCAGGATAATGATGGTGAATTCTGGGAGGTTCCCCACCATCAGTTGAAAAAATGATGACCATTCATATCGGGTATACAAACCTTATCCGAGTGTCAATTTTCACCAAATAGTTTGGTCAGTTGTCATTCTATTTCCAGTTTGTTTCTTGATTCACAAAATCTCCAACATCTTTCCACATAACTGAAAGGCAAACAAAATGCTCAATGGGAAAGATCAGATAAGCCACTGAGAAAAGTTATTTACAACAATTACAACATAGAACATAGGACGTTACAGCACAGTACAGGCCCTTCGGTCCACAATGTTGTGTCGATATTTTATCCTGCTCTAAGATCTATCTCTGACTGTCCACTCAATCTATGCCTCTTATCATCTTGTAGACCTCTATCAAGTCAACTCTCATCTTCCTTTTCTCCAGAGAGAAAAGCCCTAACTCACTCAACCTATCTTCATAAGACATGCTCTCCAATCCAGGCAGCATCCTAGTAAATCTCCTCTTCACCCTCTCTAAAGCTTTCACATCCTTCCTATAATGAGGTGACTAGAACTGAACACAATACTCCAAGTGTGGTCTAACGAGAGTTCTATAGAGCTGCAACATTACCTCGCGGCTCTTGAACTCAGTACCCCGACTAATAAAGGCCAACACACCATATGTCTTTTTAACAACCCTATCAACCTGTGCGGCAACCTTGAGGGATCTCTGGATGTGGACCCCAAGATCCCTCTGTTCCAATGCAACACCCTGAATAAGATTAAACTAAAACATTTACCAAAAAAAATCCTACATGTAAGTCAATTTTCTAGGAATTTATTTGAAGAGGCCTAACTACATCATTATTTTGGGGATCAAGTGGATGAAGAATTGCTTATATATGAATATAACTAATGTATAGATAATTATTTTGGCAAATCTCCCTAAGAGTGGGTTACAACATGAGTCAAAGGGCTGAGGGGTGAAATTATAGAAGTTTATAAAATCATGAGGGGCATAGATAAGGTAGAATAGTCAAAATCTTTTTCCCAGGGCAGGGGAGTCTAACACTAGAGGAGATAGGTTTAAGGTGAGAGGGAAAAGATTTAAAGGGGACCTGAGGAGCAAGTGTTTCACACAGATGGTGGATAAATGGAATGAGGTACCAGTGGTAGAGACGGGTAAATTATGATGTTTAAAGGACAGGTTCCTGTATAGGAAAGATTTTGAAGGGTAGGAGTCACATGCGGGCATATGGGACTAGCTCAGGTAGGCACCTTGATCGGCATGAACAAGTTGGGCCAAAAGGCCTGTTTCCATGTTGATGAACACTATGACTCCCTGGTTCCTTGTGCTTCAGAACCACTGACCACCCTCCAGTCTCTCCACTCCTGCTGCTTTGATATTGAAGATCTATAGTGCTTACCCTCTGCCGACATCTATAGACTGCATGCAAGTATGTAAGCTTTAAACTTTGCATTGCAGAGCCTTTAAATGTTGTGACCCATGCAGTAAGTTTCCTCCTCTTGTGTACTGCATACTGTTTGTGAACTGACCAGCTCCCAGTGGTACAATAATAAGCTGGGGAGTTTTCTTGAATGGTGTTTTCTTATAATTGGAGTGCCCAAAATGAGGGAGGAGGTACGGTTGGGGGTGGGGAAGGGTTCAGCATTGTGAATTATACATTGAATTTTATCGTATTTGGTCATTAACACACACTGAGCGAACCAGCGTCTGTCTACTGTTATGACGCTCGTGAGTGATTCAAGTTGGATTGCCAGATGCACACTACTGACTCAACAAACAGATAGATACATGCCCCACACCATAATCAGTCGTGGCATGGAAGGAAACAAGAGATGGCAAAAGTAATTCGACTTGTTTTGAGATTCTTCTAACATCCTGATTCGCCCTCTCCACGCCTCTGTCAGTCCACTGTACAGCCCATTGATAAGGTCCATTGATAATGGACTCCTTGGATAATCGCCTCCCCTCCTTGGATTCTCGTTGTCTTGGTGAAGCAGCCAGCATAATCAAAGACCCCACCCACCCGGGACATTCTATCTTCTCCCCTCTTCCATCAAGTAGAAGACACAGGAGCCTGAGGGCACATACCACGAGACTTAAGGACAGCTTCTACCCCACTGTGATAAGACTATTGAACGGTTCCCTTATACGATGATATGGACTCTGACCTCACGATCTACCTTGTTGTGACCTTGCACCTTATTGCACTGCACTTTCTCTGTCGCTGTGACACTTTACTCTGTACTGTTATTGCTTTTACCTGTACTATGTCAATGCACTCTGTACTAACTCAATGTAACTGCACTGTGTAATGAATTGACCTGTACGAACGGTATACAAGTTTTTCACTGTACCTCAGTAAAAGTGACAATAATAAACCAGTTCTTATACCAATACCAAATGTGGTCCAGTTCTGGGCATGGTATCTTAGGGAGGACATTAATGTCAGGTGATATACCAGGGCTGAGAAATGTCAATCATATGGAGACTTATCTGAAGCTGTTCTCTATAGATATTGCCATACCTTGATCACTGGGTACTGTTTTGGCTCCTTACTTAAGGAGGGATATATTACATTACAGGTGGGGTCACTGGTTGATTCTGGATGAGAGAGCTCATTTATCAGGAAAGGTTGAGCAGACTGGAATTATACTCACTGGTATCAGAGATGATCTTACCGAAATATACATGAAGGGAGTTTGACAGGCTGATACACCATAGAACTATAGAACCATAGAACAATACAGCACAATACAGGCCCTTCGGCCCACTATGTTGTGCCGCCCTTCAAACCACACCTAAGACTATCTAACCCCTTCCTCCCACATATCCCTCTATTAAGTCCCTCCATATGCTTATCTAACAAACTTGTCCAAGGTATCAGCCTCCACCACCACCCCAGGCAGCGCATTCCATGCACCAACCACTCTCTGGGTGAAAAACCTCCCTCTGACATCTCCCTTGAACTTCCCACCCATTACCTTAAAGCCATGCCCTCTTGGAACTGGGACCGGTCCTGCTGCTCAGAAGGGAAGGGAGGAGAAGAGGAAGGCAGTAGTGATAGGGGACTCGATAGTCAGGGAAACAGATAGGAGGTTCTGTGGCAGTGAGCATGAATACTGAGAGAGTATTTCCTTTCATTGGGGAATCTAGAACTAGGGGGCATAATTTCAGAAGGGAGTCACCCCTTTAACCTGAAGATGAGGAGGGTGATAAATTTTGGGAATTTCTCTACAGTAGAAAGCTGCGGAAGTTCAATCACTGAATATATTCCAGGAGAAGACAGACAGATTTTAAGTCCTCAGGGGTGTTAAGGGTTACGAGAAATAGGCAGGACTGTAGAGCAGAAGCCAAGATCAGATCTTATTGAATGATGTAGCAGGCTCAAGAGACCATGTGACCCTAATTCTTAGGTTCTTACAATAGAGATGACTCCTAGCATGCATTGATTGGAAGTGTAACAGAAGCTTTTCCAATAGCAACAGTTCAAAAGAGCATTGGATAAATACTAGGCAGGAACTTATTCACAAGGTTCTGTGGAAGAAGGAGAGGGAATTGGGCTTCTATGAACTGGTACCAGCACAATAGGTCAACTGGACTTCTTCCGTGCTGTATCATTCAATAATTCTATGAAGGGATGTTACATGGCCTTAAATCTTACACTAGACTTCAAATAAGAAACCATCAGGGATTTATTAACTTACCAAAGCTCACTTTACTGGGATGTTGCCAATGAGCTGTCTGCAATCCGGAAACCAGTGTTAAAACTAAATTTTGTTTTGAATTTAAGACCCTCTATGAGCTCCATAATCTGATTTCAGGACTTTATTGTATGAATCACGCATCTTTTCCAACAAGCACGACATAGTCTAACTTTACCTCAGTGAGTGTCATGGCTTGTGAAATGCTACATGCAGTTCAGGAGGGTAGTAATTACTGCATTGAGTTGTTTTCCTGGTGACTATCTTCCATTAAAGTGATTAACTTTTACTTTTCAAGTAAATTCATTGGTGGATCAAAAGAGAATTCTTCACGGACATTTAACAGGGAGGAGAAAAGAGACCACATCTGTTGGATGAAAAGGACTAAAATTAACATATTTAAGTGTGGGGTCAAACCCATACTGCAATACCAAGGCTGAACAGACCATAACAGAAGACAAGATAAACCTGGTAGTAGCGATTAGGAAGTGGTGTGGGTGCAGACCCATATTAACTGTTATTTAGACCTAAGCAAAAAAATGCATACGCTGAACTGGTTTCAGATAACCATCGCATTTCAGACAATGTACACCATCCAGAGAAAATTCCATGACATGCTTCAGAAAATCTTAAGGAGCCAAGTTGCAAGCTTGGAATGCATCCAGGAACTAAAAATATCTGAACTACAGCCTTTTATCTGACTCCTGCATGAACTAAAGCAGTGTTAGTTAAAGTCAATTACAAAACCAAGATTTACCGTACTTGAGAATGATTACTACTGATACTGGGGTCAATCTTCACAAGGAAGGTTCAGGAAAAGGGCCAGAATAAGTTGGTGTAAGCATTCTTTTGGACCATTAAGCAAAATGGTGCAATAATACTTGGGTTCCTTTGGAGAGAAGACCAAGCTTGCCTTCACGTGCTCTTTCCTCAAAGGTCACCAAGTCCAGCAGACAACGTGTGCGTCACTTGGTGCTGCTCTGAAAGTGGAATCTGACTCCTAATACCTTTAACACTCTGCAGAACTCACTTAGACAGGCAGTTATTATCCATACATATGCTGGGGTTTACCCAGGTCATTTGCCTCTACCCTGGTTAGATTTCTTATCATTGTCCATCACTAAGTTGAACCATTTAATTCCTATTACACTCTGCAGGTGTTGCTTCAGGCCAATAAGTTTTTGGATATGACAATGATAAGGTCAAATATAGCAGATGTGGGAGCAGTCTACAGCTTTGGAGATGTTTTGGTTCCCCTGCCTTGTCCACAGTCTTTTTTAGAGGTGATCAGAAATTGAGGCAGTTAACTTTAAACACATGTTAATGCTGATACATTGTTGGTTTTACCTAGTTAGCAGAAGGTTTTGGTGTTTAATTGGCTCCCGTTCCTTTTTGTCTTTGGTGGTGATGGGGTTGTTTACCTAACATCAATTAAATGTGTCAGCCTTAAAAGATGACAGACTTCCACACTGGCATTTTTTGCTTTTAAACACCTGCACTTTATTTTGTGGCTTTCTTCACTATAGGATAACCCAAAGCAGTGCACATCCATATATTATCATTTGAGGTGTAGCCATCGGTAAATGCAAACAACAAATGTAAAGGCAGATATTCTGGAGAAAGTTTGAAGGAAATTCTGGATAAAAGTCTGGAATTCAAATGAGTCTTTTTGCTGAGTCTTTCTTGATAACTGTCCTTCAGAGAAAGACTGCAGTGTTTGAGTAGATGGTGAGGCATAATCTTCTCAAGAGTCATGAAGGGTGTGCGATAAGTAATGACATTCACATCCCTGAAAAATGAATAAATAAGCTGGAAGTCAGATAGTGCTAATGACGAACAACAAGCAATTTGTCGTAGAGCAGTTAATTTACTCTAAAACAGTCAATTTATCAAGCAGAGGAAACAGAAGCTACAGGAATTGTTCCCAACTAAAGCAGGACAACTTTCCTTGAAAAATGTAATGAGTGGAGGATAGTTATATATAAATGACATGCATAAAACTAATTTCAGGTCACTTTCATTACTCAGGGCACTAGGCTTGATCGACAGGAGAATTACCCGATCATATTCCTCTGTCGATCAAGGGGCCACTATATGCAGAGGTATTCTGGTGAGAGACAGCCTTGCTGGAAAGGTATTCAATAAAAATTGTCAGAAAATGTTAATATAATCTTCTCTTAATTTTCATAGATTCCTTGACCCTTGCTATAAAATCCCACTTCCTAAACTGATGGGAATTGAATGTATAGAAGAACCACACCGACCTATTGCAGAGACTTTGCAACTTGTATATGAGAGAATTTTAAATAAATATATAATATTAGTAATTCTCAAACCTTTTTAGTTGAAAGACCTCTTTTCAAATAGATATTGAATCAAAGCCACCCTCATCTAAATTACATCGTATAATACTCAAAATGTGAAAGTGATACTTGTAAAGAGTGTTTTAATAACATTTTTAAGTACAGCCTTTCAAATGTAAATCCTTTGTGATCAAGTGCATTTTTTTAACTCTGCAAAGTTGAATTCTGTTCAAATCCTAACAAGAATCAAACCAGCAGCAAAAGAATAAAAAGAAAGAAAGCTCCTTCCCCACCCATCTTGACACATTTAAAAAAAAAATCCTGGTCTCAGTTAGCAGTCAATAGATACTGATAACAATTTAATATCAATGAGAAGTCGGATGTAACACCATGTTGATTGGTTAAGTTAGGCCAAAATCACTAATTCACAACAGTGGAAAGAATTAAAACTTTTGCATTATCAGAGAGTTGCTTTATTGCTGAACTTGCCGCAGTTTCTGCCTCCCTGACACACACTTCTTTGTAGTTGGACCTGCCCAACCTAGACTCCCCTTGATTTGGGCAAAACCATGCACTGCCACCATCCAATGATAGTCTGCAAACCAGAGAACAAAAGTGAAAGGACGTGTCGGTCACAGGCAACAAACCGCAAGGACTTCGTGTAATTAATTATTTTGCAGATTCCTCGTACGTAGCCCCAATTTGAAAATCAATAGTCTATCGTCTTCTTTTTCAGGTGGTTCATTGGATTGAAGACGCTTTCATCCTTGTTTTGTTGGTTCTGAGATGAATGTTGAGGACAATGTGGTAGCTGCTGATGGTGCAGGAGGTACCTGATGGAACAGGTGAATGAGTAGTTAGAGAGGGGGGTGACTTCCATCTGCCATTTATCCTGAGTTTCCACATGTTCATATTGCATGAGCTCAAGGTTCCATTGCTTTGAACTTGAGGCCTTGTGTAGCTGCTTCCTATACGTTACTTCACTATTGATCTTCCCTCTTCTCGTTGTCCTTCTCTGGCTCCATGTTAAGTGGTAACTGGTTTATTATTGTCACATGTACCGAAATCCAGTGAAAGTCTTTTGTTTGCATGCCATCTGGACAGATCATTCCATACGTAAGTACATTAAGGTAACACAAAAGGAAAACGATAACGGAATGTAGAATATAATGTTAGAGTTACAGAGAAGGTACAGTGCAGGGAGTCATATAAGGTGAAAAAGCCATGACAAGGTAGACTGAGAGATTGGGAGTTTATTGTATAAGTGGTCAGTTCGAGAGTCTTACAACAACATGATAAAAGCTGGATTTTAATATTCTCATCATTATTTCCAAACCCCATCGTTATTGGCCTTCTCTATTTCCTCCTCCATCTGTATAACCCTCCAAGATAACTGTGCTTTTCTAATTTTAGCCTCCAGTGCATCTCAAATTTTATTGTTACTCTATTAGTGGCCATGCCTTCAATTGCCCAGGCTCTAAGCTCTGGAATTTGCTTCATTAACTTCTTCCTTTACTCTGTTATGATGTTCCTGAAAACCTACCTCCTTGAGCAACCTTTTGGAATCAAAGGATATAGCATTAGTACGGGAAAGTAGTGCTGAGGTAAAAAATTAGCCATGATTTCAGTGAAAAGCAGAGCAGACATGAGCGGCCAAATGGCTTATTCCTGTTCAGAGTCATAGAGACAGAGTTATAGATCATGGGAACAGGCCTTTTAGCCCAACTTGTCCGTGCCAACCGAGATATCTTCCTGAGCTGGTCCCCCTTGCCTGCATTTGGCCCATATCCCTCCAAATCTTTCCTATCTATGTAGTGTCTCTGAAACGTTATAATAGTACTGCCTCTACCACTTTCTCGGGCACCTTGTCCCACATGCACACCACCCTTTGAGTGAAAAACATGCCTCTCAGGTCCCCTGTCAATCTTTCGCCTCTCACATTAAATCTATGCCCTCCAATTATAGACTCCCCTACCCTGGGAAACAGACTGTAACAATCCATCTTATACATACATAAGAACATAAGAAATAGGAGCAGGAGTCGGCCATTTGGCCCGTCGAGCCTGCTCCACCATTCATTATCTGGCCGTGGACTCTGCCTTTTCCCCATAACTCTTAATTCCCCTACTACACAAAAATTTATCTAACTGTCTCTTAAATACTGCTTCCCTGGGCAGAGAATTCTGCAGATTCACTACTCTCTGGGAAAAGCAGTTCCTCCTCATCCCCATCCTAAATCTGCTCCTCCGAATTCTGAGGTTATGTCCCCTGGTTCTAGTCTCACCCACCAGTGGAAATAACTCCCCTTTCTCTATCTTTTCTATCCATTTCATAATTTTATGTTTCCATAAAATCCCCTCTCATTCTTCAGAATTCCAGCGAGTATAGTCCCCGGCAACTCAATCTCTCCTCATAGTCTAACCCCCTCATCTCCGGAATCGACCTGATGAACCTCCCCTGCACCACCTCCAAAGCCAGTATATCTTTCCTCAAGTAAGGAGACCAGAACTGCACACAGTACTCCAGGTGCGACCTCACCAGTACCCTGTACAGTTGCAGTGTAACCTCCCTCCTCTTAAATTCAATCCCTCGAGCAATGAAGACCAACATTCCATTTGCCTTCTTGATAACCTGTTGCACCTGCAAACCAACCTTTTGCAATTCATGCATAAGTGCTCCCGAGTCCCTCTGCACAACAGATCTTACAAACCACTGTAAGGTCATCCCTCAGCCTTCTTCGCTCTGGGAAAACAGACCCAACCTGTCTATTCTTTCCTTATAACTCAGATCCTCTGGTTCTGGCAATGTCCTTGTGAATCGTTTCTGCACCCTCTCTTCTATTCCTTATATTCTACTATCTCCTTCTGTGGCTCCATATTAATCTTTGTTTGATGTTGCCAAAAATATCTTGGAATGTTTTTGCTCTGATGGATGTGCTATATAAATACCATTTGTTTTCATTGATGTTTGAAAGACCCTAAGTACCACTGAAAGCATCAAAGAAATACCAGAAGCATTTCCAAAAACCTGAAAGCTCAGATGCATTTCCAGAAAAATATCTTCACACTCTCACAAACATTGGAAGATGAACACATACATGAATGCAACAGAAGAATGGAAGAAGTCCATCCAAAGATTAGAGTAGATTAGAGAAATAAAGGACTGCAGATGCTGGAATCTAGAGGAAAAACACAATGATGCTGGAGGAACTCAGCAGGCCAGGCAGCATCCGTGGAGAAAAGCAGGCGGTCAATGTTTCGGGTCAGGACCCTTCTTCAGGACTGAAGATAGGAAAAGAGGAAGCCCGATATATAGGAGGGAAAAGCAGAGCAGTGACAGGTGGACAAAAGAGGGGAGGCGGGGTGGGCACAGGGTGGTGATAGGTAGATGCAGGTAAGAGATAGTGATAGGCAGGTGCAGGGGAGGAGGGGAGAGCAGATCCACCGGGGGATGGGTCAAAGGTAAGGAGAGAAAGGAAAAAAAAAGAGAGTAGATAAAACAGAGAGCGGCTAGGAAAGGGAAAAAGAGAAGAAGCGTTGTGGGGGTGGGGTGGGGGGAAGGGGGCGGAGACAATAGGTCTGTCGAGGCAGTCCTTCTTGTGGATTTTAGGGAGGAGATAGACGCTGGCAGTCCTAGGTTGCGGGACTATCATGTAGGTAGATTGAAGTAGATTAGTTTATTGTCATGTACACCAGCATTCCTTGTTTGTATGAAGCTCGCTGAGTAAACAGTATGCATAGTAATAATAAATACAACGATATAAAGACAATGATGAGCACAAAACCACAGAACTGTGCAAAGATTTTAGTGTAATCTGAGTAAAGAGTCCGAGTGTGTTATGAGTCTGTTGTGCTTTTTGTTTCTGTATCTTGGTGCTAAACAAATGCTTAGCAACACCAACAGGAAGGGGGTGTGAAAGAGCTGATTGGTTCAAGCAGTGGAGAACAAGCTGTTCTTAAGTCTGGTTATCCGGGCTTTCAAAGCTCCTGTATCTTCCCCCAGAAGGTAGCAGAGAGAAGAGGGAATGGCCAGGGTAACAGGCATCCTCGACGATACTGTTGGCCTTCCTGATGCAACGCGCTGTGAAGATGGACTGGATGGAAGGAATTGATGAGCCTGTGATGGACTGGACAGTGTTTACCCTTCTATGCATCGGTCAAGAGCAGAGCAATTGCCATACCAGGCTGAGATGCAACCTGTCAGAATGCATTCAATAGCACATTTGCAGAAGTTTGAGAGAATCTTTGTGGGCAAGCTGAATCTTCTCAGATGTCTAAGAAAGTAAATATGCTGTTGCACTTTCTTGAAAACTGCATCAATGTGAAAGGTGCAGCTGGAGTTTCTGGTGATATGGATGCCAAGGAAGTTGAAGGTGTCGACCATCTCTACAACAGCTCTGTTGATGAGGACGGGGTTGTGTTCACCCTCCCCTCTGCTTCCTTGGTTCAACAAGCAAAGTATCATTTTCTCACAACCATACCATCTACCAGGAGAGTAAGAAACCAAGGAGAACTTCCTCACTGGCTATTGAGGCAAGTTCATGAACTTGCCATGTTAAACTCCAAAGGCCTGCCATGGGTCCAATTGCAACAGACAAGTAATGGTAAACTGATGTGAAGGATGATATTAAAACTCTACCATTTGTCGTTCAGTACTCTATTATTGGCAAAGTTTTGTTCTGCATGAAAGAAAAGATTAGTGTGTAAATTATGCATTTTAAGTTGAGAAATGATCGTTGTTTAGCACCAAAGTATCAAAACAACAAGCACAACACACTGCCAGTATAGATATTATAACCCACTACCTTAGGGAATCAACCAGGGTATTCTAAATGGAATTGGATTGGCACTTGAAAGAGAATAATATTCAGGGAAGGAGTGGGGGATTGGGGCCGGTGGGATTGCTCTTTCAGGAGCCAGCTATAGATTCATGGGCTGAATGGCCTTCTATCCCATAACATTTTAATACTGTGAACAACAGGACTTATTTTGTTGTTTGCAAAGTATGGATACATTTATGCTTTTAAGTTCTTGTATTTTTAATAAAATGTAGAGAGATCAGCGCATATTGTATTTATTATTTATCTGCAGACTTGTTTTAAATACTCACAGCAGGGCCAGCGACTCAATGGGTTGGAATGCTCAGAGTAATCAAGCCTACTCAGATCCCAAAGAACCAGTGCCAGACCAAACAATGAGGCCAAGTGTTTTGCTTGGCTGGGACTAATATATCATCACGGCGATTTGTACAAATTAAAACCAAAAGCAATGCCCATGTGGAATTATAAAAATGTAACCTGTAGCAGAGGTGATGCCTCCTGCTCTGCTCAGAGGGAGCTTCAGGCACAGACTAGGTCCCTGAATGATCCAAAGCGATGTGTGTTGCAATGTGCTTGGACAGCGGCAATGGAATTCTACTGTTTCAGTTCAGATCTGAGCAATGAATCTTGCGTGCATGGTTGAAGATAACTTGGGTTTCGATAGTCCAACTTACAATTGAAAATATCTTGAATTTTAAAATCAATTAACCGTTGGGACGAATAGCACTTGTTTGCTTCTGAGAGGAGGGAGCTTCACACAAGGCTTCCCAGGAGAACCATTTCTAGCTACCTCCACTGGGTTATACCAATGTATGCAAAGTATAAAGTGCATTGCTTTAATATGGAAACAGAACATTCTCCATCTCACTCCCATTCTGACCTACCAGTCTGTAGCCTCCTGCACTGTTATAATAAGGCCCAACACAAATTTGAGGAACAACATGTCATCTTCCATCTGGGCAAGTTGCAGCCTTCTGGGTTCGCAATTGAATTCTGTAACCTCAGATAGCTTGATCTCTCTGTCTGTATCAGTTGTCCATCTGTGAGATTGGCTCAACTTGAATGATAGAAGAATAGGGGGCTATGTGGGAGGGGTGGACTAGATGGATCTTAGGGCAGGATGGAATGTCAGCACAACGTTGTGGGCCGAAGGGCCTGTATTGTGCTGTAGTGTTCTACGTTTCTATTAAGAGACTCTTAGATAGACACATGAATGATAAAACTTGTTTGTTATTTTTTTCTTTTCTCTCTGGGAGTGGAGAACATTCTCAGTCTGACCGGCCAGGCACGCCTTCCTGCTCTGCATTTTGCAACTCCCACATTCTTTTGTCTATGTTCCTACTCTCTAACTGCTCCCATTCACCCGTTGGTCAGACCTTGTTGACAGTTTATCCCCATGGTCACCCTGATTTTATCCTATTAGAGACAACTTCTCCCACCGTCCCTGCAGTTTAACAAGCTCCTCTTCTCTCTTTTTGACAAAAGGGGCTTTGAACTGTTCCTTTTCCGACAGACACTGTCTGACCTACCAAATATTCCCGGCATTTTCTGCTTTTATCTTGGATTTCCAGCAATAGCATGTTTTATTTTTTGATTTTCAGAATTTATACTGTTGGGGATCATTGATTTGTCACCATCAAGGGGTGTTTGTATTTGTATCATTGTCCAACCAGCTCAGAGGATCTGTCATCCTAACAGAGTAATTAAAAGAAAATGGTTCTGCAGCCAGAACAGTTACATAAGCAGAGGTGAGACAATAGAATCTCTTCATTTTCACCGTCTTTGCACTGTTACTTTTTTTATGCAGGACAGAATATTTGCCGGTGGTCAAACTAACTGCAGATTATTTTATTGCAATCAGTCTTTTGTTGCAATCCAAAGAATCATAGAATCATGGAAACTGTACCTCACAGAAAGAGGCCATTCGGCTCATTATGTCAGTGCTCGTTGAAAATGACCCATCCAACTTAATCCCAACATCAATCATTGGGTCCATAGTCCGGCTCTTCAGATACATCACTTATAGAATGCTACAGCACAGTACAGGCCTTTTGGCCCACAGTGTTGTGCCGACATTTTATCCTGCTCTGAGATCTATCTAACCCTTCCCTCCCACATAGCCCCCTATTTTTCTTATCATTCATGTATCTAAGAGTCTCTTAAATGTCCCTAATATATCTGCCCCCACAACCTCTGCAGGCAGTGCGTTCCACGCACCCACCACTCTCTGTGTAAAAAACTTACACCTGACATCCCCCTTCAGAGTACAGGAAGGAGATGGAGAGCTTAGTGGAATGGTGTCATGACAACAACCTTTCCCTCAATGTCAACAAAACTAAAGAGCTGGTCATTGACTTCAGGAAAGGGGGCAGTGTACATGCATCTGTCTACATCAATGGTGCTGAGGTCGAGAGGGTTGACAGCTTCAAGTTCCTGGGAGTGAACATCACCAACAACCTGTCCTGGACAAACCACATGGATGCCATGGCCAAGAAAGCTTACCAGTGCCTCTACTTCCTCGGGAGGCTAAAGAAATTTGGTTTGTGCCCTTTGACTCTCATCAACTTTTACCGATGCACCATAGAAAGCATCCTATCTGGATGTATCACTGCTTGGTATGGCAACTGCTCTGCCCAAGACCGCAAGAAACTGCAGAGAATGTGGACATACCCAGCGCATTACGGACACCAGTCTCCCCTCCTTAGACTCTGTCTTTACCTCTCGTTGTCTTGGTGAAGCAGCCAGCATGACCAAAGACCCCACCCACCTGGGACATCCTCTCTTCTCTCCTCTTCCATCAGGTAGAAGATACAGGAGCCTGAGGGCACGTACCACCAGACTTAAGGACAGCTTCTACCCCACTGTGATAAGACTATTGAACAGTTCCCTTATACAATGAGATGGACTATGACCTATGACCTCATGACCCCATAATCTCCCTTGTTGTGACCTTCCACCTTATTGCACTGCACTTTCTCTGTAGCTGTGACACTTTACTCTGTACTGTTATTGTTTTTTACCTGTACTACCTCAATGCACTCTGTACTAACTTAATGTAACTGAACTGTGTAATGAATTGACCTGTACGATCGGTTTGTAAGACAAGTTTTTCACTGTACCTCAGTACAAGTGACAATAATAAACCAATATCAATACCAATTATACCTTCCTCCAATCACCTTAAAATTACATCCCCTCATGTTAGCCATTGTTGCCTTGGGAAACAGTCTCTGACTGTCGACTAGATCTATGCCTCTTATCCCTCCTATGGGAGCTTCTGTCTCCACCACTCTTTTAGATAGTGAGTTCCACACTTCTGCATCCCTGTGGGTGAGGAAACTTTTCCATATCTCCCCTTTAATCCTTCAACCGATTACCTGGAGTATGGGAAGTTATTGCTTTTCGTCAAGTCACATGGCATGAGTCTAGAATGGTCAACAGCAGAACATAGACTCTGTTTAAAGAAAGAAAGTTTATCCTTACTCTCCTACATATTACAGTAAATAGAAGTGAATATATTCCAGATGAAAGGTCTTGACCCAAAATGTCAACTGTCCATTCCCTCCCCATGGATGGTCCTTGATCCGTTGAATTCCTCCAGCATCTTGTTTCTTGCTTGAGATTCCAACATCTGTGTGTCTCCCCTCTTTCACTTCCTCTGATTGGCGACCTTAATGTGTTCAACTAAAATATATTTACGTTATATTCAAACAATGCACACCAGTGAATGTGTAATCTATCATCAGTTATCTTCAGTGCAGGTGACACCAAGTTCAAGGCCTGCAGGCTAGTGTGACAAAAAGGGTAATAGAATTATTTACTAAGTCAAGAAATAGTAAAAAAATTAAAATGCATATTACTTGACAATAAGAATTTTCGCCTGATAATAAGGTTGCAATAGAATTGAAATACAGAAAGAGAATTTCTATTGTGCTCCTTGTGACTTTGGAATGTCTCAAAATGTTTTCAAGCTAACACTATTTGAAGTATTGCAATAAAGGAAATACGGCAACTAATTTGTGCACACTAACTTCCACCAGTGGAATATTACCCAGACGATGTGTTTTAATAATATTGGTTGATCAGAGTTACAGTGCCAGGGGTAGTTCTCTAGTCAGAACAGTCATTTGTATCAGAACTGGCCACTTCTGCTGTAAGTCATCCATTGGCGAATTTGGCTCAGTTACTCTTTCTTTATTAGTACAACGTGACCGACAGCCCTTCTATTAATAATACATAACACAGGTGAAGAAGCAGAATCACCCTCCAACTGACCCAGCAACCTGGTCAAAGTCAAAGTCGAGTTTATTGTCAAATGCACGAGTATATGTCTGCACAGGTGCAACGAAAAACTTACTTGCAGTAGCATCACAGGCATATAGCATCGGATAGCAGCATCCACAAGAAAAACATAAATTAAACATAAACACAATTTTTACAAGAAAGAGCACAATTAGAACAAAAAAAACAAAGTCAGTTTTAGTGTAAAGTGATCAAAGTGGTTATAGTGTTGCTAAACTCCAGTGATTAGGGTTGCGCTGGTTGGTTCAAGAACCAAATGGTTGAAGGGAAGTAGTTGTTCTTGAACCTGGTGGTGTGGGACTTCAGGCTTCTGTACCTCCCGCCCGATGGTAGCTGCAAGAAGATGGCACGGCCTCATCCTATCACAGATATTCCCTCTGTCCCATCATTCGCCTCAACTTAAAACTAGCTTTTTCATCTCTCATTCCCAGTTCTGACAAAAGATCTCTGACCTGATATGTTAACCCTGTTTCTCTTTCCACAGACACTGCTTGGCATGCTGAGTGTTTACAGCATTTTCTGTTTATGGTTCACTGGTTATATGAATGTGGGCTTTAAAACTAGATGCCTCTTTTTACTGTTGCTCACCCAGTAAATAATGTTGAAATAATAATGTTAATGAAAACCACACAAAAAACACTTAGCAGTACATTAAACTAAAGTAAAATAATTTTTAAAAAAGTAGTTTACCCTTCCTGTCACTTTCCAGCATTCTGGGCAGCACAGCTGATAGAGCTGCTACCTCACAGCTCCAGCGACCAGGGTTCGATCCTGACCTCTGGTGCAGGTTGTGTGGGTTTCCGCTGCGTGCTCCACTTTCCTTACATGGATTGGTAGGTTAATTGACCACTGTGAATTGATGCATGTAGGTGTGTGGTAGAAGCTGGGGGAAGTTGATGGGAATGCGGGGAGAATAAAATGGGATTAGTGTGAATGGATGCTTGGTGGTCAGCAAAAACTTGGTGGGCTGAGGGTCCTGTTTCCATGCTGTGTAGCCCTACAACTCTATCCCTATTGAAACGACAGGTTGGACCTACAGGGCTGTGGACCCTGTGCTGGAAGGTGGGATTAGGATGGGTTGCTTTTAAATGACCGGTACAGATATGATGAGGTGAAAGCTCTCCTTCTGGGTTATAAATTTTCTATTTACTTATTCATTCAAGACATGTGGACTTTGCAGGTTGAGCCAGCATTTAACTACGCATCCCTAGTTGCCCTTGAGAAGGTGGTGGTGAGCTGTCTTCTTGAATCGCTGCAGTCCCGGTAGTGTAGCGGTTAGCGTAACGCTATTACAGTGCCAGCGACCTAGGTTCAATTCTCGCCGCTGTCTGTTTGTACGTTCTCCCCCTGTCTGCGTGGGTTTCCTCCGGGTGCTCCGGTTTCCTCCCACATTCCAAAGATGTACAGGTTAGGAAGTTGTGGGCATGCTATGTTGGCACCGGAAGCGTGGCGACTCGTGCGGGCTGCCCACAGAACTGCACAGAGGATGCATTTCGCTGTGTGTTTTGATGTACATGTAACTAATAAAGATATCTTATATCTTGTTTTGAGGTGTGGGTGTACCCACAATGGTGTTAGGGAGGGAGTCACAGGATTTTGACCCAGTAACAGTGGAGGAACGGCGATATATTTCCAAGTCAGGATGGTGTGTGGCTTGGAGGGCAAATTCCAGGGGGTGGTGGTCCCCGTGCTTTTGCTGCCCTTGTCCTTCTAGCTGGTAGAGGTGGTGGGTTTGGAAGGTGTTATCTCGGGAGTCTTGGTGAGTTTCTTTCATGCCATGAAATCATTCCATGATTTCCCAGTGTGATGTCGGGGGAAACCAGCAAGAGTAACTCTACCACTGGAGCTGACTGACAGATTCAGCCCTCTTGGAAGTCCAGGACTTACTCCAGCATCAGTGGCTAAACCCTGGCACATCTGATCAAAGTAGCCATCAAAGGTCAGCACAATCTGGCCTTGCTCACTTCGTTAAAAAGAAAAGAATCGGAGGCATTTGGGACTGGTGCTACTTCATATCACTTAATGTGCCACTACACAATCTGGCAAAGTGCCTCATGTTTAAATTAATGAGAAGCCTTATGTTTCTGGGGAGTTGAATGAATGTTACGTAGTCAAAGGGACAAACGAGTACTTTCTATTTTATTCACTTGAGTGATGTAGAAGATATGTAGCTATTCATCCTGGAGTCCACCGTAATCTCTCAGCAACCATGGTGGTGATAAGAGGCGACAATGGATATAAAAGAGATGGATACAGGCTAATGGGTATCTCATGAGGGATTAAAATACAATTGGATAGCCCTGAATGAACGAGACTTTTATGAAAGTAACGGGTCCCTGGTGATTGTTTATCTCAACAGATAAATACCGGTAGTCAATAGCATATCCATGTGACTTTGGCATTGACCATTATCATGGAATGTGAAGTGTAACCAGGCAAGGAGAAGAAACAGAACTGGATCAAGGAAAGGGAGCCTAGAATTTAATAGTATTATCGTTCTATAGGAATATGGACAGGTCCAAATTTTAAGCACCAAACAAAGCTTACATTTAAAGTAGCAAATGTTCAATTTCCACACAAATAAGTCAACATATTTGAAGGTCATTCCTCTAATTACAGCCTGATGTTGTGCTGAAGAATAGTTTAATGTAGACATTTTCGTGAAGTAGAAAGTAATAGTGAATGGCATGAATTTCCACTATCAAATAGGAGAAGGTCCCAGCAATCCCGATGGGACGTTTTAGGTTATTAACTCAACAATGATGAAAGATCCTCAACAAAGGTCAAAGTCAGGATGATGTGTGGGGAATAAGAGAAGAAAAGTGTTCAGCAGAGGGAGTTGAGGGAGAGAGGGAGTTCATGTTTTAGGACAATGATCCATTATCAGAAATGGTGCATAAGGAATAAAGAGGCAAAAAATCTTCCTAAAACATCTTTCTTTTAGCTTCTCAGTGGCTGGAGCTTGCTGGGTTGTCAAGATAAATTTAGTGATAAATTGATAGGCTGAACATGATCAGTTGCTCCAGCGTATCCTATAAAAAATACATTCTGTGGTCACTGTGTACCAGTCATGGAGGGTGTAGATATGGAGGTCAGTCCCCGTCTGGGATAGTGTCACGAGCCTTGTGATAGGGGCACTCACCCAGCAACATGGTAAGCATTTCGTCAAGCTCATGTGGAGGACAAGGAGGTGAGTCATTTATTCCCATCTCACATGAGAGAGGGATGAGTGACTCACTTCTTTTGGTAATGGTGTTGACATTGTTGGCTCAATCAAGCTTCTAGTCACTGTTCATTCCTGGACGTTAGTGATCAGAGGTTGGAGACGTTGGTGCATTGGCAAGTTCTTGGACAATGGTTGAGCTTCCTTGTGACTGAGATGCTCATGAGCTGGTGGGGGGTAACTGCCATCTGAACTTGCTTTCCTCACTTTTTATTGGTACATCTCCCTGAGAAAATTAAAATTTTAGGTCTTGTAACCATCTCAGTAAGAAGACTGGCTTCTTCAACACTCTGCTGAGTTTTGTAGTTACAAAATCCTTGACTGGGGAGTCAACACAAAACACACAGTGTAGCGGTTAACGTAAAGCTATTCCGGCGCCAGCAATTAGGGTTCAATTCCTGCCGCTCTCCGTAAGGAGTTTGTACGGTCTCCCCGTGACTGTGTGGGTTTCCTCCGGGTGCTCTGGTTTCCTCCCACATTCCAAAGACGCATGGGTTAGCAGGTTAACGTGGGTGTAATTGGGTGGCATGGGCTCGTTGGGTTGGAAGGGCCTGTTATTGTGCTGTATAAATAAAGTTTTTTATTAAAAATTTTCAGATCCACAAACAGGCTGGTCAAAGTAAATTTCAAAATTAGTTTTGAAATATTAAGAGTAAAGATCAGGCTGAATGATAGAGAAAAATAGAGGAAAAGGGTGAATGGAAATGAAATGAGATACAAAATGGAAAGGTTTGTATAAATATCTTTTGCCTGACTTCTATAATCTGACCAAGTGATTCCACTATAATCTGAATAAATTATTCCATTAGCGGTTAGTGCGACACTATTACAGCGCCAGCGATCGGGGTTCAATTCCCGTCGCTGTCTGTAAGGAGTTTATGTGTTCTCCCATGTCTGCGTGGGTTTCTTCCGGGTGCTCCGGTTTCCTCCCACATTGCAAAGACGTACAGGTAGGTTAATTTGGGTTTAAAATGGGCGGCGTGGACTCATTGGTCTGGAAGGGCCTGTTACCACGCTGTAAATAAAATTTTTTTAAAAATTTAATAAATTGACCCAGTGATTTGGTTATAATCTGAGATTCTGTTACAATCTGACCAAGTGATTACATTATAATCTGACAAAGATGTTCCATTATAACCTGACCAAGAGTTCCATTAAAATCACACCAAGATTTTCCATTTATAATCTGACAAAGAGATTCTATTAAAATCTGACCAAGACATTCCATTATAATCTGGCAAAAGAGATCTCATTGTTATCTAAGAAATCCCATTATATCCTAACCAAGTGATTTATTAAAGAGAAAAAGAATTCATAGTACCCTGTAAGTGGCAACAAAAGTAGATAGGGTGGTAAAGAAGGTCCATGGTATACTTACCTTCAACAGTCAGGGTGCTGAGTATAAAAATCAGAAAGTCATGTAGCAGTTGTATAAAACTTTGGTTAGGCCACATTTGGAGTATTGGGTGCAGATCTGGTTACCACACTGCAGAAAGGATGTGGAAGCTTTGGAGAGACTGCAGAGGAGGTTCATCAGGACGTTGCTTGGATTAGAGGGTATTAGCTGTAAGGAGAGGTTGGACAAACTTAGATTGTTTCCTCTGGAACGTCAGAGGCTGAGGGGCGACGTGAAAGAAGTATGTAAAATTATGAGAGGCAGAGATAGGGTAGATAGTCAGGGTCTTTTTACTCCAGAGTAGAAATGTCAAATACTCGAAGGCATAGGTTTAAGGTGAGAGGGGGAAAGTTATAATGCAAGGCAATATTTTTTTTTACACAGGGAGTGGTAGGTGCCCAGAACATGCTGCCAGGGGAGGTGGTGGAAGCAGGTACAATAGCAACATTTAAGAGGCATTTAGACAGACACATGAACAGGCAGGGAATGGAGGGATACAGACCATGCGCAAGCAGATGGGATTAGTTTAAATTGACATCATGGTCGGCACAGACATGGTGGGCTGAAAGGCCTGTTCTTGTGATGGACTGTTCTATGTAAGGGAGAGAGAAAGACTGGAACTTCTTCACAGGAACGGAGAAGGTCTTTTGAAGAGATCATACTGTATTTTTTATTCAGAGAACTGGTAGCAAGGGGACCAATAAAACTTGAAATGTCAGCCCCCATCTCTGTTGATGGCACAACTATCCTTGCATGAGAAGGTTGTGAGTTCAAGTCTCACTCCAGGCACTAAATATAAAAAGTTTGGCTGCCGCTCCAGTGCTGAGGAAGTATGTTACTGTCAGAGAAGCTACTTTTGAGTAGGACAGTGAAGCCCCACCTGCTCCGAGAAGGGATAAAAGATCTGAAGTGCTATATTTAAAGGTACAGGATAGTTATCTCTGGTTTCCAGACAAGCTATTCCTAGGTATTAATTGAGGCATTAATATTGATGTCTCAAGTAATACATGAGATCATTCTGAGGTTGTGGAAGCTTTCTGTGCATCGATTGGTAAATTGTTTTATTGTTATCACATGTACTGAGATACAGTGAAAAACTTTGCTTTACATGCCTTCCGTACAGATTATTTCATCACATCAGTGCATTGAGGCAGTACAAAGGGAAACAATAACAGAATTCAGAATAAAGTGCTACAGTTACAGTGACAATTGGCACACTTCTTTCTACATTATTACAGATCCTGCACTTCAAAAATATTTTAATGGCTGCAAAGTCCCAAGGTCATGAGGTGTGTTATTAGAAAGCCTTATTCTTTTAAGACGTGATTGTAAAGATGTTTTTTAATAGAAGAAAGATTTCAGTGTAGAATCACTGTCAGGAATGGTTATTGGACCTGGATTTTCAAAGTCTTTCAATAAGAGAAATGGACACTTACTAGAAAAAGAGGAATCTGTGATGATCAGGATTAGAATAACTGGCTCATATGGATTTAATAAGCCAAGTTGTCTGTTCTTGGGCTGTCATGTTTATTTTTATGGAGGAATAATGCTTCAATTACCTTGTGGCACTCACACTCCCAGGTCAACAGTTGAAGTTAACATTGGACTTTGAGACCTAATGGTCTTTGGTGCTAAGAGATCATCATATTGACTGCAATGCACCCTCACTGCCAGTTATAAAATACTTCATCAATCATTGCCCTCCATCCCTTACTGCATATCCCAGGCTCTAGTTAAGAGTGGCTGTAGCAAGGAATCTGATTGGACCAGCACTGTGGATGGCATGAAGCAGGGGAGAGGGAAGAAGAGTAGGATTGGGAGACTAGCAATGCTCGGATGGTGGTGGGGAGCCATGGATATTTAAAACTTTATACAGCACGGTAACAGGCCCTTCCAGCCTAACGAGCCCACGCTGCCCAATTACACCCACGTTAACCTACTAATCTATACGCCTTTGGAATGTGGGAGGAAACCGGAGCACCCGGAGGAAACCCACACATTCACGGGGAGAACATACAAACTCCTTACAGACAGGGGTGGGAATTGAACCCCGATTGCTGACACTGTAATAGCATTATGCTAACCATTATGCTACTGTGCTGCCCTCCGATCATGGAGGGTGGAGGATGTGGGCAGATCTGGGGTTTGGGGGCCGGGATTGAGACAATTGTGGTGCTGGATGGCTGGAATGAAGATTAGTAGGAGGTGGTTGGTGGGGACTGGAGGGGCGGGGGAGGTGAGTATTATGGGATCCAATGCAGGGGCAGAGGGCCAAAGGTTGCAGATGTCCCAACGTCCTGGGAGTGCTCTCACCACAACATGATCCAAGTTCTCCTGTAATACTCCAGAAGGAATGACATCAGCCCCAGGCCTCTTGGATGCAACAATCATTTCTAAGGTGCACAAATGACTCACACATGGAAGTGCCCAGTCGAATTTCCAGAGTGATGTGAAATGGCCCAGAAATTGTTGCTATCGCATTTCATTCTGGAAAATGATCAGTTTTCAATTGCAAAGTGTTGGAAAATGAAACAACCTTTTGCAACTGATAATCTTGGCAACTTTACCTCAGAACAGGCACTGCCTGACCTTGAGGCACCAAGTGAAAAACATAAAGCTGTCCTTGTGTCTGGGCCAAAAGCTATCTTTACCTCATGCCACCAAAAATGGATACCTGGTTATTTGTCCCATTGCCAGCTGTGGGACATAATTGATGTAGAATAGCTTCCATTTGTCTGCCAGACACTCGTCACCACCTTCATGTGTAAATCATTATGTAAAAGCCTTTAAGATGACTTCATTTGATAAGGTGTGTTTTGCTGTAAGTATAATTCTTTGATTAGATGCCAAAATAAACTTTAATAGCTCTGCGCACTGAGTTTCAACATAAAAATAAAGGAGGAATCACATTTGTTTGACTTGGTGATGGTTGTAGGAACATGATTCCTGCTTTCAATGTCTACTTGAAGTAAAGGTTATGCATGTGTACATAAGCTACACTTTTCATCTGCAGAGATACAGATAAACACCTCTCACGACATTCGTTCATTCATTGTTGCCATGGTGATTTTGCCTCCCCCCCCATAGTTAAATGATTGGAGTGGGTAAAGTACTAAATGAATGAAAAATGTAAGAGGGGCTGGTGTCGTCCTGTGGAGTCCTTAGGGCACTCATCCCTAGCACTGGTTTACCTTTCAGTATCACAGCTCAGGTGTGGGGGAGCGAGGGAGGTGGAAGAGGGATCTTCCAAATTAATCTAGGTTCATGGTACATCTAAACTGTGCCTAAAGGCAGAAGCTTTCCATTATACACCCTCCTGGATTCTGTATTGGGAAGACAGGTCCCAATATATGCTGTATCTCCCAATAAATTTCCAAGAGTCTTTGGTGACTCTTGCAAATTTCTACAGATGTACAGTGGAGAGCATTCTGACTGCTTGCATCACCGCCTGGTATGGAGGCTCCAATGCACAGGATCGCAAGAGGCTGCAGAGGGTTGTAGACTCAGCCAGCTCCATCACGGGCACAACCCTCCCCGCCATCGAGGACATCTTCAAGAGGCGGTGCCTCAAGAAGGCGGCATCCATCACTGAGGACCCTCACCACCCGGGATATGCCCTCTTCTCGTTACTACCATCAGGGAGGAGGTACAGGAGCCTGAAGACCCACACTCAATGATTTAGGAACAGCTTCTTCCCCTCCGCCATCAGATTTCCGAACGGTCCATGAACTCATGAATACTACATCATTGTTCCTTTTTTTTTTGCACTATTTATTTATTTTGTAATTTATAGTTTTTTTTATGTCTTTGCACAGTACTGCTGCTGGAAAACAACAAATTTCACATCATATAAGACGGTGATAATAAACCTGCTTCTGATTCTGATCCAAAAACTCAGAACCAAAAACCAGATTAGTATCCCCTTGAATAGCATTTCAAATGACCTGGGTCAGAACCTACAGCATCCACACTGTGAATATAGAATCACAAGGTCAGCTTGACAAAAAATAGTTATGGCATTGTACTGTCATCTATGGAAATCTGTTTGAATTTATTTGAGAAGCTCCCACTCACCTAGCTTGACATGAACTGTTGCCTCTAGGATTAATATTTCCCCTGCAAATTCTGACCACCTACAGAAAAAACCACAGCTTTTGCTTCTCACTATGGTTCTGCTTTTAATGGTAGATGGGAAGAGGTGCAAGAATGCCCTTGACATGTTGCAATAGAACTTTTTATTGCTAATTATTGGTTTGGCTAAAACCAGCTCTGTGAGCTCTGGGCCAATGATTACCAACGTTACATATCACATTGCAACCTTTGGTTCCTGGTGACTAAAGACTTTGACCTTGATCTCATAGTCTGCACCTGACTACGTTACCACTGGCAGGTCAGGTTATAACGACCTTTGTGCCAGCATGCCCAAGGTATGCACTCATGTGGACGCTTTCTGCCATTGAGTAGTTTCTGAAATGGTGTGTGTAAAATGTTTGAACATTAACAACTTTCTTTCAGGAGTATTTCATTAACTTTTGCTCTTGAAATTGGGCATTTTCTGAAGATGTAGAAACCACAAGGATATTGCTAAAATAAACTTGTGAAAATTTGACTGTCCCAGACAACCTGCCTTCCTCCTATTGACAGGGCAGATTGTCAGTACTTGGTTTGATCCTAAACACGAATAAATAACTGTCATTGTTTTACCTTGTACTACCTCATTGCTCTCTCTGTATAATGAATTGATCTGTATGAACGGTATGCAAAACAAGCTTTTCACTGTAAGATTGGTATGCAAGACAAGTTTTTCACTGTACCTTGGTACAAGTGACAATAATAAACCAATTCCAGTTCTTTAACATCATAAAGGAAGGAAAAGTGTTGTCTGTTGCAACACCAAAGGCGTCAGTGAATAAAGTGGAACTGCAGACCACAACAGCTTTGAGATCTATTGAATTGGTATTGCAGCATAGAGAGGTCAAATGCATGAATATACATGACATAAAACGTAGATCTCTGCATGAGATGAGAACACTGGTGAAGAGGCCTGTAACGTTAACTGTTTCAATTCCTACAGATGCTACCCGACCTGCTGAGTGTTTCCAGCATTTTCTTTTTCTTACTTTTAATTCTCACAATAGATTTCATGAGATGTTAAACCAAGAGCCTGTCTCCTTCCTCACTTAGGTAGAGAGGATCCCAAAGGATGAATTAAAATTATCCCTCGAATTCTGAAAAGAACATCTTGCATTTATATAACATCTTTCACAGTCTTAGGTCATCCTAAACATACAGTACAGAATTGATCGAAACATTTTTGAATTGAAGTTGTTTCTAGTAAATTCAACAAAATCCAATGAGTGTTCCTGGATCATAGTAAGATAAGATATCTTTATAAGTCACATGTACATCGAAACACACAGTGAAATACATCTTTATGTAGAGTGTTCTGGGGGCAGCCCACAAGTGTCGCCACACTTCCGGCACCAACATAGCATGCCCACAACTTCCTAACCTGTATGTCTTTGGAATGTGGGAGGAAACCAGAGCACCCGGCGGAAACCCACGCAGACACGGGGAGAACGTACAAACTCCTTACAGACAGCGGCTGAAATGGAACCCGGGTCGCTGGTGCTGTAAAGTGTTATGCTAACCGCTACACTACCGTGCCTGCCACATTGGTGTACTGTACACTGGTAAGATTGGACAGGAATTCTGATCCACAAAAGATTTGGAAGTGTAGAAAGTTTTTTATGATGGGTGTGTGAAGGAGTACAGAATGAAGGCAGAGGATAATCAATTATCAGTAATACATTTCCTCTGGAAAACTATTAACCTCCAGAGTTTTAGGTAATTGGCAATAAAGTATGCAGGAGAAAAATGAGGAGGCTTTTTTTAAATTTACAACGTGGTAACAGGCCCTTCTGACCCAACGAGTCCACGCCGCCCATTTTAAACCCATATTAACCTACCCGTACGTCTTTGGAATGTGGGGGGGGGGGGGGGAACTGGAACACCCGGAGGAAACCCATGCAGACATGGGAGAACGTACAAACTCCTTACAGACAGCGATGGGAATCGAACCCCGATCGCTGGCGCTGTAATAGCATCGCGCTGACCGCTGTTGTTCCTGTGACCTGGGAAGGTGTTGGAAATAGAAACAATAACAACTGTCAGAAGGAATCGGATACAGTTTTGAAAGCGACAAACAAAGTTCACAAGATCACAAGACAAGGGAGCAGAAGTAGGCCATTCGGCCCATCAAGTCTGCTCAAAGGAAAAGGGAAAAAAGAAAAAGAAATGAGAAATGGGAGGGGGGGTAGGAAAAAAAAACTATTCTAATCCCAATTTCCGGCCTTATCCCCATATCCCTTGATACCCCGACTATTTAGATATCTATCTATCTCTTCCTTAAACGCCTCCAATGATCTGGCCTCCACTGCTGTACCTGGCACAGTTTTGTAACCTAACATTGTTTTGAGATACCCCAGGTATTAATTCATTGGCCGTGAGGGACAACCTTAAGGTCTCCAAGGTAGTAAACAAATACCAATTATCCTTAAGACACATTTGTTCCATCGTCAGTCATTAAGTAAATCAAACTGCCTTCACAACAAAACCAATCTTCACTTATGGAATTCTGAAAGGGAAGTGGAGAGGAATATTCTGCCACCTTTAATGAGAATCTGCCACTTGATATATTTTCCTCCCCTCTGATCTTTCAGTAGCCTGAAGGGGCAATTCCCTTTGTGACTCATTGGTTCATTTCTTCATTTCCACCAAACCACTCCCCTTCTCACAATACTTTGTCATAAAACTGCAAGGAGACACAATGCCTGGTTTTGTCCCTTCCCACGATCTAGGGACTCAAACTGTCCTTTCAGGTGAAGCAGGAATTCACTTGCACTTCTTCCAGTCTATTGTATTTAGTGCCACGATGTGCTCGCTTTTGGATTAGGGAAACCAAATGTGGATTAGGTGATCACTTTTTGACCCTGAGCTTCCAGTGACTGGTCATTTTAATCTCCATCCCAGTCCCTCTCCTGGGAAGATGCTGGGATCTAAAATGAGGGATGTAATAACAGAACATCCTGAAAAGAATTACAGGATTGAGGAGAGCCAGCATGGATTTTTGGAGACACAAGGGACTGCATAGAACATAACAGCACAGTACAGGCCCTTCGGCCCACAATGTTGTGCCGACATTTATGCAGATGCTGGAAACAGGAGCAACACACAATCTGCTGGAGGAACTTAGTGGGTAGAGCAGCATCTGGTAGTGGGGAGTTGGGGGGGGGGTGGGGGGGAGAGGAATTGTCGATGCTTCAGGTCGAAACCCTGCATCAGGACGAAGAGTGGAGAGGAGAGATAGCCAATATAATGGGAAGAGGGGGAATGGTGAGACAGGGGCCAGAGGGGAAACTACAGAGTGAGAGCAATGAGTGAGGGTCTTGCAGAACTCCTGTCAATGAGAGAAGGAATACTTCTTCAAGGTTTGCAGGCCTTGAAGGGACTTTGCAGTGGAGCAGTAAAATGCAACAAATTGCAGGTGCTGGAATACAGAGTAATGCTGGAATCTGGACCAACAAACAATCTGCTGCAGGAACTCAGTGAGTCAAGCAGCATCTGTGGAAACAAAAGGTAACATCAACGTTTCAGGCTGAAACTCTGCATCAGGGCTATGTCCACCATTTCTCTTTCTTCTGACCCATCCCTCCTCCCTGTTGACCAATCTGCTGGAGTTCCTCTTCTGATCACGGTTCTGATAGGCATTTCAACCATCTCTCTGTAATTTATCCTCAGTAATCTGTCAACCAGACTGCTCCATATACAATGAAATCACTATGGCAACCCAAGGCTCATCCGATCAGAGATACTTCTGTTGTCCTATCCTGCCATTTCCCACCTCTCTCGCCTGTTTCTGCATTTAACTCAGTTCTGATGCAGGGTTTTGAACTTAATGCATTAAATCCATTTCATTTTCCGCAAATGCTGCCTGATCTGCTGACCACTTCAAGCATTTTCTGTTTTTATTTCAGATTTCCAGTATCTGCAGGTTTTTTTTGATTTTTCAATTACAATGAAATAATCAAACTAGTCAATGGAAAAAAAAGCACAAAATGTCAGGATTTTTTATGAAATTCTTGATTTGTTTTTAAGCCCAGTAGCAGTAGTTTTATGCTGTCTAATAAACTGGAAAATATTAAGATTGAGAGTGAAACAGTGGTGTGAAATGCATGATTCATTCAACACATTTTCTTTTGTAAGAATTTTGTTCTTGGAATGTGGGGGTTGCTTGCCAGTCCTGCACTTATTACACATCCCTTTTTGTCTTGAGAAGATGGTGGTGCTAGTTTTCTCAAACCACTTGCAAGATTCCTGCAGAGAGCTTTTTAGAATCAACAACATTGGCAGGAGATTACAGTCAGAACCTTGAACACAAGAATGTTGGTTAATATGTTCCATAGTCAGAGGAGCTATCTGTTAAACCAAGTCCCCCCTGCTCTCTCGGGTGGATATTACATACCATAGCACTACTTAAAAGAGTATTGTGCTCTGACCAACATTTATTCCTCAACAAATACTTCTAAAGTTGATTATGGGGTAATTATTGTATTACTATTTTGGGGAGCTTCCTGTGAGCCATATGACTATTACAGTTCCTATATTATAATAGTGACCAGACGTTTAACATGCTTTTCCTATTTCCTTTTACTCCTTTTTGATGTAGAAGGGGACCATTCCGCCCATTGAGTCTATGCTGGCATTCAGAGTAATCCCATCAATCCCATTCCCGAATTTATTTGTCAGTAAACTATACTCTTACATATGTCCAAATATGCCTTCCCAATTCTCCCATTGGCCACTTACACTAGGAGTAGCTCACAGTAGTCAATTAACCTAACAACTAACACTTCTTTGGGATGTAGGAGGAAACCAGAGCACCCAGGAGAAATCCACACAGTCACAGGGAAAAGAACACAAATTGCGAAGAGAGTACAGGAGGTGGGAATCCAATTGGGTTGCTGGAGCTGTAATGCAGCTGCACTACCTGCAGCACCACTGTGCCTTCCTTCGAGATCAATACGAAAGATGCAACAGAAATGTTGGTGTTCCTTCCATTCTTTCTTCAGGTCTGGTGGGGTGAAGGACATTAGTGAATTGGCTGAGTTTTTGCAACAATTCAGAATCCTAACGACTACCTTAATTGACTGATTTGTAATAATCCAGGCCTTAAAGGTAAATTAAAAATAATAAAAATGGTCAACATTGGACCTCAACTCAGCACCTCTCGGCATAACATGAAAGATTCTCCCTTCCCAATACACTATTTGTGCCAAATTTTGAACAAGGGTGATTGTTGCGAATTCTTTTGCAATAAGTTATTCAGGTGAGCATATTTGTTCTTGCCTATCCTTTTTACTGATATTATAACCCCAATTTTACCTCAAAGTAGAAAGCAGTGAGGAATGGGAGTGGGGCCAAGTTAAATGAAGTTGCAACAACCAAAGTAGCTCCAGTGACTGGGGAATGATCCAATTTGGTGTCAATGTATTTCAGATGACTGACTTCCATTTTGTGGCTGAATGAAGAGGTGCAATTGATCCCAGTCTCTCCTCAGTTTAGATATTCACAGGGATAAAGCACATTTGAAAGAAAATGAAGTCTAAATGTCAAAAATACAATAGAAAATTGACAGCCAATCTTATGGTCAACTTGATATGCTTTTCAAAACATAGCTTATCAGTCTTCAAGACCATGTAGGGGGACAATATTTAGATAAAGCATACCTTCACTAAGTTGAAAAGCATAATTATTTTCAATGGTCAGCATAAACATGGCAAGTCGAAGAGCCTGTTCCCATGCTGTGTGGCCCTATGACCGTGACGAATGATGTTCCTCGGGGTGGCAGGTGATTGCTTCAGTTGTTCACGAGCAGTTCTTTATTGAGGGCAGCACAGCTCCACAAACCCAGTTTCAACCCTGACCTCGGGCGCTGTCTGTATGGGGTTCACAAATTCTTCATGTGGCTGTGTGGGTTTCCTCCGGGTGCTCCGGTTTCCTCCCACATCATGAAGACGTGCAGGCTGGGAGGTTAATTGGCCCCTTTTAAATTGCCCCTAGTGTAAACGAGTGGTGGAGACTGGGGAGGAGTTGATAAGAATGTGGTGTTGATCACCTACAATTTGGTGTCAATGTATTTCAGATGACTCACCCCCATTTTGTGGCTGAATGGTATAATTGATTCCAGTCTCTCCTCATTTTGGATATTCACAGGGATAAAACATATTTGAAAGGAAATTAAGTCTAAATGTCAAAAATACAATAAGTTAATGAGAATAAAGAAGAATGGGGTTAACATAAGATTATTGCGATTAGGTTCATTGATGGTTATCACAGACTTGGTGGGTTGAAGCTCATGTTTCTGTGCTGCATCTCTCTATGGCTCTATACACCAACTGCAAATTGGTAAATTGGTTTATTATTGTCACATGTACCAAAGTACAGTGAAAAACTTTGTTTTGCATGTCATCCAAACAGATCATTTCATCACATCAGTGCATTGAGGTAATATAAGGGAAAACAATAACAGAATGCAGAATAAAGTGTTACAGTTACAGAGAAAGTACAGTGCAGGCAGACAATAAAGTGCAAGGCCATAATGAGGTAGATTGTGAGGTCAAGAGTCCATCTTATCATACTAGAGGACCATTCAATAGTCTTATAACAGTGGGATAGAAGCTGTCCTTGAGACCGGTGGTGCGTGCTTTCAGGCTTTTGTATCTTCTGCCTGATGGAAGGGGTGAGGAGAGAATGTCCGGGGTGGGTGGGGTTTTTGATTATGCTGGCTGCTTTACCGAGGCAGCAAGAAATATAGACAGAGTCCATGGAGGGGAGGCTGGTTTCCGTGAAGTGCTAGGCTGTGTCCACAACTCCCTGCAGTTTCTTGTGGTCCCGGGTGGGGCAGTTGCCATACCAAGCTGTGATGCACGTGGATGGGATGCTTTCTATGGTGCCTTGATAAAGGTTGGTGAGAGTTAAAGAGGACATGCTAACTGATGTTGCAATTTATGTGTTTTAATCCTGCAGTCAAGTTTAGCATACACTATAAACATCACCATGATTGTCTATACTTTTAGTCATCAGTGATGGAGCTATGAGATTGAGAACTGAGCAGCTCAAAGATCCCAGAGCACTGTTGGGTAGGATATGCTGGTAAAACAGGGTCAGAGACACGGAAGGATTTGAAGATAAGGATATGTCCATTTGTAATTCTATACTTAAAATTATAAAGGGCCAAGATAAGTAAATAAGATACATTTCCCTCAAATGATTGGCCAACACCAGTCCCATAGATTTAAAGTATTTAGCAGAGGAATTAGGATGGCTGAGGGACCTTTCTCACCTGGGCTGTGATGGGGAACTCGCTGCCTGAAAGGATGATTGGGGAAAAGCCCATGAAAAAAGTACCTAGATGTGTATTTGAAGAGCAGTGAAATGCAGGGCTGAGAACCTGGTGTGGGAAGCTAGAGTTAGGCTGGGCAGTTCTTTGTCATTCAGCATGAACACAAGCAACCAAAGAGCCTCCTCCATATCACAAAGTTTCCACAATTCTATTTAATGAAGATTTCCTGCAGCTCATCAGAGCAACACTGAACAATACAACATTAAGGTCATAGAATCATAGAATGGCTACAACACACCATTAAACAATGTCAGATTTTCTACATTACTGATGGATGAACAAGACCATTTTATTTTAATTCAACCATTTCAGATCAAACTAACATACACTTTGACCTTTCTCCATGGCTTCATCTGGTGACCTGTTTAAGATATCCAGAGACTTGGCCTCCACATCTGTACTTGGAAATCCATTCCAGGTGTTGCTTGTTCTTTACTCTCTGTGCCCTTAACATTGCTTTAAATCCTCTTCAAGCATTACCTCTGGATTTTCTCTCCTTCATCAACTGTTGGAAATCTGGGAGCCAATTTTCAAACGCTCCAAGACCTTGACTTTGTTTATCCAGCATCTTGAACCCAACAATGCCCTGGGATCTTTGTGCTGCTCAGTCGTCAATTTTTATGGCCCCATCATTGGTAGCCTTGGATATCCACAAATGAAGCTCAGTCACAGAACGTTTATAGTCAAGGACACCATTTGTGCATCACGTCTGTGCCAGCTCTCTATCAGAAGTCTTTGGAAAAGAAATTCTTTTTCAGTTGCTTGCACTAAATGAACAGCATACTCATAGTTGCATGTTATACTTAGTTCCAATATTTAGTTCCTTTGATCTCAACAGGATTGAATTTCAGAAGTAGAATACATTGATGGTGCTGTACTGGCCACTTAGGACAAATAACCAACAACAAATTTATATTTCAGAACAATCAGTTCCTCCTCGCCTTTGTTATTTTCATTGTCTTCTGAGGTGCTGATGGATGCTTGGAATGACTCCAAGGAATGGAATGTGGAAGAATTATCTATATGGCACCATAAGGAACATTTCCATTAATTGATTTAAGATTTTGTACAAACCAAAGGGTTTCCAGTAAGATTAATACAGTAGAGAGACTGCCAGCAATTAATTTATTTTTGCATGGCTCACTGAAATATAAAGAGAAAGAAAGTGCATTTGTATACTTCTGTTAATGCCTTCAAGAAGTCAAAAGTGGTTATCAGATCAAATTGTGTTTGAAGTCCCATCGCTATTGTGCTATGTTGCATCCAATTTGCACAAAGCAAGATTTTGCAGAGAGCGTTGAGATGCACAGCTCACTTCCAATGCAATTTGTTCGCTGGTACATGTAGGCCAAGACAATGGACAAACTCACTGCTTGTCCATCTGAACTGATAGCCAGGATTTTTCTTTAACATCGCAACCAGGGGTTTGCATCATTATCAAAGCAGCAGTCTATCAGTAGTTTTCTAGGCAGTACAAGTGCCGTTGTAAATGCAATGGTTATTTTGGACAGTTCCACAGGCAACAATGAGATTGTGAGCAAAAACTCTGCTTCAGTGAAGCATGTTTGGGGGTGACTGTTGGCTGGTAATCTGGGGAGAACTTAATGGGAGTTGAACACTAGTTTTGTCTCTCACTCCATGGAGACTGCTTTTGAATATGTGCAGGATTTTTGGTTTTTAAGTTACATCAATGAGAACTTTCATCCTCTTTCTGAATACTGTCAAAGGGTCTCTTACATCCACCCAAAGTGGCAAAAAGGACCTTTAATGAAATATTGTGCCTCTGAGAGTGCAGCACTGTCTCAGTACTGAACAAAAGTGCAAGGCGAGATTCCGGGCTCAGGTCACTGGAGTCTAAAATTCACTGAGCCATGCTCCCATGTAAGTAAACGAGTGTAACACAGCTCTCCCCACTATTTACAGGAGGTGCTGCCTCAAGCAGGCATCATCTATCATCAAGGATGTCTATCATCCAGGCCGTGCAATCTCGCTGCTACCGTCAGGCAGGAGGTACAGAAGCTTGAAGTCCCACACCACCAGGTTCAGGAACAGCTACTCTCCTATAAGCATCAGGTTCTTGAACTGACCTGCACAACCCTAACCCTACCTCAGCAATGGAACACTACGGACCACCTCTTGCACTACCATGGACTTGTCTCTGATTGTGTTTTTTTGCACTAATGCCTTGTATTGCTAGGCATTACAATTTTTGTCTATTTTTTCTTTTGACTGTCTTGTATAATTTATGTATAATTTATATTCTGTGTGTTGTCTGAACCTAAGTGCCTGTGATGCTGCTGCAAGCAAGTGTTTCATTGTACCTGTACCTCACCGTACTTGTGCACATGACAATAAACTCAACTTGACTTGAACCTGCAGTCATGTATTGACTGGAGACACAAGAGACTGCAGATGCTGTAATCTGGAGCAACAAACAATTTGCTGGAGGAACTCATATCAAATCCACTGAAGCATTAAGTCCTGATGCACGGTTTCCTCCCATAGATGCTGCTCGACCCATTGAGTTCCTCCAGTTGATTTTGTCTGTTTAAGCGCCAGTAACTGAAGGAGCATTTTGGTCAACGATTGACTTGAAAGGTTAATGCAGAACTATGTAAGCATGGAGTGATTTTGAGTAGGTATGAGTGATGGGAGAAAGGCATGTTGGAGGAAGACTGATTACTTCCAAAGTTAAAGGGAAGCTGAGCTTCAAGGTGAATATTCATCGCCACAAAATGGTGAAGGAAGCTGAAAGTGAGGAGGAGCCAATTTTGATAAGAGTGTGTTCGAGTTTGTCTTAAGAGAGATAAGGAGGAGATGGCATTCAGTTTCTAGGTTCAAAAGGTGGTTCAAGAACTATTTGGGAGGAAGTGGCATCGACAGTAAACAGATTCCATGTCAGACAAAGGTCAATGTTCTAACAAGTTCATCAAAGTTCAATACAATGGCAAATCATATAGATGCTTGTTAGTATCAGAGACCTGCACATTATAAATATTCCAAGACTAATCTCAAAGGTTTTATAAAGAACAACTGAGTTACCCTTATACCTGGTTACACCCAAATCTCCTAAGCTGCTATCGTGAACTGATTTATCTAAATTACTTAATATTCCCACGTATTGCAAAGTAGTCTGTTTTCCACGGTTTTGTTGTGGATCTTTATTAGAACATAGAACACTACAGCACAGTACAGGCCCTTCAGCCCACAATGTTGTGCCAACATTTTATCCTGCTCTAAGATCTATCTAACCTTTCCCTCCCACATAACCTCCTATTTTTCTATCATTCATGTGTCTACTTAAGAGTCTCTTAAATGTCCCTAATGTATCTGCCCCCACAACCTCTGCAGGCAGTGCATTCCATGCACCCACCACTTTCTGTGTAAAAAACTTATCCCTGACATCCTCCTTTGGAGGAAGATATAAGGTATCACCTTAAAATTATGTTCCCTCGTGTTAGCCATTGTCACATTGGGATAAAGTCTCTTATGTAAAGGTGCTGGGGCAGACTGGGAGAGGACATTTGATTTGCCAATGTTAAACATCAGGCTCATACTTTTCTATGCTTCAGTAAATGTCAATGATACCTTGGGGCTCGACCTCTGAATATGCATACATGTGATACTTGTCTCAGTATTGAAGATCACTGACTGAGGTTAGGGTGACATTAGCTCTGGAGTGAAGGAGAGATACCTTTCCCATTTGTTCAACAGATAAGTTCCACTCCAGCACTAGAACTGAGATTCAGTTCCACAACAAGAAGATAGCTAGGGTTATGATTCAGCCTTGCCTAACACTATTCTGAACTGGGACTCAGTCCACTGGCTCAATATAAATTACATCACTCCACCATTTGCAGCACTGTTTTGAGCCAAGGCATCTCTTTAAACCAATCATCATCACCAGTAGAAAGGCTGATCAAATTGCGCATGGCAGGAATCCCATGTGAGGGAGGGCTCCATTGTTCTGTAAATGTGTGTCTATCTTTCCTCTTCACTAGCAATTTGAAGCCTCTGTCTAACTTACTGTCCTGGTCATTAGCAACATTGGCTTTCTGAGAGGGTCCACTTATTCAAGATCCTGGAGACCCATTAATGGATGGCTATAGTCTTTTAAAATGTGAGCCATGCATCCCTGTGTCATGTGTTGTTCAGCAATGCCTGCTAGACAGAGATTCAGACTGGGAGCTTTTTCTCACTGGACAACACTGGATGGTACAACCTAAATCAATTCTCTATCTTCAAAATGTCTGAATCAACACTTCTGTTTCTAAGTATTAATAAGCCAACATGAAGTATAATGTGTAGAAACCAGCACAACCTCGTCTCCCTCCCACCTCACAATGTGTTCCCCACACCCCTAATTTTTTTTTCCTTTCAGAAATCTTCATACCCTTTCTGCAAATTTTGCCTCTTTTTCCTCCTCTTGTGAGATTTCTGTGCTGCTTATCATCTCCCATGACTTTCGCAGTAACTTAGGAGAGTTTCACACCTGCACTTCTTCCTGCCTGTTTCCTCCCTCTTTAATGTGCACTTAAAATCATTAAACATGGAACACAAATGTTGGAGATGTACTGCCTCTGTGGAGAGAAAAGGCATAGAACTGAGCTTCCAAAGTGAAGTACAATAAATAAAAGGCAAGATGGACGATAAAATTAGTCCATCTGGTATGGGACAAATTGCCTCTTTCTGTGGAGACACGAGACTACAGATGCTGGAATCTGGGAATCCCATGCAGGGTTTTGACCCGAAACGTTGATATATCCTTTCCCCCAACAGATACTGTTCCACCTGCTGAGTTCCTCCGGCAGATTGTTTGTGGCCTCTTTCAGTGCTGTAATGACTCTGTTGCATTTTGTTTGTTTTCCGGAGCACTGTTTGTTAACCAAACTTGCAGTCTCAAATCTGTGGCTGGGCATTTTTTTATTCTTCCAGCATCAAGCCATGAGCCTGCTGACTGATACAACGTGTCTTCAGTACACAGAACACCAGTGAGTGATGCAGTCCAAGTCAATATAGTATGTTGATATCCATCAATATACTTCCTTATTCAAAGTTATTACAACATTTACAACAATACAGCATTCCTCTTAATTATCCTTTATTCTTATTTGCTTGAATTATCCATTTTAACTTTAACCTATCTTATTCTTGCTGCAATTATGTTCCTGGCATTGCTGAGACCGTACAATATGGCAGGTCCATTTTGTTGGCTTGGTTGTATTCACCCCTCTCTGTGATGAGTCAGTGATTCACTTTGGTGACGTTAGGTGTTCCTCTCACTCATGTGGAGTAGGTGGGAGATCGACTCAGTCCCGTCTCCTTTATTGCCCACTCTCAGTTTCAATGAAGTATCATCTTGGGATATCAACATTACTCATGACTTTAGCATGGTTCAAGGCTTTCATAATTGAATCTTTTAAATGCACTGTCCTCTCCACAACTCGGGTAATGATTCAGCATAGTTGTCATATTGGTGGCGTCCTGTTACTTGTGTGTCAGTCACTCATTGTCCTGCTTCTTGGTTTTATGGACATTTATTTTGTTTGGAAAAGTTGTTCTGTGCTTCAGCCATGTTGTGCATGTTAACATAATTCTCTCTGTTGAAGTTAGTCTTATGTATATCTGGTCTAAATCTCAGCTTGCTTCTCTCTATTCCCATATGGTCTTTGAGTATCTTCTGCAGTTATACTTCGTAATATTTTGGGATACAATATTGTTGAATCTATCCAGTGGAACACTATCTTCTAGTGAGATGTCATGCCTCATCTTTTTGTTGGTTGTATTTGTTTCATCAGTTCAGACTACCCTTGAGACACTTGTTGAGGAAGTGATTACTTAAGAATAAGAACATAAGAAATAGGAGCAGGAGTCGGCCATCTGGCCCGTCAAGCCTGCTCCACCATTCAATAAGATCGTGGCTGATCTGGCTGTGGACTCAGCTCCACCTGCCTTTTCCCCATAACCCTTAATTTCCCTACTATGCAAAAATCTACCTTAACTGTGTCTTAAATATATGTAATGTGGTAGCCTCTACTACTTCCCTGGGCAGAGAATTCCACAGATTCACTACCCTCTGGGAAAAGCAGTTTCTCCTCATCTCCATCTCTGGAGGCTGTTCTTGAACCTGAAACATGTGAGTTCGAGTCTCACCTACCAGTGCAAACAACTTTCCTGCCTCTATCTTCTCTATCCCTTTCATAATTTTATATGTTTCTATGAGATCCCATCTCATTCTTCTGAATGCCCTCATATCCTCTCTGATCTTTCTCAGCTTTGTGGCGCTGTGGTCCTTCAGAGGTACACCTTCACACTGAGAGCTCTCACCTCAAGCTCCTTCTCCAGCATCAGTTAGGATAGCACATTAGCCGGTACCATTTACTTTCCAGCTTTCTACCTCATTCATAACTCTGAGCCTCTGTAGTAACCTTACCAATCTTACTGGTACTAAACATTGTTTCTTTTTCCCCCAAGGTTTGGAAATCAATTTCTTCTGTAAAACTTCCTCTACACATCCACATACAACTGATAACTGTTCATTATCGAATTCAACAACCTTGGTAATTGGTTTATTATTGTCACATGTACTGAGATACAGTGAAAGCTTTTGTTTGCATGCTGGCCAGACAGATTAGTCCATTCATAAGTACATTGAGGTAGGACAAAAGGAAAAAGAAAAACAGAATGCAGAATATAGTGTTACAGTTACAGAGAAGGTGCAGTGCAGGCGGACAAATAAAGTGCAAGGGCCGTGATGAGGTAGATGAAGAGATCAAGAGTTCATCTTTATTGTATAAGAGGTCTGTTCAATAGTCTTACAACAGCAGGATAGAAGCTGTCCTTGATCCTGGTGGTATGTGCTTTTGTACCTTCTGCCCCCTTCTGGACTGGGAGGGGTCCTTGATTATGTTGATTATATTGGCTTCTTTCCCAAGGCAGCGGGAAATGTAGACAGAGTGATATGAATTAACCTTCTCTGCTCCATCTCTTGGAGTCCAACTTCAATCATCCTCCTCAGCTCAGCTGGTTTCTTACATGGGAAGTGAGCTACAGCTTTTACTTGGTGTTCAACTCTGATACAATAGTCACAATTTTCAAAGCATCTGCTGGTTCATCCAAACATTCTGAGTCATCAGTGCTGGGGGCTTCACAATTGCTCTGTTACTTTCAGTTTTCTCTCCTGTTGCATGGTCTACAGAGATCCAACATTGTTCTCCACATCTTCTCATATTCAGGAAACCAAGTTCTTCTGTTTCTGTTGCACTGAACATACAACTCCCTTCCCTTTCTGTGTTTCTCTGATTGGCACTGTTGAGATGAACCCAACCAAGTTCCATGTTTTTCTCTCTCATCAGTTGTTGCTTGACCTGCTGGGTATTTCTAGCATTCTCTTTTATTTCAGATTTCCATGAACTTCTTTATCTTTAATTTCAAAATGTCCACTATCTTGTTCCTCTCTCTCCTCTGCTCTTATTCTTCTCCTGCTGCTTACATTTTCACAAGACAGATCAGTTGCTATTAAAAAGTCGTCACCACACTCACCATTGCCACTGATGTCATTCAGTCTCTTTTGGTCTCCACCCGATCAGAGACATTTCCCGTGTTCGCTCCAACTTAAAGCATCTTTGTTTTCTAACAATTCCTACTTCTATTGAAAGAAGATCAGTCTGATTTCATAACTCTGTTTCTAGCTCCTCGGAAGCTGACTGACTGAAACAGGCCCTTCGGCCCATCTAGTCTATGCTGGCCTGGTTTTCTGCCTAGTCTAATCTACCTGCACCCTGACCATAGCCCTCCATACCTCTCTCATTCATATACCTATCCAAACTTCTCTTAAATGTCACAATTGAACCCGCATCCACCACTTCCGCTGGCAGCTCATTCCACACTCTCACCAACCTCTGAGTGAAGTAGTTCCCCCTCAGATTCCCCTTAAATATTTCACCTTTCACCCTAAACATAGGACCTCCAGTTCTAGTCTCACCCAACCTGAGGGGGAAAAAGCCTGGAGGAACCCCACACAGACATGGGGAGAACATACAAACTCTTTACAGACAGCGGCCAGAATTGAACCTGGGTCACTGGCACTATAATAACATTACGCTAACCGCTACACTACTGTGCCTGTTTCTATTATAACATTCTTTTGTTAGGAGATTTATTTTATAGATAACTCTCTTCTTTTAGATTTTAAGGAAAGACCTTTTGTTGTAAGTCTTTTGTTACAAGTCTTTATAAGTTTTACTGTGTGATGCTGTACCCAGTTTTAACTTCAGTTTTAACTTTAATTTTAAGATTTATCAGTTCCTGATCTAGATTTGCCATCTGGATTTCATTTCTCTAACAATTGCTACATCCAATTTCTTGATGCAGATGTATGGTTCCAATATCAAGCATGTCCTCAAAATCTTTGCCATCTTCCATCATTAGGATGTTCCAGTTTTGATTTTTTTCTGTTGGCCTTTTCACTCTCATTTCATCATTCTTTCTGTAAGTTCTCACTTTCAATTTGCTGTGTAATCTTCAGTTTGGAACACGTGCACAGCAGTTTTTATGAAGTTTCACTTATCATCTGTATCTGCTGCACAGTTTTCTTTTCATTGTTCTGTTTCTGTAGTCTAATTCCATCAACAATTTATATGAACAATTTGGATGAATGTATCAAAGGTCTGGTTGGTAGGTTTGGAATCGGAATTGGAATTGGTTTATTATTGTCACAGTTACTGAGATAAATAAAGTGCAAAGGCCACGACGAGTTAGATTGGGAGATCAAGAGTTCATCTATTAGCATATAAAAGTTCCATTCAAGAGTTTGATAACAGCGAGATAGAAGCTTCCTTTGAGTTTGGTGGTATGTGCGCTCAAACTTTTCTATCTTCTGCCTGACAGAAGGGGGGAGAAGAGAGAATGACCAGGGTGGGAGGGATTCTTTATGGTATTGGCTGCTTCCCCAAGGCAGTGGGAAGTGTAGACGGAGTCAATAGAGGGGAGGCTGGTTTGCGTGATGCACTGGGCTGCGTTCACATCTCTCTGTAATTTCTCTGCTATACTGAGCTGTGATGCACCCAGATAGGATGCTTTCTGAGGAAATAGAAGCATTGCTGCATAATGATAGAAAAGAAAGTTGGGAAGAGCACAGCAAGAGACCAAAAGAGGATATAGAAACGATATGTGAATGAGTAAAGAGCTAACAAATGAAGAATAATGTGTGGAACTGTGGAAGGAAGAATATATTAAAAAAAAAGTGGCATATTATCTAAACAGTGAAGTATTGCAGAGCACTGAAGTGCAGAAGGCAAAATGTGGTCCAGTGAATGATTCACAAAAAAGAATACAGGTATAGTGAGTGATCAGAAACATCAGCAGAATGATATTGATTATTGTGAGGGGAATTGGAAACAAATGTAAGGACATCCTGTGTCTGTTGTGTGGGGCAGTGCTGAGATCAAGAAGATTGTGAGCTTTATGTTTCTTGGAGTGAACATCACCAGCAGCCTGTCTGAGTCCAACCATGTAGACGCCACGGACAAGAAAGCTCACCAGCACCTCTACTTCCTCAGGAGGCCAAAGAAATTTGGCATGACCCCTTTGACCCTCAACAATTACTTGTAGATGCACCACTGCTTGGTATGGCAACTGCTCTGCACAAGACCGCAAGAAACTGCAGAGAGCTGTGGACACATCTCAGCACATCACGGAAACCAGCCTCCTCTCTGTGGACTCTGTCTACACTTCTCACTGCCTCGCTAAAGCAGCTAACATAATCAAAGACTCTACCCACCCCGGACATTCTCTCTTCACCCCTCTCCCATCGGGCAGAAGATACAAAAGCCTGAAAGCACGTACCACCAGGCTCAAAGACAGCTTCTATCCTGCTGTTATAAGACAATTGAACAGTCCCCTAGTACGACAAGTTAGACTCGACCTCACAATCTACCTCGTTATGGCCTTGCACCTTTTTGTCTGCCTGCACTGCACTTTCTCTGGAACTGTAACATAGAGATTTTGAATGCTTTAAGCCGAGGTGGACATATGCTTGATAAAGCAAGGTGGTGAAAGATTACCAGGTAATTCTGTCATTAAATGTGAAAGTGAATGCTGTGTACAATATGATGTCATTGGATGTGAATTGTGCCCAGATGCTCCCAGAACAAGTTCCCAATTGTCATTAATCAATCCAGAAATGACAACAAGCATGATCTATCACATCCAAAACAACTTTTAACCACAAAATGCACTTTAAAATAATATGCATAAATCTGTCCAATTTCTAGTCAATTAGCTCATGTTGAAATTTTATACCTGTGTCACAATCTCATCAACCCATGACCCAAAAACTCTTCCACCCAAGATATTAACTCAGTTTCTCTGTCCACAGGTGCCTCCTGACCTGCTGAGTGCTTCCAGCATTTTGGAATTGGAATTGGAATTGGAATTGGTTTATTTTTGTCATTTTATCAAAGTACAGTGAAACACTTGTCTTGCATACCGCTCATACAGATCAATTCATTACACAGTGCATCGATGTAGTATAAGGTGAAACAGTAACAGAATGCAGTGTAAAGTGTCACAGCTACAGAGGAAGTGAAGTGAAGGTAGACAATAAAGTGCAAGGCCATAACGAGGTAGATTGTGAGGTCACGTGTCCATCTTATCATACTAGGAAACCATTCAATAGTCTTATAACAGCGGGGCAGAAGCTGCCCTTGAGCCTGGTGGTACGTGCTTTCAGGCTTTTGTATCTTCTGCCTGATGGGAGAGGGGAAGAAAAGAGAATTTTTTTGCTTTTGTCTCAGGTTTCCAGCATCTGCAGTTCTTCATCGACTATTCAGCACTACAGTACTTTTGCCTAATGTTGGCTCCAAGATCAAACTTGAATTTAATTGCCTCACAATTGGCAAAAGTGCCTCCAACTGCCTGGAACTTATGGCTGGTTATTGTTTCTACCTCCAAGTCTCTCTTTGCAAACCTACCTCTATGACTGAACTTTTAGTCATCTATATTCATATCTCCATACATGTCCTGATGTCATTTTGCACCTGATAGTGCTCTTGTGAAGTAGCTGGAAACAGTTTACCACTTTAAAATGTATCAAATGCAAATTGTTGCTGATATTGTTTGCAGGGTTGTTTACATTGAAAAAGCACACGTTAGTAAAACCTGAATTCTTAATGGCAGATGGACCATTGAAAAATTAATAAACACATCAGAGGAGAGGGGAAAACATTACCGAGAATAATGCTGTTAATTATAGTTATGCTAACAGTTGATGATCAGGTATGAAGTGAAAGGTATAATGCAGACAATCTTTTATGTGTTGGGTTGGGCTGGGCTGGCTAAATAAGCTTTTGAAAATTGCACACATAATCTTCCCCAGTTTCCACCATCACCTTACATGTACACGTCCCATATATAAGTTCCTAATCTCAATAGATTCTCAGTGCAGGAATGAAGGGGTGCTACAATGCTGGAGGGGAATAAAAACAGATAATGCTGGAAAAAAATGCTCAGCAGGTCAGGCAGCATCTGTGGAAAGAGAAACAGTTAATATTTCAAGTCTGCGACCTTTTGTCAAAACTGGGAAAGAAAGAGGTTGGTTTTCAGTAGGAGAGAATGTGTAGAGCAAGGGAAATGTCTGCGATAGGATGAGTCAAAATGATTTCATGGCAGCAGTTACCAGCACATTAGGTTTTTCGGTGAATATTCCTTAGATCAGGCTTTAACCCAATATAACAGCTCTTATTGTTCAATTGAATAATAAAGATATTATTGCATTATTTAAAGATGTAACCAATGCCAAATCAGCTCAAATGGTCATTAATCTAATTGATAATAGACAAACCTGTCAAAGAAATAATGATAAAGAAAGACTTTGTACATCTCCAGCCACAGTTTCATGACGTCCCACTACAATTTACAACCACTAAAGTACTTTTGGTGTTCAGTTAGTCTCGGGAACCACAGCAACCAATTTGTGCACAAAATGATCCACAGGAATGCAACCTTGACCAGGTAAAGAATGTAAGCCTGTTCCCATTAGCAAATGGCTCAGGGACCAAGGGAGAAAGTAAAATTTGAGCCAAGAGGCATGAGGAGGATGTGGGGCAAAGTTTTACTACCCAGAGATTGGTTATGATCTGGAACTCACTACCTGTTGGGTGTGGGGGTAGGGGTAAACAGAACAACTAAAGGCTTTCGATAGGCAGTTGAGGGAAAGCAATTTGTAACAGAATCAGAAATAAAACAGTAGAATAGGACTGGTGGGTTTGACCTACTGGAGCCCACAGACTCGTTGAACACGATAGTCCTTATAGTGTGCCATAACAATTTGACAGTTCGGTGATTTAATGTTTCTTTGACCAGATAATTAGTTAGTAAAACCAAGTGAGGGATAACTCACTTACAGGACAAGTAAGTAACTTCCTTGTCCTTCTTCAAAGAGATCTTCCACTTGAACGAGCAGATTCTCAGAGCCTCTGTTTGATATTTCATCTTAAAGATGGCACCTATACAGTGCAATACCTTTCAGTGCTTACAGAAATTCTGAGGACATATATTTAATTATTTTATATCTTTCTTGGTGTGTTTTGATTGTTCCCTCTCAAAACTCATGGTAGAGAGTTGGAAAACTAAAGAAGGACATGATTTCAATGTATGTGCCAGGAAATTCACCCCCAGCCTTACTGACAGAGTAGACGGAGTCACCTTTGAAATTTGTTCCAATAACTTCAAACAAAAGAGTTCCAAATACTGATCTTATCATACAGCATATTCAATCCCATGGCTTGGAGATAATATACGGTGTTTGGAGAAATATCATTGTCCAATTTAAGAGACATTTAAGAGACTCTCAGATAGACACATGAATGATAGAGAGATGGGGGCGGCTATGTGGGAGGGAAGGGTTAGATAGATCTTAGAGCAGGATAAAATGTCGGCACAACATTGTGGGCTGAAGGGCTTGTACTGTGCTGTAGTGTTCTATGTTCTATATGTTCAATTTTTAGATGAGTAGTTCAATGTAACTGAATTAAGGGCAAGTGAATTTATGTTGGCTTAGATCTCATGGGTAGAACCATCAGTGCTAAAGCAAAGAGTGGAAATAAGTAGAAAACAACTGCAGATGGTGGAAATATGAACTAAAAAAAAAATTCTGAAAACACTCAACATTACAGGTAGCATCTGTGGAGAGAGAAGCAGAATGAATATCTTGGGGGGGGACACACAGGAGACTGTAGATGCTGGAATCTGAAGCAACAAACAATCTGCTGGAGGAAGTCAACAGGTCAAGCAGCATCTGTGGGAGGTCTTGATGCAGGGTTTTGACCCAAAACATCAACTATTCCTTTCCTCCCAAAAATGCTGCTCGACCCACTGAGTTCCTCCAGCGGATTGTTTGAATATCTTGGGAATGTTTCCTTTATTTCAACAGAGAATGGCTGTCCTTTAAAGGCACCATATAATTATTTGACTTTTCTTTCCACATCAAATGAAGAGTCTTTGACCTGAAACATCAACTCTGATTCTCCTTCTACAGTTGCTGCCTGACCTGCTGAGTGTTTCCAGCATTTGCTGTTTTTATTTCCTCATCAGAAAGCAATAGGTCATGGTCCCAATCCAGTGACATGAACACCTGGTCTGAATGTACACTCGATCAGTCGTGTAGTGGTGACAGAAGGCTGCACTGTTAGAAGTCCTGCACTTTGGATGACATAATAGATTGATTAACTGTAAAAAGTTCCAAGGCATTTTTTTCAAAGAAGAGGAAGGAAGATATCCTTTGTGTCGTTGGCCAGTGTTTATCCCTCAACTAACGTCACAAAAATGGGTTGCTTCTTCCCTTTCAGATCATGGAATCTGGGAGCTTGCTGTGTGGAAACAGAGTGTTGCTTTATTTCTGTCCTTTAAAAGCACCACACAACTTCTTTATTGGTATTTTCCATCTGATTCGGATGTAATGAAACGCAACCATACTCTGTGAAGCACAGACCCCACTTCAAGAGTGCACAGATGAAATGTCCCAACTCACAAGCATGTTTACAACCACATCCTCCAGTAAATTTAAAAATAAACCTAACCTTTTCCTCTACTAACATTTTGTTAGACTTTTTTTTTGTTGCAGTTTTTTTATCCCTCACCAGCACTCCTCCACGGTGGAGAAATCCTCTCTCACCATGAGCATCCAACTTCAGGGTACACAGTTCAGTGACCCCCCCTCCCCACCACTTGCTCCCCTCTAATAGGTCACTGGACCTTTTCATTCTTGCTTAGCCCATGTTAGTTGGTCCCCAAAAAAAGAAAGGGTGTGTGGAAAAGTCAGGGTTGGGATGGGTGGGGTGGAGATCGCAGTTTGACCTTGAATTAAGATTGTGCTTGTGGTTTACGTGCATGGGCTGTATAAATGTGAAATCTCCAAGTTACACCTTTGTTATAAAAAGCACCTCCAAGCCACTTTAAGTGATTTCAATGCATCAATTTCAAGTCAGTTTCTAATCAATTTACCATCTAATTAACCAGCTCCTGATAAGACAGAAACTTATCATAATGAATTATTTCAAAGGTTGTATTTTTTGACAGTAAACAGGATGATACTTCTTAAATATATTACCTATTTTCCTAGGAGCTATTTTATTATGATTTCATCCTTTCATTAATTGACTTTAATGTAATAACATTCATTGAATTTAACTGATTTCATAAGTTCCTTAAAACAAGCAAGACATGACGATTCACATGGAATCTGTTATTAAAATATCACACACACACACACACACACACACACACACACACATGATATATATCTATATCTCTCTCCCTCTGTGTGTGTGTGTGTATATATATATATATATAGCTACTATATATATTAACTATGTGAATACTTTTTAATGTGTTGAATATAATTCTTGAAAGGATGATATTCAATGACCTGTTAGCATTTTCCATTTTTGAAAGCACTTTTCTAAGTACTTTGCTGACAGTTATTTAATTAATTCTTGTCAGAACTGAGAGTTAACGCTGGTAATGTCCTCTTCGAGGGGGAGTTCTGTGGACAACAATTGCATTTCCCCAAATATTTGAATTTTTTCTCTTCCTAAACCTGTCAAAACAAATTAAGCATGCTGCAGAAAATCAGGGCTATTTCAGCCTAATCACTACCAATTTCTCCGTCACTAAGAAATAACTATTAAAAGTGGGCAGTCTTGATCCTTTCAACTTTTAATCATTGTAGATATTTTTTCTTTCTTTAATTCCATTCTTTTTCCCCTCTCTTTATTTCACTTTCTGTGCCTGATTTGACATAAAATTCATTATTGTAACTCACAATGCCTGGTTCAGACCTTGCTCTATTCAATCCTCGATCAACTCTGACTAACTGAGGAGATACATAGATGCCTGGTGTGTTCAGGCAGATCACATCAGCCACTTTAATCTGTCACTAACAGTAGGTTGCTAATAAGAGTCTCATGGGAATTAAATAATTTAAGATATTGGGGTATTTATGTACTGGTATAGTATTTATTGTTGCCAACAAATGTTTGGCACCTATAATTTCTGAAAGCAAAATATTACACACTGGGAACCTACCATTTGTTAGAATTTCCCTTGCCTGTTTAATTCCCATGAGACATTCTGTAGCAAGTTGTTATTCATGGGAGATTAAAGTGGCAGCGAGGATCTATCTGACACATCTATATATCTCCTTAACCTGTCAGACTTGAGCGAGGATTGAACAACACAAAGTCTGAATCGGGCACTGTGATTTACAACAATGAATTCAATGTCAAAACAGGCACTGAAATTAAAATAAAGAGAGGGAAAAAAGTATGGAATTAAAGAGAGAAAAAATGAAAGAAAAAGTTACAGTGATTAAAGTTGAAGGAATGAGACGATACACATTTGTAGTAATTAATTCTTAGTGCAAGAAAATTGTTAGTAATTAAAAATAACACTTAAATGCAATGGGTAAGCCCTTTTTTGTGGCATATTTAGTTTATTTCTATGATTGCAGAACAGAAACATCACGGAAGTCAATTCAATTCATTGGCGTGACAGGGAGTGAGATGTTGTTTTCGCAAAGTTGCGAATTGAACTGTGTATCTCAAACAGAATCTCTCAGAACTCAGCACTTAACCAAGTTTCTGCCCTCAGCTGGAGTCTCTGTGCAATCTCTACAAAAGCAGCAGAGAGTGCACTGAACCTCTCTGTTACTTTGGGAAAAGGAATCTCTGGCCTTCCAGAACCAGGCCTCGATGTGGTCAGGACACAAAAAGCTGGAGGAACTCAGGGGGTCAGACATCATCAGAGTCCACATGAAGGGTCTCAACCCAAAATGTTGACTGTTCATTTCTCTCCAAAGATGCTGCCTGACCCGCTGAGTTCCTCCAGTTTTTTGGGTGTTGCTCCAGATTCCAGCAACTGCGGTCTCTTGGGTCTCCATCTTGATGTGTTCAGTACAGGCTGACTGCATGATCTCATAGAATCTCAGTGGTTTCAGAGTGGCAGGATACAGTGTACACGTGTTAAGCATGTCAAAATCATGGCAGTTGGATGCAGGTTGATGTTCTGACCACTACTTGGCACAATACCCTCCCAATGTTTGTCTAGTGTCCATGAGCAACTGCATAAAGGAGAGAATAAGAGGGGTGAAGCAAAGAAAGCAGTTGTTCTAAAGGTTCTCTAGTTCTTGGCTAACTTCAGCCCATCTGGGTGGTGCAACTGCCCCATAGCTCCAGTGACCTGGGTTCGATTCTGACCTCTGGTGCTGTCCATGTGGAGTTTACACATTCTCTCCGTGGACCCATGGGTTTCCCTTCCCGTGGCTGGCTGGTTAATTGGCTGGTAGTGGAGATGGGTGAATGGAGAATCTGGGTGTTGTTAATGGGTCTGTGTGAGAGAATAGGTTGCAAAGGCATGGCCCAGGGAATGATCTAAGAGCTAACAGAGACTCAGTGAGCCAAATGGCCCCCTTCTATGCCAGAATGAAATATGAAAGAAAAGATCTGATATTTCACAGTCTGCAACACTGAATGATTCTTGATACTGAAATCTGAATCGTTTTTTCCAGAGATCTAACCAATGCTGTCTTTCAGCCTCTGAAATAGCTGTGGTACTCAGTGTGAAACCATATAAAAAAAATGAACACAGTCTGTGGCTGTGTCATCTCAGAAGAGACTTTTGTTATGAAGTATCTCCGGTCTAACTCTTGGAACTTTCACAAGCCACGTTTTCCTAGAAAATGACACCTCTGGTTTAAAACTGAATCACATTTTTCAGTGCTGATGGCTTCTGTCCTTTTTGCCATTATCATGCATCACATTATAACTACAAATACTGTGCACAAGTTGACAAACATCTATTAAAAATCCTTAAGGGAAAAATTGCCCCAGTCACCAACTTAGGGATCTTGCTCAGGAAGTGTTTCTCTGGTCAATATTTTAAGCAATATCTGATTTTTTTTTTCTTTTTGTATGTATTTGTTGTGACAGGGTAATGTTGTGTCTGTGTTATTGGGCTGGAAGTTCAGACATCACATAAGTAACAGGAGAAGGAACAGGCCAAACTGGCCCCTTGAGCCTGCTCCTCCATTCAATAAGATCATGGCTGATCCAATCTTGGCCTCAACACCACTTTTCCACTCTCTCCCCATAACCCCTTGACTCCCTGAAAGTTCAAATGTCTGTCAACCTCCTTCTTGAATGTACTTCATTTCCATAGCTCTCTGAGGGAGAGAATTCCAAGTACCAAGACTCTTTGAGGAGAAATTCCTCATCTCCATCGGAAATGGGTCCTGTTTCTGTGCTGCATCTCTCTATGGTTCTATACACCAACTGTAAATTGGTTTATTATTGTCACTTATGCTGAGGTACAGTGAAAAACTTGTCTTGCATACTGTTAATACAGATCATTTCATTACACAGTGCATTGAGGTAGTACAAGGTAAAACAATACAGAATGCAGAGTAAAGTGCCACAGCAACAGAGAAGGTACAGTGCAGGCAGACAATAAGGTGCAAGGTCATAACGAGGTAGATTGTGAGGTCAAGAGTTGATCTTATCATACTAGGGAACTGTTCAATAGCCTTATAACAGTGGGACAGAAGCTGTCCTTGAGACTGGTGGTACGTGCTTTCAGACTTTTGTATCTTCTGCCCGATGGGAGAGAAGAGAGAATGTCTGGGGCGGGTGGGGGCTTTGATTATGTTGGCTACTTTACCGAGGCAGCGAGAAGTACGGACAAAGAGTCCATGGAGGGGAAGCTGGTTTCTGTGATGTGCTGAACTGTGTCCACAACTCTCTGCAGTTTCTTGTCCTGGGCAGAGCAGTTGCCATACCAAGCCGGATACATCCAGATAGGATGCTTTCTATGGTGCATCGATAAAAGTTGGTAAGTGTCAAGGGGAACATGCCAAACTTCTTTAACCTCCTGAGGAAATAGAGGCACTGGCGAGCTTTCATGGTCGTAGCGTCTACACAGTTGGACCAGGGCAGGTTATTGGTGATGTTCACTCCTCGATACTTGAAGCTCTCAACCCTCTCGACCTCAGCACCATTGATGTAGACAGGTGTATGTGCACCTCCCCCCTTCCTGAAGTCAATGACCAGCTCTTTTTGTTTTGCTGACATTGAGGGAAAGGTTGTTGTCATGACACCATGTGACTAGGCTCTCTATCTCCTTCCTGTACTCCGACTCATTGTTATTTGAGATACGGCCCACAACGGTGGTATCATCTGCAAACTTACAGGTGGCTTTAGAGCAGAAACTGGCCACACAGTCATGAGTGTATTGGGAGTAGAGTAGGGGGCTAAAGACACAGCCTTGTGCAGCACCAGTATTGTGCATAATCGTGCCGGAGGTGTTGCTGCCTATCCTTACTGATTGAAGTTTGTTGGTCAGGAAGTACAGAATCCAGTTGCAGAGGAAGATGTTGAATCCCAGGTCTTGGAGTTTGCTGGTGAGTTTGCTTGGAATTATAGTATTGAAGGCGGAGCTGTAGTAAATAAACAAGTCTAATGTAAGAGTCTTTACTGCCTAGATGCTCCAGAGATGAGTGTAGGGCCAGGGAGATGGCGTCCGCCATAGACCTGTTTCGATGGTAGGCGAATTGCAGTGGGTTGAGGTTTTCTGGGTGACGCCTTAATCTTCTGAACACCAATGAACATAGGTCCAACCTGCTCAATATTTCTTTGTACATCAATCTTTCACTTCAGGAGCCTTCACTGCACCATCTCCAATGCAAGTATATCCCTTCCTTAAATATGGAGGGCAAAACTGCATTCAGTCTTTAGCTGGGGTCTCAGTGGTGCCCTGTAAGGTTGCATTAAACTTTCCTGAATTTTATACTGCATATTCCTTGTAATAAAGGCCAACGTTTCATTGAACTTCCTAATTACTTGCTGCATCTGTCATAGAGCCATGGAGTTGTACAGCACAGAAATGGGCCCTTCAGCCCATCATATCCATGCTGACCTTCTTGCCCATCTACAACGATCCCATTTGCCTGCATAGGGAATGTATCCTTCTCTGCCGTGCATATGTAAATATCTGTCTAAATGCCTCTTAAATGCAGTGATTCTATCTGCACCACTCCATCACCTCCTCTGGCAGCGCATTCCAGATATCAACCACTCTCTGTGTAAAAAAACTTACGCCTAATGATTCCTTTTAAATCTCCCAGCTCTCAGTTCAAACTGTGCCCTCCTGTTTTTGATATCCCTACCATGGGAAAAGAAAGATTTGGACTGTCTATCATACCTATGCCAAGTTTGACGCACGAGGATCTTTGTGCCTCAATATTTTGTTGTCTCATTCTATTTAAATGATTTTTTTCTTCATTCTTCCTTCAAAAATGGATAGCCTCCCATTTACATGCACAATCTAAACTGAGACTATGGGATAGCTAGTGTCTGGGTCACAGAGCAACACAGCACGAAACAGTCTTTTGGCCAGATTCATCCGTGCCAATCAAGATGCCCATCTAAGCTAGTCCCATTTGCCCTCATTTGGCCCATATCCCTCTAAACCTTTCCTATCCATGTACCTGTCCAAGTGCCTTTTAAATGTTGTTAATGTACCTGCCCTAACCACTTCCTCTGGCAGCTTGTTCAATATACTGACCACGCTCTGGGTGAAGAAGTTGCCTCTCAGGTTTCCAGTCTCACTTTAAACCTGTGCCATTTAGTTTTTGATTCCCTTTCCCCGGGAAAATGACTGTGTGCATTCATCCTGTATATGCCCCCTGATTTTATAAACCTCTATAAGATTACCTTTCAGTCTCTTATGCTTCAAGGAATAAAGTCCTAGCCTGCCTAACCCCTCCCTATAACTCAGGCCCTCGAGGTGATATTCTAGCTCTGGGCTAGAATATCACTTCGCTGTTGGTACATGACAGGATTGTCCATGTCATGGACCTGGGAGTCTTGCTGACTACCGATCTGCTAGCCACATTCATTGAGTAAACCAACATCACAGTGCCTGGCAGAGAGAGAGGTCATGAATTGGGGGATGGAAAAGACATTGTATCCATCCATTGACACTTGGATTTATTTCTAAAATTATAATTCATGTTGATAGAATAAAAATAAATCAACATAGAAGAAGCCACTGTTCCTGTCCCTTCCAGCTGTGGTATTCGGTGCTGTCTGAAACAATTTTCAATGAAGCCTTGCTATTAAACATTGGACCTTACTCCACATTTGACAAGCTCCCCAAAGACGTGTTACACCGACTCAATCAATCACACAATTATTTCCCAGTTAGCCAAACAATAACCACTGAACAACCAGGAAATTCCTTGATGATGCCCTTTTTTTTGCATTGTCACAACACCAGATCATGGCAACAACTTTGCTCAGGTGCCATGGAACAGCTCCAACTGAAGTTCCTGGCTATAATTTTGGTGCATTATTGGAATTGCTGCCATTCAGTAGACTTGATAAACTAAGGACCTCATGTCTTCCAGTGGTTTGGATAGATGGTGAAGACTGAAGGTTTGAAGGGCAAGTTTCTCACACAGAGGATGATGAATATTTGGAACAAGCTGCTTGAGGAGGTGGTGGAGGTAGATACCATTGTTTCAAAGGCATTTGGACAGGTGATTGGACAGGAAAGGAGAAGAGGGATATGGGCCTATTGTGGGTAAAAGGGATTAGTGTAGATAGGCACCACATGGGTATGAATGAGGTGGGCTGTGAAGACTTATTTCTATGCTGAACTTCTCTATGCTTTGATGATTGCTATGGCGAGACTTGAAGAACTATAAGTTCTACTGACCCCTGGGACAAGATTTGCCACTTGGCATGTGGCAGCTTAAAAGTCCATCCTCACAGTCATTCATCACGCTGAGTCTTCATTTAATCAAAGACTAGCACGTGAACCATTTAAAACATTTCTGGGAGACAAGATGTCTCTACATAAATGGAAGTCTTTCCATGTCCTCTGATCCCATTTATCAAACTCTCCTGTATCACCTTCTTGTCTAAATGTTATGATTAATTTGGCCATGACAACTTTCCAAACCTCAAGAAGTCAACTCATGCAAACAATGCTTGTAATCTTCCCCACCTTTATCCTTGTACAGTTCCCATCAATTACACCATCAACGTTTATGAGGGGCATCATGTACAAAGGACAAATGCCATCAACTGTTTCCCATTCCTGTTGAAGCCCATTAGAAAGGAACCAGTAACGGCTTAGGGATTCCAATTAATTCAATCAGCTGTTACCGAACTGGCCCCTTGAATCTGGAGTTGATCACTAGCATTCATTCCAAGTTCCAGAGAAGCACAGATACACTGTGTGTCTGGATTGTACGAGGTAACAGGTGCCAGCCGATCTGTCACTGGACTCCATGTGGGCTCCAACAGCAGAAGAATTGACCACCAATGCACAAGAGAATTTGTCTCTGTGATGCAAGCCCATTGTAGCTGTGGGGAGTGCATCACAAGTTTCAATGGGGAAATCCCAAGTTAGATAAGTCCTGTTATATACTTTATATTTGTTTTCATGCTTTTTAGTCATTTTGTTGATGTCTTTTTATTTATTATATTGAATTTTCCACTTTATTTTTTCTAATTTAAAGAAATTTGAACAGTTTTTGTATGTCTTTGGATATGAAAGACATTTAAAAACACTTTAAAAACTATTTAAAACCCACAAAGCTTTAAAGGCCTCCAGATTCTGCCTTGCCTTTTGTCAAAGGTTATCAGGGTGTTCTAGAACAGGACCTCTGTGGTATGACAGCTGACACCTAGTTATACAGTCGTAGAGTTACACAGCACAGAAACAGGCCCTTCAGCCCAACGGGTCCATGTCGACCAAGATGCCCATCTAAGATAATCCCATTTGCCTGCATTTGGCCCATATCCTTCGAAACCTTTCCTACCCATCCAAGTGTCTTCTAAACGTTGTTTCTGTACCAACCTCAACCACCTCCTCTGACAGCTTGTTCCACACACGGACCACACTCCATGTAAAGACGTTGCCCCTCAGCTCCCTTTTAAATCTTCCCCTTTTACCTTAAACCTACGCCCTCTAGTTGTTGATTCCTTTTCCCTGGGAAAGACACCACGTACATTTACCCTAACTATTCCCCTTATGATTTTATACTTCTCTTAAAGTCACCCCTCAGTCTCCTCCACTCCAAGGAATAAAGTCCTAGCCTGCCCAACTTCTTGCTATAACTCAGGTCCTCAAGTCCTGGCAACATTCTCATAAATCTCATAAATCTAATAGTACTGAGGCCTCATTAAACATCACTGCCTGCCTCGGAGAGTAAAGCTCATTTGATCCTCTGTATCTGGACCAAGTAGTTGGGATCCTAGGCAGTGGGTTGGATCCAGGTTGATTTGACACTATTTACAAGACCATATTTTATGATCTTAAGATAAGATAAGGTCTTAAGATAAGATAAGGTAAGGTTATTAGTCACGTACATCGAAACACACAGTGAAATACATCTTTTGCTTAGAGTGTTCTGGGGGTAGCTCACAAGTGTCGCCACACTTCCAGCACCAATAATAGCATGCCCACAACTTCCTAACCTGTACGTCTTTGGAATGTGGGAGGAAACCGGAGCACCTGGAGGAAACCCACACATACATGGGGAGAACGTACAAACTCCTTACAGACAGCGGTCGGAATTGAACCCAGGTCGCTGGCGCTGTAAAGCGTTACACTAACCGCTACACTGCCGTGCCTGCCCACCAAACTTCACCAAGTGGGACTCTTCAAGAAGGAGGCAACACACAACCAAGCTAACGTTTAATATTCAGTCCCAGGAGTGGGACTTGAACCCATGACCAAGTGACAGTGCAGCTGATGTGACAAATTCAGGTGTAGCAAGAGGCAAAGGCACTGGAAAGCCTTAAAGAAAAGAACACAGCTGGAGTAAAGCTTGTTGTGGTGGGAGAGGAAGCTCAATGTGTTACTGTGACACTACTTGTCAGGACATGTTTACTGACAGAAAGCCACCATTTAAGCATTGGGTTACTGCCGGCAATGGAAGTGGTTTCTGAGAGTTAACAAAGGTGGAAGTGAATAGATGTCAACATACATCAAACAAGTCAGCGTACCAGGAGGTGGTACTGGGTGCAGATGTCATCAAACAGTCAGTAAAGGAAGTACGACTGGCCCTGTTGCATTTCACTCCATTAGTATCTGGATGAGAGTCTTTTTTTGGTTAGTTAGGAGACATTTAAGAGACTCTTAGATAGACACATGAATGATAGAGAAATGGAGGGCTATGTGAGAGGGAAGGGTCAGATACATCTTAGAGGAGGATAAAATGTCGGCACAACATTGTGGGCCGAAGGGCCTGTACTGTGCTGTGCTGTAATGTTCTATGTTAACATACGTTGCTGGTTCTGCCTGCTGTTTTGGTTAGTATGCCCTTCACCACCTCTCCTTCATGCTTTCTAGCCTGTTTCAGTTGTAGTTCAGTAGGTACCACTCTCACCTGTGCACCAATCTTTGTACCACAGACGATACAAAGATTAGTGGCATTGTGGATCATGTGGATGATTGACAGTGGATACAGCGGGATATAGATCAGTTACAGATATGAGCAGATGGAGTTTAATCCAGACAAGTGTGAGGTGTTGCATTTTGGGAGTTTAAGTGTAAAGGGAAAGTACATTGTTAATGGTAGGACACTTAACAGAGTTGATGTACAGAGGGATCTTGGGGTCCAAGTCCATAGCTCCCTGAAAGTAGCTGCACAGTTTGATAGGGTAGTACAGTAGGAGTATGCCATGCTTGCCTTTATTAGTCGAGTCATTGAGTTCAAGAGTCAGGAAGTTATGTTACAGCTTTAGAAAGCTCTGGTTAGGCCACATCTGGAGTATTGCATTCAGTTCTGGTCACCCCATTATAAGAAGGATGTGGAGGCTTTGGAGAGGGTGCAGAAGAGGTTTACCAGGATGCTGCCTGGATTAGAGTGGATGGAGAAGTTGGGCAAACTTGGGTTGTTTTCTCTGGAGTGGCAGAGGCTGAGGGGACTCCTGACAGAAGTTTATAAAATTAGGAGAGGCATAGATAGAGTAGACAGCTGATATCTTTCTCCCAGGGTCAAAATGCCTAATACTTGAGGGCATGCATTTAAGTTGAGAGGGGTTAAGTGCAAAGGAGATGTGCAGGGCAAGTTTTTTTTTACACAGAGATGGTGGGTGTCTGGAATGTTCTGCCAGGGGTTGTTGTGGAGGCAGATACCACAGAGACATTTAAGTGTCTCGTGGACAGGCATATGAATGTGCAGAAAATGGAGGGATACGGACATTGTGTAGGCAGAAGGAATTAGTTTAGTTAGGCATGTAATTACTAGCTTAATTAGTTCCACACATATGATGGGCCAAATGGCCTGTCCTTGTGCTGTACTGTTCTATGTTTCTATAAAGTTGTATGTTCTATAAAGAGCAGGTCTTCTGAGGATAGGTTGAGTGAGCTAGGGCTTTTCTCTTTGAAGAGAAGGAGGATGAGAGGTGATTTGGTAGAGGTGTACAAGATGATAAGAGGCATAGATCGAGTGGACAGTCAGAGACTTTTTCCCAGGTCAGCAATGGCTAACAGGAGGGGACATAATTTTAAGGTGATTGATTTCAGGTGGATGTCGGGGTAAGTTTTTTTACACAGACAGTGGTGAGTGTGTGGAATGGACTGTCGGCAGAGGTTGTGGGGGCAGATATATAGAACATAGAACACTACAACACAGTACAGGCCCTTCGGCCCACAATGTTGTGCCGACATTTTATCCTGCTCTAAGGTCTATCTAACCCTTCCCTCCCACATAGTCCCCTATTTTTCTATCATTCATGTGTCTATCTAAGAGTCTCTTAAATGTCCTTAATGTATCTGCCCCCACAACCTCTGTCGGCAGTGCGTTCCATGCACCCACCACTCTCTGTGTAAAAAACTTACCCCTGACATCCCACTTATACCTTCCTCCAATCACCTTAAAATTATGTCCCCTCGTGTTAGCCATTGTCGCCCTGGAAATTAGGGACATTTAAGAGACCCTTAGATAGGCACATGAATGATAGAGAAATGGGGGGGCTATGTGGGAGGGAAGGGTTAGATAGATCTTAGAGCAGGATAAAACATCAGCACAACATTGTGGGCCAAAGGGCTTGTACTGTGCTGTAACGTTCTATGTTCTATAAGTTGTGAGTTCAAATCCCACTCCAAGCACCAAACTTTAACCTGATGCTTTACAAAATACGACACCATTGGAGGTCTTACACACAGGGCATAGGACTGAGGCCTTGGGTGAATATGACAGATTTTGTTCTTTGACACTGTTTTGATGAAGTGGAGTTACTTCTTGAGTCTTGGCTGTAACTATCTCTCAATCACAAGACTAAAAAGGAAAGGTTATCTCATGTCTATCACATTGTGGCAATTTTCTGTAGGCAAATGACCACTACATTTCCTCTGTTGCAACAATATTGACTCTTGGTAACCAATTAATTTGCTGTAAAGTGCTTTAGGATGTCCTGTCATGGAAGGTGATAAAAGTTTTTGTTGCTGATCATCACACTTTCGTTAGCTGGAGGTGTCTAATGTTGAAAGGCTCCCTTCAAAAACCCAAGCCTAATTTGTTGCTAAGTTCTGCCTACTGGTGATCTGAACCATTTGAGTTTGTCATTTTCTCATCTAATTCTCTCTCCACAGATGCTGCCTGAGTGTTCCCAGCATCTAAGAAGTTTTACTTGTGTGATTGTTAAATCAGCAAATTTTAAAATACTTTGCTGCATAAATTGAATAGCATGAATCCAGTTCGTATGAACTTTCGTTTTAAGCAATTATATTCCACACTCCCCTCAGTTCTGTGGGAAGAGTGACTGAGTGTGGTTACTTTCTCTGCAAGTGATCAAAGTTCTGATGAAACCATTAGCTCTGCTTTACTGGAGACACAAGAGGTTGCAGAGGCTGGAATCTGGAGCAACACACAAAACGCTGGAGGAAGTCAACAGGTTAGGCGGCATCTTTGCAGGGAAATGGACAGTCAATGTTTCAGGTTGAGACCCTTCGTGGTCCAGATATGACAGCGGCAACTATTCAAAGGTACAAACAGCAGTCCAGATGAAGGGGCTCAACCTGAAATGTCGACTGTCCATCTCCCTCCATAGACACTGCCTGACCCACTGAGTTCCTGCACCATTTTGTGTGCATCTCGCCTGAGCATTTCCAGCATTTTCTGCTTTTCTTTATTGAAGTAAGCCTTACGATTGCCGATTCCAGCAAGTGGAAGTCAGGCTTGTCAAGTGAAGGACGTGTTTCCCATTTAACATCACCAGCACTTCACGAGGGTGGAGCGCAGTCGAATTTTCTGCCTCTGGATGGCCATTAGTCAGACAGTAAACTGGGGGAGTGTGGTGGTGTTGTGGTTATGCTACAGGGCTGGTAATCCAGAGGCCTGGACAAAAACATAGAACGGTACAGCACAGTACGGGCCCTTCGGCCCACAATGTTGTGCCGACCTATATAAACACCTACTCCCTGATCTAACCCTTCCCTCCAACACAGCCCATAACCATCCATTTTTCTTACTTCCATGTGCCTATCTAAAAGTCTTTCAAATGTCCCTGTTGTATCAGCCTCTACCACCACCCCTGGCAGTGTGTTCCAGGCACCCACCACTCTCTGTGTAAAAAATCGACCTCTGACATCTCCCCTAAACTTTCCTCCTCTGACCTTAAACTGATGTCTTCTGGTATTGGCCATTGCCACCCTAGGGAAAAGGTGCTGGCTGTTCACTCTATCTATGCCCTTCATAATCTTATATACCTCCATCAAGTCGCCTCTCATCCTCCCTTGCTCCAACGAGAAAAGCCTTAGCTCGCTGAACCTTTCACCATAAGACATGTTCTCTAATCCAGGCAGCATCCCTATAAATCTCCCCTGCACTCTCTCTAAAGCTTCCACATCCTTAGAAATGAGGTGACCAGAACTGAACACAATATTCTAAGTGTGGTCAAACCAGAGTTCTATAGAGCTGCAACATTACATCGGGGCTCTTGAACTCAATCCCCCGACTAATGAAGGCCAACACACCATACGCCTTCTTAATCACCCTATCCACTTGTGTGATTACTTTGTGGGATCTATGGACTTGGACCATAAGATCCCTCTGCTCCTCCACACTGCTAAAAATCCTGCCATTAACCTTGTACTCTGCCTTCATATTCGTTCTTCCCAAGTGTCTAACTACACACTTTTCCAGATTGAACTCCATCTGCCACTTCTCCACCCAACTCTGCATCCTGCCTATATCCCATTGTAACCTACGACAACCTTCAACACTATCGACAACACCTCCAACTTTCGTGTCATCTGCAAACTTACTCACCCATCCCTCCACTTCCTCATCCAAGTCATTTATTAAAATCACAAAGAACAGGGGTCCCAGAATGGATCCCTGCGGAAAATGACTAGTCACCAACCTCCAGGCAGAATACTCTCCATCTACTACCACCCTCTGCCTTCTGTGGTGAAGCCAATTCCGAATCCACACAGACAAGTCTCCATGGATCCCATGCACCATGACTTTCTGAATGAACCTACCATGGGGAACATTATCACACGCTTTACTAAAGTCCATATACACCACATCCACCACTCCACCTTCATCAATTTGTTTTGTTACCTCCTCAAAAAATCAATTAGGCTCGTGAGGAATGACCTGCCCCTCACAAAACCATGCTGACTATCCCTAATAAGACCATGCTTCACCAAATACTTGTAAATCTTGTCCCTGAGACTCCTCTCCAATAGGTTGCCCACCACTGACGTAAGGCTCACTGGTCTATAATCACCAGGATTATCCCCATTACCTTTCTGAAACAAGGAAACAACGTTTGCCATCCTCCAATCCTCTGGTACCACTCCTGTGACCAAGGAGGATGCAAAATCATTGTCAACGCCCTAGCAATCTCTTCCTTAGTAACCTGGGGTATGTCCCATCTGGTCCTGGGGACTTATCTATCCTAATATTTTTCAGAAGCTCCAACACTGCCTCTTTCTTAACCTCAACATGCTCCAGCACTTTAGCCTGTTCTACGTTGACCTCACATTTGTTAAAGTCCCTCTCCCTAGTGAACACTGAAGCAAAGTATTCATTAAGGACCTCCCCTACCTCCTCTGCCTCCAGGCACGTTTCCCCCTTTATCCCTGAGCGGTCCTACGCTTACTCTCGTCATCTTCCTGTTCTTCACATACGTGTAGAACACCTTGGGGTTTTCCTTAATTCTACTCACCTAATCCTCATGTCCCCTTCTAGCTCTCCTAAGTCCCTTCTTAAGCTCATTACTGGCTACCTTATAATTCTCAAGATCCCTGTCTGATCTTTGCTTCCTAAACCTTAAATCTGCTTCCTTCTTCCTCTTGACTAAAAGTTTCCCCTCTCTTGTCAACCATCGTTCCTTCACCCTATCATCCTTTCCCTGTCTCAGTGGGACAAATGTATCCAGAACCCCGTGCAAGTATTCCCATAACAGTCTGCTGTGCATTTCCCTGAGAGCATCTGTTCCTAATTTACGCTGCCAAGTTCCTGCCTAACACCATCATAATTAGCCCTAACCCAATTAAAATCTTTCCCTTATCTCCTGTCTCTGTCCATGGCTATGCTAAAGGTTAGGGAGTTGTGGTCACTATCTCCGAAACGTTCACCCACCGAGAGGTCTGTCAGCTGACCAGATTCATTGTCTAGTATGGGATCCAGTATTGCCTCTCCTCTGGTTGGCCTGTCCACATACCGTGTCAGGAATCCTTCCTGGACACATGTAACAAATTCTGCCCCATCTAAACCTTTCGTACTACGGAGGAGCCAAACAACATTAGGGAAGTTGAAGTCTCCCATGACAACAACCCTGTTATTTTTGCACCTTTCCAAAATCTGCCTACTTAACTGCTCCTCAATATCCCTGTGGCTATTGGCGGGCCTATAGCATACTCCCATTAGAGTGATCGCTCCTCTCCCATTTCTGATTTCCACCACACTGACTGGGTAGATGATCCCTCCAAGACGTCCTCCTTTTCTGCAGCTGTCATACTATCCCTGATTAATAGTGCCACTCGGCCACCTCTTTTACCTCCCTCCCTATCCCTTTTGAGACATCTGAACCCCAGAACACCAAGCAGTCAATCCTGTCCTTGCGACGGCCAAGTCTCTGTAATGGCCACAACATCATAATTCCACATACTGATCCGTGCTCTATAAGTTTGTCACCCTTATTCTTAATACTTGTCGCATTAAACCCATCTGGAAAAAGATCTGGAAACATGAGGTCAAATCCCATGGTGGTATCTGCTGATTTTAAATTCAGTTCGACAAATAGTTTCAGTAATGGCAATCACTGCATCCAATTGTAAAAGAGAAAGCCATTCACTGTATCTTGTCAGGATGGAAATTTGCTGTCCCTTCCCCATTTGACTTTTGGAATATTAGAGTAATACAGCATGGAAACAGGCCCTTCAGCCCAAGTCACCCATGCTGACCATGGTGCCCACCAAGCTAGTGTCTTTCTGCGTGCATTTGGCCCATATCCCTCTTAAAGGTGACTCCAGAGGAATGAGGTTGACTCTCAATGTCCCAGGAAACCAGCTTGTTCGAGGGAGAATTAGGGATCTAGGTTTCTTATAGACTCTGATCATCATATTTCTTATGTGTTGTCACTTTGGTATTGGAAGGCACTGAGCACTTCAGAAGAAGAGCAAAATTTCCCAGCCTTTTGCCTTGAGAGCATTGTCACCTTTTGGGTAGAGAGTTGTTCAGATACCAGGACCACACCTCACATTCTCAGAGATTGGTTTGAAAAGTTCAATGAGGCTGAAACATTAGAGATAAGCATGAGAAAGATTGTTTTCCCAAACCTTCACCTCATATCTTGGTCAGAAGGTGAGATTTCACACTTGAAGGTGTTGATGATTTTTGACAATTTCTGCAACTGTTTAATTTCCAAGCACTAGTGCATGGTCGTCACAGTCCCTTTGCAGAGCTGGACCAGTTGGAAGCACTTCATATCCAAGTAAAGACAGAATATTGCCCCGTTGGTTACTATGGAGGCCATCGTGGTTGAACTGATTGAGTTTTCAACCAACAATCACATATAAGTGGATGTTCTAACACTTGGATGTTCAACAGCAATCCAATCCCAATCTGCCTGACTTTCCCCTTCCTTAACCTTGTGTCAGTTATGGCTAAGTTGGTATCAATCTTGTCTCAGAGGTAGAAGGCTATGGATCCAAGCTACACTGCAGTCTTAAGCGCAAAAACCTAGACGTTCACTCCAGCTCTGAGGGAGTACTGCACTGGTGATTTTGAGAGGCACAAGAGACCGCAGATGCCAGAATCTGGAGCCACAAACAATCTGCTGGAGGAACTCAATAGATCGAGCAGCATCTCCACACTTAGAGTACTGTGTCCCGTTCTGGTCGCCTCATTGTAGGAAGGATGTGGAAGCGCTGGAAAAGGTGCAGAGGAGATTTACCAGGATACTGCCTGGTTTAGCGAGTATGCATTATAAGGAGAGACTAAGGGAGCTAGGGCTTTACTCTTTGGAGAGAAGGAGGATGAGAGGAGACATGATAGAGGCGTACAAAATATTAAGAGGAAGAGATAGTGCGGACAGCCAGCACCTCTTTTCCAGGGCACCAATGCTCAATACAAGAGGGCATGGCTTTAAAGTAATGGGTGGGACGTTCAAGGGAGATATCAGAGGGAGGTTTTTTACCCAGACAGTGGTTGGGGCACGGAATGCGCTGCCTGGGGCGGTGGTGGAGGCAGGTACATTGGTCAAATTCAAGAGCTTGCTGGATAAGCATATGGAGGAATTTAAAATAAAGGGATATGTGGGAGGAAGGGGTTAGATAGTCTTAGGTGAGCCTTAAAGGTTGGCACAACATGGTTGTGCCTGTATTGTGCTGTACTGTTCAATGTTCTATCTGTGGGGGGAAAGGAACTGTTGACGTTTTGGGTCGAAAACCTGCATCAGGACAAAGACTGGAGATGAGAGAAAGTCAGTATAAAGAAGAGAAGGGGAGTGTTGGGAGAGGGGCCAGAGGTGATTGGCGGTACAGAGGAGGGGTGAAGGATGAGCGTCAGTAAATGTTGGTGGATAGTTTGTCTCCTGAGATGGAGACAGAGGGATCTAGAAGAGGGAGAGATGTGTCAGAAATGATCCATGTGAAGCTGAGAGTCAGGTGGAAGTTAGTAGAGAAGGTGATAAAAATGATTTGGATGTCTTTCAGGTGCAATGTTAACCTATGTCTCTTGCCTGGCCTCCCAAGTGGAACGTTAACAAAAACTTTGACACAAATGTGAAGGAGAACAGGAAAATTATTATCAGACTACAGAACTTTCATTGTCCAGAAGGAGACCATTTGGCCCATTGAGTCTAGACTGACTCCCTGAAGAGCAATTAATTCAGTCCCATTCCCCTATCATTCCCTTGCCCCAGGAAATTATTTTGCATTGAGAATTGTTGGAAGCCCTGAAAGACTCTGCTTCCATGACCCTAACAGACATAGAATTCCAGATTATCACCCCTCTCTGCATTTAAAAAAAAAATTTTTCCTCACACCCTCCTATATGCTTTGCACTTCACTTTCAATCATCTGCTAACAGGACCTGTTTCTTTTATTTATATCCATCAGGATCTTCTACAACTCTATCAAACCACTTCTCACGCTCCTTTGCTCCATCCCCAGTTTACAACATAGAACAGTGAACATAGAACAGTGCAGCACAGGAACAGGCCCTTCAGTCCATAATGTTACACCAAACTAATTAAATCTAATGATGTCTAATTAAACTAATCCCTTTTGCCTGCACATGGGCCATATCCCTCCATTCTCTGCATATTCATGCACCCATCTAAGAGACTCTTAAATGCCTCTATTGTATCTGCCTCCACCACCACCCCTGGCAGCGCATTCCAGGCACCCACCGCTCCCTGTGTAAAAAACATGCCAGTCGCGTCAGCTCTCTGCTCTAACACGCTGGGGGAAATTCATCATCCCTAGAATCATTCAGGTAAATCGCTTCTGCACCCTCTGCAGAACCTTAACATCGGAACAGGATGCAACAGTCATGTTGAGTCCCATCCAATGTACATTCCCCTAGTACTGAGCTCTTTGCTTCTTTTTATGACTCCCATGTTGCCATTTGCTTGATTGACCACTCTCATTCTGCCCTGTCACTTTTGAAGCACACACATGCTCAAGTCCTTCTGTTACTTTACAACCTTTAGAACCATGCCATTTAGCTTATATTGTCTCTAAATTATCCATGTGGTCCTGGCTAATATTTCAACCTCAACCGACACCTTTACACCGAAAGCCTGTTCATTACCTCATAGCTGTGAGCAAATTGGCATCCTTGATTCCCGTATTCCCAGGAATTCATATTCCTATTGAATTGTAACTAGACATCAATAGTACTAGTGCAACAAACAATCTGCTGGAGGAACTCAGCGGGTCGAGCAGTTACACAGTGCAAGGTCACAACAAGGTAAATTGTGAGGTCAGAGTCCATCTCATCGTATAAGGGAACCGTCCACTGTGATAAGACTATTGACCTTGCACCCTATTGTCTACCTGCACTGTACTTCCTCTGTAGCTGTGACACTTTACTCTGTATTCTGTATTGTTTTACCTGTACTACCTCAATGCACTCTGTATTACTGTGTAATGAATTGACCTGTGCGATTGGTACGCAAGACAAGTTTTTCACTGTACCTCGGTCTAAGCGACAATAATAAATCAATACCAATACCAATACTGTGGAGGAAAGAAATTTTCAACCCTGCATCAGGACCCAAACTGGGACTAACTTGATCCTGATGCTGGGTTTCGACCTGAAACATTGACAATTCCAACCCCCCCCCCCACTGATGCTGCTCGACCTGCTGAGTTCCTCCAGCAGATTGTTTGTTCTTCCAGATTCCAGCATCTGCAGTCTCTTCTGTCTTGGTCAACAGCACTGCATTGTTTGAAAGCAGTTTGTGTCATGCTGGGGTTGTGAGAGGTGTTTTATAAATACAGGTCTTTCTTTCAGTGTGCACAGACGAATTATATCACTTAATTGAGATCACCCTGTCACTGTCCTGGGATAGTCTGGTCCCTGTCCTTGAGCATCACATCATTTGAAGCGATCAATATCCTCAGGCCGAATGGGTGACAGCTCCAGCAACAGTTTTGATCCTGACTTTGGGCACTCTCTGTGTAGAGCTTGCCTGCTCTCTCTGTGACTGCATGGGGGTTTCCCCCAAGTACTCCTCTTTCCTCCCACATCCCTAATATGTACTGGCGGTTGAACTGGCTACTGTAAAATGCTCCTAGTGTGGGTGGGTGATAGGAAAAACAGGGCGGAGTTGATAGGCATGCGAGAGAATGGGTTACAGGTAAATAAATGGGGGAATGGAACTCATTAGGAGAGCTGGCATCAACTCAATGGGCTGAATGGCCTTCTCTTCCATTGTAAGAAAATATAAATAAACTCAGAGTAGGAAAAAACTTCCACTCTTAGCTTTTGGTGGTGAAATCCTAAATGATTTCTCTTTGTATTCAAATAATTTCCACATCCTCTTCCAATGTAATACCTTCTGTGAGACACTTTGTGCTTTAAACTGCGAAGAGGTTGGTGTGTATGTCCTTCATCTGTATCAGTGTTCAATTGACAACAATATTATTGCCAATGCAAATAAAACAAAGTAGGAAATAAAAGCAGGAGAGGACTAGTAATGAGGAAACGATTAGCAAAAATTAGTGCGTGTTCCTTATAGACTGAAACAAGAGAAATTAAACAAGGAATAAGAGAAAGACAGAGATATTAAATATCTTGTGCCTGTCTTTGTGAAGAAGTCATCACAAGCTTTCTGGAAATGTTGGACTCCAACAGAGTGTAGCAGTTAGCATAACACTATTACAGCGTCAACAACCCAGGTTCAATTCTGGCCGCTGTCTGTCAGGAGTTTGTACGTTCTCCCCGTGCCTGCATGGGTTTCCTCCGGGTGCTCCGGTTTCCTCCCACATTCCAAAGATGTACAGGTTAGGAAGTTGTGGGCATGCTACGTTGGTGCCGGAAGCGTGGCGACACTTGCGGGCTGCCCCCAGAACACCTTACACAAAAGATGCATTTCACTGTGTGTTTCAATATACATGTGACTAATAAAGAAATCGTATCTTATCTTAGATAAGATATCTCATCTTACCTTAATTGAAAAAAAACTTTGGAACTTGAAGGACTGGAAAGGTGTTGAGCTGAGTCATTTGGAATCAGGGTCACTGTCTCAAAATAAAGAGTGAGCTGCTCTGGATCATATTGAGAAGAAATATCTTCACCCAAGGGGTAGGTATTCTTTGGAGACACAAGAGACTGCAGATGCTGGAATTTGGAGCAACAAACGATCTGCTGGGGGAACTTGGTGGGTCGAGCGACATCTGTGGGGGAAAGGAATTGTTGACATTTTGGGTTTGAAACTATGTATCAATCCCGAAAATTCAACAATTACTTTTGCTCTCCAGAGATGCTGCTCGACCCGCTGAGTTCCCCTCGCAGATTGTTTGTTGCTCCAGGTATTCTTTGGAGTCCTCCACCCAAGTGGACTGCGAAGTCTCAGTCATTATATTCAAGCAGAAATCGATAGATTTTTAGATATTAAGGGAAGCAAGAGGTATGGTGCAGGAAAGCGGTGCTGAGGGAGAAGATTAGCGATGATCTTACTGAATGGTGGACCATGCACAGGGGACAAAATGACCACCTCCTGCTTTAATTCCTTACATTCTTTTCCTACTTGGCCCTTCTTGCTTACTCTGTCAGTCAATAAAATCATGGCTAATCCATCACCAACTTCTTGCACTGACCATATTCCTTAATGTCCTCAGTATCCAACAATATCTTTTATCTCTGCCTTAAATATATAGTACCCAGCAACTGAGTCAATGTGGTCCTGTTGAGGAAAGAATTCCAAAGACTTATTATCATTTGGATTTCCTCTCATCTGTGTCCTGACTGTCTCTCTCCCAATCTCGAGACTTTGGTCATGACCTTAGACACCCAAGCAAGGGGGAACATTAACTCTGGATCTATCCTGATCAATGCTGTAAGCATTTTGTATATTTCAGTGAGATCACCGTTTATTCTTCTATAGTCAAAAGAGTATAAAGACACAGACAGCTTAATTTCTCCTTATAGGACAAAACCGCCTTCCCAACAACCAGTCCGATGAATTTCTGCTGCACTCCCTCGTTCCCAAGTAGTTATGCGTTTTCCATTGCGTGACTGGTCTTATTGAAATCCAAGGTCAAGTCTGTGAATACTCTTACTGTTGATATTGTTCAACTTCCCATGCTGTATTCTTGGGTTTTGCTTTTCGTGTTTCTTTTGTAGCATAATTGGAAATAGCTGGATCATAGCCCTCATTCTGACAGACCCTGAGTGTTTCTGTGAAGGGAAAAGGAACAGGATGGGTGATCAGTGTTGATTTTCTTTCTTAATCTTTCCTCTCCATGGTGGGCTGAGATATGCCAATGTAAAAGGACAGCTCATTCTCAATTTCACATTCCTTAATTTACTTTCTCTGGCCTAGGTCTGTGAGGACCCCACACTAACTTTAGCTAATCACACAGAACAGAACACAGAACACTACAGCACAGTACTAACACAAGGGGACATAATTTTAAGGTGACTGGAGGAAGGTATAAGGGGGATGTCAGGGGTATGTTTTTAACACAGAGAGTGGTGGGTGTGTGGAACGCACTGCCGGCAGAGGTTGTGGGGGCAGATACATTAGGGACACTTAAGAGACTCTTAGACTCATGAATGATAGAAAAATAGGGGGCTATGTGGGAGGGAAGGGTTAGATAGATATTAGAGTAGGATAAAATGTTGGCACAACATTGTGGGCTGTTAATCTTTTCCTCATGTGTAAGTTATTAATAATTTATGTTAATTTATGTTAACTTATGTTTGTCCTTGTCTTGTACCATGCTGCTGCTGTAAAAGGCTAATTTTCCTGGCATTGAAATTGGTTTATTATTATCACATGTACTGAGGTACAGTGAAAAACATGTCTTGCATACCATTCATACAGATCAATTCATTACGACAGTGCATCGAGGTAGCACAAAGTAAAACAATAACAGAATCAAGAATAACGTGTCACAGTTACAGAGAAAGTGCAGTGCAGGTAGAAAATAAGGTGCAAGGTCATAACAAGGTAGATTGTAAAGTCAAGAGTCCATTTTATCGTACTAGGGAACCATACAGTAGTCTTATAACAGCAGGATAGAAGCTGTCCTTGAGCCTGGTGGTACGTGCTTTCAGGCTTTATACAGTGGCTTTATACTCTGTAAAACAACAATAAACTTGAATTCTTTATTAGGTTACTCCCACTTCTCCTTCTTATTTTGTTTTCTTTACTTCAGCAATAATATTGTCAATGTATCAATGCCGGTGCGGAATGTAGAATATCTGGACAATGGATTCGGAATTCAAACAATGAAATGGCGAGAAACTCATCTGTGCCGTGAACTCGACACCGTGACACTTGGCTTCCTGAGATCTACCTTCTTCCTCAATCATTCGCGGAATAGACAGCCAGTATCCTTTTCCCAGGGTCAAAATGTCTAATACTAGAGGGCATGCACTTCAGGCGAGAGGGGGAAAGTTAAAAGGAGATGAGCAGGGCAAGTATTTTTGTTTTACACAGAGAGTTGTGAGTGTCTGGAATGCGCTGCCAGGGATGGTAGTGAAGAGGCGTTTAAGAGGCTCTTAGATAGGCACATGAATGTGAAGAGAGTGGAGGGATATGAACATCGTGTAGGTCAAATTAGGCATTTAATCGCCAGTTTAATTTGTTCGACATAACATTGTGAGTTGAAGGGCCTGTTCCTGTGCTGTACTGTTTGATATTCCATGTTCTCTGTATGCTTTATTGCTGGCAAGGCTGCTATTTATAACCTAGCCCAAATAAGATAGTGAGCTGCTTTCTTGAACTGTCCAGAGAATGTTGCATCACCAGGTTTGGGCAGCAACTTGGGTCAAGAACAGCATGGACAAATTATTGACATCAACTTTTAAAGATTTATTTAATGGAGTAGGTTCAAATTCCACAGCTGCCAAACTAGGATTTGATACCAGATCTTCAGACTGTTCATCCAGCATGTGATTTGAGTTCTCCACCAACATGACCTCTGAATCATGGTCAGGAGAGGGATCTTTGCTGCAGTTTTTTTTGTTCTTGTTCACTAACCCAGAACACTGTGACTAATTGCAGAGTTCCCTATTGAGGCCAGGCCAAATTTAGCTCCAGGCCCCTTTTTTGGATCAAAAGTTGTTGAATTTCCTTCAATGTCAAAAGCAGCTCCAGCTTAAACATGAAACCAAATTTTGGAGTTTCCCTTGTCCTGCCATATACCTGAAATGGTCAAAAGTGACCACTCTAAACAGATAATGTGAGAAATCCTGTGGGAAACTGGAATGTGGTCAAATGAAGAAGTACTTGTTGGAAAATCAAAGGCATGCAACATTTTGAACCCTGGGACTTTTTATTTCACAAGCACTTGGACGTTGTCAAATTGTTAAACTGCTTTTAGAGCCAATTGGGAGAACTGTGGTTATGTTACAGAATCAGTGAATCACGATCCAAGGCCATAATCCACCACAGCAGACAGGAATTTGTTAACTAAATACATATGCATTCAAAAACTGATATCAGTAGTGGTGTAGTGGTGAGGTTATTGGAAAACCCTGTCTGTTTCACTGATGTGCTGCAGGGAAAGACATCTGATATTATTACCTGATCTGGCCTATGTGTGATTTCAAACATACAACGATTGATTAATTCTTGACTACCCTCTGCAAAGACTCCACTAGTCACCCTGTTGTATTTATCATCCCAGCTCCAAGATGTGCTGCAGGAGTTCCTCAGGCCAGTGTCCTGAGCCTAACTTCAGTTGGTTTATCATTGGCCTTCCTTTCATTGTAGCTGCAGAAGAGGAGTTGTTTGCTGGTGATTACACAAGATCAGAATTAGATCTGTTATCACTGACCAATATGACATCAAATTTGTTGTTTTGCGGCAGCAGTACAGTGCAAAGACATAAAAATTACTGTAAATTATAAAAAATAAATAAATAGTGCAAAAATAAAGGAATAACTAGGTAGTGTTCATGGGCCATCCAGAAATCTGGTGGCAATTCCTCATGAAAGAAAACATGCCAGACCTGGATGACATTCAGACATGGGATGATAACTGGCAAGTACCACATGTTTCAGATGAGAAATGGACATCTCCGACAAAAGAGAGCCCAATTGCCAACGTTTGATGTTCAATGGCGTCACCATATTCCCCAGCAACAATATCTGAGCCTCACCATTGACCATAACTGAACCAGCCATGTAAATGACAGAATCTTTTTTCCCCAGAGTAGAAATATCAAATACTGGAAGACATACATTTAAGGTGAGAGGGGGAAGGTTTAAAGAAGATATGCAGGGCAAGTGTTTTTTTCAAACACAGAGATTGGCAGGTGCTTGGAACTGGCTGCCAGGGGTCATGGTGGAAGCAGACATGATAATGGTGTTTAAGAGGCTCTTAGACAGACACATGAATGTGCAGTAAATGGAGTGATACGTATCATGTGCAGGCAGAAGAGATTAAGTTTAATTTGGCATTGTGTTCAGCACAGACATTGTGGGCCAAAGGGTCTGTTCCTGTGCGGTACAGTTCTATGTTCTAAGTACCATGGCTACAAGAGTAATTTAGAAACTGAGTATCCTGCAGCAAATGAATCACCTCCTGATACCCAAAACTCTTCCCCGATCTATTATACCAACTCAGGAGCACAATGGAATACTCTCCACTTGCCTGGATGAGTGCAGTTCCAATAATATTCACCCACAGTTCAACATCATACAGGAAAAAGCAGTCTACTTGAATGGCACTCCATCAAAATGCTTTGTGCTTTCCTATTCTGGTGCACCGTGAGTTAGTTTCCTAGGCTAAGTCACAAGCCCTCAAGCTCTCCGAACCTAGATGGAAATGGGCAGCAGACACATAGAAACATCACCACCTGCAGGATCCCTTCCAAGTTGCACACTAAACTGACTTGGAAATATTTTCATTACTGCCAGGCTTAAGCTCGAGAAATTTCTACCTATGGTCAATCTTCACCAGAAGAACTTCCACTGTTCGAGAATCCAACTCACCGCCATCTGAAGCAACCAACATCATCAAAGACCCACCCCAGACATTATCTCTTCTCCCCCCTCCCATCGGGCAGAAGATACAAAAGCCTGAAAGCACGTACCACCAGGCTCAAGAACAGCTTCTATCCCACTGATATAAGACTACTGAATGGTCCCCTTGTACAATAAAATGGACTCTGACCTCACAATCTACCTCATCTTGGCCTTGCACCTTATTGTCTGCCTGCACTGCATTTTCTCTATAACTGTAACACTACACTCTGCATTATTGTTTTCCCTTGTACTTCCTCAATGCACTGATGTGATGAAATGATCTGTATGGATGGCATGCAAAACAAAGTTTTTCACTGTACCTCAGTGCATGTGACAATAATAAACCAATTCACCAACCTTCTTAAAAGCAATTAGGAATGGATAATAAATACTGTTTTTGCCAGCTGTGTCCAGGTTCCGAAAGATATATACATTAAATGCAATTCAAACACCTACACTCTGTGGGAGCTCCTTCTCTACCTTGTCAGCAGCAAGTAAGGATGAGAACCCAGATTCAATGAATAATTGAAAAAAAACCTCATGGAGAATCAGTCTACAGTTTTGGATAAAAAGAAAGATGTCTTTCAAGATACAGAAATACCCTGGCCAGAGGACAAATAAACGCTAGCTCAGATCACAATAAGTTCAAAGATTGCGTGGAAAAATATCTTCTTTTCACAGGAGCACATGTTGTCCCTGGCAACTAAACTCCTCTCTCCATTGTAACTCTGCCAAAGGAGCACTAATACTTACTCAGAAAAGCACATATCTCTCTTTGAGTGTCTTAGGAAACAATTATACAACACTCTAGCAACTGAAAACTTCAGATGCACTCAGATTTCAGAGAGAAAGTGTTTTGGTCCAAAGATGTTTGAATCATATTGAAAGCATGTATTTTTAAAACTGCTACCTTAAGACCCATAGACTATGATGGGCAGTAAAGGTTAAATATCTGGTACTCTCAGCAAATTCTAAGAATCCTCTTATTTGTTCTAGCCCACCCACACAAGTCTGAAAGGGATTTTCACAAGTGAATTTGTTGAGGTCTTTGGTCATGTGCCCACACAAGTGACAATTTACTTGTAGAATTACTGTTTCATAAATTTCTAACCTTTAATTCTCCTGCCAGCTTGCCTTGGAAAATACCACCTCCAAAGAGGAAGTGTCTCATCAGAAAATTGTTGTCCTTAAAGCTGCCAATTGCTCTATTATTTAAACCCAAGCACCTTCTTTCTTCAAGTTCATTCACACAATTGAACAATTGGCCTTTGAAGTTTGTTTAAACATTTTTCTTTTTTGTATAATTAAATGAGCAAGTTCTTCTGCATGGGCCTCAAATTGGATTTTGCCCTGAATGATCCTATGTGGGGTATTCTTGTAATTGTGTGCTTGGTTAATAGAATCATTCCAAAAGAGGTGGTACAATATGTTGTTTTGCAAGTGTGAGCCTTTCTTTTTAAAGATACAAATAAAACCTCTCGTACAGTGACTACATTGCCAAAGAAGGACTGCTCATTTGCATCAGTGTGACATTTCCACTGCTCTCAATCACTAACCATGCATTGCCCATCCATGCTGGTACCAGTTTTCCTCAAACAGTGTGAATTTTTTTTTACTATAGTCTTTCACTGTTGGTTTGAGACAAAACCAATTTCATTTCACTGTGGATTCAGAAAAAAAATTGGCTGTTTGTTTCCCTATTTCCATACCCATAGGCGAAAGGGAAAGGATGTCATAGAGTCAGTGAGTCATACAGCATGGAAGTAGGCCTTTCGGCCAATTGTGTCTGCACTAATCAAGTCCCCGTTTACCCCAATAAAAACAGCATAAAACTAGAACTACCCAGTAGGTGAGGCGACATCTGCAGAAAGAGAAATAGATTATGTTTCGGGTCTGAGACTTTCATCATAACCTTTAATTCACCTTCCAGGTTTAGAACATAGAACAGTTCAACCCAGAAATTGATCCTTCAGCCCACATTATCTGAGCCAGCTTCTACCACTTCCCCTGGCAGCCCGTTCCAGGCACCTACCACTCTCTGTGTGAAAAAAACTTGTCTCATAAATCTCCTTTGAACTTTCCCCCTCTCATCTTAAACCTATGCCCTCTTGTATTTGACATATCTACTCTGGGAAAAAGACTCTATTGATCCTACCTATGTGTCTCTTAGTTTTATATACTTCTATCATCCTCCGACGCTCCAGAGAAATCAATCTAAGTTTGTCCAACCTCTCCTTACAGCTAATACTCTCTAATCCAGGCAACATCCTGGTGAACCTCTTCTGCATCCACTCCACATCCTTCCAGTAATGACCAGAACTGCACACAATGCTCCAAAGGTGGCCTAACCAAAGATTTCTTTGGTGAAAGGTCTGGTGAAGGGTTTCAGACATGTAACATGAACTGTTCCCTTTTCACAGATGCTGCCTGACCAGTTGAGTGTTTCTAGCATTTTCTGTTTTTATTTCAGATATCCAGCATCTCCAGTTTTTTGATACACATTTACACTAATCTAACACTAATCCTCATTTTTTTTTGGTGGCATTACTAAGATGGAGTAAAAAGGAAATTTAGGAGGATGTTTCTGGAGCTGTGGAATTTTAATTATGAGGTGTGACAATCTGGGCTGGAATTGTATTTGTTGCAATGCAAGAGACTGTGGGGAGGTGTATGTACCATCTTACCAGAGAGGAAACAGAAATGACCCATTTCCCCAAGCTGAGAGGATGAAAACTAAGGGCTGGAAGAAGCATTAGAGGAAAATTGAAGAAAAATTATTTCACTCAATGAGTGTTAAGGTCTCAAATTGAAAGTGCCTGAGGAAGAACATTCACCACGTTTCAAAAATGCCTGGATAAGATGAAGGAAGATGGAGCAATAGCTGAGAGGTGGGAGGAACCAAAGTAGTCTGCCTTTGGCTAGTGCAGTATTGATTTATGAATTTAGAAGGAAGTCCTACCTGACAGAGTTTTCGTAAATCTGTCAATGGATAATGGGAGCTGACGAGTTTAAAGGTTTTGAAGAACAGCGATCATTTGCACCCCCTAGTGCTTGAATTAACTCCATGGCAACAACTTTTTTGGACTTTCAGGCTGCTTTAAAAATGTTAACATCTTCATATTCTGATCAATTGAATATTGAACTCAATCCTAACAAAACAAGTGCCTTTTTCATTGGAAGTGTGAACTTGTTTGCCATCATGTTCACAAGACAGATTTGACTTCATGTGTACAAACCTTTTTGCTCAAATTGAGATTAGCTCAGGGTGTACATTATTGTGTTCAAGTAATGCATGCATTTGGTCGAGTTACACGTGCAGGAAGAAAAGTTTAATTTTGCAACATCTACATTTCTCCATTTTTTTTTGTTTCAGTTGGTTCCGAAAACAACATTTTTCGGAGAGGTTTGTAGCAAGTGGCAATGTAATATTAATCAGTTTACTCTCTCTGTCAACAGCTAAAATAACTTTTAGTGGATCTTGAAGGCCCCTGTTAGACTGATAGTGAATCTAAACAATGGAGCAAACTAGAAAGACAAAGTTACATTTTCTTTGAGTACTTGGAAACACAGCGCTTCACTATTCCTGCGTCAGCAACCAGAACTCCCCCATCAGGAGCTCTTTCCCTCTCTTTCTGTCTCTCTCCTGACCTCATTCTTTCTCTCTCATCATATTGCCTCTTTCTCTCACGCAGCCTCACACTCTCTCTGCGTCTCTCTCTCTCTCTCTGTCAGTCACCTTCTTTCTTTTTCCCTCCTCTCTTGCTGTCAGTTTCTGAATCTTTCTTGCTCTCTCTTTTGTTCTCTCGTCCTCTCACCATTCTGTTATTTCAGATTCAATGGGCAGTGTTCCTACCTCTAAGTTGGAAACTTAAAGGTTCAAAGTATGAAACTGTATTCTCAGACACCTGTGCAATGATTCAGAGAAAGGTGAACTGTCAAAGGCATGCTTCAGATCAGACACTAAACTGAGCCCCTGTCAGTTCTCTAAGTGGGTGGAAACGATCTGTGGCACGACTTATTCTTTATCTAATGCCCAAAAGAAACCCCACAGATTAACTGGCCATGATCTCTTTGAAAGAAGTAAGAACGCTCTGAAGAAAGGTCATTGACTTGAAACTTAAACTTTGTTTCTTTCTCCACGGATACTGCCTGAGCAGCATTTTCTGTTTCATGTTCAGATTTCCAGCGTCTGCTACTTTTGCCTGTGTGATCTCTTTGCAAAAGACTGATGTGCTAATTTCCTGCCATATTTTCTATCTTTTTAAGATGCATTTGCTCACTGGATGTGGACACTGATAGCTTGGCCAGTATCTATTGTCCATCCCAAGTGGCTGGCTTTACCCCTTCAGAGGGCATTTGTGGGTCTCGAGTCACATATAAGTGAGACTAGGAAGAAATAGAGAACCAAATGAGTTTTTAAACAACAACTCAGCCATTCTGTCGACACAAATTACTGACATGAATTTTTCAATTCCAGATTTAGTTTCATTAGATGGATTCCCATTTGCCACGGTGGGATTTGAACTCATTGTGGCTGGTAGATACTAGTCCACTAACTTAACCATTATGCTGCCATTCCACACCTAGATACCCACAAGTCAAAGGTTATCACCTATCATCAAAAGTCCTCCCCATTCGGGTCATTCTCGCAACTACCATCGGGCAAGAGAGACAGAAGCCTGAAGTCCCACACTGCCATGTACAAGAAATGGTCCGTTTCCCTCCGTAGATGCTGCCTGACCCACTGAGTTCCTTCAGCATTTTGTGTGTTGCTCCAGATTTCCAGCATCTGCAGTTTCTCTTTTGTCTCAAGAACAGCTACTTCCCTTCAACCATTTGGCTCTTGAACCAACCTGCACAACGCCAATCACTCTAATACCTCAGTATAGAAACATTATGACCACTTTGCACTGCAATGGACTTGTTTTTGTTCTAATTGCGTTCTTTCTTGTATAATTTTGCATAATTTGTGTTGTTAATTTATGTTTTTCTTGTGAATGTTGCGTATCTGATGCTCTGTGCCTGTGATGCTGCTGCAAGTAAGTTTTTCATTGCACCTGTGCATACATGGACTTGTGAAGATGACAATAAACTCGACTTTGACTTTGTTATCTACCAACCTTCACAACATGGATAACATCAACCACCAACAAAAAAAAGCTCACAGAAAGGAGGTGAAAAAATGAACCATAGCTCAGGAAACATCTCCTGGCAAAGGCCAACATTAATGGTGAAATTCACCACAACCTTCAATTCAATACATGAGCACATCCTTTGCTCAAAAGGGGTGTTTGAAGATCAAGATCTCATACCTGGTACCAAACTCTTGGTCCACCAGGTAGCAGAGATCTACAGCCTCCAACAAGACCCATACTGCTTAGAGCAGGCATTTCAAGGCACTGGAACAATAGCACCAATGCTGACTTCACATGCACTGGAAGATAAGCAAACCACTGTCAGCATCCTCTCCCAGACCAACATGCCCAACAATGAGGCCCTCATTATGTTCAGCTGGCTCCATTGACCAATGCATATTATTCACATGCCATACATCAGACACCTGGGAGCGACACAGTTCTGAGCTGGGAAGAGATCACAAGGTGGACAGAGGAGAAGATTCAATAAATCTAAAACTTTGCAGATGCTGAAAATCTGAAATAAAATCAAAAAAATGCTGGAAACACTCCGATGGTCAGGCAGCATCTGTGGAGGGAGAAATAGAATCAATATTTTAGTATAAAGAGCCTTCATCAGAATGGGGAATGAGAGAAAACAAGTTGGTTTCAACTACAGAAAAGGTGGGGTAGGGATTAGGAGAACAAAGGAAAGATCTCTGATAGGATGAAGTCACATGAGTAAATATGGCAGTCAGAGGCAGATTAAGTTTAGCTATCTGTGGCAGGTGTTGTTTACAGCAGTCCTGTAGGATATTCCCAGCAGGTCAGAATAAGCTAATATAAAAAGAAGAAAACGGAGCCAAAATCACAGATGAATGTCCAACTGGTAATTGTAAATTGGTTTATTATTATCATATATAACGAGATACATGAAAAGCTTTTGTTTGCATGCCATCCGACAGATCATTCCATACTGGAACCGAGGTAGTACAAAATGAGAAAACAGAATGCAGTATATAGTGTTGCAGTTACAGAGAAAATACAGTGAAGGTAGGCAAATAAAGTGCAAGGGCCATAACAAGGTAGATTGAGAGATCAAGCATTTATTATATAAGAAGTCCACTCAAGAGTCTGATAACAGCAGGATAGAAGCTGTCCTTGAACCTAGTGGTATGTGCTGACTAGCAGAAATTGCCAGTTCTCATACAATCAGAAAGAGTGAAGACCACAATGTGCCCACACAGAAGGTTTTGTTCCTCAAGCTGGTTTTGGCCTCAGAGTAAGCATATAGGAAACAACAGACAGATAGGACAGAGTGGGAGTGGGATCGAGAATTATAGTGGCGGACAGCCAGAAGTGCAGGGTCACTCCTGTGTGGGTGTTCTACAAAACAATCATCTGATCTGCACTTGGCTTCTCTAATGCAGAGGAAATCACGTCGTGACACCCAAATGCAAATGTCATCCAACACATACCCAGCTTTAACACACTTTCTTGTCCCATGGCGACTTCTGAGCAAAGTGGTCAGTAAGGTTGAGATTGTTACAGTGACTGATGTTGGGAAGGAAAAATGATTCCTCAGACTGGTCTCATATAAGATTGTTAAATCAGCAGACCCCAAACCCTTTCCCTGCAATCATGTTCTTCATATTTTCTAAGTGTCTGAAGTCCCCTTACATGGTCTTTCTTATTCCAGATGTGGGATACGAGGCTGTGAAATTTTACTTGAATTTTTTCTCTGCCAAGCTTTAGAAATTCAATGTTTGATCTCGTTATTCAGTTGCTTTTCAATTTTTTGTCAGTCTGTGTTGGTGGTGAGATTGGACTGGATAGTATGCTGTGGGATGGAGTCAAAGACACTCTCATTATAACAGAGTCTCAGTTGAAGAGATCTTCATAGGGTTCCTGCTGCCAGGTGCTGATCACCTACTTAACATAGAACATAGAACACTACAGCACAGTACAGACTTCTCGGCCCACAATGTTGTGCCGACATTTTATCCTGCTCTAAGATCTATCTAACCCTTCCTTCCCACATAGCTCCCCATTTCTCTATCATTCATGTGGCTATCTAAGAGTCTCTTAAACATCCCTAATGTATCTGCCCCCACAACCTCTGCCAGCAGTGCATTCCACATAGCCACCACTCTCTGTGTAAAAAACTTACCCCTTATATCTTCCTCCAATCACCTAAAAATTATGTCCCCTCATTTTAGCCATTGTCGCCCTGGGAAAAAGTCTCTGACTGTCCACTCGATCTATGCGTCTTATCTTCTTCTACACCTCTATCAAGTCACCTCTCATTCTGCTTTGTTCCAAAGAGAAAAAACCCTACCTCACTCAACCTATCCTCATAAGACATGCTCTCCAATCCAGGTAACATCCTGGTAAATCTCCTCTGCACCCTCTCTGAAGCTTCCACATCCTTCCTATAATGAGGTGACCAGAACTGAACACAATACTCTAAGTGTGGTCTAACCAGAGTTCTGCAGAGCTGCAACATTACCTCATGGCTCTTGAACTCAATACTCCGACTAATGAAGGCCAACACACCATACGCCTTCTAAGCAACCCCTGAAGAGCTCTTCTCTGTGCTTGACTCCTGCTACTTAGGTCCTCAGGTGCTTCGGCAACAGATGGTCTTGGCAGTGCTGAAGAATACTATGAGACACAATATAATAGAAGCTGCCGTCTCGATCAAAGTGTTGACTTAAATGTCCAGATGAAGGGTCTCAACCCAAAATTTTGACTGTCCATTTCCCTCCATAGATGATGTCTGACCCACTGAGTTCCTCCAGAGCTTTGTGTGTTGTTCCAGATTCCGGTATCTGCAGTCTCTTGTATCTCCATGTTGATTACGACGAAGCTGTGCTTCAAGCATGTCATTAGGAGGCGAGCTCTCTTGGAGTTTGCTTTCCCTTTTTCCCCAATCACACCTTTCCAGAGGTTTGCATTCTTTCTAAACCCAGCCTTGAAGTTGCCCAGCAGAATTGGCTTGTCTCCTTCATCAGGATAAGGGACAAATCTGATTGTGATATCTGAAGAGAGATGTCCCAGATCCACCACTTGGAACATTGTCCTTGAATGGGTCTTCCTTAAGTATCTTCTTTGGTATTCAAAGAGGTGCTCCCTGAATCATAGCGTGGATGTCACCCATATAGAGCCTGATGTTTCTCCATGCCTACCTAAGTTCAGAGAGTTTATTCCAATTTCAGGTAACCTGCTCTCCCTCTGTCCCTTTCTCTTGCCTTCTGATCTACGCAGGCTCTCTCACACACACCCTTCTTTTCAACCACCTCTCCCCTGTCTCCCTGTTTCTTTCCCTTCCCATCACCAACCCACTGTGTTTCCTCCCCCACAGCTCCCATCTGCCCACCCCACCTCTTCAAATTCCACTCTTAACAGATGCCATCATATGCAGCCCTTTGCTCCCTGCACCCAGCCTCTGTCGCTACCTCACCCTTCCCTCCCCCGCCTGACTCCATCTGCCAAACAAAACCTCCTCACCTGGATCCACCTATTGCACTACCCCTCCCCCTCATTTCTTTATCCTGATTATCTCAGTCCGGATGACCCCAAAACATCGACTGTCCATTTCCCTCTACAGATGCTGCCTGACCCACTGAGACCCTTGGCAACTTGTTTTTCTTTGCTCCAGGTCCCAGCTCCTGCAGTCTCTTGTGTCTCCTCTAAAGTTAATAGAAGCCCAGTAATTGAATTACCGCTGGGTATACAAAAGTCCTGACAAAGAATTATATGAATAATAACCAGAATGCATTAATGCTCCAGTTTCCTCCCACATTCCAAAAATGTACGGGTTAGGAAGTTGTGGGCATGTTATGTTGGCGCCGGAAGTGTGACGACACTTGCGGGCTGTCCCCAGAACGTTCTATGCAAAAGATGCATTTCACTGTGTGTTTTGATGTACATGTGACCTGTGATGACTTTTACTTGAGCATGGGATTACAACATCCTTAATGTGACAGCTGATACAATGAAACTCTTCCCTTTCTTGCTTCCCGCTTGTACACAATCACCCCTGCGGTTTGTCCACCAAAAATTCAATGCAACATGATTTCTGGTGTCCAATAAGGTCATTCTTCCCATCTACAGTGTTTGTCTCAGTGGTCCACTTGTTGATATTTTCTGGTGATGGGCCAGGTGAGCCTTCTCCAACTGCAGCACCCTCATGGCTAAGGAGGTTATAATTTTAAGGAAATTCACAGCTAGCCATTAACAACGGTACTTGCAGTTTCCCCAATGATATAATACTGTTTTCCTTCCTCGACTCTGAGCAAACACAGATTCCACCTCTCTTCTTCCCTCCTCCCATCTTTTGTCAGCTGTTTGATACAATTTTAATATTTAAGAAAATCACAATTGTGAATTTCATTCAAGGCCATCAAACACAATTTCAAAAGCTACAAAGGGATCATACATGCAATGGGGTTTCATATTTCCCATGGAATTACACAGGCACAATGGGGTTATATTTCTAGTGGGAAAATACAAACTTTGGAACTTCCCACCTTACATCTTTTGTTGAAACAGTCTACCTACATATTACATGAAATACCATATGCAAACAAGCAACTCCTTCAGGCACATAGAAATGCTCTAATGTTGTGGCTCTTCATAGGTTTGGATAGCTGGAAATGTTTTTCTTTATCTCTACAACTTCTGACTGTGAGCATTTCCAAAGGTTTTAGGTTTGGGAACAGACAAAGGTAGCCCATTTATTACTGTTTTATGAAGATTATGGATGGACAGAAAAAACACCAGAAGTCAGAGAAGAAAATAAAATCATTGTTAAACTGAGGAAATATACCTCTCACTCATTACCTCTCCTCACAGCGTGTAAGATTATGGTGACTTTGGCCCTTATAACATGCTGGAACACTAACTTTGGGCCAATTTCTGGATATATGGGCAAGAAACTGTTTTTGCTGTACAGTTGCCTGGGTGTGTTAATGTAGGTACAATTGGACACTCTTCCTGAAAAGTGACTATGGTGTTCGCTGCCTGTGAGATTGGTGGAAACAACACTTTCAAAAGGGAATTGGATAGATAGCTAAAGGAAAAGGGTTTTTAGGGCTATAGGGATTAGTTGATACTGCAGACTGCTATCATGGATCCAATGAGCTAAATGGCCTTGCGTACTTTCACAATTCCATGATTACCATAGTGACCACCGAAGAGGAGACAACACCATATTTTAAAATTATCTAAATAAGCAATAAGAAGTAAGTAATTGGAAGCCTCAAGAATGAAACATTAGTAGAAGAGCTATCACTAGCTCAAATTAATCACATTAGCCCCCATAAACACTAAAAGCACAAATTTACATTATTTGTAAAATAGGTGGCTGAAGTCATAGCATGTGCTAACTCTACAGATCATTACATTCTCAGCGTTGAATGAGCTGGAACTGGTTACCCGTATGACAGCTGTATCTCCATCTACTGTTGGCAACTTGACTTTGTGTAAAAGGTATACTGTCGTGTGTGCGAGTCCTTTACTAAAATGAAGAATTTAGTTGAAGTCACCAGCTCTCCTCTTCTACCTCCATCCCAAAGAGTGAATAGAAGAATCTAGGGGCAGTTGATGAAAATGTAGGAAGAATAAAGAAATTGATTAACGTAGAATCCATTATGCACTGACTCAAAGGGCTGAAGGGCCTGTTTCTGTACTGTATCTCTCTATGACTCTATCTTAGAGTCACATTGATCCATTATTCCCCTTAAGTTCACACTGTCCTTTACTTCATTCTTCCCTTGGCTTTCTTTTCTTTGTCAATGTCCTATTTTTCTTAATCATTCTGATTATTTAACCGATCAACTCATTTCTTCAATACTTGGGCCACTCATTGATGGGAGCTTTATCCAAAATTCCTCAATTTGACTTCTTTTCCTTTGTTCAAGGTCAAAAATGAACTGCATGCAAAAATGAAAAGCATCGTCTTGGCATTTAAAAACATTTTAGATAATTAATTTATCCAAATTAACCAACTTTTGAATTAAGAGTGGAGTGCATTATCCTAAATCCTTGAGTACTTTTTGTTTCCAACTGTTATAGAAGTTAGGTATCTTAATTTCCTTTTCTTCTTCTCCTAGAGGAAAGTCACCTCTAAAACAGAAAAAATAAATACACTTACATTTATGAAGAACCATTTATGAAGTTCCCAGAAGTTATTTTAAGTCAATAAAAGAAGTTTAAAGGGTAGTCAGTCTTTCAATGTAGGAAATACCGCAGCTAATTTATGCACATTAAGCTCCCAGAAACAGCAAAGTAGTTGTGACCATGCTTTGGGTTGGAATATCCCAATAGCTAGCCATTGCTTCCAGGGAGAACCAAGGGTTAGTCATGGTGCTCATGTCAGCGCGCAGTGGATTCTGCACCTCCACATTGCAGTGTGAAACTAAGGGACGTGCTGAAGATCAGATGTGGGCACACAGATGTATGAATCAGGAGTAGGATTGACACCTTGAGCCTGCTTCTCTATTTAATAAAATAATGGGTGACCTATCTGTAGTCTCCACTCTGCATTTTCTTCTACCCAGTGTAACTTTTCATCCCTTTACTTATATAGAATCCATCCACCTCTGGCTTAAAAGAACTTCATGCTCTTTGAGGAAGTGAATTCTGAAGACTTATGAGCTTCTGAGGGAAAATATGTTGCCTCATCTCTGCACTAAATGGGCATCTCCTTGTGGCCCCAAGTTCCACATTCTTCCACAGGAGAAAACAACCCCTCCACATCCACCTTATTAAGACCCCTCAGGACCTTATACGTTTCAATCAAGTCTTTCCAGGTGAAAATCAAAAATAAGAACTGCAGATGCTGAAAATCTAAAATAAAAACACCCAGAAATATTCGGCAGGTGAGGCTACATCAGGTGGGAAGAAAAGCAATGCTAATGTTTCAGGTCAAAGACCCTTTATCAGAACTGGGAAGAAGACAAAAGGAGCTTGTCTGCAGGGAGGATCGGAGAGGGAGACGTCTTTAATAAGGTAAAACCCTGGTGACCATGGGGATAAATTGTAAAATTGTGAATGAGTAAAAGGGAGCAGTTAGAGCGAGAACATAGACAAAGGAATGTAGGAGTTGCCAAATGCAGAGCAGGAAGACGTACAGTGCAAGTCAGGCTGGATATATCCTCCACTCCCAGAGAGAAAAAAAGGGGGACAAGGTGGACAAACTGAGTCAATATCACAGATGGTACTGCTCTATGACTCTATGATACGGAGAAATGAAGTTGTAGAATTCAATATTGAATCCAGAAGGCTGCAACATGCTCAGACAGATGATAAGGTGCAGTTCCTTGCTTTGGGACTCATTGTAACAGTACAAGTTACAAAGTAGGTCAGAGTGGGAGTGGGATGAGGAGTTAGTGTGGCAGGAAACAGAAGTCCGAGAATTGCATAAATGCACTTGTTCCACAAAGCTCTCACCCAATCTGTATTTGGTTTCTCCGATGAGGAGGAGACCACACTATGAACACTGAATGCAGTACACTAGATTGGAGGAAGCACAAGCGAATCACTGCTTCGGCTAGAAAGACCATCCCTGGCCAGTGTACTGAATACTTGCAGCAATTTTTTTTTACTGTAAGTCCTTCCAGGTATTAAGTCCAGTAAACTTGCTCTGAACTACATCCAATGCATTGATATCCTTCCTTAAATAAAGAGACCAATGCTCTGTGCAGATCTCCAGATGTGGTCTCACCAATGCCCTATATATCCTCTCTAATCTTGTATTCCATTCCCCTAGGAATAAACATCTATTTAGCTTTCTCAAATTACTTTCTGTACCTGATACTTTTTTTGCAATTCTTGCAATGGGACACCAAGATCCCTCAGCATTCCAGAAATCTGCAGCTTCTCAACATTTAGATAAAATGCTTCTTTTTAATTTTGTGACCAAAATTTCAGTTTCCCAGATTATGCACTGAGCCAGATCATTGCTTAACCCAACTATATCACTTTTAACTCCTTTTCTTTTTCCTTCCAACTTACTTTCCCACCTATGTTTTGACCTCAATAAATTCAGTAATCAAAGCTTTAGTCCTTTTTATCTATCATTTATATACTATAAAAAGTTGGGGCTCCAGCACCCATTCCTGCTTTGAATTGTTTCCCTCATCCTGTGTTTAATTAATCCAGAACAGAGCCTGAATTCACAAATGTTTGATTCAAATGCGATGATTTAGATCACAGATATCTGAAAGAAGCAGTTCCATTTTTCATGGGACTCTAATAAATATGATTTCATTAATCTGAAGGGGTTCCATTTAATGTCCTTACAATTATTTCATCCTTTGAGTAGGAAACTTGCTTTAGGCTTCCTCTCTGGTCTTGTCTGTAAACTGGCCTAGTCCAATCCTATTGTATTTCAGATTACTCCAATAATCTGAATAAGATATCTTTATCAGTCGCATGTACATCGAAACACACAGTGAAATGCATCTTTTGTGTAGTGTTCTGGGAGGCAGTCCGTAAGTGTTGCCACGCTTCCGGTGCCAACATAGCATGCCCACAACTTCCTAACCTGTACGTCTTTGGAATGTGGGAGGAAACCAGAGCACCCCGAGGAAACCCACGCAGTCACTGGGAGGACGTACAAACTCCTTACAGACAGTGGCAGGAATTGAACCCGGGTTGCTGGCACTGTAATAGCGTTACACTAACTGCTACACTACTGCTCTTGCCCTAATAATTTTATTCCAATAATATTCCAGTAAAACAATAATCCAGCATCCAATTGTTCCCCAATACCAATGGTTTGGCATCTGACTTGCTTGTAAGTCTGGCTGTGAGTCAGGGGTCCAGAGTGCAAGTGAGGTGCACAGGCAGAGCCTGGGGGGGCGGTGGTGGGGGGGGGGAAGAGAGTGGAGAGCAGCCAGTAGACTGGAAGCTGAGGGTAAACTGGAGCTAGAGTTGGGGCTGGGGTCCATAACACCAGGAGTCAGGAACATGGTAGGTTTTCAGCCCGAACCAGGATCCAGAATGCTTGTGGATTTCCCCTCCCTCTAAACTCTCCAGCTTCACTGGAAAATGTAACATGTTAAAAAAAAGTGAAATGAAAGTGTGTCTTGGTGCTAATAGGAGTAACATCCAATAATCTGGAAAATCTGCTAGTGTGACATGCAGAATCCCAAGGGTGCCGAATTATCGGAGCTTTACTGTAAGTAAAGCATAAGATACTGTAAGTGGGCCTTAAATTACATTCATATTTATACCACAGCGTTTAACTCTCAATGTAATGCTAAAATGGAAAGCAAGTTGGATACACAAGAGACAGCAAATGCTGGAATCCGGAGCAACACGCAAACCCTAGGGGTCAAGCAGCATCTGAGGAGTGAAATGGACAGATGACATTTCGGGTCGAGACACTTCACCTGGGCAGTAAGCAGAACGTTTGTGTTTCCTTTATTTAATTGTCGTACAGTGACACTTGCATTTGATCATAGGATGTGACTATTATTTGCTTAGCACATTGATCTGAGGTAGATTGCCGTGTGATTTCAGAGGCGGGGATCAAACTGAGAAGCGATAGCAAATATCCTACACATACAAGTTATGTTACAACATCCTAACAGGTTTATGGTGACCATGGTCACAGTGACAGCACAATGGTTAGGTACCAGGTTATCAGTCAGAGTTCTAGAGCTCTTGATATGAGTTTCACTCCCCCCACATCAACCTGGGAATTTAAATTCAAGAAATTAAATACATTTCTCACCGCTGTCTACACTTCTCGCTGCCTCGGTAAAGCAGCCAATATAATCAAAGACCCCACCAACCCCGGATTTTCTCTCTTCTTCCCCCTCCCATCTAAGATAAGATATCTTTATTAGTCACATGTACATCGAAACACACAGTGAAATGCACCTTTTTGCGTAGAGTGTTCTCAGAAGGACTCTTGACCTCACAATCTATCTCGTTATGGCCTTGTACCTTATTGTCTGTCTGCACTGCACTTTCTCTGTAACTGTAACACTTTATTCTGCATTCTGTTAATGTTTTCCCTTGTACTACCTCAATGTACTGATGTGATGAAATGATCTGTATGGATGGCATGCAAAACAAAGTTTTTCACTGTACCTTGGTACATGTGACAATAATAAACCAATTTACCAGTTTAATTTAATTTAATTAACATCTGGAATTTGCAAAGAAAATCTCACAAACCATCTGGTGGCAAATTTGCCATCCTTTACATGATAACAGTCTCTTGCCAAACAAAGGTATCTGTTTCTCTTTCCACGGATGCCGGCTGTCCCCCGGGTGTTTCTAGCATTTCCTGTTTCATTTAGATTTCAAGTTTCCATAGATTTTTTTTAACTATATTTTCAATCTGCCTCTGTCTGAGGTCTGATTTAATTTATATGGTTTGTGTTTTGTCTGCATCTACATGCCTGTGATGCTGCTGCAAGCAAGTTTTTCATTGTACCTGCACCTCACCATACTTGTGCACATGACAATAAAATTGACCTGATTTATATGAAACTCCAGATTTACCAATACGATCGACTCTGAACTGTCTCATGAGCTCAGAGGAAATTAGGAATGGACAACATTGCCATTGAGATTGACATCCACACTGGTAGATGAAAATGTTAACTAAAAAAAAGTGTTCCTATCACTATTATATTCTTGACTTGACTTTAATTACTTGAAATTTAAACTCTGGGCTACTGTCATGAATTAGCACCTCCAGCTCAACACTCCAGACCCCAGGATTCCAAGTTGAGTAACTTAAACATTCTGCTACCATTACCTTTGCGTAGAAGTACAACACTGAAATTAAATCACTTGACTGTATGGACCTTGTTTACTCCTGACATTAATGCACTTACATAAATTACTGACCTGTTGAGTATCTCCAGCATTCTCTGTTTATATTGACACAACAAATTAATGCATTAATTCTCTTGTCCTTGTTGATTGATAAAATAATATTTGAAATGTCAGCCATTGTTTGCCACCTGTTTTGTCGGAAAAGATCTTTTTTCTTCGATCGTGGAGTACGTTTATAATGGTCGGCACAACATCGTGGGCCAAAGGGCTCGTACTGTGCTGTGCTGTTCTATGTTCTATGTACGGGCTCAACCTCACTTTCACCATGAGTGGATGAGAGAGGGTTACCAGTTATCACAGTGCATGGAATGCACTGCCTGGGGTGTTGGTGGAGGCAGATACATTGGACAGGTTCAAGAGTTTGTTGGATAGGCAATATGGACGAATGTGAGATAGAGGGATATGCGGGAGGAAAGGGTTAGATAGTGTGAGGGTGGTTTGCTGTACTGCACAACATGGTAGGCCAAAGGGCCTGTTTTGTGCTGTATGGTTCTATGGTTCACTGACCTTCGTGTGAGGAAGTCCCTTAGGACTGAGGATGAATTACTTCCACTCCAGTTCTGAGAGTTTTGAGGTGACCAATGAGGCCACAGACCCTACCATGGATGACAATAGGAATTGCCTACTGCCATGGGTTCACTGGGTGTCCGGGAAGTGATGTGCCCCTGCAGCCACTTACACTGATCTTCTCTGCGTGCTCCTGACAAATGGACTAAAGACCCTCAGTACTTGAGCAGTCATGGGCCAGAGATACTCAGAGGCAGTGGAGGAGTTGCGTTTTGCCAAGGAAGTTCTGAGTACATCCTTGAATCTTTTCCTCTGATGATATCTCAGAATGACAAGCTCAGAATAGAGCATTTGTTTTGAAATATTGGAATCCGGTCATGGAAATGATGTAGCCTTCCCAACAGGTATAAGTGAGGCTCCAATGCTGTGGATGTTGGCTTGGGAGAGAATACTGACATCGGTTCACTCATTCTGCCAGTGCATTTGGAAAATTTTTGCAGATGCTTCATCAGTAGTACCACTCATATATTTAAATTGTTTCAATTGCTTCATTCTTACCCTGCCACCCCATCAATAGTACCCTTCTAATTATAGAAATGTACATTGAATGATGCAAACGACTCCCCCTCATCCACCCACCATCACCAACTGCATCGATTCCAGAATAAACTATTAGGAATGATTCCTGAATAAGGTGTATTTCTTGAGGAGGTCAGCTGCTAAATGGGAGAGATAAGAGAGGGGAGAAAGATAGAAAGAGAAAGAGAGAAATAGAGGGGGGGGAGGGAGAGAGAGAGAGAGAGACAGAGAGAGATTGAGAAAAAGAGAATGAGAGAGAGCAAGACAGAGACAGAAAGAGAAGGAAAATAAACCTGCAGTAAGACACTCTGAGCCACAAAGTGTTCTCATATCATCCTAACCACTTTCACTTCCTGGCCAAGCCATTCTGAGAATGAGGTGCACTCTCAAGTGCACCAACACTACTTCCTGAGGTTTTATAACTGATGTTCATTTGCTTGCCATTTTTCACCGTGCATTACTTAAAACAAATGTGATTTTTGTGTGTTATGGCTATGCAATTCAATGTGCAGAAAAGGACAATTGCAAAGTATTGATTTTCTGCCTTTGATTTTACCCAAAAAATTGTTTGGATAGGTAACTCCTATACAAAGAATAGTATGTGTTAAAAACAGAGGTAAAGCACTGCATATATTTTTTGGAGAGGGAAGTTTCTCTCTACTCTAGTGCTTTGGTCAACTGTTGATTATGGAAGGCAACTGTTAAAGTTAATCTTTTTCCAAAAGCATTTGATTTGCAAACCACAGCGCCACTTCTCCAAATATAATTATACAAGCAGAGCAAATCAGTTGTATGTTTCTCTGTGAGCATTTGTCTTTCCTTGTGTTTGTTCTGGCTGGTGTTTGCAACAAGTGTGATGTTACTTTTATACTTTTTATTTCATACGTGGGAAAAGAGACTGTTCTAACAATGTCAATCACAATCAAGGCACTAGAGGATGATTGTGATTGGCCAAGGTGACTTTGGTCAAGGAGAGGGGAGAAAAGGTCCAGTGGGGTTCGCCGGAAGGTGGGGTTTTGGGAGCGGATGTTAGGTTTGGTTCTTACCAGGTGACCATGGGAATTAAGGTTAAAATCCTCCCTGCCCGAGCTTGGTTAAGGGCAGTTTTGAATGGAGACATTGTACCCAATGAGAATCAAATGAGAGAGGGGAATATTAAAAGCATTGAGGCATAAAGAAAAGAGAAGTCAAATCTAGCAAACATAACACTGAGCCAATCAGAAAATAAAAACTTTGGGTTGGAAACAGTGAAAGCCCCAGATTCTTAGAAAATTCTCATTCAATTCAGTAGATCAGATGTACACTCATTCCTATTTGAAGCTTGTAGGTGGTCCTTTAATATAAAGCACTTGGGAATTTCCCCTCTATGTCCCCTCTGTTTTTCCTTGTGCAGATAAACAAATTTGAATGGTGTCTTGGCAGTCGTTCAGTCACTTCTCCCTGTGTCAAGTGGCCAACCTTAAGTTTCAACCCACTTACCAGTTTCTAAGAAAATAGGCAACAAAGGTGGCATTTAATCCTAATCTTACACAGTCCAGAGGCAAATTGGTGTTATGAATGAACAGTACTTAGTAACTTAAATTTTGTGCTAATGTAAATTTGGGTTCTGCTGGCTATGAATAACCTAATGATTAATCCAAAACAGTTTCTGGTGCCTTACTTTTCTAAGAACATGTGTCTATTATGTTTTTATCAAGACTCAACATTAAATTCTGTAGTGCCTCCCCCAGGAGTGAAACTCTTGCCAGCAAAAAAAAGGAAAGTAGAAAAAAATTAAAAAGTATATATATATTTAACTCTTTCAGATGTTCTAATTTCATTTTCCATTATTTCTCTTCTAAGAATTCTGCAGGCCCCTCTAAAATATAGGCCTTGCATACATATCAGATCTAGCTGCAAGGCAAGGATGTGAGAATCGATGTGTTTGTAGATAATAGTGCCCAGAATAAGACAATTTTCTCCAGATTAGTCCAAGGGTTCATCGTACGAGCAGCTTACCATTGTTATACAGGGTTAGTACAAAAAAAATCATATAAATTGCATGTGTGCAAGTGTACATGTATGTGCGTGTGTGTGTTACAGTAGAAGAAAGGACTACACGGTAAGATGTGAACTTTTATTTTTCAGAATTATTGAATTATAGTATTTTACACCTTGTTTTCAATCAGAGATAAAGCTATTCGAGGGACGGCGTGAGATTACAACAATGGTTTTTGTACATCATTGATGAATTCTCACCTTCCCACTTTTGCAATGGGCCTGACAACACTGACTGAATGAATGGTATCATCTCATCACTATTAATTGTCTGTTAGGTGCATTTCCTTCCTTTTGAAAGATTACAACATTCCAAAATACATTGATTGCAATGTTTTCTGATACAATGCTGATCTACTGCTCTTCTCTGGTGAGGCTCGTTTTTCATTGTAAGCAAAGATTTATAGGATTGTAGAAAATCGAATCATTGACTATGAACTTTAGATTAATCTCACTTCCTAGCTCTTGATCCAAAACACGGCGGGTTTTGGCTCTTCGAGATTGTTTTCTGTCGTTTGTTAAACTGGAGTAATATCTTTGCTTTTGGCGCCCTTGTGGACAAGTCATCAAAAGCCAACTGCAGGTGCATCAAACGATTAGGAAGGAAAATGTTATTTTGCCTTTTATTACAAGATGGTTTAAGTACTGGAGACATTGCAATTATATCAGGGATTTGGTGAGGTCATACCTTGTGCCCAACTTTGGTCTCCTTACCTACAAAAACGATAACCTCTCCAGAGAGGAAATACGGTAAAGATTCATTAAATTGGTTCCAGGAATGGCAGGTTTGCCATTTGAAGATACGTTGTGTAGACTGAGGCCTATATACTTTAAAGTTTAGATAGACAAGAGGCAATGTCATTGAACTCAAAACAAAAGGATTGGACCGTTTAGATCATAATTTAAGCATGACAAAAACAGAAAGCAAAAAACTACAGACGTGGGAAATCAAAAATAAAAAGAGAAAATGTTGGAAATAGGTCAACGTTTCAGATCGATGACCTTTCGTCAGAACTGAGGAAAGAAAGAAATCATAAACATGTTTTAAGTTGCATTTTTCTCTAACTTCTGATGAAAGGTCATCGACTCGATATGTTGAGTCTGCTTTTTGCTCTCTCCACTAAGTATTTCCAGCACTTTCGGTATTTATTTTAGTCATGAGGAAACTAGGAGCGAATAAGGACATCGGGAAGAATTATGTAAAGGTAGGAAGCGAGGTTAAGGTTCATTGTACACAAGGACTCAAGAAAGCAGATGCAATTTTGGAAAAAAAAAGCTGGTTCAGCAGTTTGTTGGTACAGGAGTAGGTGAGTGGGTAGGAACCACTTAAATAAAGGTCCTTTTCCGGTTAAGAAAGTTGTCTGCCCCCTGTCTGAATTAAAAGATTAAAATATATTCTAGTAGGATATAACAGCAAGTAGATTCTCACATTTACACTGTCCTGTAGGAATTTTACAAAATAACACAGAAGCTATTGAGAGATTAGTGTAAGGTGATATCTCAGAAATGTATATTGTTGACCAAGCCATTGTTTGTAAAAAAAATGTACAAATAAAATGATGTCGATCGTGCATAATGTCCAACGTAGTCCTATAGTAGGAAAAAAACCCTGTTGCAGAATTTACATTACTTTTGGTTAAAGCGGCAATATTCATTTAGCTGCCCACTTTAAAGTCAGCCTATGTCAGTTTGAAACAGGAAACGGGTGCAATATGATTAACTGTTGTATCTTTTTAGAAAATGCAGACAGGAAAATCATTTAAAGTTTAAAAACTGATTCATGTTCAAAAGTTCTTACATTTTTAACAACTAGAACAGATCTTCCACGAAATGGGGTGAGAGGATGAAACGTTAACTTTAAAAAAAAGTGCAGCAGAAATAAGATTTGTTTTTTAACACATTATTAAATCGATGATTTTTTTTAATCCGTGTTTGTGTAAAGAAATGTTTCTTTTAACGAACTCCAACGAGAAAACGGAATTTTAGATTGCATCAATTTAAATACCGTAAAAATCCCCATTCCGAAAATCCACAGACTGAAGGCTGAATTGCATGCAAATAATGTATAAAAATTCAATCGGCTGCACTAAAATACGACTTTTGAAGACTGGCAAATATCGCCAACTGTAATCCAAGTGCACCCGTGCTTGGAATGCTGCCTCAACACAAAGAATTCTGATCTTCTACGGTAATGCTTAGTACACAGATTAGTGCCTAATGAATGTCCCTCCGGTTTGATGTGTCTTATCAATGCTCAAACAAAATATTACATTAGGTAATTGATTAAAAGAAGACGGCTCACGCACTGTTTAAAGTGCTTTTCAAAGGTGCCGATGCTGGGTTAATATGTAACTGCAGATCTTGTAGTCGAACCTAGAGTGATGTTTTCACGACGTGCCATTGTTTTGAGTATCAAAAAAATGTTACATGCCTGAACGCTAATAGCTTTCTACCTCTTCTTTGCCCGTAATATTCTTTCGCTGTGGAAGGAATGTTGATCTAAACTAGCACAGATTAGGATGTTGATTAACTCAATTAATTCTCTGATAAACGCCAACTGAAGGCAGCTGCTTCCTACACGTTGTCATTTCAAAATATATAAATGCTGAAACAGGTGTGCGTTGAAAGGAATTTTCCGAGCTTTTGATAATCTGGTTGTTATTTCCAACATCCTATTAAATGTTATCTAATTGCATGCAACCGGTGATTTGCTGAGCATGTGTACCACACTATATCTTACATTTCACAAACCAATGCAATTAAATTAAGTGATTTATAAATATTATCCTGTGATAAATTTGCAATTTCCTATCAAAGTCAATGGCAGCAAAACTCAACACTTAACCAAAAATATGAGAACTCTGGCAAATTTGGCAATTCTCGGTATTAAAGTTGGGAAGTAAAATGAGTTTTTAGCTTAAATGAAAACACACCCTTCAAACTCCACCATGACAACTCCTGAGTTTGATTCAGGTTAGGAGAGGAGACTCATGATTAATTGAAGCTATTTTGAAAGATATTTCATTTCTAGAATGGAAACAAAGAAAAAATCTGCTTTCGTAAAAATAGTTTTAAACAACTTATTTTTACTCTACCTTACAGTTTTCTAATCATTAATTAATGGTAATTATGTTTTCACTCAGTATTCAAGAAACTTTGGTTAATTTCATAATTACAGTAACAGCCTGAACAACAGATTTTCCATCAAAAAATAATGCTACTGTCCTAATTGTAAAGACAAACTTTGCAACCAGCACCTATGGATTATGGGGCTAGTTTTCCATGTTTAATTAATGGACTGTAATGCAAATTCGCCAAACTTGCTTTAGAAATTACAAAAGTTCAGTGCCTGAAAGACACATAGTAAAAATAAAACAGTAAAACTGTCATAAGACAGGTTTTCAGATATTTAACTTCAAAATGTAAGCAGAAAACCATCACTGGACAACAGAAAATGTTCATTTTGTGACCTTGCATGCATTGAATTTCTTTACTTTTGAAATATGTATTTCTGTTCATGGCACAACTTCAGAATGGATCTCATCAAACCTTAATAGTTTATACCATCAAAGAAATCACAAAAATGTTCAAAAAACCCAGCCAGAAATGAAAACGATTATTTGTTTCAGATTAGCACATTCTGTTTTTATTTCAGAGTCAGTTTGAATATAGGAGGTAATCATTTTGTAAGGTTTACTTCTTGGTGTGATTGGAAAGTCAAAAGTTTGTTAATCATTTTATTTGTAAATTAAAAATGGCACCAAAGTAAAAACCTCACTGAGGCATAAATAAAAGTGATAGAATATGTCTAGCCATCCAAAACAAAAATGAAAGGGAGTTTGCAGTGAAATATAAATTGTAAATCACCACCAATCTTTAGCATTTAATTCGAGAGCACTAAATTACTAATCACTCCCACTGTGTCAATGGTAAATCAGCCCAAAGTTAATGTTAGATCAGACATCCCAATCCAAGCATAGAGTAGCTAACATTTTCCAGCCTTATTAACTTTTGTTATTCCTGAACATTAAGTTAATCTCAGGCAAACAACACGAGGGAGACAAAGCACATTTAAAAATTGGGTTCCTGGGGAGCCAACAGACTTTCAGAAGTGATCGAACTGCAGAGTGAATGAATCGGTATTTCCAAAAGGGATTTGGGAAAGTTCTTGAGTGAGAACAATTTGTAGGATAATGGAGAAAGAACAGGGGTGGGGACCAAGAGTCTGACTCGATCAAGGCTGACTCATGGAAAGTGAGGTGCAGCAGGATTGGAGCAAGAAAAGCATTGAAAGTTAAAACATGTTTGAAAGAAAAAATTGTTATTGGTGCACAACACCGTGGGTGTAAATTATCCTGGTGAATGTAATGGTTAAGTGAACTTTCCACTGTCTCTGATTTAACCATGATACAAGAATGATGACTTTACCAGGATATGCTGTGGGTTTCCTTGGGTGCAAATGTCAGACTCCCATTGACTTCTGCTCCTCGTGTGATGGATCACGTTTATCACGTTATAGAACATGGCATACATGGAGACCATTCCCCAAGTCTACTGGCCCCCTGAAGATCAATTTTTTTGATCCCGGTCCCCCTGTGCTTGGCTTGGGATGAGTCAGCCTTAAGGACGACTCATCTATAAGCACATAGTACAGTACTGCACAGGATGGACCCTTTGGCACACAATGATGTGCTGACCTACATAAACACCTACTCCCTGATCAATCTCACCCTTTCCTGCTACCAAGTCCATAACCCTCCATTTTTCTTACATCCATGTGTCTATCCAAGAGTCTTTTAAATAACCCAATTGTATCAGCCTCTACCATCACCCCCAGCAGTGCGTTCCAGGCACCCAACACTCTCTGTGTAAAAAACCTACCTCTGACATCTCCCCTGAACTTTTCTCCAGAAAACTGATGTGCTCTGGCATTGGCCATTACTGCCCTGGGGAAAAAGTGCTGGCTGTCCACTCTATCTATTCCCCACATAACGTTATACACCTCCATCGAGTCATCTCTCATCCTGCACCGTTCCAAAGAGAAAAGCCCTAGCTCATTCAACCTTTCCTCATAAGACATGTTCTCTTATCCAGGCAGCATCCTGGTAAATCTCCCCTGCACCCTCTCTAAAGCTTCCACTTACTTCTTATAATGAGGTGACCAGAACTGAACACAATACTCCAAGTGTGGTCTAACCAGAGTTTTATAGAGCTGCAACATTAACTCACGGCTCTTGAACTCAATCCCCCGACTAATGAAGGCCAGCACACCATACACCTTCTTAACCACCCTATCAACTTGCTGGAAACTTTGTGGGATCTATGTACTTGGACCACAAGGTCCCTCTGTTCCCCCACACTGCTAAGACTCCTGCCATGAACCTTATACTCCACCTTCAAGTTTATTCTTCCAAAGTGTATCATTTCACACTTTTCCGGATTAAACTCCGTCTGCCACTTCTCTGCCCAACTCTGCAACCTGTCCTGTTGTAACCTATGACAACCTTCTACACTACCGATGTTCATGTCATCTGCAAACTTGCTAACCCATCCCTCCACTTCTTCATCCAAGTCATTTATAAAGATCACAAAGATCCCAGAACAGATCCCTGCAAAATACCACTAGTTACCAACCTCCAGGCAGAATACTCTCCATCTACTACCACCCTCCGCCTTCCGAAGCCACACAGCCAAGTCTCCATGGATCCCATGCCTCATGACTTTCTGGATGAGCCTACTATGGGAAATTTTGCCAAACGCCTTACTAAAGTCCATTTACACCACATGCACTGCTCTACCTTCATGAATTTGTTTTGTCACCTCCTCAAAAAAACTTAATTAGGCTCGTGAGGCACGACCTGCCCCTCACAAAGCCATGCTGACTATCCCTAATAAGACTATGCTTCTCCAAATGCTTGTAAATCCTGTCCCTAAGAATCCTCACCAATAGCTTACCCACCACCGATGTAAGACTCACTGTAACTCTCAGGATTATCCCTATTATCTTTCTTGAACAAGGAAACAACACTTGCTATCTTCCATTCCTCTGGTATCACTCCTGTGGCCGGGGGGACATAAATATTATTGGGAACGCACCAGCAATCTCTTCTCTTGTCTCCCGTAGTAACCTGAGGTATATCCCATCTGGCCCTGGGGACTTACCTGTCCTAATGTTTTTCAGAAGCTCCAACACTACCTTTGTCTTAACTTCAACATGCTCCAGCACATTAGCCTGTTCTACTCTGTCCTCACATTCATCAAAGTCTCTCTCCCTAGTGAACACTCAAGCACAGTATTCCTTTACCGTACCATCCTTTCCCTGTCTTAGTGTGACAAACCTATCCAGTATCACATGCGGGCATTCCCATAACAGCCTCCACATTTCTGCTGTGTATTTCACTGAGAACATCTGTTCCCAATTTATGCTCCCAAATTCCTGCCTAATACCATCATAATTAGCCCTTCACCAATTAAAAACCTTTCCCTATCATCTGCTTCTATCCTTGTCCATGGCTATGCTATAGGTCAGGGAGTTGTGGTCACTATCTCCAAAATGCTCGCCCATCGAGAGGTCTGTCACCTGACCAGGTTCATTGCCTAGTACTAGATCCAGTATGGCCTCTCCTCCAGTCGGCCTGTCCACATATTGTGTCAGGAATCCTTCCTGGACACATAACAAATTCTGCCCAATCTAAACCTTTTGCACTAAGGAGGTGCCAATCAAAATTAGGGAAGTTGATGTCTCCCATCACAGCAACCCTGTTATTTTTGCAGCTTTCCAAAATAAGGACAAATTAGGATCTGAAATAAAACAGGAAATGCTGAGGATATCATGAAAGGTCAGTGACGTGAAATGGTAATTCTGTTTCCCTCTCTCCATATGCTAACAAACCAGGTGAAAATTTCCAGTACTTTGTTTTAATTCCAATAACCAGCATTTGCAGTGTTTTGCTTCATCCATAAATGGCCTCATTTGTCATTGACAAAATCCAACAGGGATTGCTTATTGGAAAAAGGAATCTTTTCCTGATCCTTTTCCTGACAGTTCCTGTGTCATTTAGGGTTGGGTCACAACTTTCTGGTCTGGAGGTCATGATTCTTATCCAGTTTATTTTTACCTAAGTTATGTTTTTACCAGGATGTTGTCTGGACTTGGGAGCCTGAGTTACAAGGAGAGGTTGTGTAGACTAGGACTTTATTCCCTGGTGATTGAGGGGTGACCTGATAGAGGTTTATAAGATCATGAGGGGCAGAGACAGGGTGAAAGCACATAGGCTGTTTCCCAGGGAGGGGGGGGGGGAGGTGCTAAAAGTAAGAGGGTGTTGGTTTAAGATCAGAGGTGAGAGATTTAAAAGGGACATCAGGGGCAACTTCTTCACACAAAGGGTGGTGTGTATTTGGAATGAGCTGCCAGAAATAGTGGTTGAGGCGGGCACATTAAAAGCCATCTTGATAAGTACATAGATAGGAGAGGCTTAGAGGGCTATGGACCAAATGCGGGCAGGCGGGACTAGCTCGCTGGCCAACACAGTCGACATGGATGAGTTGGACTGAAGGGCCTGTTTCCGTGCTGTGTGACTCTATGCAGGTATTTTCAATTGCACTATTAAAATGCACTTGCTGCCCAGTGCTGCAATTGCCCCAGAAAACCTGTATGCAGGAACTTCAGAAAAGCTCTTGGAAGTGATTCACAAATGCAGTGATGCATGGTGGCATTTATAGGTCAAGAAGTAATCATCTCGATTCAGTGTCAGCAGATGAAAAGTTTTCTGAGGGAGCCACCAGAACCTTTCAGTGTAATTGTGGGTAACAGGGTGCAAGGAAAATATTTTCAGAGCGACATATGTGTGAACCATTTGTGGTTTCCACACCCCTGTGTCAAATCCAGCTGATTGCATGTTGCACAATCTCTTTGGTTCCAAAATGACAGAGAAAACTACATCTAATTCCTTCCAATCATGCTTTTCCTGTAAACGTAAGTTAAAATAAATAACTCGATCAGCAGTATGTTTCTACTTAGAAACAAAGTGAGCAGGTGGGATTGGTCCTTATTTTCCAAATGTAATGTTTGTTGGGGTCTATCAAGCCAACTAAACAGAGCTTCCCTTACTAACTTAAGTTTTGGCTCAGTTGCAAACCCTCTATTCTGCAGAGATTCCTTTAATAGATTCATGTCAGATAATCTTTTCTTACAAGTCACAGATTGGAATTTGTTCAGCCAACAAAGAATGAGCACAGACCTGACCACAGCCACTCTACTTGTCCGTTTGAGACCATCATTCTTTAAAGCCTTGTCAGTTTTAATGATATATATGAACACGGCTAATACTAAATTGAAACATAGTTCTTGAGGTCTTATCACAAGTTGCTTGACAGTGTCTGACGTCTGGTCACAATAGCAGTGTTCACGAGATCCCTTTGCTTCCTGCGTAGTATATCACTCACCATTCCTTTCCTCAGTGATATATATTGGATCCATGTTCCCCATTAGCTCAGATTCAAAATTCCATCTCTTGACCTCAACCCTCCCACTTTTTACTGAGTTTTCAGGATGTTGTTATTGGTGGCAGGGCCACAATGCATTGGCCAGCCCTATTGCTGTAACTACCTTAATCGCACCAACCAACTGTTTCTCATGCCATATCCCCTTCCAAAACCTCCATTCATTCTGGCCTTGTCTACATCCACCTTCCCTTCACCCATTCATCATTGGCCAAGCCTCCAGGTCCCACCTTCCTCCTCGATTACTTTATCTTCTGCTTCCTTTACATACTCACCCTCCACTTCCCCTCTCCCAGCTCCTTAATGTGCTGGCCAATTTTTTTAAAAGTTATAACTCCTTGCGACACTTGAAGGTTAAAAAAGTTGGTTTATATTTTTATTCTGTCACATAGGTGCATTCCAAAGCACTTTAACATTAAATCCTTTTGAAAAATAGAAAACATGTCAGTTGTACAATGCATAGCATATTGCCAAAGTCATTCATGTGACAATTTGTTTTACTGGTTACTTGAGGGATAAATATTGACCAAGCCAGTTGTTGAAAGTCCCCAGTTAATTAAAGTAGCACCATCTAAACTTTCAAAGCCACTTAAAAGAACAGGGATTGCAGGTTATCTACAGGAAGTGCTGCCTCAAGAAGGTAGCATCTATTATCAAGGATCCCCACCATCCGGGCCATGCCATCTTCTCACTGCTACCATCAGGCAGGAGGTACAGACGCCTGAAGTCTCACTCCACCAGGTTCAGGAACAGCTACTTTCCTACATAAATCGGGTTCTTGAACCGACCTGCACAACCCGAACCCTACCTCAGCAATGGAACACTACACACCACATCCTGCACTGCCATGGACTAGTCTTTGATTGTGTCTTTGTTTTTTTTTGTACAATCTTTTTTTCCAACATTGTTATAATTTCATATGCAATTTATTTTCTGTGTTATCTGTACCTGTGTGCCTGTGATGTTGCTGAAGCAAGTTTTTTCATTATACTGTACCTCACTGTACTTTCACACATGACAATAAACTCGTCTTGACTTGAGAAATGTCTCAGGTTGATGACCTTTCATCAGAACTCAGAAAGACTAATGTAAATTCAGTCAGAGTGAGGAACAGAACTTCTCTGAGGTAGGCATACCTGCAAGAGAGGTGGTGGAGAATTAAACAGTAATCATAAAGCTCTTAAGAAAACTGCTGGAACTTCAGTTCAAAGTTTTATTTGAAAGGTGGTACCTCCATTAGTACAGCACTCCCTTGGTGCTACACTGGAGTGTTAACCTTGGTCTCCTCACCCTCATTCTCGGGAGCAGAACTATGAGCTCTTACGTTCCTGAACCAGTTGAGCTTTGGTCACCTCTGAAGTTTCTCATTACTGATTTAGATAGGGAAACACGGAAGAGTTCTTTGCCCTGAATGGTGAATGTATAAACTTAAGGTCAATATCGAAAATCAAACTTGTTTTTTTGCACAGAAGATTGTGAGGAAATGGCAGTCGCAATTGTTTGCAAAATCCAGTCTTTTAATGACAAGATAATAATTAATTGGCAATTGGTTTATTATCGTCACATGTACAGAGGTACAGTGAAAAACTTTGTTCTGCATTCCACCCATCTGGATCATTTCACGACAACAGTACATTGAGGTAGTACAGGGGAAGAACAAGAACAGAATGCAGGTTAAAGTGTTACAGTTACAGAGAAAGTGCAGTGCAGGCAGATAATAATGTGCAAGGCCATAACGAGATAGACTGTGAGGTCAAGAGTACATCTTATCGTACAAGAGGTCTGGTCAATACTCTTATAACGACGGAGTGGAAGTTATCCTTGAGCCTAGTGATACATGACCTGAATTACCTGAGAGTAAACACAGACTGCTTGTGTCGTTATATTTTTATATTTACTTTTCCTTATGACATCGAAGGAGGACGTTTGAGTCTATGCTGGCTGTTTGAGCACTTCCATCATTTGTATTACCCCACGTGTTTCTCTCCAGCCTTTTCTTCTCATACGTCTGTAAAATCTCCCCATTCTCTCCACCGATTATCCTGTCACCCACCAACACCAGGGGCAATTAACCTACTAACCAGCATGTCTTTGGGATGCGAGAGGAAACTGGAGCACCGGGGAGAAACCCGTGCAATCAGAGGGAGAATGCACAGACGGTACCAGAGGCAGTTGTGAGGCAGTTGTACTAGTTGCTGCACTACTCATTGTCCCATCTATTACAATGCACCAGGGGAGGACTTATGGATGGAATGGAATTATTAGGGCTATATAATTCAATGAGGAACAGGATAATTCCATTAGGCTCAGCTGCTTTTGATAGATTAATCCCACCTACTCACCTTCTTTTGTCTCTCTTTGGGTGAAAATAATAGTTGCTACATTCCTTTTTTGTTAGTGAATCCTGATTTCTTATTATAAGTGTTACTAGGGTTCATTCTTGCATCTTGAAGTACAGATTTGTGTGAATAAGTGCATGGAAGAAATCAAATTCAAGCTTGACATCCATTTGCTATGTGACAGGACCGATTTTTGAGATTCATAAATAGCCCAGGAAGTCTACAGTGCAGTCAATGGCCTTTCAGCCCAATGTGGACATGGTATCTCTTTGCAAGAACAAATGAAACCTATCCTTCTCTCTCCATTTGTGCGCATCGATGTTTCCCCAAGTATTTGTTTTTGACCTTTAAATATTAAAAGCCAAATCATTATTCATTTGTAATCTGTTGGTATGTGGGCTGTGTTACACTGTGAACAGTGATCCCAAGTAGGAGGTATATCTGTGAGAATCTCTGTTGGACATGCACAGGCACAGTAAACTATACAATGACACTTTAGCTGCACTTACTGAAAAATAATTATTCATCTTGTGGAGACATGAGGTGATGACATGATCAAGAACTAATTCTCCACAATAAGTCATTTCAAAACAAATTTCTTTGGGGATGTATTTGAAGAGTGTTCTAATTCTGAGTGATGATGATGACTTAGTGTACTAAGTCTCTGTACACCTCATTGGAAATTGGATGTGCAATGGGTAACTAATTTGGTATCACCTGTTTTATACATCATCCAATGGAAACATCGGCCCCCTCGTCATTTGAGTTTGATGGAAAACATGTTTCTCAATTCATTTCCAAAGAACTAAATGAAAAATACATTCATTGTTTGAATAAGGATGAATTTTGGGTATGGCAATATAATAGATGTTACTGGATGAGCAGTGAAAATTCTGTGGCATTGATAGAAAGAGACATGTTAAAATCGCTCCATTGCAATTGGAGAATTTAAATTTAAGTAATTAAATAAATCTGGAATTTACCTGAAACAGAAAAGTTATCTCAGTAGCGGTAACCATGAAAACATCTGATCATTGTAAGAAATATATGGTATACTAATAGAAAGGAATCTCAATCCTCATCTAGTCTGCCTGATATGCAAGTTTTAGCTGCCTCCTCAGTTCAGAGGCATTTAGGGACAGACAAAAAATCCAGTATTACTAGTGAAATCTGCACCCCATTAATGAAAAAAAAATTGCTATGCTCTGCCCATGACTAAAGAAACTGCAGAGAGTTGTGGATGCAGCTCAGCACATCACAGAAACCAGCCTCCCCTCCATGGATTCTGTCTACACTTCTCGCTGTCTCGGTAAAGCAGCCAACGTAATCGAAGACCCCTCCCACCCCAGACATTCTCTCTTCTCTCCTCTCCCATCAGGCCAAAGATATAAAAACCTGAAAGCACATACCACCAAGCTCAAGGACAGCTTCTATCCCACTGTTATAAGACTTGTTGAATGGCCTCACAATCTACCTCATTATGACATAAAAATTTACCATAAATTACAAAATAAACAAATAGTGCAAAATAAAGGAATAATGAAGTTGTTTTCATTGGTTCATGGACCGTTCAGAAATCTGATGGCGGTGGGGAAGAAGCTGTTTCTGAATAGTTGAGTGTGGGTCTTCAGTCTCCCGTACCTCCCCCTGATGGTAGTAACGAGAAGAGGGCATGTCCCAGTTGCTGAGGGTCCTTAGTGATGGATGCCGCCTTCTTGAGGCACCACCTCTTGAAGACGTCCCCGATGGTGGGGAGGGTTGTGCCCCTGATGGAGCTGACTGAGTCTACAACCCTCTGCGACCTCTTGCGATCCTGTGCATTGGAGCCTCCACACCAGGCGGTGATGCAACCAGTCAGAATTTACATCTATAGAAATTTGTAAGAGTCTTTGGTGACATATTGAACCTCCTCAAACTCCTAATGAAGTAGAGCTGCTGGCATGCCTTCTTTGTGATTGCATCAATGTGTTGTCAAGTGATGAGAATTCTCCTAGTAGTTCACTATAAATGGTGGTTGTCATGACTGATAAAACAAAACCTTTGATAGAAAGCCACACAGGTTCATGGGGATCCTTGTTTTGATCAATTTTAACAGGGGCCAAAATGATAGGACAGAAATCAAAATCACAGCCCACTGGGAAACCTCAATTCATATTTGAAAATCTTTTAAGCTTGCTGTTTACCTTGAGTCAATAGTGAAAATGAAGTAAGATAAAAAAAAAACAGCTGATTTGGCAAAGGATCATACAAATTCTAAAATATCTGATTATAAAATATGATATCTACCGATCTAATCAATGTAGATTTACCTTGAGGCATCACATTTGAATTACGGAGTTAAATCTGGTCAATTCGATCAAATCCCTCAAAGTGAAATATGTAGCTGTGAATTTCCCTAAGTTAACATGACCTTACTGACAACTTAATCCTAGAGTTGTATTTATTTCATTTCATATTTCTGTTCCACTAAATGTTGACAATGTTGAATTTAGTGAAGGGAAAAAGAAAGCACAAAAATTTCTGCAAAACCACAATAAAATCAGAAAATGCTGGAAAACCGCAGGAGGTTGCTAGAATATGAACAAAGAAAAGGGTAATTTTTATGGGTGGTGACTCTCCCAACACAACTGAGAAAGGATCTTTTTTAAAACATACATCTCTTTTGCAGATATGGTGTGTCCTGGTATTTTTGAGTTCATCTCAACCGAATCATCTCTGATTGTGGTTGCAGAGTGATTGTGTTCGGAACACACTCATATAACCAAAGTTTATTTTCACAGTCATGCCAGCTACTGTTTATAGTAAACGAATGGAAAAACAAAGACACGTTAAATTCTCAATTCAATTCTGCATCTTTGATTCCAAGGTCTCACAAATATGATACAAGATACTAATTACATGTTAACTGTTGCATGTATATTTTCTTAATTTTGAAATAATCTCAAATGGTTTTGGATAATAGATATTATCAATCACCTCTTCTTTGAACCATGAGTCTCTCATTTCTGTGATTTTGTAAAATAATTTTATTTAACTTTAGTTTAAAAAATATATTTATGGAACCTCTAAACCAAATTTAATTTACCATTGGAAAATATAGTTTTCAATGCCTCTGCTTTGAAAAACAATAAAACAAAAATCATTTAATTAAAATGAGCAAATGTTCACTTTTAAAAGAAAGGTTTATTCATTATTGTTTTGCAAATGTAATGATGTACCAAGGCACAATTTAAGTAAACATTGACAAACACGCATCAATACAGAAGCAAATGCAAATTGTACAGCAGTGCAATATTAAAGCAAGCTGTTCTCACAAAAATTGAAGTCAGATAATGATCACTTATCTGATACACCAAAGCATTATAGTTGCTCAGATATTGATCGCATCATAAGGTTTTTTTTCTATGAGTTGAGTTCAAAACATATGCACGTCTTGAACTTTAATGGCACAGCACACAACTCATGAATCCATTAACTCTTTACGTAGTATAAATAACTATATATTTTCAGTGCAGAAGGCAAAGGAGACACAGTTAAATTATTCTGCGGTTAATTCTTCTGGAAAACAAACAATACTTCTGTGCTGCTCGAAGCTGAAACCTTTCCAAAACAAATGTAAATAATTCTTTGCCAATCTTGCTAAATGCATTGCAATATTAATCAATATTAATTCAGAATTACTTCAGTCAATACTATGTGTGAACAGTGCACACTAACTCGTTGAAGTTTAGTTGCAAGAGGCAGCCATTTTACTCCAGCACTGTATATTAGGTGGCCATTTTGACCCTTTCTATCTGAGATACTGTTTTAAATCGATCGACTGATCCCATTAACTTGTTAACTTTTGTACCTTTTAACATCATTTTTAAATGCTTTTTTGTGACATCTTTTTCCATATTTCCTTATTAAACAGAAGGAACTCACTCAGCCCATCAAGCCTGTGCGTGTTCACAGACCAATCCCATTCCCTTTACCCTGTAACTATTTTCTGCACAATCCCAACAACTTTCCTTTGATTCCACCACGTAAATTCATACCAGGGGCATTTTGCAGTAGCCAGTTTACAGTGGCCAATTCATCTACTGACCTGCACGCCTTTGAGATGTGGGAGGAAACCAGAGCGCCCAGAAAAAAAACCTACACGGTCACAGAGAGAAGGTGCAAGTTGAACACAGACAGCACCAGAGGTCAGGATTGAACCCATGTCACGGGCACTGTGAGACAGCAACAATGCTGAGTGTGCCACAGTGCCGTCCAGTGGCAACACAGTGATGTAGCTAGTAAAATTGCTGCCTTACAGTGCCACATTGAGATTGATTCATCAAACGACTAGCGATTAAAACAATTTATATTGAGGTGTAAAATAGAGATGCTGCAACCATTATCAGTGTGAACAGCCCTTTATTAATCTTTGTACTAAAAATAACTCTCCTCAAGCCATGGTTCTGCTATTTCCATGAATGTTAGTTCCACAAGATTTTTGGAGCCTCTGGCCCATGTTTTAAATGTGTGATTTACACATAACACCCACTTTGTGCATATTTGAACGCTAGCAATCATTTTTGGTTTAATTATAAACTGTCAAGGCACAATCTCATGACATCATCTGAGATGAAGTGGCCATTTTCACATTTACCAACAGAAGTTGATAGACATGCGACCTAAGACCTGCATTTTGTTCTTTTTTTACTCACAGTAAAACAAGGAGCAAACCCAGCAGAAAGTTGGCAAAAAGGCACAAATTAAAGGACCCCCATTGGGAAATCAATGGTTTGCCCACTTCCTCTGCCAGATTTATTTTTCAGTGCTCCACTTTTGTCCACAAGCATCACTGACCAAAAGGTCGTAGCATCTCTGTATAATGCACCCCAGTGCAAGATGCTATGATTAACAGCTCCTCCATATGGCTTGGGGTCACCCACGACACAGGGTCTTGATTGGGCTGTGGCACCGAATAAGGAGGGCCCAGACATTCAGGAGACAACCTGTCCCACTCCCCTCACCAATATGGCAACTTTTTGTGCCACTGTAATATGGCTGCCACTGAGCAATCCTTTGAGGTCTGACTCACTTCTCAGTGGTCAGTGCGGCAAAGCCACTGCATCAGCAAACGCTGCAGCCAATTGCCGTTGGAAACATGCACATAATATGATTTGGGAGGAAAACTATCCATGATTCTTAACTAGGCTTTTCCCCAATTTCCCTGTTATTTTGTTAGTCACCTAACTGGGCGCTTATACTACATGGAGCACTTGTATTGAACACCAGAAACTGATTCAACTGTTATTGATTCAATGAATGCCTGGAAATTCTTCACAAGTCAGAAACACGCTGTTTGCTTGTGCCAGGATCTTGTAACCTACCTCCGAAATTCACCTTCAGTCTGTGAGACAATGAACTCACTGACTCGATTATATAATGCTACTTATCGGAAATGAACTTCTATCTTTCACCATTTAGACCCGCCTTATTTTTTCCTGCTCTGATCAATAGAACACGTGATGTTCAAGTATCTTATCATGAATGGCTTCCATCCGGGCTGGTACTAAACTAAACCTTAACCCTTCCAATGAAAGCCGTGGAAGAAGTCACAAGAAATATAACATTACTCTGGTTATTCTTAGATGGTATATTTTAAGAAATGAGAATTTTTTTTATATTTAGTTATATTATCTTGTTACACTTTTTGAGGCAACCATTTACAAATCAAGCAGGAAGAAGATAAAGGAAGACTATTTTTTGTCTTATTTGACTTGCTGATACTGCTGTAACTGTTTCTCAGTTCAGAAATGATGCATTTTGAGAATCCATGCACAAACCACGTGAAAGTTCATAGAAATCAAATTCTTGGTTCTGTTTATTAAGTACCCTGTACGACTCATTTTCAAAAGACTGTGTGGTCTTTGAATGACAAGTACATCTGATATTTTGCTTCTCTCCCTCGAAATGGTTCCACAATTCCTTGAAAATGCATGTATTCATTCCTATTTACTTGCACAAGCAGCTAATTCGGGTCACTGAACAAAGTAATGTTCAAATTACCTCCAAGCATGTGATTCTGTATACATACCAAATTCTGTGCTGATGACTCAAATTTTCAAATATTGTTACACATTGCAGTTTTAAAGTGAATTCCCTCTGGCGGTCCTCTGGGAACAGATTAGCCTTTGGGAGAATTGGCTACAGAGGTCATGACTATCAAAGAAGCTGTAAGATGGAGTACTTCAGCTTCTAGTTCAAATTCAGATTGGCCGCTCCAGTGAAGTACTTAAGGAGTGCTGCACTGTTGGTAACCACCTGTCAGATGAGATAGTAATTCCCCATCTGTCCTCTATATAGTTGAGTTTATTTTCATTGTCAGATGCACAAGTCCATGTGTGCACAGGTGCAATGAAAAACTTACTCGCAGCAGTATCAAAGGCACAGAGCATCAGATAATCAGCATTCACAAGAAAAACATAAATTAAGCATAAATTAAACAATTTTTACAAGAAAGAACACAATTAGAAAAAAAATGTCCACTACAGTACAAAGTGATCAAAATGGTCATAGTGTTGCTATACTGAGGTAGTATATTATTCAAAAGTAGCTATTCCTGAAGTTCTGGCCGATATTTATTTCTGTGGAAAGTTCATTTGTACTTCATTATCTCATTTTTGTGTGTGGAAGCTCGAAAATTCATTTCATTACGACAGTGACTACATTAAAAACTTATGCCATTGGTTGTAACGCATTTTGGAAACTCCTAATAATGTGAAAAGAATTGCAAAAATCCAAATCTTTCTCTCTTTCATAGAAAGACAGGGGATGATAGAAATACACATTAGGTCAGACAGCATCTTCAGAGAAAGAAATAGAGTTGGTGTTGCAGGTAGATTAGCTTTCTCCAGACCTTAACAACCAAAACATAAACTCTATTTCTGTCTTTTGCTGAATGTTTCCTGTGTCTCTGGTCTTATTTCAGATTTCCAGCATCTGTAGAATTATCTCTTTCGCTCTCTCGCACAATTTAATGAGATTGCACAGACAACAGAATTTATCCTCAAAGTTTTTCTTTCCGACAGGGAGGAATTGTAGAATTTGAACTGTTACAGCAGAGAGGAAAACCATTTGGCCCACCGAGTTTTTGATAGAGTCCATGTTTGTTACAGAAAAATGAAAGGTCTCATAACAAATCACTGAGCATTGATGGAAATTGGAATGCCCCTCAAATGCATGTGGGGTCTTGAACAAGGACAAGCAAGTCCAGTTCAAGGGAGCATTGAAAAAAATGGCACAGTGCAAGTGAAGCATTATTGGTTCCTTTTCTCGGTTAGACATCATTTACTGTAGATTCTCTGCTATTTCATAGTAACTTTTGGTTTGCTATCTTGGGTTTCCATCTGCCTGATTTGTACATCTGATGTAATTCTCTGATCGCAAGTTTTGAACTTGCCTTGATAAAGAAAATAATATAAGGTGTTGTTGTGTAATTTGTACAGGGTTCAGTTGCAAACCCCTTAGTCTGAGTACACTGTTAGTAGCTTCCCATTAGATGTATGTAACTTTAATGCAATTATTAATGAAATGTGATAATTTAATCAGAATAGGGTACAGAGTAAAGCAAATTACTAGGTTTTCTTTAAAGGAAATTCCTATTTCAGCCATCCAATAAAAAGGAATGACTAGCTTCCTCCTTTAACTTCTCGGATTGATGTACAGAAACTCAAAGGAATTGGAATTGGAATTGGAATTGGTTTATTATTGTCATGTGTACCGAGGTGAAAGACTTGTCTTACAGACGGTTCATACAGATTAACTCATTACACAGTGTATTGAGGTAGTGCAAGGTAGAACAATACAGAATGCAGAGTAAAGTGTCACAGCTATGGAGAAGGTGCAGTGCAGGCAGATAAAAAGGTGCAAGGTCATAACAAGGTAGATTGTGAGGTCAGGAGTCAATTTTAATCGTACTAGGGAACCATTCAATAGTCTTATAACAACAGGATAGAAGCTGTCCTTGAGCCTGGTGGTACGTGCTTTCAGGCTTTTTTATCTTCTGCCCGATGGGAGAATGGAGAAGAGAGAATGTCCAGGGTGGGTGGGGTCTTTGATTATGCTGGCTTCTTTACCAGGGCAGCAAGAAGTACATACAGAGCCCATGGAATGGAAGCTGGTTTCAGTGATGTGCTGAGCTGTGTCCACAACGCTTTGCAGTTTCTTGCTTTCCCGGGCAGAGCAGTTGCCGTACCAAGCTGTGATGCACCAGGTAGGATGCTTTCTACAGAGAGATAGGATGCTTACTCTTTCCTGGATTATCCATTTGTTCTCTCTGTGATTTCGAAACTAATTCCAAAGAATTAACAGTAATATTAGTGTAGTGGTCATGATTTAATTGTGCCAGTTTTTAAAAGGTTATTTTTGTGGTTAGTGTTGCTCCAAATGCATGAATTTATAGACAATGCCAGGGCTTTTGTTTACAAGTTTACAGGATGTGGAGATCACTAGCAAGACCATAATTTGTTATGTTTCACTAATTATCCCATAAAATAGGTGACTTGCCAAACTATTTTAGTCAGCCTTATGGTTATGGGGCAGGAGTTTGGGTCTACATTGCAGAAGGATTACATTCCTTTATACCATGACAATAATAAACCAGACAGATTTTTAAAACAACGTTCCAGAGCTTCCTGTTCATTGTTCCTAATACTTTTTTTTAAAAAAGAAAACAAAACCTGCAGATGCTGGAAATCGGAACTAAAAACAGAAAATGCTGGAAACACTCAACATGCCAGACAGCATCTGTGGGAAGAGAAATGCAGTTGGTGTTTAATCAGAAGGCTCTGAAATGTTAACTCTGTTTCGCCATTCCCCAGTATTTTAATCCCAGATTTAGTTAATAATTTTAATTTATGTCCCCAATTGTGATGACGAGATTTCGGATCAATGGCCAAACCATCAGACCAGCAACTTAACAATTATGATAAGGTGCGCTTTGTTTTGCTTGAACTATTTCCCACCCAGTTATTTTAACCATTGGTACATACCTTTACATTCCTTTCTCACACACTTACATAGCTTTCTCTTAAAGAGATTTATGATCTTCACTTTAGTCATTAGATATGATAACAAGTTCCACATTGTCACCATTCTCCAGGTCAACTAGTTTCTCCTGAATTTCTGATGAAAAATATTTGTGATTACCTTACGTTTAAGATTAGGAACTTTCCTTCGTTTGCAAGCCCTGAACGTGAAGTGTGGCAACGAATAAGTGTTGCCTCCTGTTTCCAAAACTGCAGAACTGAATTTCGGAATTTGAGTATAACACATATGTACACACAGAGTACAACCCTATTGTGTAAGTGTCTGAGGCAGAGTTTTGGGCTCTCCCACAAAATTGGACCTTCATTTTGTCTACCCCATCAGTTTTAAGGATCTGTATCTGCTGATAGTTATCACCTTTTTGTTTTGATATCAATCAGAAGTGACCCAAATATGAAACCACCTCCTCTTCATGATGTTCAATCAGCCACATTTTATTAAAAGTTTTGCGTCACATTCCATTGCATGAAAGATGACTTTGTTGTTAAGCGGAGGGCGTGTGGTTTGGAGTGACCTCACACACTTGTAACGCATTTGGCATGGAGAGAATAGAACTTATTTTTCCTCGTCTTCCTGATGGCGATGTGCCTCAGTTTTGTACCATGTCATCTTTCAAATTGGCATGTAGTCATCAGCGGAAAAGCAGCGGGAGATTCCATTCTCAGAAGGTGTGAAAATTGTCTTGTTACTTCAGTGCTGCAGAAGTTTTGGAAACCATGTCGTCTACACAAGATTTTCACTTAGTAAACAGCAAAGCAACCTGCTCTAAATTCTGTTGTTCCCCTTACTTGACCTACTTAGATGTGAACAATGATCACTGATTGAATCTGAATATAATCCTTTCTAACTGCATGGTTGTTAAATAATATTAAACTAGCAGAGAAAAAGACTATACCCTTACATTACAATTTGTTATATCTCAAACTGGTTAATATGCAAAGACAAAAACACTGAATTTCAAGGCTGTTAGCTAAAGATTAGAGTTTGCCATCTTTTGGCGTGCTAAACATGTATGGTACCTGACACTACTCCCGTGTCTTGCAAGGAATTGGCAAAGTTAGTTAAAAATATATTAAAATTAAAGCAATGGCAATTAGCACATGTATTCATGCACTAAACTGGACCCTAAGTGGTCCCAATCAGCATTTGTATGTGAAGCTTGCACATGCACCTCATTGTTGGATCTAATATTTCACAATGAGAAATATTTACTTACTAAGCTGGTAGTTCAGGAGTCTTCAGGGAAGAGTGATCATAATATGGCAGAATTTTACATGAAAATTTTAAGTGACCTAGTTAAGATTAAGATTTCTTTATTCTCTATCAGTCACATGTACATTGAAACACACAGTGAAATGCATCTTTTGTATAGAGTGTTCTGGGGGCAGCCCGCAAGCATCGCCACGCTTCCGGCGCCAACATAGCACGCTTCCTAACCCGTACATCTTTGGAATGTGGGAGGGAAACCAGAGCGCCCAGAGAAAAGCCACTCAGTCAATCTGAAACCAGGATTCAAAAGCCAAACAGAACAAAGTACAAAGTTATGAAGTGCGAATTGGAAGTGGTAGATTGGGAAACCAAATAAAAGGCATGAAAGAAAACAAGCAATGGCTAACATCTGAAATGTTGGATTGGGAAGCTGTGATGAGTGGATGGTGTGGAATTTGGTGCATAGAGTCCCATCTTACACAATCTTGTGAATTGATTTGGATGGAGGATCAAGTGTAATATATCCAAGTCTGCTGATGAGACAAAACTTGGTGGCAGTGTAGGATGTGAGGAGGTTGCCGAGAAGCTTCTGGGTGGATATGGACAGGGTCAGTAAACAGGCAAGGACATGGCACATGGAATATAGTGCAGGTCTTTGACAGGTAAATAGAAAGGCTGTGCTTTTTTTTAAAATGGTAACAGATTGAAAGGTGTTTGTGTTCAGAGTGACCTTAATATTCTTGTATGTGAGTCATTGAAAATTAATGTGTAGGAAAACCAAGCGATTAGGAAGTCAAGTTGGTCTTCATGGCAAGTGAGTTTGAATACAAGAACAAATAGTTCAAGTTTATTGTCATAGGCATACATACCCAGGGTATAAATACCATGAAAATTAGCTTTCTGTAGCAGCAACATAGTACAATACAAACATGACAAACACAAGTTAAAATTAGCTTAAACTAACATAAATTATACCTTAATGCAGTTTTGTTGGTCTCTTGTGAGGCACCACCTGGAATATTGTGTGGCAGTCTGGTTTCTCGATCTAAGGAAATATCTTCTTACAATAGGAGTGTAACAAAGCTTCACCCGATTGACTCCTGAGACAGGGGTTTTACTATGAAGAAAAATTAAACAGACTGGGTCCATAGTGTTTGGAGTTTAGAGGAAGAAGAGGTGGTTCCATTGAACCAAACAATATTCTCACTGGGTTTGACAGACTAGATGGGGGAGTGATGATTTCCTCAACCATGGGTCACAGTCTCAAAGTAAGGGTCAGCCATTCATGACACAGGTGAGAAGAAACTTCTTCACCCGGATGGTGGTGAATCTTTGGAATTCACTATCCAAGAGGGCTGTGGATGCTCAGCTGTTGAATATATTGAAGGTACACATTATTGTTTTTTTTATTGGATATTAAGGGAATCAATGAATCTTAGGTTAGTGTCAGTAAGTGGTGGAGAGGTAATGGATCAACCATGATCCTATCGAAGGGGGGAGGAAGCCAGCGAGGCCAAGTAGGTAACATATGCTTCTATTCTTATGGTTTTATTACTGTTAAATATCTGGATTGGTTACAGAGTCACAGAGAGATAGATACAGCATAGAAACCTTGGCCCACAGAATCCAAAAAGTCCCCATTTACACTAACCCTATTTTGTTCCCCTCACACTTCCATCAACTCCTCCCAGACTCTACCCCTTGCCCACAAGTCAGGGCAATTTACAGCGGCCAATTAGCCCACTGACCCGCATGTCCCTGGGGTGTGGACCAGAACTGGAGCACCTGGGGGGAATCCAGGTGGTCACAGGAGGAACGTGGAAACTGCACACACATGGATAGCGCCTGAGGTTGGGATTGAACCCAGATCACTGGAACTGCACCACTATTCCACTTGGTGAATCAGCTGATAAACAACTTCCACAGAGGAAAATGCAGGAGAGGGGAGATATGGTCCTCTCAAGTGAGTCTGGGCACCCCCTATGTAACAAAATGTCGCAAGGGGCTCCCATTGTCATGAATGGCTCCAATGAACCATCTAATGTCACGCTGAGGCTGGGACATGCTGCTTGCAAGGTATTGATGTGACAATACATATCCTTAAATAGCCTTTTCATTCCTGATCCCTGAGATGTGCTTCTGCTTTCTTTGTGTGTGGAATTCTTGACATTCTTTTATAAATCACTAGTTCCACCACAACAGGAGTATTGGTCACAGTTCTGGGCACCACACTTTAGGGAAGGTGTAAAGGCTTCAGATAGAACATAGAATTGATTCTAAGAATGAGAGAGTTTAGATTTGAAGAACAGGAAGGCAAGTTGAAGTAAATTAGAATCCAAGAAAATACGTCTTAATGCAATTGTGTAGGTCTCTTGTGAGGCTACATGGGAAGAATTGGAGTTGTTCTCTTTAGAACAGAGGAGGTTGTGAAAAGATCCCTTATACGATGAGATGGACTCTGACCTCACAATCTACCTTGTTGTGACTCTGCACCTTATTGCACTGCACTTTCTCTGTAGCTGTGACACTTTACTCTGTACTGTTATTCTTTTTACCTGTACTACCTCAATGCACTCTGTACTAACCCAATGTAACTGCACTGTGTAATGAATTGACCTGTACGACTGGCATGCAAGACAAATTTTTCACTGTACCTTGATACAAGTGACAATAATAAACCAATACCAATAGAAACAGTTCCCATTGGTCGAAGGATCAAGAACAAGAGGATATAGACACAAGGTCCTGCAGTTGCCAGAATCTGGAGCAAAAAACAGACTGCTGGAGGAAATCAATGGGTCAAGCAGCACCTCTGAAGGCAGAGTTGACATTTTGGATCGAGACCCTTCATTTGGACTGAAAGAGTAGAGGGAAGGGATGATGGAGGTGAGGGGCAGGGGTGAGGCAGGAGCTGGCATGCGATAGGTGGAACAAGTGAGGAGGGGGATGATAGGCAGGTGAAAACAGGTGGGGGGAGGGGAAAGGGGAATCAGAGACAGAGGCTGAAAGGAGACAACAAAAGGGCTACAGATTCTGGACAGACTGAAATTGATTCGTAATCAAACCAAAAATGACACGGAGCAAAATCGCTTTACACAGGGAGTGGGTAAGGTCTGGAATGCACTGCCAGGGACAGTTATGGAAGCAGATTGAAGTATAACCTTCAAGAGGGAAGCTGGATGATATTCTCAAAGGAAAGAATTTTCTGCATTATGGGGAGAGGGTAGGAACTGGCTGGAATCCTCTGACACAGACAATTGGCCAAATGGCCTCTTTCCATTTGGTGATTCTGTGTCTGATGACAGACAAACATCAATGAAAATAAAAATAAATGCAAAAGCTAGAAATCTGAAACAAAAACAGAAAATGCTGGAAACACTCAGCAGGTCAGGCAGCATCTGTGGAGAGAGAAAGATTTAATATTTCCGGTTAAAAACAGATGTCAGCCAGGTTAAGGTGAAAAGCATCTGGGAGTTCTTGGGCTAATTCCTCAAGGCAACTAATTGACCTGGAATTGATCTTGTGGGTCAGTTAATGTGCTTTAAATGGTTCTTAAACGTTATTTGTCTGTGAAACGTGTGCAAATTGATTTGGAATGAGCTTATGACAGAGATGGAGACCATTCCACCCATCGTATTCATACTAGCCAAAAATAGAGCTGGCCATTCGAATCCCATTTTTCAGTTCCTGATCTGTAGATTTGAACAAAACTTCAGTTGCACATCCAAGATGTTTTACCCTGATGAGAATTTCTGCTCCCACCACAGATGCGCATGCTGAATTTGTGTTTGTTTAGTAGGATATGGACATTGTTTGCAAGGCACAGCAACAAAGGGTTAAATTAGTTGACCAGCAGTCAGGGGGTTTGGATCCAGGGACACAAGGTCATGGGTTTGCGAAGTGCTGTCAGAATGACTTGAGTGCAATGTCCTCCACTCCCAGAGAGAGAGAAAAAACTTCAGTTGACTCGATTTCTCAGTCTGTATCAGTCATCGATCTATAATACTAGCTCAGCTTGGTTTGTTTTCTCTCTGGGGTTGGAGGACATGCCCAGTCTGACTTGCTGGGCTCGTCCTCCCACTCTGCGTTTCGCAACTTGTACATTCTTTTCTCCAGGTTCTCACTCTCTAACTGCACCCTTTCACTCACTGACCAGGTAAGCTTGTTCCCACAGTCACGCCAGTCTTGTCCCATCAGAGACATCTCCCTCCTCCACCATCCCTGCAGCTTCACAAGCTTCTTTTGTCTCCTTTTCATTTCTGACGAAGCGTCTCTGACCTGAAACATTGTTCTTCTTCCCACAGACGCAGCCTGATCTGTGGAGTATTTCCAGCATATTCTGACTCTGTCTTTACCTCTCGCTGCCTTGACGAAGCAGCCAGCATAATCAAAGACCCCACCCACCCGGCTCATTCTCTCTTCTCTCCTCTTCCATCAGGTAGAAGATACGGGCGCCTGAGGGCACGTACCACCAGACTTACGGACAGCTTCTACCCCACTGTGATAAGACTATTGAATGGTTCACTTATACAATGAGATGTACTCTGACCTCACAACCTACCTTGTTGTAACCTTGCACCTTATTGCACTACACTCCATCTGTAGCTGTGACACTTTACTCTGTACTGTTATTGTTTTTACCTGTACTACCTCAATGCACTCTGTACTAACTCATTGTAACTGCACTGTGTAGTGAATTGACCTGTACGATCGGTATGCAAGACAAGCTTTTCACTGTACCTCGGTACGTGACAATAATAAACCAATACCAATATTCTATTTTGCTTTTAGATTTCCAGCATCTACAGTTTTCTTTCTGATTTCACATGGAGCACAAGAGGCTGTGGATTGACCTTATAAAGATATATAAAATCATGAGAGGCATAGATAGGGTGATTGGTCACTGTCTTATCTCCAAGGGAGGGGAGTCTAAAACTAGAAGGCATAGGTTTAAAGTGAGAGGGGAAAGGGGACCTGAGTGGTAGGTTTTTCACTCAGAGGGTGACGGGTACATGGAACAAGCTGCCAGAAGAAGTGGTAGAGGCTGGAATTCGAACATTTACATTTAAAAGACATTTAGACAGGTACATGGATAGGAAAGGTTTAGAAATATCTGGGCCAAACGCAGGCAGCTGGGACAAACTCACCTTGGATGGCATGGACAAGTTGGGCTGAAGGACCTGTTTCCGTGCTGCATAACTCTATGAGGCAGCCATTTTATGAATGGAAAAATTCTCTAATAGCAGGAAATTTCCTGAAGGATTAATGTACTTTTATTTTGATAATGTTAATATTGAGAATCTTCAATGAAACTCCCCAGTCTCCATCAAAATGTGTTGCTGAAACTTTCGCCAATTAATCTTTGAGATCTAGCTGACACAATCTCAGTGTAAAACCTCAAAAGGGGCAGACTGCGGCACTTCCTCTGCTTACGACACTGGACCTTTGACTGAGAATGTGCCCTTAAACACCAAAGCGAGCTTTGAACTCAGCTGTGGGACTTGTACTAACCAAGCTGAGTTAACACCAGAATTGTTTGCATGAAAAACATTTTGAACCTTCTGGCAAAGATTCACTGGTTAGAGTATTTTTTTTAAAAAGGAACTGGATCAAAGTAAAGAACAAAATGTCCATTTCAAAGAGCAACAATCTGCTGTAGGAACTCAGCAGGTCGAGCAACATCTGTTGGAGGAAAGGAATTGTCAACATTTCAGGTTGAAATCCTGCATCAGGACAAGTCATTTCCTCCCACAGATGCTGCTCGACCTGTTGAGTTCCTCCAGCAGATTGCTTGTTGCTCCGCATTCCAGCATCTGCAGTCTCTTGCGTCTCCATTTCAATGAAACTGAAATGATGCAAAGTACTTCTCAAGCTTTGATATTGAGCCACATCAGTAAGCAATCTGCAGAGGGTAGATAATAGGAGTACTTTCAAAAACTTAAGCTATAATGTGAAGATCAGTTAATTGTACATTGAGTATACAGGCTGTCTCCAACGCCCAACTTATGGATACCCCTACATACGAACAAGCTCCCCTAATATTATTAAATTCAGAATTCTGATGTATGTACATATGTTCTGTGAATGACAGAACTAGTTTCCTCTCTCTTTTTCCACTTTTAGTAATTGTTTTTTAATCAGTCTTCTATGCTTTTGATGCCATTCACTGCAATACCATGGTGGTATGCTTACCATAAAGAGTGATTTTTTGGACACACAAGAGATTCTGTAGATACTGGAAAATCTGGAGCAACACACACAAAATGCTGGAGGAACTCAGCAGGTCAGGCAGCATCTATGGAGGGAAATGAACAGTCAACGTTTCGGGCCGAGACCCTTCATCAGGACTAGAAAGAAAGAAGGCAGAAGCCAGAATAAAAGGGTGGGGGAAGGGGGAGGGGGAGGGGCATGAGCTGACACGAGATGGCTTAGAGACAAAAATCAAATTCTGGGTGTCTGGAAAAAAACGGAACGCTTTCATTGCCAGGATATGACCTGTACAGGGAAATTTCCCTCTAAACCCCGATGACTGATTAATCACAGTCAGTAGTTATTGTACGCTACACCCAAAGCTAATAGGTTCATGGATGTTTCAATAGTGTAAGTGGAGCTCAAGTGGAGCATAAATGTGGGCATGGAACAGTTAGACCGAATGGCCCACTTCTCCATTATATGAGATATTTAAGTGCTGTGAACAGATTTAACTACACATTTTTGAAGGCTAAGCTCCTGAGGCATTAATGATTCTTCAGACTGTCCTGGAGAGCCTGAATTTATTGGCATTAATTGGCATTGATCTCAGTCTGTAAGTTTGGGGCCCTGACAGGTTGCGTTGTGTACTGTTCTGTGTAAGTGTGTGGTCCAGAGGGGTTAACATACCACCTCGCTTTCATGCACTCAATGTTCTTAAGTTGAAGAAAAAAATCTGATGATTTTTTTTGTAACAGAGAAATGACTATGAAATGAACATTTTGGTGTCTGTTCTTTTAATGGTAGCATTAGCATTACAGTAACTGAGATGATGCTCGTTAAAATCATAGGGCAAGAAATATGTCATGCAGCCCACACCAAGCATTCATAACCCACAATTACAAACAATTATTCAGCTCATAATTCACTGTAACTACTTGAACTTAGAAAAGGATTTTGACCACAAAATGTATTGAGGTAAATATTATTTCTAAGTGACTACTTCAGTTATAATTGGTGACTAAAGTGTTTTAACACAGTTACCAAAATATCCCCACTGACGTTACTTCTAACTAGTGTGTGTAATTTGTTTAATCTCATTCTGTTTTTTTTCTCTAAGACATTGCCCATTTAAACATAAATCGTTTTTATAAAATTTTCCTTCTTACAATTAAATGCTTAAAGTTGCATGGATTTTGGGTATTTTTGGTTTTGGCAGACATGTTTTCAGTTATCTAAGCCTTAAGCTCTGGAATTATCTTCCTAATACTTTCTGTACCTCTTTCTTCATCGACCCATTCCTCCACAAGATGTTCAGTAAAAGAGACCTTCTTGCCCAGGTTTTTGGTGAACACCTTAACACCTTCACATGTGACTTAAATCTTGTCCACCCCATGAAGCTCCTGCCGACTTTTTACCTTGCTGACCAACCAGCCGAACAAAACTATTGCTTCTTAATGATCAACCCAAAAGCTGTATTGTATTATGCTATAAAAACACCCATCATTTCTGTTGGAGTGTGTGCTATTTTCAACAAAGGCACTCTTCGTGGTTCCAACTCTTCACCCTACCCTTAACAAAGATGAACAGTGAAAGTTCGATAACGGACCCTAAAACGGTTTCTACTTAGAACTCAGCCAAGCAATAAGTAAAAAATGATAAAACGTCTACTCTTTTTATGGTGATCTGTGGGTTTGCCATGTTGTCGGTGTGGAAATAGAATTGAAATTCAATTATCCCACTAACCTACAGTGTAACCAATGGGATTAGGTCACATTATGATTTAACATGCTGCACTTTCCTTCCGGAATAGGACAAAAAAGGATGGAATATTTCTGCAGTTCTATATATATGTTCTGACATGGAATGAGTTTGGTGTTAGCACAGCTCATTATGACTCTGGGCTTACAACAAAGAACTCTAAATGTCTTGAACGGGGATGTAAATCCACAGATACAGTATGATGCAATCTAAGATCTTTATTAATCACATGTACATCGAAACACACAGTGAAATGCATCTTTGCGCAGAATGATCTGAGGGCAGCCCGCAAGCGTTGCCACACTTCTGGCGCCAACATAGCACGCCCACAACTTCCTAACCCGTACATCTTTGGAATGTGGGAGGAAACCGGAGCACCCGGAGGAAACCCACGCAGACACGGGGAGAATGTACAAACTCCTTGATAGTAGTATAGTGTTTAAGCTAGTTTTGAGCTCGTGATCCAGTGACTTGAGTTTAAATCTCTCCAAGCAACCAAGGGAAATTTAAATTTACTCAGTTTAATAACTTGTATCAAAAAAGATTAATGTTTATTAACAGGATGAGGGTGTCACTGGTAAGACCAACAATTATTGTCCATGCCTAATTGTCCTTGAAAAGGTAGTGGTGTGCCACATAAAGCTGAATTGCTTATTAGGCCATTTCAGAGTTAACCACATAGGCTAGATCTGGAGTCACATACAGGCTAGACCAGCAAAGAATGGCAGACTTCCTCCCCTGGAGGGCATTCATAAACCATAGAACATAGAATGTTAAACAGTACAGCACAGGAATAGGTTCTTCGGTCCCTCATGTCTGCGCCGAACACAGTGCCAAATTAAACTAAATCTCTTCTGCCTGCACATGATCCACATCCCTCCATTCCCTGTATATTCATGTGTATAAAAGCCTCTTAAACACCATTATCATATCTAGTTCCACCACTACCTCTGGCAGCTCAGTCCAGGCACCCACTTGCCCCACACATTTTCCCTTAAAAAGTTTTCCCCCTCTTACCTTATAACACAGATAGATTTTTTTTATTGCAATCCAGTAGTTTTTGTGGTTGTCAATATTAAGACTATCTGTTACTTTTTCCAAATTATTAACTAAATTTAAATTCTACAGGTTGAAATTGAGTCGCTGGATTGTTAGTCTTTGCTTATGGGTTATGATTTAACCACTGCACTATAACTATTGCACTACCCAAAAAAAAAGCCCAACTGGTTCACAAATACCCTTATTCAAGATCTATGATTCAGACTCACAGTAATAGCTCTCTGATATGGCCACACAGATTAAGTATGGGGTATAAATGCTGATGAACTAGCAAAACCTACATTCTCTTGTCAAAAGAACAAGAGCAGGAACCCACGGGAAACGTTATGAAAGGCCATTTTGACAGTGAAGATAGAATAAAGGGAGGGAGTGAAAGGTATCTCCCCCCAAGTCATTGACACAGAGGGAACTCAATCACCCGACACAACAGATTTAGTCTTCTTGTTTTTCAGTGAGAAGTTTTAAAGCTGAATGGAATGGAAAATTATTTGTGAGCAAAAAACATGTCAAGTCCTCACTTATTAATTGTTCTCAAACATCTGGGTGCTCTTTTGAATCTCTTTCAGCTCCTACCCACACTATTTCTCAACGTGAAGATATCCTTTTTGTTACACCCACCATTTTCCAGGTAGGTGTCAACTTTGATACAGTAGTAGCATACTTGCCATTTGAGTCAGCACTTCAGCATTGAAGTCCCCACCCTGAAGTCTTCAGCACAGAAATCTAGGCTGGAACTTCTCTGTAGTTTTGAAGGAATGCTGGACTGTTGGTGAAATCTGCTCTAGGTAGTGGAACAAGATTTCAGAAGAGCATGTCATTGCATATCCACTATTGCTTACATGTGTTTAGTGTAGGTGCTTGAGGACTAATTACAATGCCCTACCTCTCCAATAGAATTTAAGCAAGGATCTCATATTTTCTATGATGGACCCAGTGCCATTATCTGAAGACACCAAGGAAAATCTCCTGTTGTACCAACCAGCAATTTTCCTTATAATGTTTTTAATTTAAAAAAACTTCATTGCTATCTGTGCCATCTTGTGTTACTTTCTAAGGTTGCAACAAATTAATTACTTCAGTGGTTTGAGGATTGCTTGTGTGAGGCCTAGAAATTCAGATCTGTAGCAGTTTCTCTCAGGGCTATGCTTCTGAAAGTTATTGTTTTTTTTTGAGTGGAGTGTGATTGTGACGATTTCTAAATCAAGTTGCACAATCTAGAAATTAATCTGGGGACTTCTAGTCATGATGCAGCCTTGTGTTAATAACTTCTTTGTCAATTGCTTGGTGTGCAATGTTGTTCCACTGTGTTGCCTGGGGAATTGAGTCACATTGTTCCAAGGAGTGTCCGTCATTGGATGTTTCCCAAATCATTATGTTTTCACAGTTCTATTGCATTTGATGTTGTGCTCTTTCAAAGGGATTTCCAGAAGCAAACCTAGCCCAGGCCTGGGGATCTGAACCATGGAGGTCTGCTTTAACTGTTAAAAGTGAATTTTGCATTGACAAGGTTGGTTTCTGAGCAACAACCAATCTTGAAGCACAGGATAGTTTCTAGACCAGAAATCCATGTTATCCTCGCAAGCTTCTTTCCCCAAAATATGGGATAGGCTATTTTGGGGTATTATAGAGTCACAGAGACATACAGAGTAGTTAACAGGCCCTTCAGCTCATTGAGTCCACACTGACCATCAACCAGCCATTTACACTTATCTGATATGAATCCTGTTTTTTTTTAAAATTCTTCCATATTCTCATTAGGTCTTCCCAGATTCTACTACTTGCCTACAAGTTGGGGGCAATTTACAGTGGCCTATCAACCTACCAGCCCACATGTCTTTGTTATGTATTGGGCCCATCCATGTCTGTCGAATGAAATGTGTCTGGGTAGTGGCATCATTGAGAGAGGAAGCGCCATTTAAAGCATATCATGCAGTCCAGATGAAGGGTCTCGACCCGAATCGTCGACTGTCCATTTCCCTCCACAGATGCTGCCTGACCCACTAAGTTCCTCCAGCAGATTTGTCTTTGCTCCAGATTCCAGCAGCTGCAATCTCTTGTCTCTCCATCACTATTGCCAGCTTGGAGAACATTGGAATGTGAGCACCAGAGATCTCAGAACCAATCTGCCCGCTTTCTTATCGTTTAAAGAGATGACACACAGATACATATTTAATGAACCAAAAATTCTAAACTCTTATTGGACAATGATTTACAGAGAAGACAAATAACTGCCTGAGGAATCAATCACTCTGTTTTCTTGGAAAGACTGGGAAAATGAGATGAGATACAAAGCAGAATTTGAATTAAATAAAGAGTTGTAGAGCCTTAAAGCATTCATATAGACCCTTGGCCATTGAGTTAACACTGATCACGGAACATCATTTACACTTATCCTGCACAAAACCATTTTATTCTCTCCACATTCCCATCAACTCCTGTGGATTCTACCATTCACCTACATGCTAGAGGCAATTTACTACGGCCAATTGACTGACCAACCTGCGCAACATTTGGATGTGGGAGGAAACTGAAGCACCCAGAGGAAACTCACACAGTCACAGAGAAATGTGAAAACTCCACACTATTGGCACTGGAGGTCACGATTGAACCTGGGTCATTGAAGCTGTGAGACATCAGCTCTACCAGTTACATAAGCTCTGCCGCTCCTTATGTGCCAACTAGTTCTCCCTACTGCTTCCTAACTCGTTGTATTCTTCCAGATACTTCCCTCTTCATTCTGCATTTCCAAGTACTTACGGAATTTATGATATTGCCCTGATGTATATTTTGACTGTGATATGCAGTAATACTACTTGTTTGTAATTGGTAAGACAACAAGGGAAAGAAAGAAGGAAAATAATAGTGCAAGATTTTCCTCTCAGTGCAGTAACAAGAAAGGTTCTGAAAATAAAAACTTTGGGGGAAAGAAAACAATGTTTTGTGATTAGACTACTCGATTCTAAATTTATGCCACCTGATAGCACATTTTACCACATTCAGAACTATTGCCACTGCCTACATGTCCACAATAACCATTGACAATGTCGGATATGTTAAATGTCCGAGCAAAATCAATCGTCCATTTGACTGCAATGTCTTCCGAGAGATAGCAACATGGAGTTGAGTGGATATAACAGGGATAGAATTAAGCAGGCAGAGGGTGCAATTTAGGAAGAATTAAGAAGTAGAATGATTTGGGTGTCTGAATGTATGGTTCGCAAAAGGCTAATGTAGAGGTACAACGCGTAATTAAGAAACAATAACAGAATGCTGTCATTGATTTCTCGGGCCATTGGAAACAAAAAAATAGGGAGATTATACTTCAGTTATATAGGGAAATTGGTGAGACAAATCTGGAGTGCTGTGTACAGTAGTGATATCCTTTTTTTTTAAAGAGAGGATGTTAATGTATTCAAAGCAATTGTATAGTTATAGATAGAGTTATACAACATGGAAACAGGCCCTTTGGCCCAACTGGTCCATGCTGACTAAGATGCCCCATCCAAACTAGTTCCATTTGCCAGCATTTGGCCCATAACCTTTAAACCTTTCCAATACATGTACCTGTTTAACTGCCTTTTAAAAGTTGTTATTGTACCTTCCTCAACCACTTCCCCTGGCAGCTGATTCCACATACATATCACCCTTTGTGTGAAAAAAAATTGCCCCTCAACTTCCTATTAAATCTTTCCCCTCTCACCTTAAACTTATCCTCTATAGTTGTTGATTCCACGCCCCTGGGGAAAAATACTGAATGCATTCACTCTTTCTGTGCCCCTCATGATTTTATACACCTCTATAAGATCATCCCTCAGTCCCCTATGTTCCATGGAATGAAGTATTAGCCTGTCCAACCTCTCCCTATAGCTCAGTCCTTCAAGTCCTACCAGTTCAACAAAGATGTACTGGACTGATACCAGGAACAGGCAAGTCTGACTGATGAGGAAAGGTTGGACGATCTAGGCTGGTTTCCTCTGGCATATAGAAAAGTGAGACGTGATTTGATTGAAAGATATCAGATGTCAGGTTTCTTGACTGGGTGGATCTTGAGAGTTTCCTCATGTGAGAGAATCTAGAATTAGCAATCACACCTTAAAATAATGAAGTCATCCATTTGAGACAAGGGTCATGTGAATTTTCTTTTCTCTCAAAGTCTCATGTGTGTTTTGAATACTTCAAAGGGGAGTGGAAGCAGAGTTTTTGAATATTTTAAGGCATAGGGAGGTGGATTCTTGTGAGCAAAAGGGGTGAAAGTTTTTAAAGCGTATTGTGCAGTCCAGATGAATGGTTTGGACTGGAAAACTGCAAATGACTTCAGCCTATTTTATCATATGCTTCCAAGTACTCCAAAACCTCATCCTTAATAATGGACTCTAAGATCTCACTGAAGTCGGGCTAACTGGCCTTTAATTTCCTGTCTTTTGCCTTCCTCCCTTCCTAAAGAGCGGAGTGACATTTGCAATTTTCCAGTCCTCTGGAATCATTCCTGGATCTTGTGATTCTTGAAAGATCACTACTAATACCTCCACAATCTCTTCAGCTATGTCTTTCAGAACCCTGGGTTATAGTCCATCTGGTCCAGGTGACTTATCTATCTTCAGACCTTTCAGCTTCCTAAGCAGCTCCTCCTTTGTAATAATGACTACACTCACTTCTTCCCTCTGGCTCTCTCCCACTAAGATGGTCCTTCTTCAGATAGGACACCAAAAATGTGCACGGAACTCCAATCACAGTCTCACCAAAGCCCAAGTAACTTCAGTAAATCTCCACTTTTCATGAACTATCTACAGACATTTAGTACCATGAAATTATAATTCCTGTTGTGTTATTTAATAAAGCTATTGATAAGATGCTTCTGTTGCTCTGGAGATGTCTATTACACTGGCAAAGGAATATCTGTTTCCTATTCTAAAGGTAGAAAGTCAGGTGGAGTGTTGGCAGATGGAATTTAATACTGACAAGTGCAGGGTAATGTATTTTGCAAAGTTAATTGCAGTAGGACATATACAGTAGATGGGAGCGTGATAAGGAATGTTTATGAACAGAGGGACCTTGAGGTTCAAGCCCATATTTCACTGAAAGAGGCAACACAAGTAGATAGGTTGGTGAAGAAGGCTTATGGAATGCTTGACTTCATTGATTAGGGCATAGAATATAAAAGTTAGTATGTTATATTGCAACTTTACAAGACACATCTGCAGTTCTGGTTGCCACACTATAGGAAAGATGTGGTTGCACTTGAGAGAGTGCAGAGGAAATTCACCAGGACGTTGCCTGGATTGGAGGAGCTTAGTTATGTGGAGAGATTGGATAGACTTGGGCTTGTTTTTCCTGGAGCGATGGATGATGAGGGGTGACCTGATGGAGATATAAACAACTATAAGGGGCATATGCAGATAGATAGTAAGAATCTTTTTTTCCTATGGTAGGAACAAAAACATAAGTGTACAGGTTTAAGGTGAGAGGAAGGAATTTTAATGAGGATTTGAGGGGAAAGTTTCTTTTTCCTTACACAGAGAATGGTTTTATCTGGAACGTACTGCCACAGGAAGTGGAGGACCCAGATACAATTACTATGTTTAAGAGACATTTAGACAGGCATAGAAGGAAATGGAACTAATGTGGTCAAATTGGATTAGTGGAGATGGGCATAAAGGTCGGCGTGGATGTGGTGAGCTGAAGGGCCCGTTTCTGTGCTGTATGACTCTATGACTCCAGTTGTTTCAAGTAGATGATGGTTGCCATTCTCTTTGGCACCAATTGTTCATACAGCTTGCTTGCCACCTGGAAGGGAATCAATATTTCACAGTGTAGCACTGGAGCCACAGATAGGTTCAGTCCTATTTTGTCTTGTTTTCCTCCTTTGAAAAACATCAGTGAAGCTATTAATTTCTTCATATAATACAAGCAATTTGTTAATATGGCAACTGTGCCAGGCACATATTGCAATTCTTACCGGAGTGAACCTCATTGCTTGCTACGGTGAGGTTTGACTTCACAACCTTTCAACTCCTGAACCAGTACCATCACCACTTCAAGTCCAAGTCCAAGTCCAAGTCCAAGTCATACTTTATCATCATTCACCCATATGCTGTAAAAACACATGGAGGAATGAAATGTCGTTTCCCCCAGACTCACACAACAGAGGACATACATAGGACATACAATAAACGCAGACAAAAAATTGTGCAAGTACAAATAGTGCAAAAAAACGGTATCTACAGAATACAAAATTAGTGCAGGGTTAGTGCAAAACCAAGTCGGATGAAGAAAATACAGAACTCAGTGTGTTGCACTAAATGTATAAACATGCTCAGCAGCAGCCAACCAGGGCTTTTGACGCAGCACTTGTCTGAAACTGTTGCCAGGGTATTCTATCTTTGTATAAATGTACACTAAGTATATTTATTACTGCAGTGATGAAATTGCAAGGTTAGGAATCTGGACTACAACCTGGAGATCTGTACTAATGATTCAAAGACATGTCCCCACATCCCACCACAGCTAGTGGGGTATTCAAATTCAAGTAATTAAATACATCAGAACTGGTGTGGATCAGAGTCCACTGCATCGTTTTTACAACCGTTCTGGTTCACTAATGTCCTTCAAGGAAGGGAATTTGCAATCTTTATCCATTCTGGATTAAATGTGACTTCAGACACACCAATGTGGTTGAATCCTAACTGCCTCCTCGTTCTAAAGGCAATTAGGATGGGCGATAACTGCAGGTGGTGCTGATGATGTCGATGTCCTTTGAATCAATCAATAGAAAATGCTCATGTGGCTCCTTTTGCAACCCTGGGACATCCCAAAATACTTCATAGATAACAAATCACTTTTGATGTGATTTTTGGAGCAAACATCATTAGGGAGAGGGATGGGTGGTGGTGTAATGGTGGATGAAGTGGGGAAGACCAATTTTCACAGTTGTGATCTCTCTCAAACTTTGTTCTTTTTGGTGGTGTGAACAGTGGGATGAATATTAGTCAGAAACTAGCAGAACTCCACTGCAAAAGTCTCCCTCTTCCCCTGCGCCATCCCTTTTCCATAAAAGATCCATTGGATTTATTGTACAGCTTTTGATCACAAGAAGTTTATCATCTCCTTTGGAGGAAGGAACATTTGACAGTGTCACTCTCCTTAGTACTAGGCCAAAGAGTTTGCTGAGATTATGCACTCACGTTGCTTGGAGGAACTTGAAGACATTGATTTTAATACAATTTTTTTTACCATAGCTAAATGGATATAAAATTTTCCTTTCTGTGATGCACCAGTTATGTCTATCTTTGCCTGATTCTTTGCCTAGGTTTCGGCTGCACATCCTATCATTGTGCTTGGCTTTATGCCCTCTTTCTTAATGCACCATGTAAACTTTTGTTTCTTCCAGTTATCTCATGGATTCATCCCATTGTTGTAATTATGCAAGACAACACAGCATTGTGTCAAAGAACACTTCTTCAACATCACATGGGACTGGAAGAGCAAAGGCGGGAGAGAAAACAGAAGTTTAAGGACTTGACGGATAAAAAAATTCACTGCAGCCTATGGAATCTATTGAGCATTTAATTATGGTTGACTCTGGAGCTCTGGCCCAGTTTTGGATGAGAGTCAATGTTAAGTTTTGTTTTGTGTTTTTTTTTCTTGCAATGTTTATAGGACTACTCTTAATGACACAACAATGCACTTGAGAAACTTTGAATGAAAAGCCAACAATAAAGCTACAAATCCAAAATAAAAGCAGAAAATGCTTGGGATACTCAGCAGATCAAACAGCATCCATGAAAAATTAACATTTCAGATCGATGATCCGGAACTATGGGGAATGATGTGATAATCAGTGGATCTGATTTACTAAAGAAAAATCTGTTGAGGGGTCATGGACTTGAAACATTAACTCTGTTTCTCTCTCCATAGATGCTGCCTGATCTGCTGAGTATATTTAACATTTTCTGTGAAACAAGGATTACTGGTGCTGATATATTGAGTCATGTTCTTAGTTAAAAGTCAAAACACATGAGGTTCTTTTGTTGGGTATAATTAAACAAAAGATCTTAGAAAAAAAGCAGGGGTGTCTCTAACTAGAGAGCATAAGTTTAAGGTAAGAACTAAGTGGTTTGGGAGAGGAGACAAGAAAGATTTTTTTCACCCAGAGGGTGGCTGGAGTTTGGAATGCATTGAAGGAGAGGCTGTTCGAGGCAGAAGCCCTTACAACATATAAGTATTTAGATGAGTAATCGAATTGCTAAAGCATAAAAGGCTATAGACCAAATGTTTATAAATGGGATTAATATAGATAGGTACCTGATGGTTAGCATGGACGGGATGGGCCGAAAGGCCTGCTTCTGTGCAATATGACTAAGAACAAAAGAAATAGGAGCAGAAATAGGTCAGGGGCTTCATTTGCCTGCGTCACTATTTGTTAAGATAAGATCTTTATTTGTCACTTGTACATCGAAGCACACAATGAAATGCACCTTTTGCGTAGAGTGTTCTGCGGGGCAGCCCACAAGTGTCGCCACGCTTCCGGCGCCAACATAGCATGCCCACAACTTCCTAACCTGTACGTCTTTGGAATGTGAGAGGAAACCGGAGCACCCGGAGGAAACCCATGCAGACACATGGGGAGAACGTACAAACTCCTTACAGACAGCGACGGGAATTGAACCCGGGTCGCTGGCACTGTAATAGCGTTACACTAACCGCTACAATACCGCTCCTGCTCAAACTGAAGAATAGCAGAGGATAGTTTCGATCCATTGACCTCAGGGTTATGGGCCCAGCATGCTTCCACTGCACCACTCTGATGAGGCGAACAGTGAATTTTACATCAAACTTACTTTCCCACAGTTACTCTATTTGTTGCAAAAGATTAATGGATCATAGAAAATTTATGTCAAAGGAGTCAGTTCAGCCCATTGTGCCTGTACTGGTCAGAAGAATAACTAACTTTTCAGGAAGTAAAAAGAAGGGAGACATTTGATGTTGTCCTCAAACATTTTAGCAAGGCCACACATAACCCCCTAGTCAAAAGAGTAAAAGTTCATGCAATCCAAAAAGCTGCCAAGTTGGATCCAAATTAGCTCAGCAGCAGGAACCAAGAACTGACTGAGTACTGAGCCCTGTGGAATTCCATTGGGAAGCAGCCTTCTAGTTGCAGTAATAACCATCAAACATCACTCTTTTGATTACTTCAATTGTCTCAGGAAACTAATCTAATCCTGCTTTCCAGAACTGAATCTGTAGCCCTGTAGGTCACAGCTCTTCAAATACGCATCCAGGTCCCTTTTAAAGGTGGTAAGGATTTCTGCATCTACCACCCTTTGTGAGTTCACCCTCTGGGTGAATTTTTCTCTCTTCTAATCCCACCAATTACTTTTAATGTTTGCTGTCTGCATCTTAATTCATCTACAAAGGCATTTCCTATTTACTTTTTCCATGATCCACAGAGCAGACGCCTCATAAAATCTCCTCAAGTCTTCTCCATTCCAAACAAAATAACCCCAGCCTATCCAATCATTCATGGATGGGAAAGGTTCAGAGGGATATGGATGCTTAAATGGGCATCTTGGTTAGCATGGATGAGTTGGGTCAAAGGGCCTTTTTCCATGCTGTATTGCTCTATGACTTCATTTCATTCCACATAGCTATAACTTTTCAGTCCGAGCAACGTTCTCCAAGACTCTTGTGCATCCTCTCCAATGCAATTGCATCTTTCATTCAAGCATAATGACCAAAACTATATGCTATATACTGAATGCATAACCTCCCTGCTATTATATTCTGTGCCTTGGCTAATAAAAGAAAGTATCCTGTTTGTCTTTCTTACCACCTTATCAACCTGTTAAGATTAAGGTATTTTTTAAGATTTGTGGACATGATACTGGCACAGCCGCTGCCTCACATATTCAATGACACGGGTTCAATCCTGACCTTGGGCACTGTCTGTGTGTGGAGTCTGCATGTTCTACCTGTTACCCAAGGTTTCCTCTGGGCGCTCTATGCTTTTCTCCCACACGCCAAGTTGGTAGGTTAACTGGCTACTGTAAATTGCCCCTAGTGTATGGGTGAGGGAAGAATCTGGGGGAAGTTAATGTGCACATAGGGGGAATAAAATGACATGGTGTAGTATTGGTGTAAATGGGCCAGCACAGACTCCATACTCAATAACTCATTGACCTTGATTCTATATACTTCAAGGTTGCTTTGTTCCTCCATACCTCTCGGTGTATACTGTGTAAGCCCTTGCCCTGTTACACCTCCCCAAATCTGCTCCCTCACACTTCCCCAGACTGAAGTCCATTTGCTCATTATCTAACCATCCATAACCTCCTCCTCACTTGAACTACTTGGAACAATTTTTGTGCTTAGCCCCTCCTTTTAAGTCTCACTTATTAATATATCCCGACAAACTGGTGTACCAAGCCTGTGGAACAGTTTTCCAGTCATCAAATGTTACATTTTGTTCCCATCACAAAATCAGTTTTGAATCCAATTTTCCACTCTCCTTTGAGCCTTTACTTTCTTGAGATTTTACTTGCTGGGACCTTGGCAAAGATTTTGGTAACATTGTTGTAGACTACATCAAACACACTCCCCTCTTTGAGCTGCTTGTTACTGCCTCAAAAGTTCACCCAAGTCACTTCAACGTGATCTTCCCTTCATAAATCCATATTGATATCCAGAATTAATCTGTGCCTTTGTAAATGAAGGTTAATACTGGCCATCAGAATTCATTCCAATAATTTGCTAAGTTAAAATGACTGGCATAAAGTTACTCAGTTCGTCACTTCCTCTCTTTTAGAAACAAAGGCACAACATCAGCGGCCCTCCAATCTGCTACTACCAAAGCTGTAGCCCAGGAGGATAGGAGAACGATGGTCAAAGATGGCAATTTCTTCCTTTGCTTCTTTCAGCAGCCTGTGTTATATTTCAACTTGGCTGGTGATTTATCCACTTCCAATAAACTCCCCCAACTGTTCCCATCTGCCCACCTTCCCTGCATTATTTGGTTTCACTCTTCACCTTCCTTTTTTTTATCAGGTTCCATGATCTGCAGTCCTTTCTTCACTTATCACCTCCCAGCCCTTGTCTCTATCTCCACCCTACTCTCCTCCATCTGCCAATCAACCCCTCCTCACCTGGTTCCTCCAATCGCTTGCCAGCTCTTGCCCCACTTTATACTGGCCATCTTCCCTCTACACCTTTTAATCCAGGTGAAGGGTCTCGTCCCGAATCGTCGACTGTCCATTCCCATCCACAGATGCTGCCTGACCTGCTGAGTTCCTCCAGCAGCTCGTTCTTTGCTCCAATAAAAACCTGTGATAATTCCTCTTTAATTTGCTTGTCCCAATCAATATTTCAGACTCTTTCCCTATTAAGTACAACTTCAGCGTTATCCCACATTTTGTGAAGACATTCTTAAAGTATTCATCAATAATCTGTTTGTTTCTTCTACAAACAGGTTAATTTTTTGATCTCTAATAGGCCTCTTATTCGTTTGCTCTTTGTCTTGGGATTTTGCATGCCAGTATATTTTCATACTCTCAATTTATTTTTATTTATTCTAATTTATTTATTCTAATTTTACCCTTAATATTTTCCATAAAGCAGCTAGCATAAACCAAGGACCCCTCCCACTGGTCATTCTCTCTTCTCCCCTCTCCCGTTGGGCAGAAGATACAGAAGTCTGAAAGTGTGAAATACCAGACTCAAGGACAGCTTCTATCCCACTATTATCAGACTCCTGAATGGACCTCTCATACGATAAAAGATGAACTCTTGATCTCTCAATCTACCTCTTTGTGGCCCTTGCAATATTTATCTAACTGCACTGCACTTTCTCTGTAACTGCAACACTAGATTCTGCATTCTGTTTTCTTTTTAATACCTCAATGTAATTGGCATGATCCATCTCTATAGCATGCAAAACAAAAGCTTTTCACTCTATCTTAGTACCTCTAACAATAATAAACAAATATCAATAGCAACCAATACATTTAGCTCTCTGTGTCTGAAGTAACCCTTCATTTTTTGCCTTATCTTACTCTCTCTGCACCTTTCTCTTTGAGAATGTTTACCCTTAAACCCTTGAATCTTCTTCCTGAATACGACCCACTGACTGATGGTCCTGATGCAAGGTCTCAACCCGAAACATCGACAATTCCTTCCCCCCCCCCCCCCACTGATGTTTCTCGACCTGCTGAGTTCCTCTTGCTTTTAACTTCAAAGTAACTTCAGTCCGACACTTTTACTGACTCACTCCTCAGCCTCGTAACATTTACCTTGCTCAAATTTAGAACTTTTACTCCTTTTGTCTCGGTCTTTTCCATAACTAAATCTAACTGAATTATAATCATCACCATGAAACAAAGTTTCCCGCTGATAAATTCTTCCTCTTCATTCCTTTAAACTATGTTCAAACTTACCCCACCCTCTCCTTTTATTGAGCTTGCCACATCCTGGTTAAAAAAATGTTCTCATAAGTGCAGTTTAAGAATTCTATATCCTCTGTACCTTTCACATTGACTTTATACCAGTTAACATTAGAGTAACCACTAACCCACCACTAACACTCCTAGTACATTTACACCACTGAGAAATTTGTGTACCACAGTAATTTGCTCTTCCTCTGTCTATAATACACACCCATCAGTGTGTCGGTTCTTTTCTTGTTCTTTCAATGAAGACATACATAGAGCTTCATGTTATCATCCTCAGTGACGTCATCCTTCCCAGAGCTGTAGATGTTTCTTTAATCAATATTACGACTCACTCTTCCTTTCTAACTCTCCCTCCTCCACATCGCATCCAACAAACACTGTTAGCTAGGAAGGCTTAGGCTGCAAGTTCTTACCCCTCTTGAAGTTATGTTAGCTAAAATATCACACTTTCGTTTGTCTATCTGTGCCCTCAGCCACAGACACAATTCTTGTATTTATCTATGTACAATCAAACACAGCCAGTCTTGCTTTTTGTCCAATTTCCAAACTTTATTTGCTCTGTCTTCCAAACTCTTTTACTAAGTTTCTGTATTTCACTGCTTTAACTCCCCACAATATCTGTAGTCAGCTTGGATTTCCCTGACAAGTTAGTTTAAACTCACCTCTTAAACACTAGTAAACCTGCCTGCGAGGATAGAAGATATCTTTATTAGTCACATGTACATTGAAACACACAGTGAAAAGCACCTTTTGCAGAAAGTGTTCTGGGGGCAGCCTGCAAGTGTCGCCACGCTTCCGGGCCAACACAGCATGCCCACAACTTCCTAACCCGTACGTCTTTGGAATGTGGGAGGAAACCAGAGCATCCAGAGGAAACCCACGCAGTCACAGGGAGAATGTTCAAACCCCATACAGACAGTGGCCAGAATTGAACCCGGGTCACCGGCGCTGTAATCGAGTTACATACAATACCGGACCTGAGCCTGTTAGGGTGCCACCAGCTTAATCTGCACAGTTCTCACCTTCTCCAGAATGGGTCCCAATGGCTCAAGGAATCCAAAGCTCTCCCTTCTCCACCATCTATCTAACCAGACATTCACTAGCACTATCCCATTTTTGTTCTCATTGTCACATGGTACTGGGAGGTGGGGAGGGGGGAGGAATCCTGAGATTAGTAACTTTGAGGTCCCACCTCGAGAGAATTTCCAAACTTTCTAAAATTTGCCTGCAAGATCCTGTCGTGTTTTCCACCTCTGACATTGGTAATAAGCACCTGTGGAATTCCAGAATTGCATCAAATGCTGTTGAATGCTTAAGTTCAGAGGGAATGTTCTTATAAGGTAAGAGGACAGCATGGAAACCATATTTTCTTTCCAACATTATAAATCTTCATAAAGCTCTGATGCCCTATGTTCAGTCTGGTATATAGGGGAAGCAAATAACAAGGAACAATAAATGGATAGGAACCCATTGAATGGATAAGGGAAAGAGTTTGTAGACAGGCAGTGGAATATCCAACTCCCTGTTTGTTGGGAGGAGAAGTGGGACATGCTGTTGTGTGAAGAAGGCATAAGGAAGGCAGATTAAAATCTTTCCCCAGTGTAAAAATCTGGAGTTCTTTCTTCCAAAATGTTGTTAAGGTTAAGATCAATTGAACATTTACAATCTAAGACTGATAATACTTTGATAGGCAAGAATAATAAGCTGAATTAAGGTATGGATCAGCCATTATCTAACTGAGAAGAGGTTATAGGGCAGAATGGCCTCCATCTATTCCCATTCTCCCACAGCACGGTGTGTTCATTGCCACACAATGTGACTGGATTTCCATTCAATGAAGTAACTTGCAAACAGAAGAATAGATTTTCCAGGAGATTTATTTCCCTTTGAATGTTTATGAAATAAAATGTACATTGTTTATGAAACAATCACAGAGGGATAAAGTTAACAACCAAACAGGGCCTATGGAGAGAAATTGGGGAATTAAAGGCTTCCCTTCCAGAAAGCAGGGTTGCGACCTGAAACATCGAAAATTCCTTTCCTCCCACAGATGCTGCTCGACCCACTGAGTGCCTCCAGCAGACTGTGTGTTGTTCCCTTCCAGATCCTTGCTTTTGATGCACATCAGCTACTTCCCTTTATGTTCTTGCTGAAACAGAGGAAGACTTTTTAATCTGTGCTTTCTCAATGAACGTGGGGAGAAGATCCGAAGCAAAAGGATGTTGGTTAAAGTCAGTCAGAGGGAGCATAAGGCAAACCAGATTGGCCAGTGACAAGAGTCAGTTGTTGGATTTGGAGGAAGGCAGCTTTCCAAGTTTGTGTTAAAGCTTGAGTTTAAAGTTGTAATGCCAGAGTTTGCGAGGGACAGGATAATTAATGGGATATAAAATTGGATTAATGACAATGTTAGGGGCGTGATATCAGATTGATATAAATGGGTGCCTGACAATCATATCAGATCAAATTTCTTTATTAGTCACATGTACATCGAAACACACAGTGAAATGCATCTTTTACGTAGAGTATTCTGGAAGCAGCCCGCAAGTGTTGCCACGCTTTCGGTGCCAATGTAGCATGCCCACAACTTCCTAACCCGTACGTCTTTGGGAGGAAACTGGAGCACTTGGACGAAACCCACACAGACACGGGGACAACATACAAGCTCCTTACGGACAGCGGCGGGAATTGAACCCAGGTCGCTGCCACTGTAATAGTGTTATGCTAACCTCTAAACTACCTTGCCTGCTGAACAATCGACGTAAACTCAAAAGATTTGAAGGGCCTGTTTCCGTGCTGCATGACTCTGTGGGGATGTTTGATACTTAATTGGAGCAAAATGATGGACAGAGGAACAAAATCCTTAAAGCAATGTGGATACAATGAGATAAAGAGAGAGGTGACAAGACCTCTTGGGAACAGCAGAATAGGTAATATAATGCATGCTCTTGCGGGGCCACACTTCAGCACTTTGGGATAGTGTGACATCAGGTCTGTGCCAACAATGCAAACTGACTTTGGGTGGTTTCCTTGCAATTTCCACAAAAGCTCTGTACGGCACACAGAAGCTGCTCCCTGAAGCACATTATTTATGTGTGAAGGGAAGTCTCCTCTGTGGCTTCAGAGAGTTTTGACCTCTGGGCTCTTGCTGGAATTTCCTTAAAAACTAAAGTGTGGCGAAGTCTCCACGGCAGACCACAGCAAAACAAATGAAACAATCCGTCACCGCCTTGTTTAATTTCACTGACGCCAACAACCTTGGTAGCTTGAGTCATTGTTTATGCTACAATAATAACTGAAGAAATTCCCAGGGTATTAAATGAAAGGCTGACAAATCATTTGGAAGGATTCTATTTGAACTGGACCTGTCTTTAAAACCTGTCAATGTATGCCTGCATGTCGCATTAAATCTCTGCTTAATAAAAGTTATGAATCAAAAATTGTGCTCCAATAAATAATCCTCTGCTCTTTCACCATGATCACAACAACAGACTGCATTTATGTGGCATCTTTGATAGACAATATTGCTCCAAGTTGCTTCACAAGAGCATTATAAACCACAAGACACACAAGGTGATGTTAGAATATGTAATCCAAAACTTGACTACATTTTAAGCAGTATGTTAGACGGAGGGAAAAAGGTGCAGAGGTGAAAGGGATTAGTTGGGGGATGGGGGAGAAGAGAATCCAGAGGTTAGCTCCTTGGCATCAGAGACTAGCAGCAAAATAGATGCACGAGGAACATTGGAGATGTGCATGAAGACCGATCTGCAGGAGCAGAAGGAAAGAGTGGGTGAAAGTGACCGACAAGATTGCTCTGCTAAGAGCAGCAATGACAGCCTTCTTCTGTGCCAAGACACTTCTATAACTCTGTGAGCTAAGATGGTTGCAGAACTGAAAGGTATTATAGAGATGATTAGGATTGTGACAATGGGGAGATGTGATAAAAATTGTGCCTATCAAAATCAATCCATTACTGGGAGCCAAGGTAGGTGAGCAAATAACAGAGTGATGGCTAAACAGGATGTGATAAGAAAAGATAAGTCACATGTACATCAAAACACACAGTAAAATGCTTCATTGCGTAGTGTTCTTGGGGACAGCCTGCAAGTGTCGCCACGCTTCCGGCGCCAACATTCATGCCCATGACTTCCGAACCCATACATCTTTGGAACGTAGGAGGAAACTGGAGCACCCGTAGGAAACCCACGCAGACACAGGGAGAAGTGAGTTAGGATAAAGACCACAGATCTTAGATATGCTTGGTCCTTCACCTTGGAGTTCAAGAGTAACATTATGGTGAGGATCTGTGGGACGATGGATTGTTTCTCTCTCAGGTGTTGAGGTAGCCATTCAAGCTCAAACTTTGGACATTTCTGCTGGTGCACCATGTTCTCGTTGCTCATTGAACAGCACAGATCATAGATTGAGTAGACATGAGCATGCCTTTTTATCTAATCCTGCCTTCTCAAGAGGATTGTGACCTTCATCTGATATGTGGATCTGAAGTGGAGACTCTCCACTTTTTCCTCTCCGTCGGTGTCTGTGCTACACCTCACACATTTAATCCCAGAGAATCAATGCACAGAGCAGGGATGCTCACTAAATTTTTGTGAAAGACTCAAGTCAAGCTGCCCTGCCTTTCAATGTCTATCTTTCCTGTAATGTTAACTTAGCCAATTACGAGAGTGAACAGGTTGGGAATGAGGCAGAGAAATATCTTTATTAGTCACATGTACATTGAAACACACAGTGAAATGCATCTTTTGCGTAGAGTGTTCTGGGGGCAGCCTGCAAGTGTCGCCACGCTTCTGGTGCCGACATAGCATGCCCACAACTTCCTAACCCGTACGTCTTTGGAATGTGGGAGGAAACTGGAGCATCTGGAGGAAACCCACACAGACGCAGGAAGAATGTACAAACTCCTTACAGTCAGCGGTGGGAATTGAACCCAGGTCACTGGCGCTGTTATAGCATTACACTAACTGCTACACTACCGTGCCTGCCCCTAATACATAGATTAGCCTACACCAAGGTTCACAGAGGCATGTACCACACTACCAACAAACTCCATTACCCTGATGTAGAAAAAACATTGTACAAACAGACTTTGTTTTGTCTGTTGACATTCATCCAATCATGTTCCATAATTCTACAAGGAACTAACTTGGAGAAAAAACAAACTCAGGATGCTGTATTGGAAATATCTTGATACAAAGGCTCCTGCCCTAATCATGCCTAATGAAACTGTAACTACAGAGACGATGTGCAAAACTCTGCCTTGTGCATATTCAGAATCTTTGTTATTGTATCAACATTTCAGCGTTAAGGCAATATGAGAGGCAGGGTTGAATAATGATTATGTTGTTGTAGGTAGATTTATGAGCCATTGACCCAGCAACATGTCCAAATCCCACCATCCTTGCTGGCGGACATAAGGAATAGAAGCAGGAGTAGGCCATTCCATTCCACCTTTCGATAAGTCTTGATTTTGCACTAATGTCTTGTTTTGTGCAGTCTTTTCAATTTATATACAGTTTATGTATAATTTATGTTCTGTGTATTATCTGAATCTCTGTGCCTGTGATGCTGCTGCAAGTAAGTTTTTCATTGTACCTGCACTCACCATACTTGTGCACATGACAATAAACTCAACTTGAACTAAACGTGATTTTTAATCTCAGCACCATTTTCCAGCACTAACCCCATATTCCTTGGTTCCCTTAGTATCCAAAAACCTATTAATATCCGTCTTGATTGCACTGGGTGCCTGAGCCTGTATAGTTCGTGAATAGAGAATTCCAAAGATTCATAACATTCTGGGTGGAGAATTTCTCCTCATTTTTGTCTTGAATGGATAACTTCGTATTTTGCACAGGTGACAGTCAGTTCTGCACTCCCAGACAGGGAAACACTTATCCCTGCATCTAGCCTCTCAAGCCATTTAGAATGATCCAGATGAAGGGTCTCAGCCTGAAATGTTGACTGTCCATTTCCCTCCATGGATGTTGCCTGGCCCGCAGAGTTCCTACAGCTTTTTGTTTGTTGCATTTAAGAACGATGTGTGTTTCAATAACATCAACCTCTCAGCCTTAAGCTCACAAGAGTAGAGGCCAAGCCTTCTCAATCACTCTCAGTATGACAAACCCCAGAAATCAATCTGGTGAATCTTCAGTGAACTCCCTCTAATCACAAATATATCCTTTCTTGGGTGAGGAGACCAGATCTGAACATAATATTCTAGATGTGGTCTCAGCAAGCCCTGTGTAATTGGAGCAAGGCATCTCTGGTCTTGCACTCAAATTTTCTTGCAATAATTGCCAATATACTTCTTGCATTCCTAATTACTTGCTGACCTGCATCTTAACATTCAGGATCCAAGGTCACTCTGAACGCCAAGTCCTTGCCGTTTCTCACCACTTAAAATGTCTGTCTTTCTATTTTTTTTCTATCGTACCAATGACCTTATATTTTTCCACATTACATTGTGTTCTCTTCACAAGCCTCCCTGGCTTGGTATTATCAGCAAACTTGGATTATTACACTTGATTCTCATTCAAGTCATTGATATAGATTGTGAACAGCTGTGGCTCCAACACTCAATCCTTCAGCCCACTGGTCACAACCTCCCAAAGCATTTATTCCTATATTCTGTTTTCCATCTGCTAACTATTCTGCAATCCACATCAAAAAATCACCTCAATATCACATGCTTCAATTTATTTAACAATGACTTGTGTAGTACCTAATCAAAGGCCTTCTGAAAGTCCAAACACACATCAATTCATCCATTCTTTCTTATTTTGTTACACCCTCAAAAAGCAGATTTGTCAAATGCGATTTCTCTTTTGTTCAGCCACATTGACTGCCCGATCCTATTATTGTTTTCCAAGTGTCTGGTTCCCACTTCCTCAAAAAAACAAGAGACGCTTCCTCAGAGGTATAAAAGATCCCATGCCCTTAAATTCCGCATTGAAATTATCAGCTAACTTCTGGGCAATCATATTCTCTCTACATTCCTTTATGAAATAAGTAGAGTTATAGATCTGTACAGCCCAGAAACAGGGCCCTTCAGCCCATCTCATCTGAGCCAACCATAATATGCATCTACACTAACCCCATTTGCATGTAATCCCTCCACTCCTTTCTGATCCAAGTACCTGTCCAAATGGCTTTTAAACATTGTAATTGTGTCTATCTTTACTGCTGTCTCTGGCAGCTCGTTCCATATAACCATCACCCTTTGTGTGTAAAAACCTGCCCTTCATACTCCATTGTCTTTACAGGTTTTGGGATGTTGCTGTGTACAAATCCTGTTTCCTACATTGTGAGAGCACATTCACAAAAGTACTTCATTAGTTGTCGATGATGATCGGGTCTGAAAGGTGCTTCAGATATTTTGTTTTAATTTTTATCCCATTTTCACCTCTCATTGAGGTGAAGCATGTCAATACTAAATCAATAGGACCAGAAGGACACCACTTGGCCTTTTTTGTCTGCTCCCCCCAATTCAATAACATCAAAGCTGATCTCATCTTCAACATCACTTTACTACCTGTTTCCCATCACCTTCATTTCCCCTTTTGGCTAAGATCAGTGCATTGAAAATACTTAATGAATCAATCTCCACACCTCTCCTTCACGGTAAATTCTGAAGATTCATAACCCCCAGGAGAAATTCCTCCTCATCTCCACTACAAGTGAACAAGCTTCAACCCCAAGGCTTTATTCTGCAGTTCTAGACTCTATCAACAGAAGAAACATCCTCTCAACACCCACACTATCAAGCTCCCTTGGAATCTTACACATTTCACCAAGGTCACCTCTCATTCTTCTAAACTCCAGATAACATGAGCCCAATTTGCTCAACCTTTCCTTCTAAAACAAATCCCCTTTATCCCAGGAATCAATCTGGTGATCTTTTGCTACACTGTCTCCAAATGAAAACAAGAATAATTTGATAGAGAAAACAATTAGCTGAATAGAAGAGCAACATCAATTTTTCCTGCTCTTCAGCCAATACCAACTTTAGAATGTACAAATGAAGAAGAACTTCTATTTATATTTAGTTCAGATAAATTGCAGGTCTTATTTGGTACATAACCCAATGAACCCTATTGAGAGGCCATCCACTAGCCTCTCAGCAGAGACAACTCTGCAACAATTCTGAGGCCAATTGGTTCATAAAGAGATGGGAACCTATTTTATCTTGATCCTTGATTGGTTGATTGTCTGCTTAATGTCCTTAAACAAGCTTATCAGTGACAAGTAGCACCATAAAAAGAGAGATTTCTCTCACATTATTATGTCTGGTGGAAAAAACAGCAAAGGGTTTGCTGAAGTTTCTTTTTTAAAATCAACCTATTTGAACAAATAAATCTTCTTTATGTATGGAAATTCACCAGAGGTGCTTCGAGATCATTTTGATATTACCAGGGCACAGATCTTGAATCTAACCAACCATGATACAAAGTGAACAAATTATAATATTTGAAATTGTCAGCCTACCTGAATAAGGGTCCTGACCCAAAACATTGACCACCTGCTTTGCTCCACGGATGCTGCTTGGCCTGCTGAGTTCCTCCAGCATCATAGTGTTTTTCATCGAGATTCCAGCATCTGCAGTCCTTAGTTTTTCCATAATATTTTCTTTATTCACTTTGAAATGTAATTTGGAGACATTCCCTTCGTGACCAGCACCAGATAAGGCAACTGATTGCATTCCTGCTGGTGAATCAGGCACCTGGAAAATGAGGTCATGCTGCTTTTTGAAAGCCATTTTAAATCTTCCCAATCTGATTGAAGGATGCCGAATGCTAAAACAAGTGTAAAATGGTAACATTTATAGATCACAGTGAAAATGCAATAATCCAGCATCTTGGGACTTTGATGGTATTGCTATTGGTTTATTATTGTCACACGTACTGTGATACAGTGAAAAGCTTTAGTTTGCATGCCGTCCATACATAAGTATATTGAGGAAATAAAAAGGAAACGGAATGCAGAATATAGTGTTGCAGTTACGGAGAAAGTGCAGTGCAGGCAGACAAATAAAGTGCAAGGGCCATATTGAGGTAGATCAAGAGTTCATCTTTCGTGTATGAGACGTCTGTTCAAGAATCTGATAACTGCAGGGTAGAAGCTGTCCTTGAGCCTGGTGATATGTACTGTCAGGCTTTTGTATCTTCTGCCCAACAGGAGGTGGGAGAAGAGGGAATGATGGAGATGGGAAGGGTCTTTGATTATATTGGCTACTTGGAGTAGGGAACTTGGGGACATATTTTCAGAATAAGGAGATTTGAGGGGAAATTTCTTATCTCAGAGACTGCAAATTTCAGAATTCTCTATTCCAAGAGATCAGTGGAGACAGAGTCATTGAATACAGTCGAAACTGAGATAGACAGTTTTTTGATCTCAATAATTGCAAGAGACAGGCAGGAAAATTGACCTGAGGCTTAGATCAGATCAGATGTGCTTCAGGGAGCATTTGGCCTACTGATGCTCTGACTTAAAATAAGATCATGAGAAACAGCAGGAATGGGCAAGTTGCCCCACTTAAGCCTGCTCTGCCATTCAATAAGATCATGGCTCTGTCAGTCTTGGCCCCAGTACCATTTTCCTGCTCTTTCTCTCCCTACCCCTTGACTTTCTCTACTTGCTGAAATGATAGAATTTATCGTTGATAAATTCACTTCCCAGCATGAAATTGAACTGAACATGAGAGATACCCCAAATTTCACAATCAGCTGCTCAGCATAACTATAATGCAGTTAAAGAATTTAGTCTTAGTTTTCCTGCTTTTGGGAGCAGATTCCCATCCAGGGTTCCCACCATCTGCTATAAGTGTATTTGGCAGTGAATGTTAGTCTTTCTTGAGCCATCACACCCCATAATCAACGACCTGTCAATAATAGCTGTCACAGCTTGGAGGTTATGCAAAGGTACTCGCAGGAGCTGCGCGCTGTGGAACCTCAGCAGCAACTGATGTTACAAATAGATAGGATGAGGAATTAAGGAGAAATTTGCTGGACAATGTGTCTCACCTCTTTGGAGGTTTGATTGACACTGTCATGTAGCTGTCACTTACATCTGGGTCCATTTGTTGGCCCAATCTAGTTTGGGATTTTCCTGTGAATTCCAGAAGTCTGCAATTCTGGGCTCCCTCGCCAGATTCCATGAAGAATACATTTGAAAGAGCAGCAGTGACCCATAGACCCCAAAGTGATAACCACTAGCTCATCTGCTCTAGTAAATGTTGATTGAAGAATAAAGTTGACCAGGTCACCGGAGAGAACCCTGTTCTTCTTCACAGTGGTCCTGCATAGTCTTTCATATGAAAGTGAGTGAGCAGAAAGATCTTTGGTTGAAAACTGTTGAAAGATAGTGGTTCCAACAATGGTGCATCAATTTACATTCTTAAACATAGAACCTTCTGACTCAGAAGCAAGAGTACTTCCAACTGAACCACAGCTGAAACCAAATCTAATCCTGCATCCTATTTCATATTAAACCACAACAGGACTTGCTCATGTGACTATTGGTCAGAGCTTGAGTGTTCATTGAGATAGTGTAAGAAAGAAACCAATTCTAGAGTCACTTAAAAAACAGACAGGCATTGTGCTGAAAAGATAGAAGACTGAATCACTTGGCTCAGATACATAACTTCAGGACAGTATATAGAACAAATTTAATTCACAAAGTGCTTTGATATATTCAAAGTTAATAACCACAGTACTGTTACAGCATAGACAGAGGCCATTCAGCTCATCGATCTGTGCTGGCTGCTAGTAGGGCAATGGTATCAGTCCCATTCCCCTGCTTTTCCTCCATAGCCCTGGAAGTTATTACCTCTCATGTACCTATCCAAATCCCTTTTGAAAACACGGATTTGTTCTGTTTGCACCACTTCTACAATGAATCCCTGATCATAATAACTCTGCCAAAATTAAGTTTATTCTTGCATACCCCTCATACCTATTTTCCTAAATATTATGTCTGTGGCTCCAGTTCTAAGAGCATTCTATAAAATGCAAGCCTTTTATTTAATATCTAGACTATCCATTGTTCAGAATTGCCTTGTGTAGAATATTTCAGGTATTTCAAGGTTGTTTTCCTTGAACCCACAGTTCTGCCCTATAGGGCTAAGATATACAGAGTAGGTCAAAACCAAAGTGGAGTAATCTTGTGGCAGGTGACAGGAGGGTAAATCAAAATTTATTATTTAGATGATCTCAGGTATAGAGTCTTCAGCTCATTAGGACCATTCAGGCCATGCCATCTTTTCCCAGCTACCATCGGGCAGGAGGTACAGAAGCCTGAAGTCCCACACCGCTAGGTTCAAGAACAGCTACTTCCCTTCAACTACTTGGTTCTCAGACTTAAGGACAGCTTCTACCCCACTGTGATAAGACTATTGAACAGTTCCCTTACACAATGAGATGGACTATGACCTCACGATCTACCTTGTTGTGACCTTGCACCTTATTGCACTGCACTTTCTCTGTAGCTGTGACACTTTACCCTTTACTGTTATTGTTTTTACCCTGTACTACATTAATGAACTCTTTACTAACTCAATGTAACTACACTGTGTAATGAGTTGACCTGTACGATCGGTATGCAAGACAAGTTTTTCACTGTACCTCGATACAAGTGACAATAATAAACCAATAGCAATACAATACCAATACCAATACAACCCTAATCACTACCTCAGTACAGCAACACCATGACCACTTTGTACTACAATGAACTTTGTTTATTTTGTTCTAATCGTGTTCTTTCTTGTATAATTTATATTTAATTTATGTTTAAGTATAAATTATTGCTGTTATAATATACCAGAAGGCAGAGTTGCGTGACGGAGATGTTACTTGACTAATAACCCAGTGAACTGACCAACAACAACAATATAATTATTAATGTGAATAATGTCAGAAAAAAACGTCAGAAGGATTCACAGGAACATCACCAAATATAATTCAAGCTGAACCACATAAGGAACTATTCAGGCAGATGGTCAAAACAGTATGTCTTAAGAGCATCTTAAAAAAAGCAATAGTGTGAAATTTTACAAGGGCCGAGGATGGGAAATCTTGGATAATGGTTGGAGTGTTGGTGCGCTCCAACTACAAAAATGTGTACAGGGCACAAAGTGCTTCTAAACAAGGGTGTGCACTTTCACAGCAAGGCACAGCAACATGTAGTGCAAACATCATCATATTTTACACCAGGTAAATACACCAGGGCATGTATTTAAGGTGAGAGGGGATAGGTTCAGAACAGACATGAGGGGTATGTTTTTTACTGAGAGAGTGGTGGATGCCTGGAATGTATTGCCTGATAGAGTGGTGGAGGCAAATTCACTGGGGGCTTTTAAGAGGGGCTTGGATGGGCACATGAATGAGAGGAAAATAGAGGGATATGGGCATTCTGTAGGTAGGAGGGAATAGCTATGTCAGCACAACCTTGTGGGCCAAAGGGCCTGTTCTGTGCTGTACTGTTCTATGTTCTATATTCTATCTCAGAGAGAGAGAGAGAGATGGAGAGATTTAAAGACAGAATTTTGGAGGTTAAGCGTGCAAATGATAAATCAGTTGAAGCCAGAATTAGAGGAAGGCAATTCTGCAAGGTGTCATATGTTGAGGAAGATGACGGAGGAAGGGTTTGAAAATAAAGAATTTTTATACAAGGTATTAGTTAACTGGGAGCCTGTGCAAATCAGAATCAAATGAATGGGACATGAGGTGAGTTGGGGCATGGCTAGCAGAGCTTCAGGTGACCTCATGGAAGGTAGAACAATTGACCCTACCCAGTCGCAACCTGATCCACAGACATGTTCAAAACCCACCACTGCTTTTGGGGGCGGTTTCTCTTTTGTTCAAACGGTGACCATGAAACTACCAGATTTTGGTAAAAGCCAAATTGGTTTCCCGAAGTCTTCCATCTTCACCCAGGATTCTAGACCCAGGGCAATGTGTTTGACTTTTAACTGCCCTCTGAAGTGGTTAAGCAAAAGATACTCAAGGGGAAATCAGAGATAGCAAATAAATGTCCAGTGACACTTGCATCACATATCATCCCAGTACCGAAGAAAAGCAAGGTAACGTGCCTCAACGACTACCGACCAGTGGCTCTGACATCCACCATCATGAAGTGCTTTGAGAGGTTGGTCATGGCACACATCAACTCCAGCCTCCCAGACAACCTTGACCCACTGCAATTCACCTATCACCGAAACAGGTCCACAGCGGACGCTATCTCCCAGGCCCTACACTCAGCTCTAGAGCATCTGGACAGTAAAGGCACCTACGTTAGACTATTGTTTATTGACTATAGCTCTGTCTTCAATACAATAATCACAAGCAAACTTGTCTCCAAACTGCGAGACCTGGGACTCAACACCTCCTTCTGTAACTGGATCCTTGACTTTCGATCCAACAGACTGCAATCAGTCAGGATAGGCAGCAATACCTCCGGCACAATTATTCCCAACACTGGTGCCCCACAAGGTTGTGTCCTCAGCCCTCTGTTCTACTCCCTATACATTCTATGACTGTGTGGCCAGATTCTGCTCTAACTCCATCTACAAGTTTGCAGATGATACCACCTTTGTAGGCCGTACCTCAAATGGCAATGAGTCGGAGTAAGGAAGGAGATAGGGAGCTTAGTGGAATGGTGTCATGACAACAACCTTTTCCTCATGTCAACAAAAACGAAAGAGCTGGTCATTGACTTTCAGGAAGGGGGAGTGTACATGCACCTGTCTACATCAATGGTGCTGAGGTCGAGTGGGTTAAGAGCTTCAAGTTCCTGGGAGTGAACATCACCAACAGTCTGTCCTGGTCAAATCACGTAGATGCCATGGTCAAGAAAGCCCACCAGCGCCTCTATTTCCTCAGGAGGTGAAAGAAATTTGGTTTGTCCCCTTCGACACTCACCAACTTTTATCGATGCACAATAGAAAGCATCCTATCACGGCTTGGTACGGCAACTGCTCTGCCCAGGACTGCAAGAAACTGCAAAGAGTTGTGGATACAGCCCAATGCATCACAGACACCAGCCTCCCCTCCTTGGGACTCCTGTCTTTACCTCTCGCAGTCTTGGTGAAACAACCAGCATAATCGAAGACCCCACCCACCCGGGTCATTCTCCCTTCTCTCCTCTTCCATCGGGTAGGAGATACAGGACCCTGAAAGCACATACCTCCAGACTTAAGGACAGCTTCTATCCCACTGTGATCAGACTATTGAACGGTTCCCTCATACGATAAGTTGGACTCTGACCTCACGATCTACCTTGTTGTGACCTTGCACATTATTGCACTGCACTTTCTCTGTAGCTGTGACACTTTACTCTGTACTGTTATTGTTTTTACCTGCACTACATCAATGCATTCTGTACTAACTCAATATAACTGCATTGTGTAATGAATTGATCTGTATGATCGGTATGCAAGACAAGTTTTCACTGTACCTCGGTACAAGTGACAATAATAAACCAATACCAATACCAATAAAAGAAGATGAATTGGAAATACAAGTTAAATGTGGCATAGAGTTACAGAGTCATACCAGATGGAAACAGTCCCTTCGGCCCAACTGGTCCATGCCAACCAAGATTCCCATCTAAGCCAATCTCATTTGCTCGCATTTGCCCAACATCCCTCTAAACCTTTCCTATCCATTGTCTTTTAAATGTCCAAATGTCTTTTAAATATTGTTATTTGTACCTGTCTCAACCACTTTCTCTGGCAGTTTGTTCCATTTACACACCACCTTTTCTTTGAAGAATTGTCACTTTTAAATCTTTCCCCTCTCACTTTAAATCCACACCCTCTCGTTTTTGATCCTCTTTCTCAAGTTGAAAGAGTTGGCCCTTAGGTTCCCATTTACTCTCTCCCCTCTCATCCTAAACCTATGCCCTCTAGATTTTGATTCCCCAGCCCTGAAAAAAAGACTGTGCACATTCATCCTATTTATACACCTCTATAAGATCGCCCCTCATTCTCCTACGCTCCAATGAACAAAGTACTCTCTGCTCAACCTCTCTCCATAATTCAGTCCCCCGAGTCCCGGCAACATCCTCGTAAATTTCCTCTGCCCTCTTTCCAGCTTAATGACATCATTCCTATAGCAGGGTGACCAAAACTGAACGCAATATTCCAAATGCAGCCTCATCAACGTCTTTTACAACTGCAACATGACATCCCAACTTCTGTACTCAGTGCCCTGACTGATGAAGACCAACGTGCCAAAAGCAGTCTTCACCACCCTATCTACTTGTGACACTGCTTTCAGGGAACCACGTACTTCTACGCCTAGATCCCTCTGTTCTACAGCCAGGGCCCTACAGTTCACTGTGAAAGTCCTACCCTGATTTGCCTTCCCAAAATGCACCGCCTTGTACTTATCCAAATTAGAGTGTTTTCGAAAAATTAGATTGTATCCAAAGTAAAAGATCTTAAAAAAACACATATTTAATGTGCTTAAATGCAGAGCTATTGCAGACCAGTTGGAGGGAAACAGCTAAGTCTTGAGTCTGTGTTATGTGTTATGGGGGTCAGGAGTTTGTCGGGGGTCAGGAAATGAGTGTAAGAGAGACCCAGGAATAGCGCATGGGCAGGTAGGAGTGTCAATCATAGCATGGGGGTAGAACTAGGAAGAGGATTCATTTCTGGGCTCCAGAGGATGAGGTTTGTGTTTGAGGCAGTTTGTGATCAAATGATGGGGATTGTTGGGGCACATTAGTATGTGTCTGTGAAGTGGGGGGGAGGGGGCGGCTGAGTTCAGGCAGTGAGCTGACACAAGGAATGTATTTTCAGATAAACAGCATCCACTGAAAGCCAGTGTCTAGCACCCAACTCCACAGTCAGCAGACACTTGGGCAGACCCTGTATGGGATACTCCAAAGCAGGTACACATTGGCACAGTTGGTAGCGCTACTGTCTCACTACTCCAATCCCAACCTCCGGTGCTGTCTGGATGGAGTTTGCTATCGGGCAGGAGGTACAGAAGCCTGAAGTCCCACACCACCAGGTTCAGGTACAGTTATTTCCCTTCAACCATTCGGTTCCTGAACCAACCTGCACAACCCTAATCACTACCTCAGTAGAGCAACACTATGACCATTTTGACCAGTTTGCATCACAATTGACTCTTTTTATTTTAATTGTGTTCTTGTAAAAATTGTGCGTAATTTATGTTTAATTTATGTTTTCCTTGTGAATGTTGCTCACATGATGCTATGTGCCTGTGATGCTGCTGCAAGTAAGTTTTTCATTGCACCTGTGCACACATGGACTTGTTCATACAACTTTGACTTTTCTCCCAGATATTCTCAGATCCTCCCACACCCTAAAGACGTGCCATCTGGTAGGTTAATTGGTCATTTTAAGTTACCACGAGTGTAGGTGTGTAGCAGGTGAATCAGAGTGGAGCTGATGTGCATGTGAGAGAGAATAGACTACAGGGAAATAAGTGGGGGAATGGAATTGCTCCCAGAACCAACACAGAGATTATGGGCTGAATGGCCTCCTTGGTCATAAGTAAGTATGAAGCCCACATGTGCAACGAGAACTTCCTTCCTCGTGAATGGTCCATGCTGTCTGCAGACCCACTGAAGTGACATTGCTCATTGTTGGTCAACACTACTCACGTCTGGGCATCTTCCTGTAGGATACATCAGTTGTATAGTAGAACTGGAAGGAAAGTGCTGGAGCTGGTGATTGATGGAGCTAGTCTTCAATTTCAATTACCAATTACAATCAGAGAATCACACAAGATATATGGCATGAAGGAAGGCACGCAGCCCACCATGAATATTCTGGTCAAAATAAAGTTCTCCCATCCAGCCTTACCTTCCAACATTGGGTTCCTATATCTGCAGGCCACAGCTCTTCAGGTGCACATCCAGGGACTGTCAAAATGTGCCAATGGTTCCTGCCTTCCCCATCCTCTCAGACAGTGAGTTACAGATCTCCACAACTGTCTGGTTGAGAAAACCTCTCTTCATCTCCGCTTCTAATTCTTCCATCAATTACTTTAAATACATAGCCCCTGGTTTTTGACCTTCCTAGGGAAATACGTCCTTCTCTTTTACTCTGTTTACTTCCCTCATATTTTTCTGCAACTCAGTTAAATGTCCCTTCAGCCTCACCAGCTGCAAAAACCTAATAAAATCATGAGGGGCATAGGCAGGGTGAAAGCATGTTGTCTTTTTCCCGGGGGGGGGGGGGGCTGCTAAAAACAAGAGGGCATAGGTTTAAGATCAGAGGCGAGAGACTTAAAAGGGACATCAGGGGCAGCTTCTTCATGCAAAGGGTGGTGCGTATTTGGAACGAGCTGCCAGAAATAGTGGTTGAGACGGGCACATTAGCAACGTTTAAAAGCCATCTCAGTAAGTACATGGATAGGAGAGGTTTAGAGAGCTATGGACCAAATGCGGACAGATGGGTCTCACTCGATGGACAACATAGTCGGCATGGACGAGTTGGGCTGAAGGGCCAGTTTCCATGCTGTGTGAGTCTATGACTCTATGAGTCTAAAACAATCCCAAACTTTTCTCATAGACAACATTTTTGAGTCTTGGCAATTTCCTTGTTAATCTCTGCATCTATCCAGTGCTATTGCATCTTTCCTGCAGTGCATTCACCAAAAATGTATGCAGTACTCAAACTGCGGGATAACTAGTACTGAATACAATTTCAGCATTGCTTTCCAGAAGAAATTAAAATCACATAATGCACTTAATTGTTGTACTAAGCAACGGAATTTCCAGACAAATATACTTAAATTGCTTCCCAAATTGCATCATGTTTATGGTAACTAATGATCCTACACGTGTAATATTTAAGAAGCAGAGAATCGTGTATTGGTATTATACAGTATATGCATGTATCTTTTTGCCAATATATATTGAGACTAATTTGATTATTACACATAGTCGATGTCGACAGATTAAGCTTTAGGGCGCTGTGGCTAATTTTAACCCTCCGAGCCTTCTGCAGCTGTTTTCTTGGTTGGTGGTTTCTAGGCACCCTCATGTATTCTACCATATGCAGAAGGTTCTTGTGTGATTTCAGATGTTTGCATGTGCAGGCTGTGACTGTGCCTACCTCTGCTGTGTTAGAGTCAAATATCTGAAGGCTTATTAGCTTCTTTTCCAAATGTGGTTGACGCAAAGACTTCAATCTTGCGATATATTCTACTTACTATGAAGTGAGCATCATCTGAATTAACCCTTGCTTGCCCAGAAGTCAGAAAACTCCCGTGATCTGGAGGGTTCCTGGAGTAATTATGCTCCATGGGGAAAAGTCACCTCAGGGAAATTAGTGGTGGGCAATAAATTGGTTTGGTTTATTATTGTCACATGTACCGAGGTAAAGTGGAAAACTTTGTTTTGCATGCCATCCGATACAGATCATTTCAAGACATAAGTACATTGAGGTAGAACAAAGGGAAAAGCAAAAACAAAATGTAGAATATACCGATTCAGTTACAGAAAAAGAAGAAAATGAGGACTTATGATCCTCATTATCATCCTGAAGATACCTCCCAACATTTGAAACAGATAGGAAAATAGAAATTTATTCAGGAAAGTTGAAGAAGATGTACAGAAAAACAAAAGCAATAATCATAACTTGAGAACCAGTGTAAATCAAAAGGAATATATTAATTGATTTATTTATTTAAAAATTAGTCTCTCTTCATATCTCCCAACTTCCTTACTGGGCAGTTTACATTAGTTATAACAGTCATGCAAGATATTAAAATCATGCAACAACTTGGGTTGTTTTCTCTGGAGCAATGGAGGCTGAGGGGAGACCTGATCAAAGTTTATAAAATTTTGAGAGGCATGCATAGAGTAGACAGCTGGTATCTTTTTCCCAGGGTCAAAATGTCTAATACTAGAGGGCATGCATTTAGGGTGAGAGGGGGTAAGTCCAAAGGAGATGTGTGGGGCAAGTTTTTTACACAGAAAGTGGTGGGTGCCTGGAATGTGCTGCCAGGGGTGGTAGTGGAGGCAGATACAATAGATGCATTTAAGAGGCTCTTAGCTAGGCAGGGAATGGAGGGATATGGACCTTGTGTAGGCCGAAGGGACTAGTTTAGTTAGCCATTTAATTACGTTAAATTAGTTTGGCACAACTTGTGGGCTGAAGGGCCTGTTCTTGTGCTGTACTGTTCTATGTTCTAAATTTTGTTAATATGAAATGTGTTCATATTCTAATGTTGCATTTATTTTTTCCATTTGCTGTTTCAAACAGCCCAGTTTTCAATGAAGATTGATCAGCTAGATGATCAATGCTTATTCTCTTCCCCAGCTAACAAACTCATTCAAGATACTGTTGTACTCTGATCGATTACTCTGCAATTTATTTGGTATATTTGTTAAATTATGAGATAACTGTCTGCACTATAAACTTAGAGTTTGTCCCAGTTAATTCAAGGATCAGAAGTCTGTGGCCAAGAGTTAGGTCTGAACATTGATCAAGGTAATTGTAGTTATTTACTGTCACACTGAAGTATCTTCACTATTTGGACTAATAAAGAATAAAAAGAAAACCAACAAGATAAGAAACTGAAACCAGTTTATGATAACAGAGGTGTTACTGAGCAAGTTTACAAAAGCAAAATGGAGTGATGCTGGTGTTTCAAATTCAGATTTTATCTCACATATTGCAACAAGTAATGGGCAGCAATTGATGGGCATCAGTGAATGTATATGATGTGGGGGCATGTGAAGATGCATGATAAAAGTAACAGAGTCATGCACGGGAATTTTGGAGGGCTACACACCCCTAACGTTATTGGACGAATATGAACGCACGTGCCCAAAACCCCACTGTAGATGTATTTTTGGAGATCATCTAGGGGGGCTGAGGAGTATGTGCCCCTACCTATCCTAGCATGCGCATGCCGCGGTGGATTCAATTAACCGATAATGATCAGTGTGTGGGCAACAAACCAGTTTTGATCGGTGTTATTTTGTTGATGAGATCCGGAGATTTGATGAAGCATTTGCCCACAAACTTTAGTTTGTTTCCTTTTGTCAAAACATTGGAACAGTTTGTAATCTTGCAATCCACCCATCCTATGGTTAAAAATAATGTGGCTCCTCCAGAGGGTTGCAGTTGCTTTTCCATTTCTACAAACAACTGGGGAGATAGTGATGCTTGTGCTTTACCCACTAACAAAACTGGTGTAGTGTGTTGTTGATTCAATTATGACACACTTATGTGCAGTGGTAAATTGGTAAATTGGTTTACTATTGTCACATATACCAAGGCACAGTGAAAAACTTTGTCTTGCATGCCATCCATACAGATCATTTCATCACACAGTGCATTGAGGTAGTGCAAGGGAAAACAATAACAGAATGCAGAGTGTAGTGTTACTGTTACGGAGAAAGTGCAGTGCAGGCAGACAATAAGATGCAAGGTCATAATGAGGTAGATTGTGAGTTCAAGAGTCCATCTTATTGTACTAGGGGAGCATTCAATTGTCTTATAACAGTGGGATAGAAGCTGTCCTTGAGCCTGGTGGTACGTGCTTTCAGGCTTTTGTATCTTCTGCCCGATGGGAGGGGGGGAGAAGAGAGAATGTCCGGGGTGGGTGGGGTCTCTGATTATGTTGATTGCTTTACAGAGGCAGCGGGAAGTGTAGACTTCCTGCTGCCTCTGTAAGGGAGGCTGGTTTCTGTGTGAGCTGTGTCCACAACAATGCTGAATTTTAATTATTTTTAGTGTTTCCCCAATCAATCAATAAATCAAACAAATTTTTCTTTCTCGCTGTATCTCTTTTTCTATCTTTCTTTCTATCTAACAGCTGGAAATACTCAACAGGTCAGGCAACCATTGTAGACAGCAAGAAAGAGCTAACCATTCAGATCAATGACCATTCATCGGAACAAGTTAATTTTCTACAGATGCGGACTGACTTGTTCAGAAGTTAAAGCATTTTATACCATTATTTCAGAATTGTAGCATCTACGTTTTAACTCATTATTTCATAGAATGATAGAATTGTGCAGCAAGGAAACAGGCCATTTGGCCTAACCCATCCATACGGGCCAGTGGGCATCCTTCTGTATTAACCCCATTACTCAACACTTGGTCCATAGGCCTCTAAACAATTCAAGTGTTCGTCCAGACACTTCGTAAATGTTGCAAGTGACCCAGCTTCAATCATTCTCTCAGACAGTCTATTCCATGTACTTACCACTCTCTGAGTGAAGAACTTCCCCCTCATATGTCCTCTGAATCTCTTCCCCCTTATCCTAAACCTATGTCCTCTAGTTTTATTTACGTCTGGTATAGGGAAAAGTTTCCTGGAGTCTACCCTTTCTACACCCCTCCTAATTTTATATACCCTAATCATGTCTCCTCTTAACCTCCACCACTCCAGGAAGAACAGACCCAGCTTCTTCAGTCTCACCTCATAACTGATCTGCTCCATCCCAACCTGGTGAATCTCCTCTGCACCCTCTCCAGTGCCTTCACATCCTTCCTATACCTTGGCGGCCAGAACTGCACGTAGTACTTCAGCTGAGGTCTGACCGAGGTTTTATAATGTTTCAGCATAACCTCCCTGCCTCTGTATTCAATGCCCTGACTAATGAAGGCCAGTATCCCATATGCCTTCCTAACCAGCTTGTCTACCTGAGTTGCCACCTTCAAAGATCTGTGGACTTGTACTCCGAGGTCCCTCTGTTCCTCAATTTTCCCTCAGACCCTACCATTCGTGGTGTATATCCTGGTCTCATAAATACTTCCAAAATGCATCACCTCGCGTTTGTCTGGATTAAACTCCATCTGCCATTTTCCAGTCCATTTTACAACACATCGATATCTCCCTGCAGCCAAAACCTTCCATGCTATCAACAATTTTGCCAATCTTCACATCGTCTGTGAAGTTACGGATCTTGCCTCTCACATTCACATCCAAGACCCTTCACGTATTTTTGATCCATCTATCCGTCTTCCCATCTAATTATTCCCAGAGCACTGGTTAGAGTGGACGAGGAAGAAGTCTGACAGAGGAATTGGCTTTGGTTCCAAAGTCATTAAAAGAAGGCTAAGTAGAACTGGTCTGGGAGACTTGAACCCAAAAGGCAATAGCAGGTAATAGTACAATTGCAAGTGCTGTTAGTGGGGAAATACATTTTTCTGGAATTGAGAAAACAAAAATGTAGGCCATAAAATCATTGTAAAATAGCTGGAAAAGAGAAAGAAAAACAGAAGGCATGGTTAAAATCTGAGTCACAATTTGTGACACCAAATGTGCGATTTAGAAGTCTGAGATTTGAGGAGGAAAAGTTGAATGAAGTGGGTTGAAAGCTGCAAAATATTCAGCTGCTGACAGAAACAAGTCTGATGGAAAATTTCAGATCAAAATATTCTCAAAAACAATTTGTGGTGTAAATTGTTTGGAATGCTTCTGAAAGACTTGAAAAGCTACCATACTTTTTTTTGAAATTGAACTATGACTTCTTATTTTATGTGAAGCTGAAGCTATAGCAACCTGTTACATTAACTTCCATTACCCGAGAAATAATACTAATTTTTTTCAATTTACCTTGAGTTTCACAGATAACAAGGCATCGTATAGTGTTTTATGAGATTGTTGTTGCTGATAGGTAAGTTACTAACAAATATTGGTGAGTCCTTCATTCTTAGAATTATGGGGCTTTAACCAATGACCTCAAAATGAAATTTATCCTGTCCATTATTCAACATTTGATGATGGCATGTACATTGCTTAAATATGTCAGAATATTGGGTAGCAGGAAATAAGAACGGAGAAATGATTGTTAATTCCACAGATACTAAATGTAATTTTCCCTCAAGCAATATGTCACTCTTATGGATACAAAATTATTATCAAAGCGGTGTCTCATTCAACAGATGATTTCTGATACTACACTGGGCCACACTGTAGGTTTCCTCTTTTGCTCTACAGAGTTTGCATTGTAATTGCGTGCTAATAAATTACTTGAATATCTTTAGAACTATGCTTTAAGTTTGCATGTTATTCACTCCTAATTTGAAGAGCAAAAGCACCATGTAACTTCACAAGGTTTATTCCAGTACAATAAAGCCTTGACTGTCCATTGAAGGAATTTCATCAATGCCCCATTTACATTGGAAATAATCCAGGGATGTCATAATCTGGCTTCCTGAGCTGCAGAATAAAGCATCATGTCCCAGGCTCCACCATGGCTATTTCCCTCCATTCTAACATATCAAGTCCTTCAAAATCCTAAAAAAAATCAAATCATCCTTTAACCAAGTTTATTCCAAAAGATACAAGCTGAGTTTAGGTTCAATATCCAACACGTGTGGCTCTGTTAATATTTAGGGATAAGTGCATTGTACTCCTTCAAAAGCCGGTATCTCCTTTCTAAGGTGCAGTGATCAGAACTGTACAGGCTGCCCCAGATGCAGTCTGACCATAATGCTAGCCATCTTCATCTCTCTAATATTCTATCTGCCTAATTTTAAATTTATTTGGCCCTCCATTGTTCCTGCCTATTCACCAACTGAATAATCCATCCTCTCTTGATCCAAAAGAGAAGACCTCACCATAACATATGTAGAAATTGATCTGCCACTCAATTTCTCTTTATAACTATAATTTGGCCTACATTTTGCATTGCAAGATCTCAAAAGCGGCAATGTGATTTAAACCAATCAAACTGTGTTTTCTTTGATGAGGCTTGTTGATAATAATTATTAGTCAAGAGCAAATTGCTCTTCCTCCAAAGAGTTTCATGACATTCTTTGCACTTAGTTGGATAAAGGAGAGACAACAGTTCAGGATTTCTTCCAAAAGGTAGTACCCCTGAGAGAAACATTCCATTTAAATATTGGGATGAAGTTTGTGGAGCTTTCTGTATCAGTGACAAAAGTGTAACTGATGCAGAGCTGAACGCAAACAATGCAGCAAGCAGGCATAGAATTTGTTGGGTGGGGATGTGCCTTGACTCTTGAGCTCAAACTGTACTGAAGAACACAGGGTTTTTCACCCTCATCTATCCTGAAGCAAGATGCATCGCAAAGGAAATGTCCTTCATTCTCCAACAATCCCTGATGTCCATCAGCTTGATCATTAAACCCGAGTCTAAAACAGGAGGGAGCATAAGCAAACTGAGCAGGCAGCTGTAGCAGGTTACATGCAGCAGAGGTCTGTGGCTTGCAAAAGTCAATGAAATCTAGTCATTCAGATCTTTGACCAAGATGGACTCCTACTCTGGAAGTGATATGAGTAATAACCAATCATACACAGGGGCTAGCGGGGTTTAATTTCCATTGAAGATATAAAACCCAGCAGAAAAAAGTTAACCAACAAAATAAGACTCGTTCCTTTTCCTAATCAAAAAGTATAAATAATTAACCAATGTTGAAACAATGTAACCAGCTGAAAATTAAACATATTGTTGCATTAGATGCAAGTTGCTTCATCTAAGGAAATTCGTGAATTGTTTTATTTTATCTTTGTGATTGTAAAATTTAATGAAATTTAAATCCAGTAACATTTTAGTCTCGACCGTTCAGTTTTCACAGAACGGAACTGATTTTATCTGTTTCAGTGTATCAGCAAATTCTATCAACCGCACTTTTTCTCTGCATTTGCATAGCTGTATTAAAATTAGATGTCATCTTGTTGAAACAAATTTGGGGGAGCAGCCTTAAGAGTAATGCCTTTTCATAGGAAATAATGTGTCATTAATGTGTGGATCACTGCACAGTCACAAGATGTCATTGTCCACTACTTTAATGAAGTCACTAATGGCCTTAAAACAAATGGGGAAGATCTTCCACTGCCCCAGAATTGCCAGTTGCCTCTTGTTTTCTTCCAGAGTGGTCAATGTACAATATTCTACTGAGAGCCCAGCTCCCAATGATGAGGCTTAGCACAAAGCAGCAGCCAACTGCTCTGATAGAATGGGCTTGATACCTACAGATGCCCCATGGCTAATTAATTCTCAAAGCTGCTGTTCATATTGAATATCTTTAAATGTCTTATGTGAATGTCTTTAAAATGTGAATGTCTTTTAAACACCAAAACATTCAAATTCCCTCAGACCCATTGTAAAGAGTTAAAAATGAATAGAGTTATGAGGAACATTTTTTGTCCGCACTGAGTGGTTAGGGTCAAGAATGACAATTTTTAGATCACTTTTACCTTAAATATCACACCACCACTCTCTCAAGAGCAGTTAGGGATGGCAATGAGTGTTGGCTTTGTTGGTGAAGTCCTAACCTGTAAAATGGATGAAAAAAATTGAAGTAAATCTGAACTAAAATTTGGAATACTCACTACATCCGGCACGTTCATTGAGAGAGAAACAGAATTAATGTTGGTATTGGTATTGGTTTATTATTGTCACTTGTACCGAGGTACAGTGAAAAGCTTGTCTTACAAACCGATCGCACAGGTCAATTCATTACACAGTACAGTTACATTGAGTTAGTGCAAAGTGCATTGATGTAGTACAGGTAAAAACAGTAACAGTACAGAGTAAAGAGAAAATGCAGTGCAATAAGGTGTAAGGTCACAACAAGGTAGATCGTGAGGTCATAGTCCACCTCATTGTATAAAGGAACCATTCAATAGTCTTATCACAGTGGGGTAGAAACTGTCCTTGAGCCTGGTGGTACATGCCCTCAGGCACCCGTATCTTCTACCCAATGGGAGAGGAGAGAAGAGAGAATGTCCTGGGTGGGTGGGGTCTTTGATTATGCTGGCTGATTCGCCAAGACAACAAGAGGTAAAGAGTCCAAGGAGGGGAGGCTGGTGTCCGTGATGAGCTGGGCTGTGTCCATAACCCTCCGCAGTTTCTTGCAGTCCTGGGCAGAGCAGTTGCTGTACTAAGCTGTGATACACCCAGATAGGATGCTTTCTATGGTACATCGGTAAAAGTTGGTGAGAATCAAAGGGGACAAACCTCATGCCATACCATTCCTTGCCATTTTTGGTTCTTTTGCCAATCACCTTTATTCTAGCTCTTGGCCCCTCTATAATATTGTTTCCCCCTATCTACTCTGTCCATACACTTCATGATTTTAAATACATCACTCAGATCCTATTGCAAGATTTGTTGTTTCAAGAAAAACAACCTCAGCTTTTTCATCCCATCTAAATAAGTATCATCTCTCATCCCTGGCATTGTTTGGTAAATATCTTCTGTACCCTCTCCAAATCCTTCTCATTTTTCCCTTATCTGTGGCATCTAGAACTGGATACAATAGTCCAGTTGCAATCAAACCAATGTTTTGTCGTAAATTTCTTGTGCTTACACTCTTTGGCTCCCTTTGTAAGCCCAGGACTCTGTAAGCTTTTGTTATCCATATTCTCAGCCTGCCCTGCCATGTCAATGATCTACACAGATTAACTCAGAATCAGAATCAGGTTTATTATCACCGACATATGTCGTGAAATTTGTTGTTTTGTGGCAGCAGTACAGTGCAAGACATAAAGACATAAAAATTACTATAAATTACAAAATAAATAATTTGTGCAAAAGAGGAATAACAAGGTAGTGTTCATGGGTTCAAGGACCGTTCAGAAATCTGATGGTGGAGGGGAAGAAGCTGTTCCTGAATCATTGAGTATGGGTCTTCAGGCTCCTGTACCTCCTCTCCAACAACAGTAACGAGAAGAGGACATGCCCTGGGTAGTGACGATCCTCAATGATAGATGTTGTCTTCTTGAGACACCACCTCTTGAAGATGTCCTCGATGGGGGGAGGGTTGTGTCCATGAGCTGGCTGAGTCTACAACCTTCTGCAGCTTCATTCGATCTTGTGTATTGTAACCCTTTTAAAATAGTGCCCTTCAATTTATTTTGTCTCTTCTCATTTATTTCCTACCAAAGTGTAACTCTGCATTAAATTTCATCTGCCACCTCTTTGCCCCTTCCATATTTCCTTGGAGACTATTATTAAGCTCCTCACAGATCATTATGCCTTGATGGTCTGTGTCTTCTGAAGAGCTGAATATTAAAACAAAAACTTTTTAAAAACTTTATTTATACAGCACGGTAACAGGCCCTTCTGGCCCAATGAGCCCGCGCTGCCCAACTACACCCATGTTAATCTACTAACCTGTACATATTTGGAATGTGGGAGGAAACCAGAGCACCCGGAGGAAACCCACACAGTCACAGGGAGAACATACAAACTCCTTACAGACAGTGGCGGGAATTGAACCCCAATCGCTGGCCCTGTAATAATGTTGTGCTAACCACTATGCTACCATGCTGCCCCATGGTATTTTGCCTTGTATATGAAAATAAGTGACAAGAAAGCAATGGACCCACACAGAATCCTGGAGAACTGCACGATACACAGCCCTCCAGATGGAGAAACAACTTTTCACTGGTTTTCTCTGTTCCTTGTTACTTAACCAACTTTATATGCATGCTACCACAACCCTTTTTTATAATGTGACCTTCAATTCTGATGGCATGCACTTCATCCAATGCTTTTTTGAAAATCCATACATTCCACATCAACCACATGTCCCTTGTCAACACTCTTACATCATCAAAAATCTTCTATCAAATTAGTTGGATGTGATTTGCCTTCAACAAATCCATTTTATAATCAAACCATACTTAGCCAAGTCATTGTTGTTCCTGTCTCTGTTATTGTTTTTAGAGTGTTCTCCAGCGCTGAGTTTAAACTGAATGGTTTGTAGTTATTGGATTTAACTTTACACTCGCTTTTGAACAAATGTGTAGCATTTACAATTTTCCAGCCCGACAACATTTGGAAGATTATGACCAGGACCTTAAAATTTTCAACCTTATTCCGCTTAGCAAACTACAATGCATCCAATCTGGACCAGATGACTCATCCACATCAATCTGGCTATTCCAGTACCTTCAAGATTTTAAATAACTCTGCAAGATTTCCTTAAAACCTTCTCTGTTCCAGGTAATCAATTATTAGCCCATCCAGAACCTCGTGAATGGATTTCCTTTTCAGTGATAGAACAACTCTGCCTCTTCTCCAAAATGATGGTTGCAGGGTAGAATTCAACTCAATGGACCAGTAGTTAGAATTATGTACCATTGCTTTAGCAACATAAGTTCAAACCTCACCTCGATAGCAGGGGAATTTTCATTCACATAACTAAACTTGGGAGCATAAGTTGGGAACAGATGTTCTCAGGGAAATGTACAGCAGAAATGTGAAGGTAGTTTCGGGACCACTTGCATGGGGTTCTGGATAGGTTTGTCCCACTGAGACAGGGAAAGGTTGGCAGGGTAAAGGAAACATGGTTGACAGGAGAGGAGAAACATTTAGTCCAGAGGAAGAAGGAAGCATACTTAAGGTTTAGAAAGCAAAAATCAGATAGGGCTCTTGAGAATTATAAGGTAGCTAGGAAGGAGTTTAAGAAGGGACTCAGGAGAGCTAGAAGGGGACATGAGAAGGCTTTGGTGAGTAGGATTAAGGAAAATCCCAAGGCATTCGACACATACATGAAGAACAGGAGGATGATTAGAGTGATGGTAGGACCGCTCAGGGATAAAGGGGGAAACATGTGCCTGGAGGCAGAAGAGTTAGGGGCGGTCCTTAATGAATACTTTGCTTCAGTGTTCACTAAGGAGAGGGACCTTGACGAATGTGAGGTCAGCATAGAAAAGGCTAATATGTTGGAGCATGTTGAGGTTAAGAAAAATGTGTGGTAAAAAGGTAAACTTGTTGAGAACAACTGTCAGGAGAAGGACACAGAAGCATGGCGATTGTGCAGTGGTTAAAGTACTGAAGTACTCATTCAAAGGGCAACCCTCACATCTCAGTTCAAATCCCACCGTGTTACCTGTGGAACTTAAACTCAGATCATATTACACAAAGCAATTCAGGGGAGATGATATGGGAACACTGATCTTAGTAATGATGACCACCGAAAATAAAGTACTGGATTGTGGTGAAAACCCGTTTGGTTCACTCTGTAGTTCAGGGGAGGAAATCTGCCATTCTTACTGGTCTGGTTTATATGTGACTCCAGACCTACTCCATGGGGTTGTCTGTTAAATTTCCTCTGAAATGTCTAAGCAAGCCACAATTCAAGAACAATTAAGGATGGTTATTAAATACTGACCTTGCATGTGTGCACAGATACTGAAAAAATGAATTTAAAAATGAGGAATTAAAGGAAACATAACTGGCAAAGGTTATTCAGTGCAGGACTAATCAAATTAACTCTCTGTACTTCAACAACTAAATGACTTTCCTACAATTGAACAAAAAGTACCATTGTTCTTTGGTGCTACATTTATAGGGTATAATAGCTTACAGGTTTATGTGGAGCTTTCTCATATCATTGAAATATTAAAATATGGCCAACTGCAGATTCCGTAACTCTGAAATAAAAAACAAAAAATGCCAGAAATACTCAGCAGGTGAAGCTACAGTTATGGAAAGTGAAACAGAGTCAATGTTCCAAGTGGAAGACCCATCATCAGTTCTTTCCTCAGTTGCTGCCTGACCTGCTGAGTGCTTGCAGCATTTTCTGTTTTTATTTTTGTGAGGCAGTTTGACGAATTGTAGCATGATTCAGAACTCTATGCAAAACCCTCAATTATTCTTAGAAAAAGATGCCTGCCTGTGTAGGTAGAAGGAATAATATGAGTCACTGAATAGTGGAAAAAATCCTCATTTGTATTACACTGGAAAATGCAATCACCGCAGTGCCAGGAAAAGTGTTTTACTTCTCTCACTGTTAAAAGATTAGAAAGAACCAACTTATCGTTAGTATCAGAACATGTGTTTTTACGACCAGACACAACATCTTTTTGCAATAAAATGTCATATTTTCCAAATGATCTGCAGGCAGAACTTTTATTTGTTTTTCCTTTTATTGCAGTGTTTTGTAAAAGCATGAATTTTCCTAAGTGTTTAATGGATGTGGACTGACTATTTTCTTCTATAAGTGATAATGGCTGTTACAATAACTGTGTGTCTGCTTCCAATGACTATCTCTATTAAATATGGTTTTATTCATCAACTATTCGTGAGCTTGAAACAGAAATCCTATTTCAACTTGAAAAAAATTAAAATCACGTCAGACGAGAAGCATGGAACAAGACCTAGATTGCAATGTACCAACACTCACCATAGAACTTCTACCTTAAGGAAGTTACCCTTCACACGCGAATAATGATAATTCGAGCCATAAGTTATCAGTAAGAAACCTCAGGAAAATATCAGAGGATATAATACATTGTGTGAAAAAATTCATCTGATGCTAGAACAATTATTAATAATTGGTAATAATTTAATTACCACAAATTCCACACATCTTTTTGGTGTCCATGGGAGTAATGTGGAAAGGCAATAGCAACAAATAAGCTTGAAGATGCTTGTAGAAAAGCATCACCTATGATGCTTGAAGATGCTTGTAGAAAAGCTTGAAGTACAGGAATTCAGGATAGTTACTTTGAGTGCTCTGCAATTCGATGGACAAACTCACAAAATTTCTCAACAGACATTTATGAAAAAAATAACATTTGTGGCACCATTTTTATGCATCCAGAAGCTATGTACTTCTTTTAATTATAATTCAGTTTTATTTTACGAGGTGCAGAATTCCACACTTGCGTGCCCCTATCTAGCATTCAACCTGAATGCATTCCCCAAACTAGACACTGAAAAAAATTATAGTCTTTCATAATTAAACAGCTTGAAAAAAAATGCTGATAACATGATACCTTCACTCAAATGGAAAATGTGAAATAGGTCTCTTTGAGTGCAGATCTCCATTCTGCACAAAACTTGTTCTGTGTATGAAACTACGCTGGGAAAATCTTGTCTCAGCCATGTAACAGTCAAGAACCACAGCCTTTTTAAGTTGCACTGAGATGGTCTGAGTGAAAAATACTAATGTGAGCCCACAGACTCACACCTTGAATGAAACTAAAATGCATTATAGTTGAAGATGAATTGCATTATGTTATATAATGTTTCCATGATACAATGCACTAAAATAAACTAGTGAATATCAAGTAAGTTTACAATGCGATACTAATCATGCTGACATTCTAAAGCATGGAACAAAGGTATCTAATTTCTACGTCGGATATTATTCCATATTCACCACCAAATAAATGTGACTTTAAACATTCAGCTACAGGTAAACAGAAATGATTTTGCTTTGCATCCTTAGGTATTACATTTTTAGAGCAAAATGAGCAAACACAATAAAATTGTTTTATTTTGCTGAATATCAAACAGAGCTTAGGCTTTCAAAGAGGGTTAGGAAAATTTAACAAACTTTTCAGGGATCTTGATAGGATTCACGTCAACATTCAGTGGAAGTTAGTCTTTGGCCCTCATGTTAAAGAGGTGTCAGTGACTGTTGTTCAAATGTTGTTCAAAGTCCCCTGCACAGTTTTGCTACCATTGACTTCCACAGAACTGAATACCGGGAAGTGAATGTAACTTGGGGCGATGGGTGTTGCCGTGTGAGGGATGAATGCTTTTACACAAACAAAGATGAGTTCCTCTAATTTTATGCCTTCTATGTCAAACCCTATGGCTGAGAAGATCCCTTTATAATCTCAGATAAATTTCTTCACTGTCCACTATCCCACCCAGTTTAGTATCATCTGTAAACTTACTGACCATGCCACCTGCACTCTCATCCAAATTAAACCATAGAACCATAGAACCATGGAACAGTACGGCACAATACAGGCCCTTCGGCCCACCATTTTGTGCCGAACTTCAAACCACGCCTAAGACTATCTAACCCCTTCCTCCCACATATCTCTCGATTTTAAATTCCTCCATATGCTTATCTAACAATCTCTTGAATTTGATCAATGTACCTTCCTCCACCACCACCCCAGGCAGTGCATTCCATGCCCCAACAACTCTCTGGGTAAAAAACCTCCCTCTGATATCTCTCTTGAACTTTCCACCCATTACTTTAAAGCAATGCCCTCTTGTATTGAGCATTGGTGCCCTGGGAAATAGGCGCTGGCTGTCTACTCTGTCTATTCCTCTTAATATTTTGTACACCTCTATCATGTCTCCCCTCATCCTCCTTCTCTCCAAAGAGTAAAGCCCTAGCTCCCTTACTCTCTCCTCATAATCCATACTCTCCAAACCAGGCAGCATCCTGGTAAATCTCCTCTGAACCCTTTCCAACGCTTCCACATCCTTCCTATAATGAGGCGACCAGAACTGGACACAGTACTCCAAGTGTGGTCTAACCAGAGTTTTGTAGACAGAAGACAGAAGCATACAGGTAACTCAGGCACAATGGTGAAGACAGAGAGGTAGAGACATTTAGGGAAGGAATTCCAGGAATTAGTGGCTTGGAACTGAGCAATTTCATCCAAGGATATGCAGGAGGCCAGAGATGAAGTATTCCTTTGTTTTCTGAAGATGGTAAGGAAAGGAAATATTACAAGGGGATTTGGAAATGAGTTCAGAATTTGAGCTGTCAGGTAACTATGATATAAAGATATATTATAGTGTCAAGCAGAATTCAATTTTTTAATTCTACTCCATACATTGTCATATACAGGTGGTGATATCTCTTATTAACTGATGTGTGAACTTGTCTGTCCTTATTTTCTTAAAGTATTGAGATTATAATTTCACCTCCACTTGAATTACACTTCCCAAATTGCTGCCACAAAAATAGTAAACCTTAATTGCTGCTTTTATGGTTCTTCTGCAAGGATAATTGCCTCCTGTTTGACGTGTAATGGGATACAAAGTATTGTTCTCCTCTACCTTGTATAACAGCAGAGATCAGTCCATGATTCCAGTAGTGGGAGAGTCTAGGACCAGAGGGCACAGCCTCAGAATGGAAGGACGTCCCTTTAGAACAGAGCTGACGAGGAATTTCTTCAGCCAGGGGGTGATGAATCTGTGGAATTTGTTGCCACAGATGGCTGTGGAGGCCAAGTCATTGGTTATATTTAAATCAGAGGTTGATAGGTTCTTGATTGGTAAGGACCTCAAAGGTTATGGGGAGTAGGCAGGAGAATGGGGTTGAGGGAAAAATAAATCAGCCATGATCGAATGGCGGAGCAGACTTGATGGGCTAAATGGCCTAATTCTGCTCCTATGTCTTATGGTCTTACGCCCAATCAGAGTTGGCAGTGAACCTTGAGAGTTGTGGTAGTATAGTGGTTAACCGGTTTATTATTCTAAATACCTGGGTTATCAATCCAGCAATGTAAATCAAGTCATATTTCAGCAACTGAGGAATTTTAATTCATGACATTGCATTACCATGGGGAAAATAAAAGTTTAGCATTAGCTAGGCTGATCATGAAACTATTCATATTGTTGTCTGAATGACGTGTGACTTTAGACCCACAACAAGTCACTTTTCAGAGACAATTTCTCTGCTCCAATTTTTAGGGGCCGATGTGTTTTGAGTGCAAAATGGAAGAGTGGCACTTCAAGGAGTGTAGAGTCAAGGAGGTTTAACTATTCCATCTCTGACTTGTGAGTGATTGATTCTTACCCTTGCATTTGCAGTTGAGAAGACTGTAAAAGTCCAAAATCTGCAGCAAAGGGAAGGAACCAAGACTAATAAAAAGAAAGACAACATTCAGAGAGTTCTACTGACAATAGAAAATTAAAGTGTACTTAAGAACTCTTGAATCATTCTATTTTTCAATTTGTAGATATTTATATACCTTCTACCTAGTTTATGTTTTGAGAAACTGTTTGTCCAGATAGAGAAAAGGAGATGGTTCAGGTTTCCCACTGCCTTGTTGATGACATATTGCACATTCCTCTCGGTTATCTGGAGATGAAGAATAACTAAGAACCTCAATAGATTATTATTCAGGGGAGGAAGTTGTAATACAAAACAATTCTACAGTTTCAATAAGTTACACATCATGAATTGAGATGTGTTGATTTGCCATCTTAATATACAGTGGCTTGGAACAGGAGCTGATAAATTAGTAGAATTACAAGACTTGTTAAGATTTAAGAAGACTTTCGACATATTAGGTCTTTACTTTCCAAAATACGTGTCATCCCATACCATCATACCATCACCTAAAGGTCTTCTAATTGAGTCTTATATCAAACATCAAGTCCACCGGAGCTCTGGTACAACCTTTGATTATTCTCTCTGAGAAGGATGTTATTAAGCTAGAGCAGATGCAGAAAAGATATACAAGGATGTTGCTGGGACTAGAGGGCTTGAGTTATGAGGAGTGACTGGACACTTGATGATCATGGCCCCCATATTTAGATCGAAGTCATTGCTATATATACTGCAAACAGTCCTGTGGAATCCCACTGGCTTCTCAAAAACATCCATCAACCCTCACCCTCTGCTTCCTACCACGAAGGATGTTTGGATCCAATTTGCAACTCTCCCTTGGATCCCCAGGGCTTTCACTTTTTTGACCAACCTACCACGTAGGATTTTGTCAAAGTCCATGTAGACTGCATCAAATGCACCACCCTCATTGGCACTCCACAAAAAAAATTAGTCAGTCATGATCTTTTCTTAAATCGATCCTGATTTCTTTTTCCAATATTGGTTTAGAGAACCAAGGGTGTTTATGCATGACACATAACAAAATTCAGCATGCGGGTACAAGAAATTAAGAAAGCAGATAGTTTATTGACCTTTATTCCTGGGAGTTTGAGTTTAAAAATAGAGAAATATTATTACTATTATACAAGTTTTTGGTGAGGCCACATATGGGACACTTCTTTGGGACAGTTTTCGTCCACTTATTTAAGAAAGGACACAGGAGGCAGTCCAGAAGAAATCCCACAAAACCAGTTTCTGGGAGATTTTGGGACATCAAGCACATTATTTTGTTACTAGTTCTAGCAGCCTAGCTGAAATAACCACCACCTGAACTTCCAATACAAAATATCATTGGGATTACTCTGTGCAGATTCAAATGTACAGCTTGGCCAGTGATAAACATTAACATTTAATGAATATGAAATAAAAGTACAATAGCAAAGACTGTGGCACATATGTGTTAATCTGTCACAGTTTGTCCGGTATATCTCTTTGATGAATATAATAACCTCAATGATTAATTGTGATGGGTTTTCCTTTTCATAAAGCATTAACGCACACTGGATGGGAAGTGAGCTGCTTGAAAAGTGAAAGGGGATTTTAGCCAATGTGCAGATCTCAACCTTCCTACAGAGCTGCAAAGTGTAACCACAAGCCAGGCATACGTCCAGTGTTCAACTTCACCACAAAGCATTTTTATTGGTAGACGCATCAAGTTCCCTACCAGGCACTTATGACCCTGACTTTCTCGTGGAGCCTGGTAGAAGAATGTTAACCCTTTGGACTCTTTGCTCAGAAAAAAAAACTAAGGTAACAAATAGAGACACAAAGGACTGCAGATGCTGGAATCTGGAGCAACAAACAAACTGCTGGAGGAACTCGATGGGTTAAGCAGCATCTGTGGGGGGAAAGGGATGGTTTACGTTTCGGGTCATGATTTTTCATCAGGATTGGCAACAAAACCTAGCTCCTGGCTGGGTCACCGACATGTAGCTTATTGTATTGTTGCCACTTAACCAAACAGAGAATATGCAACTAGCACAGCGATTGGTCCCTGCATTCTTAATTGCATCAAGAACATTGCCTTGTAATCCATCCAGTGTTGGAAGCACGGAAATTACCGACATCCAGCTAGTACGAGGTTCTCTGCCTCTGACATTCTTTGGAATAAATTCACTGGGACTATGTAGAATATTTAGGGATGGATTTTGAGATAAATAACAATGCTATGGTACATATCTGGTAGGTAAGTGTTTAACACATGCAAAGTGCTAAAGGAACTCAGCAGGTCAGGCAGCATCTATGGAGGGAAATAAACAGTCAACGTTTTGGGTCAAAATCCTTCATCAGGACTGGAAAGGAAGAGGGCAGAAGCCGGAATAAGAAGGTTGGGTGAGGGGGAGGAGCACGCACAGGCGGGTGATGGGTGAATCCAGGTGAGGGGGGGAAGGTAGGTGGGTGGGGGAGGAGGGAGATGTAAGAAGCTGAGAGGTGGTAGGTAGAAGAGTCAAAGGGCTGAAGAAGAAAGAATCCAGTAGGAGAGGGCAGTGGACCATGGAATAAAGGGAAGGGGGGGGAATAGATGGGTAGATCATGAGGGTGGGGGGAATGGGAAAGAGGAGGTGTGGGGGGGCCACAGGAATAAGGGAAGACAAAGGAAGAGGGGGGAATGAGAAATAGGGGGAGAAGAAGTGAGGGGTTACCGGAAGTTCGAGAAATCGATGTTGAGGCTGTCAGGTTGGAGACTCGCAAGGCGGAATATGAGGCGTTGTTCCTCCAACCTGTGTCTGGCCTCAAGGTGGCAGGAGAGGAGAACGTGGATAGACACGTCAGTATGGGAATGGGATGTAGAATTGAAGTGGCTGGCCACCAGGAGATCCTTGTTTTTGCAGTGGACCCTGCCCTTCTGCTGTCACACTACCTGTCCATGGGATCCTTCCCATCTCTGCCCCTCACTCTGTTCAACCCCCCCCCCCAATGTCTCTACTCCTTTCACTGAGTTTATCTTGTCTTGAGTTCATCATTACTCCTGCATTCCTCCCAACTAGAGTTTAACGTAGATCATAGAACATTACAGCACAGTGCAGGCCCTTCGGCCCACAACGTTGTGCCAACATTTTATTCTGCTCTAAGTTCTATCTAACCCTTCCCTCCCACATAGCCCTCCATTTCTCTATCATTCATGTGGCTATCATGAGGTGACCAGAACTGAAGACAATACTCCAAGTGTGGTCTAACCAGAGTTCTATAGAGCTTAACTCTTGAACTCTTGAACTCAGTACCCTGACTAATGAAGGCCAACATATCATACGCCTTCTTAACAAGCCCATTGACCTGTGTGGCACCCTTGAGGGATCTGTGGACATGGACCCCAAGATCCCTCTGTTCCTCCACACTGCTGAGAATCCTGCCATTAACCTTGAATTCTGCCTTCAAATTCTATCTCTTGAAGTGTATCACTTCACACTTCTCTGGGTTGAATTCCATCTGCTGCTTCTCAGCCCAGCTCTGCATTCCATCGATATCCTATTGTAATCTACTGCAATCTTCTAGACAAAAGGTTTTGATCCTTGCCCAGAAGTCTCTCCTATAACGAATTCCTTTCTCTTCACCACCTCATTCTTGGCTCTAAATTAGCTTAAAAGATGTTGATTTCTGACACATTACAGCTCAAATGAAACCTTGTTTTGCTCCTCACAAATATTGGCTGAGTGTTTCCAACATTTTGGCAATCAACCTCAGATTCTAATTTCCTTAAGTGTTCTGCTTTTATTTTCTGCAGTAATTTATGGAAATTCCTCAATAACAATATGATGGATGCAACGTGCAGCTTGAATTTTCAGTCCATTTTATGTACCTCCATATTAGTGGACTGTAAGTAATGTATATGAAAAAAAATGCAGATGCTGGAAATCTGAAATTAAAAACAGAAAATGCTGGAAATAGTCAGTAGGTCAGGCTGCATCTGTGGAGAGGGAAATAAAGTTAATGCTTAAGGTTGAAGACTCATTGTCAGAAAGAAAATTTTTAAAACATGCAGAAAATTCTGAAGAATTTGGCAGGTCAGGCAGCATCTGCGCAAAGAAAATCAAGGTTAACACTTTTGGCTGAACACTCCATCATGAATGAAAATCGAAAAGCAGCGTATGTGTTGAAATGGATACTCAGTGATCTGATTCTGCCACATTATATGGGAGATGTGCTGCTATCTCTTTCATCCTTTAAGAACTTTGATGTTAAAATCCCATCTTCTGCTGTGTAATGTCTCTGACGCACTGTACAGCTAACTTTTGTCCTCACAATAATATGTGGTCAATTGAGTCACTCGGCTGGAGGAGCAGTACTCCATGGGTATATTTTTTTCTTCCGTGGAAAACTAGAAATGTGCAGCTTTGAATGAGGCCATTCAGCCCATTGCATATACCCTGACCACGACTAACTTTGGCGAATCCCACTCTGGTAGCCCTGAGTCCATAGTCTTGCATCTGACACGTTTCAAGTGGTTTGAAACCTAGCTTCCAGACCTGATCTTAGTCAATCATCTGGAACTTTTTAAAAAAGACTAATTATTATAATGATGACCACAAAACTACAGGATGGTTGTAAGAGACCACCTGGTTTACAAATGTTCACGGGGAGAGAATCTAAACCACTCAGATTAAGGACTGGGTATAAATGCTGGCCTTAATACACAAATCCTGGAAAAATAAGTAAAACAAACACAAGATGTATTTAAGTGATTAATATTAAAGATTATCATAACAGAGAGATGTGTGTAATTATAAAGTGCAGGGGGGTGGTCTACACTTCAAACTACAAGAAGGAACTGTCACTGAGTATCTTTCAAGAGCTCACCTGTTATAACCACTTAAGCATGGTGAACCACAATAAGAAAAAATCAGTTAGAATTTTACAGTGACTTAGCTGAAGGCGCTGTAAACGTAATGGAGAAACTCCATTTTATTGGTGGTTTTGCAGTCACAAACTTGGATGCCGAACTTTGGAAAGCTCGTTCAGACGCCTGTAAGGTCTGATCTATTCATAGTACATGCAGAAGTTCTTTAATGGGTTTGAGTACCATCCGCCTCCGCCTATCCCCACCCCCGCACCTCTAGCACCCATGCAGTATTAGCGGTGTGGAAGAGAAGCATGGTGCTGCAGCTAGTAGGGCCACTGCCTGAGAAAGAGGCGATACAGGTTCAATCCTGACCTCCGGTGCTGTCCGTGGGGAGTTTGCATGTTCTCCCTGTGGCCATGTAGGTAGGAGTTGACGTGAAGGAGAGGAGAGTAGGATTTGTGTCAAGTTAGTGTTGATAGATCAAAAATCAGTCTGCTGGAGGAACTCAGAAGGTCGGTGGAGGGAGAGGAATTGTCGGTGGTTCAGGGTCACGAACCTGCATCAGGAGAAGGGAGGATGGCCAATATAGAAGGGGAGGGGTGAGACAGGGGCCAGAGGTGACTGGTGGACCAAGGAAGGGTGAGAAATGGAGCCAGTAGGGAGACAGGTGGGTGGTAGGTAGAAGCAGATGAGGGAAAAGGGGTAAAAGAGGGGGTGGGGTAGATGGGAGCCAGGAGGAGAGAGGGACTGGAGGCCGATGAGCAGGGACACAAAGGCTACATGTGCTGGAATCTGACAAGGAAGGAATGTGATAATGGGAACCACAAGGGGAAAGGTGAAGGGCAAATGGAACCAAATGGGGGAGTGTGTGGGTGGTAGGTGGATGGACCCAGGACGGGGAGGAGAAGGGGGATGAAACTGGGTCATCGGACTTTGGAGCTGAGGTATGGGAAAGGAAAAAAAAAATGAAATTGGAATTGGTTTGTTATTGTCACTCGTACTGAGGTACAGTGAAAAACTTGTCTTGCATACCGTCCATACAGATCAATTCATGACACAGTGCATTGAGGTAGTACAGGGTAAAAACAATAACAGAATACAGAATAAAGTATCACAGCTACAGAGAAAGTGCAGTGCAGGCAGACAATAAGGTACAAGGTCATAATGAGGTAAATCGTGAGGTCAAGAGTCCATCTTATTGTACTAGGGAACCATTTGGCTTATTAACTCTCCGCCAGCCCATCGTAGCAAACCCCATTCACCCCTAACGTCTCACAACTCTGCAAATTTCTCACATGCCTATACAATTCCCTTCTAAAGGCACTGATTGGCTCTGTTTGCAACTTCATCGCAAGCAGTGAATTCTTGATAATTGCTCCCTGAGCTGAAAAGCTCCTCCTCATGTTCCCCATCCATCAATGGGAACAGCTGTCCCCGAACTTCTATTAGACTTGCTCCAGAGGAGAAATTGAACAGACTAGGACGTACTCCATGGAAGAATGACAGGAGAGCTCACTGAAATTTACAACCTTCTTACTCGGATCGATAGGCCGGATATTCCCCCAGTTGAAGAATCTTAAGCTAGGGGTCACAGTCTCAGAATAAGGGTCAGTTTTCAGAACTCTGATCTGGTAAAGTTTCTTCCTTCAGAGGGGAATGAACCTTCGGGATGCTGTAATATGGAAGACTGTGGAGGCTCAGCTGTTGACTCCATTCAAAGCAGAGATTAGAAGATGTCTGGGCATTAAGGTAATCAAATGATGTGGGGATAACTGAGAAAAATGGCACTGAGGCAGAAGATCAGCCTTGACCTTGATGAATGGCAGAGCACACTCAAAGGGCCAGATGACTCAATCCTACTGCTTCATATGTTTTCATGTTCTACTCTATCTAAACCAGGGATAATGTTGTGCACCAAACCCTCTCTCAAGCAACAAACAATCTACTGGAGGAAATCAGATACAACCCGCTGAGTTCCTCCAGTAGATTGTTTGATGCTCCTTCTTTCAGCATCTGCAGTTTTGTGTCTCCAAAGCCTCTCTCAACCTTCTTTGTACCCAAGAGGACACCTTTTTCTAAACTGTGGTGATTAGGATTGAACCAAATGATTGAAACAGTGTTGGAGTCAGAGTTGGGGTTAAACGTCTATCGAGTCATAGGGTGATATAGCCCTTCAAACCACAAAATCTATGTCAACCATCAAGCACCCACCTACACTAAACCTGCACCAGTTCAATTTTACTCTTCCCACATTCCTGTCAACAGCCACACTTCCCCACCCCCACCCCCATTCTACCACTCAGCTACACTCTAGGAGCAATCTACCAATTAATCTACCAGCCCACATATTCTTTGGAATGCAGGAGGAAACTGGAGGAGACCCACACAGTCAGAGGGAGAGAGTGCAAACTCCACACAGGTAACACCAGAGGTCAGGATTGAACCTGGCTCATCGGACATGTGAGGCAACAGTTCTACCAGTTGCACCACCGTACTAGTCCAGCTTCACTGTTTGCCTCACCAGCTAGTCTCTCAACAAAGGTCTGCCATTCTCAAGAATTTATACACGTGTCTCTCTGTTCCTTCACACTGTTAGAACTGGGCTGTTCACACTATTATATTGTCTCCTCTTTCTGACGACACACAGCACTTTGCACTCCTCTGTATTAATTTATCTGTCTTTTCAACCAGCTTATCCATGTCTTTTTGCAGTACGTTCCTACAGCCCTGCTGAGATGCTCTGTGCTGAGCATGAGCGAGTTAACCAAGCTTTTTTAATGTGGTTTGTTGGGTGTGATAATTACTATCTTACTTGTGGCATCTAGTGGCAAAATATTAACACTGCATCAGCCTTTCAGTGACTCGAATGAGGGGCTTCCCTTATATTCTTCCAATGGCTCGAGGTGAAATATAAGCTGGGTAATTTTGACTGCAGGAGACAGGACAGGATCTAGCAGGATAAATGCATGATTAAGAACATGGGAGAGCATTATAACCTAGAAAGTGGTAGATTTTCAAAATGCATTATATCTGAAATGTGATCCATAGATTTAGGAAATGTTCACTTCAAACAAAGCCCCGTGTTGTCCACGTAACACAGAGCAGATTATTTCTAAGTCTTTCAGAGAAATTCATTTTCCTTATCATCATTTGTGTGTCTTCTTTTGCCTTAAAGATTTGCTTAACAAGGATTAGTTACAAGCACTTCTTTATATTGTAATTAAGCAGGGTTTTCAGAGGTTGTTGGTGATGGGACACCAAAAATGACAGGACTAACTATACAGTTGGACCAAGCAGGTGTCCTTTAATCCCATTTCTAAATTCAGTGGAGGTCAGGATGAATTGAACTAAATGTATCCCCAGGGCTGCACAGAGCTTTTCTCGACCATGGTGTTTAATATTTACATGCCATATATATGTAGTGTGATATTACGAGACTTGGGGATCTGTCTTATAAACAGGCTTTCAGTAACCTAAACACAAGAGATTCTGCAGATGCTGGAAAAGTATTGGTATTGGTATTGGTTTATTATCACTTGTACCAAGGTACAGTAAAAACTTGTCTTGCATACCGTTCATACAGATCAATTCATTACACAGTGCATTGAGGTAGTACAGAGTGCAATGAGGTAGTACAGGGTAAAAACAATAACAGAATAAAATGTCACAGCTACAGGGAAGTGCATTGCAGGTAGACAATAAGGTGCAAGGTCAAACAAGGTAGATCGTGAGGTCAAGAGTCCACCTGATCGTATAAGAGAACCGTTCAATAGTCTTATCACTGTGGGATAGAAGCTGTCCTTGAGCCTGGTGGTATGTGCCCTCAGGCTCCTGTATCTTCTACCTGATGGAAGAGAAGAGAAGAGAGAATGACCCGGGTGCGTGGGGTCTTTGATTGTGCTGGCTGCTTCGCCAAGGCAGTGAGAGGTATAGTCCATGGAGGGGAGGCTGGTTTCTGTGATGCGCTGGGCTGCGTCCACAACTCTCCGCAGTTTCTCACAGTCCTGGGCAGAGCAGTTGCCATACCAAGCCGTGATGCATCCAGATAGCATGCTTTCTAAGTAGCTTCGGACATTATGACATTGAAACAACGTACTTGGCCTAACCAATCCATGGTAGTGCTTTTGCTCTGCTTGAACCACCTTGCATCTTTTCTCATCTAAATCTGTGACTCTATCAGGAGAGTGTTGAGAGCATTTTACTCACTCATTGGTTCTGCAACTCACGACCTAAAGGGTGATGGAGGCGGAAGCTCTCGTCACCTTTGAAAATTACTTGCATGTTCCAGAACCTAAAAGCCTGCAGACCTAGAGTTTGGAACCGAGATTAGTCTGGATAATGGAGACTGCAGATGCTGGACTCCAGAGCAACAAACAATCTGCTGGAGGAACTCAGCAGGTTGAGCAGCATCTGCGGGGGGGGGGGGGGGGGGGGGGGGGGGGGGAGGAACTGTTGACATTTCGGGTCAAGACCCTGCAACGGGGCTGAGAGTGGAGAGGAAAAGTAGCCAATATAAAGAGGAGAGGGCGAAGAGTGAGATAGGGGTTGGTAGGTGATAGGTGGACCAAGGAAAGGTGAAGGATGATTGGCAGATGGAGGCAGGTGGGGGAAAAGGTGGAGATGGAGGCTAGAGAGTGACAAGTGGGAACAAAAAATCTAGATAATTGTTTCTTTCAGCTGCCAAGTGCTTGACTGGATGAATGACATCCTGTGTTGTATTCTACGATTTATTTAGTTCTGCCTCCTGATTCTCACAATCTTCATTTGGGCTATCTTTGACACAAGCAAGACACAAGAGACTGCAGACGTTGGAATCCGGAGCAACAAGCAATCTGCTGGAAGAACTCAGCCGAGCAACATCTGTGGGAAGAAAGGAACTGTCAGCATTTCGGGTCGAAGGCCTGCATCATCGTAGCAAAAGTGGTCCAGTTTATGTCTCTTTCACGACAGGAAGGATTGAGAGCCGCTTTTCCTTTTGTGTGTGGGCCAGCCACTGAGTGACTTGACCAAGTGTCCCAGGAGGACTGAGGGGATTCTGATGATGTCACCACTTTAGTGGAACAACTGACGGCACTGATGGGTTTGAAATGAATCTGAATCCCAGAAGAATGAATTTTCTATGATGCTGTGAATCAGGCTTCTTTCACTGGGTATAGAGTTACACCCTAAATCTGCCAAGGCCAAGTTCAGACCAGACCTCTGATGCAGCACATGGGAAATAGTGAAAAAAATAACATTCATCCCATTTCGCTTTTAATAAAACAAAACAGAAAATTGTACCTGTTGCTCTTCTAGCTGCTGTTTTTCCAATCCAAACATATCAAAGTGAAAGGCGCATTTCTGTTGACATTAAATATCTAAAAGATTCCAATACTTAATAAAATGCTGTTCTCAGAATTAAAATGGACAAAAATGAGTGTCCAGATTTTCCCTGCACCTCTAATGAGATTAAGCAATTAATTTTAAACACGTTTATGCAACTTTAAAACAGATGATAAAGGGATTTCATATTAATGGAGCTGAATGCTAATTTCCATGCAGTGAAGCTGCAAAACATTAATCATTTCCTTTCAGAGAATAAATAACTGGTAATGCAGTAGTGAATCTGGGGCCAAATACCATTTTAGTTACTTATTTAAATATTTGTTAGATATTCAGCAACAATAACCAGTTGTATTTGTATATTGCCTTTAATGTAGCAAAACGGTTTCAGGCATTTCTCAAGTATCTCATCAAACAAAATTTCACACTCAACCACAAAAGGAGATATTAAGATTGAGGAGCAAAAGCTCGGTCAAAGAGGCAGATTTTAACAAACATCTTAAAAAAACAGAGAGAGATGGAAAGATTGAGGTAAGTCATTTTAGCATTTGGACCCTGGCCATTGAAGGCAAGGCTGCTAATAGTGAAGTAACTACTTTCTGGGATGAACATAAGGTTGGAATTGGAGGAGTGCAGGGATCTCATTGTCAAGCTGGAGGAGATGACAGGGGTAAGGAAGGGTAAGGCTCGTGGGAGTGGGGTGTAAGGTGGTTACAAACAAAAAGGTGAAAAGACAATAATCATTCCAATCAACTCATAACATTTGCATGTTTCAAAGAAATTTTCTGATCATTCTTTCTTTGTGGAACAATCTGCTTACACTAGAAATCAACTTGATTAATCTACCTCAACTGCTCAAGAGAAATGAATATCAAATGATTTTTATAAGTGCTAGCCAAATTTCAGTGGGAGTTTAAACTTTAAAGCTAATCAATAGACTTCATAATCACCTCAACGAATGCCTTCATAACATTGAAAGCCTTTAACTCTGATCTTATCCTTTTCCACTCCAATGGATATAACCCATGTAGAAAAGTCCTCTGGCATAACCATCATTGGTATCTACTGAGTGTAGTTGTGGAACTCCAGAGGATTTAATATTATTTCTCTATTGAACTATTTGAAACAGCATCCTGTACTCCAGTGGAGGCCTAATTATACACATTTTTCCTCAACAAAGTGAATTTTCACTGTATATCCCTTACTAATAAAGCCAGAATCGGCATTCAAATTTGAATCATTTTACGTCCCTCACATCTCCCAGGAAATAGTTTGGAAGAGACTCATTTATTACAGAGTAACAAAGAAATTATGATTGTTCAGTCCTGGTGCAGTGAAAAACTTGTCTTGCATACTGTTCATACAGATCAATTCATTACTACATTGAGGTAGTACAAGGTAAAAACAATAACAGAATACAGAGTGAAGTGTCACAGCTACAGGGAAGTGCATTGCAGGTAGACAATAAGGTGCAAGCTCATAACAAAGCAGATTGTGAGGTCAAGAGTCCACCTCATCATCACAGTAAATTTCAACCTGAAACATTGACAATTTCTTTCATCCCACAGATGCTGCTCGACCCGCTGAGTTCTTCCAGCTGATTGTTTGTTTCAACAAAGAAAGTATGCTTTTTTTTCCTCAGGAACACACAAAGCACTGGAGAAACTCAGTGGGCCAGGCAGCATCTATGGAGGGAAATGGACAGTTGACATCTCAACCCAAAACATTAACTGTCCATTTACCTCCACAGGTACTGCATGACCCGCTGAGTTCCTCCAACATTTTGTGTGTTGCTCCAGATTTCCAGCATCTGCAGTCTCTTGTGTCTTCATGATTCTTTTTTTCCTGTTGTTTTTTATCATTGTCACATTGCTGTTTGTGGGAGCTTGCTCTGCAAATTGTTGACTGTGTTTCCTTCATTACAAGAACAACTGTACTTTAAGGAGTAGTGGCTTCACTGGCTGAGAAGTGTCTTAGGATGTTGTGAGGTCATGAATGACATTGTATATGTTCAAGTGATCTCTCCTGCAATGGAATCTCTTCATGGTGGAAGGGGCAAGGTTGGAAACCTATGGCTTTCAGTACATGGACTGCACCATTATGAAATCGTGCAGATATTGTAAATTGTTCCCATATTCATCATAACTGGGTTTCACTCAAGGTGCTCATGGATTCCAACCATCAACTAGAACAAACCCACCCCTTCCGTCCTACTTACACAGTGCATATAATGGAGCAAACTATCCAAAAAAGTTCCACAAAAGCATTATTCAATAGAATTTTACAATGGGCCACATTGGGTGTTAACCAAGTGACCAAAATCTTGATCAAAGAAGTGGGCTGTAAGGAATATCTTAAACGAGGAAAGAGAAGCAGAGGAACAGAATCCAAAGCTTCCACTACTGGCAACTGAAGGAATGATTTCTGAATGGTCCAGAAACCCATGAACACTACCTTGTTATTCCTCTTTAGCATTATTTATTTATTTTTTGTAACTTAGAGTAATTTTTACATCTTGCACTGTACTGCTGCCACAAAACAACAAATTTCATGACATATGTCAGTGATAATAAACCTGATTTTGATTCTGATTCTGATTCTGGTTGCTGGCGCTAGACTGTACTCAAAGCAAGGCTTGAAGTGGAGCAGATGGTTCAGAGAATTATATGGATTAAGACCAACCTGGGAACGCTTCCATATACAGGCGGAAAATTGTTTTTGAATACAGGCATTACAAGGGAAGTCATTTGGTGACTGACTTTTAACTGTGCTCTGAATTAGCCTAACTAACCATTCACTTCCAAGAACATTAGGGATGGGCAATAAATTAGCCTGCACGGTAACTTCTACATCCTGCAAATGAACATAGAACATAGAACGTTACAGCACAGTGCAGGCCCTTCGGCCCACAATGTTGTGCCGACATTTTATCCTGCTCTAAGATCAATCTAACTCTTCCCTCCTACATAGCCATTCATTCATGTGGCTATCTAAGAGTCTCTTAAATGTCCCTAATGTATCTGACCCCACCACTTCTGCCGGCAGTGCGTTCCATGTACCCACCACTCTCTGTGTAAAAAACTTGCCCCTGACATCCCCCTTATACCTTCCTCCAATCACCTTAAAATTATGTCCCCTCGTGTTAGCCATTGTCGCCCTGGGAAAAAGTCTCTGACTCTCCACTCGATCTATGCCTCTTATCATCTTGTACACCTCTATCAAGTCACCTCTCATCCTCCTTCTCTCCAAGAGAAAATCCCTAGCTCACTCAACCTATCATCATAAGACATGTGGATAAAGAGAAACTCCCCTGCACCTTGGGAAACTTTCTCCCAGAAAATTGCTCCATTGAACCTCCCTTTCTTGCATCCAACCTATTTAATCATTCCCTTCCTTTCTCTTCCCTGTCCTTCTCATCTTTTTGCATTGCATCCTCCTTCCCTTCTGCAAAGCTCCCCTTTTATTTTTCCTCATAGAAGGATAATTGCAATTCGCTGCTGTTCTAAGAATGACAACCGGAGTACCATATTTTTATTCAATCATTGAAGTATCGCTGGAGAGGATAAAATTCATTGCCCATTCCTAATCATTCCCAGAGCTGATGGCCTTTTCAGAGAGCAGTGAAGTGTTAATCACATTGTCTCAAATTTCCCTGAAAGGCATTGGTAACCCAGATAGGCTTTTCTGACAATCAAGTATTTACAAGGCCACTACCACTAATAGGAGTTTTTTTTTTAATTGCAGCTTTATTTAATTAACTGAACTTAAATTCCTCAGATACCACAGCAGGATTCGAACTCAAGTCTCCAGATCATTAGTTGAAGCCTCCGGATTATGAGTCCAATAACATTACCACTATGCTACTGTGTCTTCTAAATTGGCAGGTAGCCCCTGTCCTGGAGCCAAGACAGTTCCTGAACTCATTCATTCCCATTTATGGGGACAGATGTGTTTAGTCTATTGAATCACACTCTGGGGCTGACAGCACCACTTACTCCATTTCTCAGTTACACTGCTCTCTTGAGCTTGTCATAACCAGGTCAGTCTCCGAGTTGCAGTGTACTTTAATCAGTCCTGTCAGCTGCCAGTGGCAGTCCCACTGCGGAGAGTCCCCTAACAAATGTGATGGGACAGTGTCGTCTTTCATTTCATGATTAAATCTGAGGAGACAGCAGCTGTTCTGTGGCAGTCTGAAATTCAGATGAAAGTATGAAATTATACAAGAAAATCCAGCCACTAATACACGTTGAGTCCAAGATTATTCAATGAATCAAACGACAACAGAACTATGTAATCCTCAAAAGAAAAGTTTTGCTGAACTGCATTTTATTGGTATTGGTATTGGTTTATTATTGTCACATGTACAGAAATAGAGTGAAAATCTTTTGTTTTGCTTGACAGACCATTCCATACATAATTACATTAAAGTAGTGAAAATGAAAACAGAATGCTGGATATAGTGTTACAGTTACAGAGAAAGTGCAGTGCAAGTAGACAAATAAAATGCAAGGGCCACGACGAGGTAAAAAAGCCTTTAGAGTGAAAGCCCTTTAAAGGAGAAGTCCATCCAATTGCTTTTTCTTGTTCAAATCCACTCCCACTTTTTCCAGGAACAATTAACCATCTCCCCTCCAGTTACGTCTGCCTGGTGAACATCAGAGGAAGAACTTTGGAAATTTAAGTCAACCTGAGAGTCCAGAGACTCTGGAATCCACGTTATGGACTGATAGACTGACAACCCTGAAGCCTCGTCTTCCAGCATCAGAATCAACTATCTTCATTTCAATGTTTGCATTTCTCGGTCACCTTATTACTTCAATTGCACTTTCATCTCGTTCTTTATATTTTTCTTTTTTAAATATTTATCCACTGAATTTTCAAAAAGCTACAATTCAAAGTCGGTCAAATTTATTGTCATATGTACAGGTTCAATTAAAAATTTACAGCAGCATCACAGGCACATAGCATCATAAAAACAGCATTCACAATAAAAAACATAAATTAAACAATTTTTACAAGGAAGAACACAATTAGAACAAAAAAAATCAAAATCTATTTTAGTGCAAAGTGGTCATAGGGTTGCTACACTCTAGTGATTAGGGATGTGCCAGTTGGTTCAAGGACTGAATGATTGAAGAGAAGTAACTGTTCCCAAACATGGCGGTGTGGGCCTTCAAGCTTCTGTACCTCCTGCCCGATGGTATCTGCGAGAAGGTGGCATGGCCCGGATAGTGGAGATCTTTGAGCCCCACCACTATTCCAGCAAATAATTCTAAATCTTAGTAGCTGTTTGCAAACATTTCACCAAAATTGTCCTTCAGGTCATGATGTTGAATTTATGCCCTTTAGTTACTGACTCATTGTGTCCAAGGTGATTCAAGTCCTGATCTAGATACTTCTTAAATGCTGTCAGCAACTCTGCTTCCATCACTCTCTCTGGCAGTGTATTCCAGGTACTCACCACTCTCTGGGTGAAACAGGTCCCCTTCATAATCCCTCTAAATCTCTTACTCTCACCCTAAATCTATGTCCTTTTACTTTTTTTTTGCATCTGATAAGGGGAAAAATTTTCTGCAGTCTACCTTACCTATACCCTTCATAATTTTGTATACCTCAATCACATTCTCTCTTAACCTTCTCTGCTCCAGGGAAAACAGACCCAGCCTCTCCAGTCTCTCCTCATAACTGAAGCGCTCTATCCTCTGTACCCTCTCCAAAGCTATCACATCTCTCCCATAGTGTGGTGACCAGAACTACATACACACCTGCAGCTGAGGTCTGATCAATGCTTTATAGAGTTGGAGCATAGCTGCCCTGCTCATATATTCAGTACCCTGACTAATGAAGACTGATATCCCATATGCCTTCTTAACCATGTTATCCACCACACCTTGATGCAGGTGGAGAAAAATTCAGCTTTGATTGCCAGCATTGAACACGAGTACTGGGTGTACCACTGGTGTCGATGGAACTGGATGTGTTGGAGGCAACGGCAACCATTCAGGGAATGTGAGCATTTATTTTCCATTTCAGAACCAACCACTTCTAAATCACTCGCTATTTCCTGCATTTTCCATTTTTAGCATCTGCAGTTTTTTTTGGTTTTCATATATAAATCACATCAGGTAAGAATGGGAGATTTCCTTCCTTGAAGAACATTGGAGTTTTATAGAATAGTTTCACACTTACAATTACTGACACTAACTTTCTATTGAAAAAAAAAACAGGTTTATTTGGTTACTTGAATTTAAATTGCCTATCTCTCAGAGTGGGATTTGAAGTCTACAATTTTGATGACTTGTAATTTAATCACCACTTCACCATGTTGTGCTGTGCTGGTGATCATTACTCCTGTATGTGCACTAATGACCATCGATGACTTTCTCCTCAGTGATTTTCTTTGACATAACATCAATCTGTCCGTACCTTGTAGCCTTAACTGATATGATTCAGCATCTTATGTGCTGGGTTTAACACACGATTGACTTGCCCTTCCACCTTTAATCCCATGGTAAACCCTCTCCTCTTTGATTCTCTGCAAGTCCTGTCAGGTAGGAGTTCCTTACCAGAGGCAAACATTTCACCCTGGAGCATGCCTCTTGTCCCTAACTACTCACCATCTCACTCACCCTCCTCTTCACAACTGAAAGATAAATGACAGAAAGCTGAGACAAGTACATTCTAAAAGAAACACGCAATGTTGTAATTGGTAATTGGTTTATTATTGTTACATGTACTGAGTTACAATGAAAAGCTTTGTTTTGCATGCCATCCATACAGATCACTTCACTACATCAGTACATCAAGGTGGTATAAAGGAAAACAATAACAGAGTACAGAATATAGTGTTACAGTTACAGATAAAGTGCAGTGCAGGTAGACAATAAGGTGCAAGGCCATGACAAGGTAGTCAAGTGTCCATCTTATCGTACAAGAGGTCTATTCAATAGTCTTATAACAGCAGGATAGAAGCTGTCCTTGAAACTGGTGGTACGTGCTTTCAGGCTTTTGTATCTTCTGCCCGATGGGAGGAGAGAAAAGAGAGAATGTCCCGGGTAGGAGGGGTCTTTGATTATGCTGGCTGCTTTACCGGTGCAGCGAGAAGTATAGACAGAATCCATGGAGGGGAGGCTGGCTTTTGTTATGTGCTGAGCTGTGTCCACAACTCCCTGCAGTTTCTTGCGGTCTTGGGCAGAGCAGTTGCCGTACCAAGCTGTGATGCATCCAGATAGGAATCTTTCTATGGTGCATCTATAAAAATTAGTGAGGGTCAATGGGAACATGCTGCATTTCTTTAGCCTATTGATGATATAGAGGCACTGGTGAACTTTCTTGGCCATGTTGCATTCTTTCAACCAGAATGAATGAATGACTGGTAAGTCAGACTAAAAAATACACTGAAATCTCCAACTGCCTGATCCACAATCACCTCCTCAGGGAAACAGGAATAAAAGAATGCTCAACCTGAGTAAAAATTAGTCACCCTCTTTAAATCCCACTGCTCCCCAAACACATGAACGTCAACTCTTATTCTCTTAGGCTTATGGCTGAAGAATTGTTGGTGAATCTAGTGGCAGTCCATGCAAATAGGTTCACATCTCAATCCAGAGACTTGAGCGTAAAAATTTAGGTTCATTCGATTGTGTCACACTGAGGGAGTGCCACACTATTGAAAGTTCTGCCATCTGAATCAAAATCAGAATCAGAATCAGGTATAAAGACATAAAAATTACTATAAATTACAAAAATAAATAAACAGTGCAAAAGAGGAAAAACGAGGTAGTGTTCCTGGGTTCATGGACCGTTCAGAAATCTGATGGCGGAGGGGAAGAAGCTGTCCTTAAAATGTTGAGTGTGGGTCTTCAGGCTCCTGTACCTCCTCCCCGATGGTAGTAATGAGAAGAGGGCATGTCCCGGGTGGTGAAGGTCCTTGATGATGGATGCCGCCTTCTTGAGGCACCGCCTCTTGAAGATGTCCTCGATGGCGGGGAGGGTTGTGCCCGTGATGGAGCTGGCTGAGTCTACAACCCTCTGCAGCCTCTTTCATCCTGCACATTGGAGCCTCTATACCAGGATCTATTCAGAAGAAATATTGAACTAACTGTGTTCTCAGGAAGATGTAATACCTTCCATACTGCTGTTTCGAAGATGAGCCATGGGTTATTCCCAGCCAAAAGGGGACAATTCCCCTCAACAATAGTTAAACAAGATTATTCATTCGGTATCACTTTTTTTTGTCAGAGATTGCTATGTTCAAATTTGCTGCTATGTTTATAACATTACAACCAAGACTACATATACAAAGTGCTACAATAGCATGTGTAAGATCATGAAGGGCAGAGATAGGGTGAATACACACAGTCTTTTTTCTCAGGGTTGGGGAATTAAGAACTAGAGCTCATAGGTTTAAGGTGAGAGGGGAAAGATTCAATAGGAAGCTGAGGGGCAACTTTTTCACCCAGAAGGTGGTCCATATATCGAATGAGCTGCCAGGGAAAACAGCTGAGGCAGGTACATTACCAGCATTTAAAAGACACTTGGACAGGTACATGGATAGGAAAGGTTTAGAGGGATATGGGCCAAACGTGGGCAAATAGGACTGGTTTAGATGGGCATCTTGGTCGGCGTGGACCAGTGGGGCTGAAGGGCCTGTTTCCATGCTGTATGACTCCATGACTTCTTTGACTCTTAGAGCTGTAAAGTACTTTGGAAAATTCTGAAATGGATGTGAAAGGTATTGCACTAAGGGAACTCTCGTGTCTCTTTTCATAATCCAAATAAAAACCAAACAAGAAAAGTTGCCAGTTTTATATTCCCTGAACTTTTACGACATAAGAGCACCTCAGAAAGGATCAGATTCAGGTCCTAGTGTGAAAAAGAGCTTTAACCATCAGACACAAAAACCTTTATCCTGCCTGCCTGGCCTGGTTTTGAACCCAAGTCCCAGAAGGTGAAAGGAGGCTTTCTAATCTTCTGATGGCTATCATTGTTTTCACTGCAGCTGGGAAATGCTCGTTCCACGCAGAGGGGAAAACAAAGAATTTTCCAGACTGCAGGATCCACAGAACGCTGTAGAAAAGTCCGAGAAATTCCATCTCTCACCTGTCTGACTGGCTATCCATCAGTGCTGCGTCACCATTCACGGACATTGCCAAACATACATTGCGTTCAAACCCCACAGGGATCACTTGAACGTGGACTATGAAAGGAAAGTTAGGAGAAAGAGATAATTAAGAGGTGATCCAATGTCGACCATATTTTATTCACACCCAAAGTCTTCTCATACTCTACTACAGTGAAAAGCCGAAACCATTTTGCATCAACAACAAAGGTGGAGTGTTTATTGCATGTATTGGCCCAAACTGACTCCAAAATTACTCTAGCACTTTTCTCCTGTGTGAGTTTGGGTTTGGTCCATCAGGTTCAGGCTACATTTAGACTTCAATTACAATGTTAATTCTCCTTATATTGTTTCCAAGGCAGTTAATAACTCTACTTCTTTCAAGGACAGTGTTTATTGATCATCTAATTTCCATTGATCTGACTAACTTGCAAGAGGGCAACACACAAAAAGCTGGAGGAACTCAGCAGGTCAGGCAGCACCTATGGAGGTAAATGGACAGCTGACGTTTTGAGTCGAGACCCTTCATCTGGACTCATCATGAAGGGTCTCGACCTGAAACATCGACTATCCATTTCCCTCCATAGATGCTGCCTGACCCACTGAGTTTCTTCAGCATCTTGTGTGTGTTGCTGCAGGTTCCAGCATCTGCAGTCTCCAGAGTCTCTATTTCAGAGGGCAGTTAAGAGCCAAGGAACTTGACATCTTTGTTGAAAATGAACAGTACGTTTTCTACACTGAAGCATGGTAGTGAACCAGGTGGGCTTTCATAGAAGCCTGGTTGTTGTTCCGCAGGCCCTATCATTCATAGCCGCTTTGTTAAAACTTCATATTTACTTAATTAGTTGAATGCAAGTTCCCCAGCTGCCATGCTGGGCTTTGAACTCATATCACAAAACATTTGTTCACCCTCTTAGATTACTAGCCCAATAGTATAACCACTACCCCACCACAGTCTCTGATGGTTTGGTACTGTCAACCTAAAGTGCGCATTATTTTGTGCTTGAATGATGGAATGGTGATAACTTTATGTTTATCAGATGACAATTAATGCACTTCAACATTTTACCATCCTACACAGCAGGTTGATAGGAGGTTGAATGTTTGGTGCCTACATTTGTGGGGAGAGCAGGAAATGTGATAACAAGGGCTTGGTCTAATCCTCGTTATGATCATGAATGGTAATCATGTCAACTCTGCTTACTCACAACGGCTGTTCAAATGTTGCAACTTGCTATTGGCTTTGAGTTTTTTTTTATGAATAAATGCAAGCAACTTAATTGCTGGGATTGTGAAAGACTCCTGCTGTAGACACAATGTGATGGTGCTGCTGTCCTGTGTTTCCAAGTAATGTTAACTCTGTTTCGCTATCCACAGATGCTGCCTGACCTGCTGAGTATTTCCAGTTTCCTATTTAAATCACAGTTCCAGGGACCTGGACTCGAGGGAAGGAAAGGAGGAGGGAGACAGAGAGGGGGTGGGGGGGAGGAGGGGGAGGCAAAGTGAGAGGATGGGAAGGAGGCAACCATGCACTCTGGGACAACTGAAAATGTGATACCTCACAAGAATGAAGTGCAACATTGCAACTACTTCTGAATTACCCCCAGACAACAAGTTTAATTTTATAATGTGGAGTTTAATTCCCTCAATATAATTTTTTTACAACTTGCATGTGGTTTTAAAGTAAGAACAGTTAAAAACAATGGAGTCATAGAGCACAGAAACAGACCTTTCAGCCCATAGTGTCCATGCCAACATCTATGTTAATTGTACAGATGCTAATTTATATTTTAAAGCTAGTTTCTAAAATGTCAGTATCTCCCTTAAACTCATGTGCATATCTCAATCTTTACTTCCTTTGAAAAATGTTTGAAAAGTTGTAAACTTTTTGTAGTTTACTGTTATAAACTGTTGCAAAGAAGTTGTAAACTTAACTTCACTTAAACGTCACTTCAACTCCCCCTCCCACACTATCACTGATATGTCAGTCCTCGGCCTCCTCCACTGAAAGAAGAAATCCAAATGCAAACTGGAGGAACAGCATCCCATTTTCCGTCTTGGAACCTTGCAGCCTAATGGCATGAACATTGAATTCTCCCACTTTAGGTAATCCCCACCCCACTTCCCCACAACGACATTCCCCCCCCCACCATGCTTCATCTCTTCTTTCCTTTCCTAACCTCTTTTTCTCTACCTTTTTTTTTCCTCTCTTTCCTTACCTTTGACTCATCCCCCGGTGGATCTGCTCTCCCCTCCTCCCCCGCACCTGCATATCACTATCTCTCACCTGCACCTACCTATCACCACCTTGCACCCACCCCACTTCCCCTCTTTTGTCCACCTATCACTGCTCTGCTTTTCCCTCCTGTATATCAGGCTTCCCCTTTTCCTATCTTCAGTCTTGAAGAAGGGTCTTGATCCGTAACGTTGACTGCCTGCTTTTCTCCACAGACACTGTCTGGCCTGCTGAGTTCCTCCAGCATCATCGTGTTTTTCATGTAAACTTAAAGTTTGGAGGTTTTTAACTTTTGGGTTTTCTAGCTTCCATTTTTGGCTTATGATTCAATGTGATGTGCTCAATGTTTCTGGATGTCACAGGACCCCAACAGAAGAAGGCTGATTGCAAACTGGGGAAACCCCACAACACAGAAACTATTGAACCTTATTTGACAAGTTTCATTGAGGGCAGCATTTTCAGCATTGGCTGAAAAGTCTTGCCTACACAATTGATTCAAATCTCTTGATACCATTGGGCATTGCTGTATTGATGTTGCCTCCTTTATTGTTCTGGAGATGGGGATATAATTGTTATATAACAAAGCACATTAATCTTTGCCCCATAGTTGTCTCGGTGAGCAAAAAACAACTGATTTATTGATGGTGGTCATGGACAGAATGGCCAAAGGGTCTGTTTCTGTGCTGTATGACTCTATGACTTGGTCTTTCTCAGCACATAATAACAAACATTCCTGAATGTTTGGATAAAGGGACGTGCAGGGTCAGGTTTTTTTACAGAGTGGTAGATGCCTGGAACGGGCTGTCAGAAGTAGTAGTGGAAGCAGATACAATAGTGACATTTAAGAGGCTGTTGGATTGGCACATGAATGTGCAGGAAATGGAGGGATGTGGATCATGTGCAGGCAGAAGAGACTTAATTTAATTTGGCATCATACTTGGCACAGACATTGTGGGCCAAAGAGCCTGTTCTTTGCTGTACTCTTCTCTGTTTTATGTTCTATGTATGAATGATAATTTCCTCCAAGGCCCTGGACACATTTTACAAAACATTCTGTCTTCAATAGCTATTACTCTGAATCTAGAATCATAGAAATTTATGGTTCTGAATAAGTCAACAGTGCCATTCCCAATCAAGTTGGAATATCTCGGGAGCTCCCACTTCCCTGTTATTGATCCACTAACCTGTAAGTTTCTTCAAGTGCTGCTACAGGTGCTCTTAAATACAATGAAGGTTTCTGCCTCTGGCAGTTCGTTCCAGACTCTCACTGCCCACTGAATAACAAAAAAGTGCACAACTCTCCTCGAATTCTTCTCCCACTGAACTTAAATCTATGTCACATCGTATTACCCTCTCTGCTAAGGGAAATAGCTCTTTCCTTTCAAACACACCTCGGCCTCTCATAGTTTTGCATACCTCAATTAAATCTCCCCTCTGCCACCTACATTCCAAAGAAAACAACCTTATTTCCTTTAAACCAAGCTCCATAATTTGCCTGACTTCCTCAAGTTCAACAAAGCATACCAAACATCCCCACTATGGCCATCAGTGAAAGTGCTATTATTCTCAACAATCCTCAAAGTTGTCAAGTGAAAGTGCATAGCACAGAAAGCTACCCAAACCCAGACGAGACTCAATTAGAAAATGATACAACATGTGAGATTCTCGCACCTGTTTATAATAACTGAAGCATTTTTTTCAGCCAGGGTTAATTGTGCAACATAGACGATGGAAATTATCTTCAGTAACACTGAAATCAGAACATTAATCTTTGCTTTAGGAGTTAGCAGTGGGCAATTTTCTTTTTCAAAAACCTAAGGGTCTTAACCTCAGCAACAGGTCAGCATGTTCACACAATAGGATTTCAGACTCCTAGATGGTAATTAATTCTGATTGGGTTCCAGTGAGATCCCGTCACCGTTTAATCTGCCCTCTACCCTGGTTTCAGCCAGGGAACTGCCCCAGGAGTGAAGCGATTGCACAAATCCAATTACCTCATTACTGTTGGTCTGGAAATGGCGGTCAAGTGTGTAATGATACCCTTATCAGTTCAAACTCCCATATGAATGCAGTGTATGGTTTCTCTCCACTTGTTCTGTAGTTATGTGATCAACACCATTTTAACTCATGCTCACCACACATTTGACTATTATTTTGTTATCACTTGCAAAGATTATAATATGTTCTGCAGGGGACAGAAGCTGCAACTATTGTTAACAAATAAAGAATTAAAGAAAAATAAAACCACCAAATCACTGCAAGTTTTCAAATAATGTCTCTCTAGCAATGATCTCAGGCTGTGATATCATCTTCCAGGTGTTTCTGATGAATGGTGTCATTCAAATGTAGATTTCTTTTGGTCAGTGAGCGATTTTGCTTCCATGATTTCATCATTTTCGACTCCTTTGATTATTAATAAACAACCAAATGATTTGCCCACACTATTGGCTCAAATCTCTTGAAGTCGTTGGGCATTGCTGTAATGATTTTGCCTCCTTTATTGTCAAAAAAGTCAAAGTCGAGTTTATTGTCATGTGCACAAGTACATGTGTACACAGGTGCAATGAAACACTTACTTGCAGCAGCATCACAGGCACATGGCATCAGATAAGCAGCATTCACAAGAAAAACATAAACATAAACACAATTTTGCTTTCATTAATCGAGGTGCTGAGTGCAGGAGTCAAGAAGTTATGATGCATCTCTATAGAACTCTGGTTAGGCTGCATTTTGAGTATTGCGTACAATTCTGGTCACCTCTCTACAGGAAGGATGTCGAGGCTTTAGGGAGGGTGCGGAGGAGGTTTACTAGGATGCCGCCTGGATTAGAGGGCATGTGCTATCAGGAGAGGCTGGACAAACTTGGGGTCTTTTTCCTGGAGCGGCAGAGGCTGAGGGGTGATCTGTTGGAAGTGTATAAAATTATGAGGAGCATAGATAGGGTTTATTATTGTTACTTATACCAAGGTATAGTGAAAAACTTGTCTTGCATACCGATCGTACAGGTCAACTCATTACACAGTGCAGTTACATTGAGTTAGTGCAGAGTGCACTGAGGTAGTACAGGTAAAAACAATAACAGTACAGAGTAAAGTGTCACAAACTACAGAGGAAGTGCAGTGCAGGTAGACAATAAGGTGCAAAGTCACAACAAGATAGATTGTGAGGTCAAGAGTCATCAAGCACCCATTTACACTAATCCTACACTTATTGCACTTTATTCTTCCCACACTCCCATCAACTTCTCCCGAGATTCTACCACTCAGCTACATACTAGCGGTAACTTACAGCAATCAATTAGCCCATCAAACTGTGCATCTTTGAGATGCGGGAGGAAACCAGAGCAACTGGGGGAACTCCATGCAGTCATGGAGAACTGGTGGGACTCTGCATGTAATATGGTGGCATAACAGTTTGTTATTTTTGTCCAGCCGTGTCACTCATTGAGTAAATTATGATTAGTTGGATTCCATTACATGCAGAATTTTATTTCTACTTCAACCTGATGTGCTGACAATTGGGAGACAACATTGCATGGTGGGTGAACAAGTTCCTAACACTAGGAGAGCAAATGCTACATAAGGTGAAATGTGAGTAGACTGTTTGGTATCAAGGGAGACTGGATCGGCACATCCATTGCCAATTTACTATGTTGGCTGTCACCTGTCTATGAAAAGAAGAAAACATCAAAATAAAAGAATTTGGGAGGTCCAGTGAGTCAGGGAACTTTTAGAAAATTGTTTTCTGTGTAATTCTTGCAAATTTTAGAGTTCTTTTGGAATCTAATTAAGATAAATCCTCTGTTTATGGTTTGTAACTCTGACCAATCTATTGAAAATACAGGCCGTCCCATTTTTGCAGGCTTTTGCCCGTAAATTGGAACATACGCAAAAATCACTCAATGGGGTAATCCTACCTCAACAGTATTGTAATGAATGGCATCAAGATACATAAGACTGATAAGAAAGAACAATTATTAAAAGTTGAGAGAGAGAGAGAGAGAGAGAGAGAGAGAAGAAACTAGTTCTGCCATTCATAGGAATGAACTTATGCATGTATATTGAACTTTTGAATTTAATGATATTAAAGGGAGCTTGTATGTAGGGGGTGTCCATGAACTGGATGTTCATAATCCAGGGACAGCCTGTAATCTGATGCTCTAAATTCAATATAAAGGCAAATTCCATCATCTACAGCTGAAGACAACTTTCAAAGGAGGTTTTTATTTGTCTTGGGTGACTCAGAATTACTATTAAAGGCAAGATTAAACAAATACAGACTATCAGTGCCATGAATATTGTGCCCAGATCATCAAAGCATTTTTGAAATGATTTTTCTTCTTTATCTTCAAGCTTTGATTTGATAAACAATAAAAGATATCTCTTGATCTCTCCTGCAATAGTCAAAAGCCTTTAGGTTCCTTTAATGGTGCCCAAGCTTGAATTCAGTGTTTGAAATGGTGACTGTGTTGGAAATAAAATTCACAGAGTGCCAGGTGCCAGTATTGTGCACTTGTTTTTATAATGTAATTTTGTGGACAGCTGACGTTTCAGCTTTCAGGTGATGTTACATCTGAAGCAATGGAGGCAATTAAACCTTCTTTAAACACTGAACCTTTGAAAGCACGGTTGACCTTTGTCAGAGTAAAGGAAAATGTTAGAAATATGCAGCAGAATTGTTGGGTCCTGAAGAGAGAAATGTTCATTTCAATTTTCTAATAAAGACACCTTATTATACCACAAGGTTTTAATCTACATCAGCATGTTTCCACTTGTATTGATGATTATATTACGCTGGCTGCCACCATCATCACCAACTCATTTTATCATTAGTTATAAGTTGAGTTTATTGTCGTATGCACAGGTGGAGTGGATCACCAGCACATAGCATCATATAAGCAGCATTCACAAGAAAAACATAAATTAAACCTAAATTGTACACAACTTTTACGAGAAAGAACACAGAACAGAAAGAAACAAAGTACATTTTAGTGCAGTGATCAAAGTAATCAAAGTGATCATAGTGTTGTTTATCCTTATCCTTCCTGCATAGTATATTTCTTATTAGGTAATATTTTTATGGGTTAAAATGTTCCACTTTTTAAGTATTTATTCATCTAATAAACATGAACATATAACTTGAAATGTTATAAATCCTTTTAATTTGAACATTTCATGACTGCACATTGGTAATTCATGCTAATTTTTATATTTTTTGTTCATATCCTAATCATTTCCATATTTTATTCACCGTATTAGGAGGAATCCCTCGAGTATTTAATTGAGTTGGCTAAATTGTGATTTTAATTTATCAGTCATTGTTTTGGTTCAGGTTACATTTTGTATGATTTCCTTCATTTTAGGTTGCTCTGGTTTGGGGAGTATATTAATGAATTCATGTTTTGGAGACAATGCACACAACTTGGTTGAATTCTTCTTTGTTAGGTCAGGTATGATACACTGCACAGTAATTGCGCCAACAACAGCTTGTGTTTGTGGAGCAGCTTTAGTGGTTCTTTAATGGGATATTATAAAATAAAGTCTTTTTCAGAAGCCCTGTTGAAACTTGCGGCCTAAGAGCGCCCAGCAACTGGAAAGTCAGGGAGAGAAGGTTTAGCGAGAGAATCTCAGAAATCAATGGCTTAATTCATCTGAAGGCATTACCCACAATGATGGAGCAATTAAAACTGGGATGATCAAGAGGTGAGAATTGGAGGAGTGAAACATCTTGGAGGGTTGGAGGCTGGAGAAGATGACAAAAGATGGAGGTGGAGAAGTGGATGAGTGGTGAGTTTGTGGTCTCAACAACAACCTCTCCACATGTGACAAGACTTCCACAATTTCATACTGCGACAGCTTTGCAATAAAGGCCAATTTTTCATTTGTCTTTCTAATTGCTTACTATATCTGCATGACAATTTAGGTTTTTTTTGTGTATCACAACAACTTGGTTGAATTCTTCTTTGTTAGGTCAGGTATGATAGACTACACAGTCATTGCGTCAACAACAGCTTGTGTTTGTGGAGCAGCTTCAGCGGTTCTTTAATGGGATATTATAAAGTTTTTTTTTCCGAAGCCCTGTTGAAACTTGTGGTCTAAGAGCGCCCAGCAACTGGAAATTCAGGTAGAGAAGGTTTAGTGAGAGAATCTCAGAACTTAATGGTTTAATTCATCTGAAGGCAATACCCACAATCCCTCTGTACTATCCCACCCTGTAGTAATCTTATATTTAAATAATATTCTGCTTTTTATGTTCTTTCCATTACTCTGGGTAACCTCAAACTTCTCCACATTATACTCCATCTGCTAAATTTCTTCCAACTCTTTTAACCTGTCCACATCAGAATCAGAGTCAGAATAAGATTTATTATCACTGATATATGACGTGAAATTTGTTGTTTTTGGCAGCAGTGCAGTGCAAAGGCATAAAATCTATACATTACAAAAATAAATAAATAGTGGAAAAACAAAAGGAATAATGAGGTTGTGTTCATGAGTTCATGGAACGTTCAGAAATCTGACGGCGGAGGGGAAGAAGCTGTTCCTGAATCATTGAGTGTGGGTCTTCAGGCTCCTGTACCTTCTGCCTGATGGTAGTAATGAGAAAAGGGCATGTCCTGGATAGTGTGGGTCCTTAATGATAGATCCCTTCACAGACTTATACAACCTCTTCACAGCTTGCTTTCTCACCTCTCTTGTATCGTCAACAAATCTGATGAACCGTCTCTGCACTAATTCTTCCCTCATAATTGAAGTTATGGTGTTATTCTGATGGGCACTGTGTTTAAGAGGGTTGTGGTATGCGATATTGCATTCAATATTGCACAATGTGTGATTAAGTGAGTTTGATTTACAGTGCTTTTCCATTGATTGACTGGTGTGTATTAGTTGCTGGTTGGAACATGATGCATTTGTCCATGTTTTTTAGTATGTTTGAAGAGGTTTCCAGGGTTTTCTTGAGTATGTTAGTAGATGCATGGTGCATTTTAATGATTTCATAGCGATACTAAATGAGGATGTTTAAGTTCCTTTACACTTTTCATTCAAGATAATTTTGGCTGCAGTGTTTCAGTCCAACTTCATTGGAAATGTCCAGATCTTCTCATTTCTTATTAGTAGTTCCTGTTTCCTCAATATCTTGGTGCAATATAATTGTGCATATCAAAGAGAAAATTTAGCTTTATTTGTTTTTGTTTCTAATCTTGTTCATCTGTTTTATTCATTTTGTACGTGCTTGTTAATAGATATATTTTTCTGTTTCATTGGTTTTATTGTTGTGTGGTGTTGCATCCGTCAATTCCATTTTTTGATAAATTTCGGCAACATCTGTCATGTTTTAATGGACGTTGGTATATTTTCAATTATCTGTGATAAGAACAGGAGGATGTAAAAAATGAAAGCAGTGGAAGTCATCTGGTCACTTGAGCCTGCTCTGTCATGGCTGATCTACTTCAGTGTTTTGCAGTGCTATCCCCATTTTCCATGACTCCCTTAATACCTAGAAATCTTTCCATCTCTATTTTGAGGGAACACAACTGAAACTTCCACATCCCTCCTTGATAAAAAAAACTTTCACCAGTTCACCAGCCTCCGAGTGAAGAAACACCTCCTCATCTGAGTTCTAAATGGCTTACCCTCCCCCGCCCCCCCCAATTCTGAAAGTGTCCCTTGGTCCTCCTGGTCCTAATCACCTCAGCCAAGGGGAGCATCTTCACTACATCGAGCCTGTCAAGCCCTTTATAAGCGTTAACATGCCTGGTTCAACTGAGTTCCAAACCCAGACCACCCATTGTAAACAAGAAAGGGTTAATGATTTCAGCCAGGACGAAGAAATGGGTAGATCCCTGAATGAAGCAGGTGTCCTATTCATTGACACTGGTCTGCCACACAGAAGAAACCATGGTAAGAACAACAGACTCGAAAAGAAAATACATTCATTGAGGTGCCTCTGACCATTCCCTGAACCTGCAAAGTGGAAAGATTCCCTTACATCACTGAATACCTAAAGCTCTGTGCAGGAAGCAGAATATCGACAACTATTGAAAAGAATGAACTCAAACATTGACCTGTTATTGAAACGTTGTACTCTTAAGACTCATTACAAGGTGCAGCAGATGTTAAACAATTGTTGTCTCAAAGTAATACTCTTTCAGAGTGCAGGGATCACCTTTGAAAGAGATAAGTTAATGATCACTTTCATGGAATCTTCACTGAACCTGGGTAAGTTCATAGCTCGAACTGATTCAACACAGGGGCAAATTGGTTCGGATGAATGCTCATCCAGACAAATGGATAATATTGCATCGTGTTCCTGATCTTTACTTTGTAAATGGTGGAAAGACTTTATTGTCTCAGAAGCTGATTGACTTAGTGCAGGACACCCAACCTTTGACCTGTTCTTTTAGCTAAACTGTATTAATATGAATGGTTCCATTCTGGTCATTGTTGATCTCCATTTGATTGGAGCAGTTCGTGCCATTAAAAGTCAAGCTTAGACTGTCTTTTGCTGGAGATGGTCATTACGTGGTATCTTTGTGGCTCAAATGTCACTAGCCACCTATCAGTTCATGTCTTGCTGACCTGCCTCATTTGCTAATGAGTTGCAATTGGAATTGAACACTGCGCAATCATCAGTGAACACCTCCTCTTCTGATCTTATGATGGAAGGAAGGTCATTGATAAAGCAGCTAAAGATGATCGAGCCTTGGACACTCCTGCAGTGAAGCCCTGAGACCGGAAAGATAGACCAACAATAACAACCCACTTTCTTTTTGCAAGGTATGACTCCAGGCGATGGAGTGTTTTCCCCTAAATTCCCCAATCATGCCCATTGACATCAATTTTACCAGGGCTCCTTTATGCGACACTCAGTCAAATGCTTTCTTGATGTCAGGGACAGTCACTCCCACCTCACCTCTGGAATTCAGTTGTTTAGTCCATAGTTAGAGTAGGAGTCATAACGTCATGGAGACATACAGCGTGAAAGCAGGCCCTTCAGCCCATTGAGTCTGCACCGACTATCAACCACACATTGACAGTAATCTGACATTAACCCCATTATTTTATTCTCCCCACCTTTCTCATCAGTTCCACCCAGATTCTACCACTCACCTCCACGCCAGGGGCAATATTACTTTGGCCAATTAACCTACCAACCCACATGTCTTTGGGATGTGGGAGGAAACCAGAGCACCCAGGGGAAACCCACACAGTTACAGGGAGAACATGCAAACTCTTCACAGACAGTGTCCGACGTCAGGATTGAACAATTCTGCTGGCATACAATTCTGCTGCTGGTAAAATCATCCACAACAATCATGGATCCCTCAGCTTGAACTGCCAGATCTGTTCAATGCTTTTTCCATCTAGCACAATGAAAGCATTGTGCAACATAATGGAGTGTGTCTTCAATGTGAAGACTTGACTTGATCTTCACAAAGACTCTGTGGTGGTCACTCCTATCAATCCTGCCATGGACCAATGCACTCGCATCAGATAGATTTGTAAGGATGGGGTCATGTACTTTTATCCCTTGCATTAGTTCATGTGGTGGATATGTGTATAAATGTACTTTTAAGAACTCTATGTACCATGTAGAATGGCTTTGTTTCATTGTTGCATCAGCCACTGCTGTTATTTGAGAGTCAATTAAAGATGCATTTGAATATACAGGAGACTACAGTCCACTCACTACCCACCGCAGACCATATCTGGCAGCTGTGGCCTTCAGGTCTCAGCCAGCTCAGTCAAAAGTGTTGTTACCGAGATGTCCTTGAGACAGACTTTGACATCCTCCATAGAGACTACATCCTGTGCCCTTGGCCAATGTCTCTTCCAAGTGGAGGAGCACTGATTCATCTGTTGCAGGTGGAAGGTAGGTGATAATCAGGGAAAGGTTTGCTTGCAGGTCTTCCCCTGGTTATGATAAGGCTCTGTTCCTGAGAACTGTTTGTAACATGATTAAACAGTTTGCAAGTGGCAAATGCGGCTGTTTGGCGATATGTTTAAATAAAAACATCGACCAACCAAGGGCAATGTGTAGTTAAACCAAGGCATCTAACTCAACCATTCAGATAAAGGCATGAACTGAGTTCCCACACAGCAGAAGATGTCTGCAGCCCCTTAGCACCCGGTGAATCCATCCTTGTAGTCTCCCAAATGCTCACTCTGTATACGGGCTGTATGTAAAAAGTCAGGTGTTTGTAACCTGGGGAGGACCTGTAGCAATGAGATTTCATGGCATTTGGAAATAATGTGGAGCACTTCCAGTGCTATGTGTTTCCACTTGTATGGTCACCTCTGCTGGGTCTGTCCTGCTGCCGGAACAGGCACACTCAGCGATTGAGAGTCCCCTGGCACATTGTTCATAAGGTATGATTCTGTGAGTACAACTGTGTCATGGTCTTGCTTGAATGGTCTTTGGGACAGTTCTCCAAATTTTTACACTAATCAAAGTCAAAGTCAAAGTCGAGTTTATTGTCACATGCACAAGTACATGTGTGCACAGGTGCAATGAAAAACTTACTTGCAGCAGCATCACAGACACATAGCATCATGTGAGCAACATTCACAAGTAAAACATAAATTAAACATAAATTATTCACAATTTTTATAAGAAAGAACACAATTAGAACAAAAAGAAACAAAGTCCATTTTAGTGCAAAGTGATCAAAGTGGTCATAGTGTTGCTAAACTGATGAGGGCTGTGCCGGTTGGTTCAAGAACCGAATGGATGAAGGGAAGTAACTGTTCCTGAACCTGGTGGTGTGGGACTTCAGGCTTCTGTACATCCTGCCCAATGATAGCTGTGAAAAGATGCCGAGAAGTTTGTTAGAAAGACTTTACAAGGTCCACTAGTCTAGGAATGACATTGACATATTCAAAATTAGTCCAGGGTCAATGTGTGATGGACAGTCCAGTTGTATCCTCATTAACTCTCAATTTAAACACTAGCTGTCACCAGGAGTTCGACAGAAACAGGTTTGGCTTCTTTGTCACGATCTGTTTACTTTCACCTTGTGCAGTGGCCACAGTGATTAGTGACGGATAAGTATTTTTCCATGATAAATGAAGTGTCACTGCTGATGTCGAGAGGCTACACTTGATTAATTTTGCAAAACGTTTTAAAGCTTAAATGTTAAACATTATTTATCCAAAATAAAACAGTAGATTCTAGAAGTACTTATCAGGTCAGGCAGTATCTGCAGAGAGTAAAACAGAGTTAATGTTTCAGGTCAGTGGCCTTTCATCGGAACTATTAATAGATTTCTAGAATGGAGTGGAATCAACAAACCTGTTATAGCAATCATCCACTTAAATATGAGGTCTGGTGGTATAATAGTTACTTAACTGAAGCGTGGACCATTGATTTAGAAACATGAGTTCAAATCCCACCACAGCAGCTAGGGACTTTAATGCAACAAATGGATTGAAGCTGCTGAGATCAATAATGAAGACACAAGAGGCTGCAGATGTTGGAATCTGGAGCAACAAACAATCTGGAGGAGGAATTCAGTCACAAGGAATGTGAGGGGGCAGGACCATGTTCTTATTTATTATCTCCTGACATTCCTCTTGGGAATGAGTTGGCAAATACCCCTGGGATGGAGGTTATTGTGAAATAGATATCTGGACCTTGGAATGAAGGCCTAAGGAGACAAGAAACGCATGTCAGCCTTCCTCCGATTATTCTCAATTATTATGGGACTGGCGACACTCTATTATCAACACCATGTTTGCCAAAGCATGTCTCAGTATTATGACCTTTCATCTGAAAGCAGTAGATTCAAACATTTCCCAGTGTTCTGCTCCTTGCACTTTCAATGTGTTTCCTCAGTGTTCACAGAGTGCTCTTCTTCCCGGCAGCTAACTCGAGAGCCTGATTTGAAGGAGTGATTGGGCCTGAATAATATTGGCAGTAAGGGGTTTGTTAGTTTTACTTGTTCTGACCAAAAGTTGATAATGTTACAGTCTGGTATCCTGGGATCATAGCTTCCTTATTGGTGCTTCTGATACCACTTCTACTTTACTCATTTGAAGAGTTCTCTCAACAAGGCCTTCACCAGGTCCATTGTATTTCTTGCATTTCATCTCACAGCCCCTTCCACCTCCACCATGATAAAATGCCCTGCTGCTCACCTTGCACCATGTTCGACGGATCATTATCAGCCACTTCTGGCAACTCCAACCTGATGCAACCATCGAAAGCATCTTTCCCCAACTTCTTTTTGCGTTCCGTAGAAGCTGTTCCTCCATGACCCCCTGGTCCATTCCTTCACCATTCATACCCTTTCCTCTGTGCTGCCCTACATCTGCACGGCAATAACAGTGCCTACATATTTACTGCCTCCCTTCCTGCCATCCAAGGACCACGAACATACATGAAACTGTTTTCTTTTCTTCATTTTTCAGGATCTGAACATTGTTGGCAAGGGCAGAATTTGTGGCCCATTCCTAATTGCCCTTGAGAAGAACATGGTGAACTACCTTATGAATGTTCAAACATAAAAATTGTAGCAAAGGTACATGATCTGGTCGCTTGAGCTTGCTCTTCTGCATAAGAAGATCATGGCTGATCTTATACCTCAGTCGTGTGTTCCTGCTCTAATCCCATATCCCTGGAATCCCTTAAAATCTGTGGACCTCTTGTCTTGAATATACTCAGTGATTGAACCTCTTGGGTGGAGAAGTTTAAGAATTCTCCACAGAAAATTCTTCCCATCTCTGCCCTCAATGGAGCAAACATTGCAGAAGGATGGTTAAGAGACATGTATTAAAGGGTCCCAAGATGGATATCAGTATTGCTGTCTGCAACTACATGCTTGAGTTCTCAATGTTGTGCATGCTTACTGGATCTCAAAGTGTTCAATGAAGATTTTCAAAGTCATACACTGCACAGGTATACTGTGATCTCTGAATGAAAAGAAATTTGGCATGTCCCCTTTGACACTCACCAACTTTTATCGATGCACCATAGAAAGCATCCGATCTGGATGCATCATGGCTTGGTATGGCAACTGATCTGCCCAGGACCAAAAGAAACTGCAGAGAGTTGTGGACACAGCCCAGCACATCATGGAAAACAGCCTCCCCTCCATGGACTCTGTCTACACTTCTCACTGTCATGGTGAAGCAGCCAACATAATCAAAGACCCCACCCACCCAGATCATTCTCTCTTCTCCCCTCTCCCATCAGGCAGGACCCTGAAGGCACATTCCACCAGGCTCAAGGACAGCTTCTATCCCACTGTGATAAGACCATTGAACGGTTCCCTTATACAATGAGATGGACTCTTGACCTCACAATCTACCTTGCTATGACCTTGTACCTTATTGTCTACCTGCACTGCACTTCCTCTGTAGCTGTAACACTTTACTCTGTATTCTGTTATTGTTTTTACCCTGTACTATCTCAATGCACTGTGTAATGAATTGATCTGTACGATCAGAATGCAAGACAAGTTTTTCACTGTACCTCAGTACAAGTGACAATAATAAACCAGTACCAATAATAAGCCCATGTGATGGAGGTCCACTCACAGCATGGGACTCGATCAGAGAGAACAATCGCGATGGGGAAGAAGTAGAAGGCTGAGAGGTGATCTTATAGAGGTATATAAAATCATGAGGGGCATAGATAGGGTGAATACACTCAGTACTTTTCCCAAGGTTGGGGAATCAAGAACTGGAGGGCATAGGTTTAAGGTGAGAGGGGAAAGATTTAATAGGAACCTGAGGGACAACTTTCTTACACAAAGGGTGGTGTGTGTGTGGAATGAGCTGCTGGAGGAAGTGGTTGAGGCAGCTACAACAATAATATTTTAAAAGATAGTTGGACAGGTACATGGATAGGAAAGGTTTAGAAAGTCATGGGCCAAATGCTGGCAGATGGGACGAGCTTGGATGGGGCAGCTTGGTGGACCAAAGGGCCTGTTTCCCTGTTGTATGTCTCTATGACTCTAAGCACAGAACTTAAAGAGAAATGCTGGAAACACTCAGCAGGTCTGACAGCATCTTTGGAAAGAGAAACCATTAATGTATTGCACCTGGGATCTTTAGTAAGAACTGGGATAAAGAGGAATCAGGGTAGCAGAGAAGGTGGGTAGAGGGCTGGGTGGAACAAAGGGAATCTCTCTGATAGGGTGAGACCGGATGACCTAATGTGGCAGTTAAGGGGCAGCTAAGACCAGATTAAGCTCCTTTAACTGTGTGATGTGGCAGATGTCTGGAAGAGCTCACTCTAAACAAGAATAAGGACATAAGGTAGACAGTCAGAATCTTTTTGCTAGGGTAGAGATGTCAAGTACTGGAGGACAGACAGCGTAAGAGCGGGAAAGTTCAAGGGACGTGTGTGGGGCAGGTTTTTCACACCGAGAGCGGTGGGTGGCCGGAATGTGCTGCCAGGGGTAGTGGTGGAAGCAGATATGATAGAGGCATTTAGGAAGCCTTTAGATAGATGCATGAACATGCAGGGAATGGAGGGATATGGATCACGTGCAGGTAAATGGAATTAGTTTAATTCGGCATCATGTTCAGCACAGACATCACGGGCCAAAGGGCCTGTTCCTGTGCTGTACTATTCTGTGTTCTATGTTCTAAAGGGGGAACAAAGAAAAACTGAGTCAATATGTTGACAGACAGAAATGACCACTTCTGATGCAGACCTAAAGTTGGTGAACTTGATATTGAATGCAATAGGCCACAATGGGACCAGATAGAAAATGAGGTGTTGTTCCCTGAGCTTGTATTTCTCTAGGAGCGGGAACTATGACCACATACACTGATACACATGTTGCCTCTCATCACACTTTTTCCGCACTTTGATGCCAGTCTTTTATGTTGCTTCATGTGACTGCAAAAGGGAGAACTCTTTAAGGGTGAGGCCTCCTTCCCTTGCTTCCCAGTGGCAGCCCCTAATCTCCGCCGCAATCTGCGGTCAGGAACCACAAGGGTCCTGTTTTCATGCAACAAGAGTGAGAAATACACCTTATGATGTCTTAAATTAAACTTTCCCCAAAATTCCTAAGTTTGTGATCCCTGATGGGACATTAATGAGAAACACAGCACCTATTGAGTGCATTAAATAAAGTCAAAGTTGAGTTTATTGTCATATGCACAAGTACATGTATGCACAGGTGCAATGAAAAACTTACTTGTGGCAGCATCACAGGCACATAGCATCAGATACACAACAGTCACAAAAAAAAACAAAATTGAACATAAATTATACAAGAAAGAACATAATTGTAGCAAAAAAAGGTCCATTGTAGTGCAAACTTGTCAAAATGGTCATAGTGTTGCTCAGACTGAGCTAATGATTAGGGTTGTGCAGGTTGGTTCAAGAAATTGACCAAGACCAAGGAATTGATTGTGGACTTCAGGAAGGGGAAGACGGGAGAACACACAACAGTTCTCATTGAGGGGTCAGCGGTGGAAAGGGTGAGCAACTTTAAGTTCCTGGGCATCAACATCTCGGAGGATCTGTCTTGGGCCCAACACATTGATGCAATCACAAAGAAAGCACACCAGCAGCTCTACTTCGTTAGGAGTTTGAGGAGATTTGGTACGTTACCAAAGACCCTTGCAAATTTCTACAGATGTATGGTGGAGAGCATTCTGACTGGTTGCATCACCGCCTGATATGGAGGCTCCAATGTTCAGGATCGAATGAGGCTGCAGAGGGTTATAAACTTAGCCAGCTCCATCAAGGCACAACCCTCCCCACCATCGAGGACATCTTCAAGAGGCGGTGCCTCAAGAAGGCAGTGCCTCAAGAAGGCAGCATCCATCATCAAGGGCTCTTGCCATCCAGGACATGCCCTCTTCATGTTACTGTCATCGGGGAGGAGGTACAGGAGCCTGAAGACCCACACTCAATGCTTCAGGAACAGCTTCTTCCCCTCCACTATCAGTTTTCTGAAAGGTCCATGAACCCATGAACACTACCTTTTTATTCCTCTTTTGCACTATTTATTTATTTTTGTAACTTATAGTAATTTTTATATGTTGCACTGTACTGCTGCTGCAAAACAACAAATTTCACGACATACATCAGTGATAATAAACCAGACTCTGATTCGGAATTTGATTCTGATTCTGAACCAAATGGTTGAAGGGAAGTAGCTGTTCTTGAACCTGGTGGTGTGGGACTTTGGGCTTCTGTACCTCCGGCCTAATGGTAGCTGTAAGAAGGTATCATGGCCTGGATGGTAGGGATCTTTGATGATACCTATTGCCTTCTTCAGGTCGTGCCTTATGTGTCTACTATCAATGAGTGAACGCAAATTTCTAGTCATTAACTTTCAGAGAGTATTGAACACAACAATGAAAAAAAGGACTTGGATTACTATTGTGATTTTCACGACTTCAAAATATCCCAGTCAATGAAGCATTTTGCATTTGTTTGCTAAACATGAATTCTTGATCTCCCAATCTACCCCGCTGTGACCCTAGCACTTTATTTGTTTATTTGTACTTTCTCTGTAGTTGCTACACTATATTTTGCGTTCTGTGTTCTTTTTACTACCTCGATGTACCTAAGCATGGAATGGTCTGTCTGGATGTCACGTAAACAAGAGTTTTTAACTGTATCTTAATACATGTAGCAAGAGTAAAACAAACTGAAGAATCCCAACAAGCAATGACTTACAACAGGATACAAGTGTATGAGAAGCATTCTGGAGAGTTGCATTGTATTCAATGCAAGGCTACCTGTGCTGGCAATTGCTTCCCCTGGAGGAAATGTGGAGTGAAAGGGTTAATTTGCTTCATTAAGCACACAGTCCAAATGCCACAAGTCAGCTTTCCAGGAGGTAGGGTGACCTGGAGGAACTCTTCCCACAACCCTGGTTGGCTATCCACACTACTCCCAGGTCATTGGGATTCTGAAAGAAGGCTTCATTGTAGAATATCAGCTATTGCAAAATGCTTCATGAAAGGTGGGGGTGGGAAGTAACTCGAGAGGAGGTCTGGAAGGAAAAATGAACAAGACAAAGCAGGCCTATGCATGTCTGTGTAGGTGGAAAAGGAGGCACAAAGACACCTTTAACACAGACAGATATATTTCAACAAGTGATACCTAAACTAATACAAGCTCTTCCCTGGGCCTTTCACTGTTGTGTCCCTGGCTTTATTCTCTGGTTCAGTACTTTTTGGTCACTTTATTTACAGCAAACAAAGAGATTTGTTTCCCAATGAGGAACAAAAAGACATGACAAGTCCAATGAGATGCACATTCAGCAACTTTCGGGCTGACTCAACTCACAGGTGAACAATTTTGCTTTTCAAATGTCTCCCTTTCTCTTTCCCATGGCTTTGTCTGGCTTACTCCATGTTTGTGAGTGCCACATATTCAAATGCAAGCAGTCACAACAGGGTACTTGTGTGAAGCAAAGGTATCAGGATGCGCAGGTTGCAGCCAAATTCAAGCCATGTTTATCTGAAACACGGTTGTTATGTTATTCATTACCTAATGGATTTGCTGGTGTTATAAGGCTTTATAATAAGGGTTGGCTTCTGATCTGTCATGGCAAAGATGATGAAATACCACAAGGTTTAAAGACAGCTTCTACCCCACTGTGATAAGACTATTGACAGTTCCCTTATACGATGAGATGGACTCTGACCTCACGATCTACCTTGTTGTGATCTCACACCTTATTACACTACACTGTCTCTGTAGCTGTGACACTTTACTCTGTACTGTTATTGTTTTTATCTGTACTACCTCAATGCACTCTGTACTAACCCAATGTAACTGCACTGTGTAATGAATTGACCTATTGACCTATACGATCGGTATGCAAGACAAGCTTTTCACTGTACCTCGGTACAAGTGACAATAACAAACCACTACCAAAATAACATTGGTTGAATAAATTGTTCCTAACTTTTACATGAGGTAATAAAAGATGGTTCAGTAACTCAAATAATTTGTTCGTCTTCAAGGGATCCAGCAATTCAATTGGCCTGTGCAGGAGAGAAAGACTTGCATTGACACAGAACCTTTCACATCCCTTATGGGACATTGGTATTGGTTTATTATTGTCACATGTACCGAGATACAGTGAAAAACTTTCGTTTTGCATGCCATCCAGACAGATCATTCCATACATAAATACTTTAAGGTAGGACAAAGAAAACAGAATGCAGAATATAGTGTTGCAGTTACATAGAAAGTGCAGTGCAGGTAGACAAATAAAGTGCAAGGGCCGTGACGAGGTTGACTGGGAGATCAGCAATTCATCTTTTAGCAAATGAGAGATCCATTCAAGAGTCTGATAACACGGGACAGAATCTGTCCTTGAGCCTGGCGTTACGTGCTCTCAAGCTTTTGTATCTTCTAACTGACTGGAGATGGGAGAAGAGAGAATGACCAGGGTGGGAGGGGTCCTTGATTATGTCGGCTGCTTTCCCAAGGCAGCGGGAAAAGTAGACGGAGTCAATGGAGGGGAGGCTGGTTTGCCTGATGGACTCAGCTGCGTTCACAACCCTCTGCAATTTCTTGCGGTCTTGGGCAGAACAGTTGCCCAAGGTCACACGAGCCTCTTCCTTAAAGAATCAATACCAAAAGGTTGTTTATCTTCCTTTAAACTATGGCCAGCATACGGAACACATATACAAGAAAAATATATTTGTAACATTTTTAACTTAAAATTCATCATCCAGAGACTGATGTGTAAACTGTTGTTATGTCAGTATTGCAGTGATCTATTACTGGCTGCTTTCTCTGGGTATTCACTGTAAATAAATCTCCTGTCTCTAAAGACCAATTTTAATGTTATAAATCTAGATCGTTTTCCCTATTTTAACAAAATTGTGTTTGTAAAAATGATTTCTCAAGACCCACTGCTTAATTCTTTCCAATGCTTCCCACAGGATGGCTGGCTCTGACTTCAAATAAATCTAATATTTTACTGTGTGAAGATTGGAGGCTGCTACTTGGCAATTGCCCATCAAAAGGCTCGAAAACAATAGGACTGGGAAGTTTTCCAACTTTTATATCAACAAGCTGCCACATCATTGTCATGTACAAGCATTCATGACAAAGGAAACAGAGCTAGGGGAGGCTAATCCCCAGCAATCCCCTTCACTGACAAGACTAAGGTCATAATTCAACATACGTGGCAAGAGTGAAATTTTGTTTCCCTCCAAAAAGGGGTTTTAATTTTTTAAAATGCTTCCAACATTATTGTCTACTTTTGCAAGGATCTATGAGCAAATCAGACCAGTCTTCATTCTGGTTCTTCTCCAGAGAATAGGAAACAGGCTGATTCCACAACTCTGTGGGAACACAGTATGACTCCTGTCCAGCCCTCTGGTGTTCTTTGATTTCCAATGCCATACCTTCTGCTGTGAAAATCAAAACATAGTACCTGCTAGGAATCTGAAATAAAAACAGAAACTGTGAGAAAGCACAGGTCAGGCTGTGGAAAGAGAAACAGTTAACATTTCAGGTCTTGATATAAAATCATTTGGTCTTACCTTATCCAAGATATTTCCTTTGTTTTTCCTCTCTCTATCCCACCTTCTCTGCTGCTGGAAACTAACTTGGTTTTGCTCTTTCCCAGTTCTTGTCCCAGACCTGAAACATTAACTGTTCCTCTTTCCACAGAAACTGCCCGACCTGCTGAGAGTTTCTAGAATGTTCTGCTTTTATTTCCTACTTTCAGCCATGAGGGTTCCCCAGCACTGTCCCAGCCCTAAAGCTCTAAGAACATAGAACAGTACAGCACAGTATGATCCCTCGGCCCACGATGCTGTGTCCTCCTGTATAAACCCATCCCTATTCAATCTATCCCCCTCTCTACTTCACCTCCCTTAACCCTCCATTTTTCTTTCGTCCATGTGCCTATCTAATAGTCTCTTAAGTAACCATATTGTATTGGTCCCTACCACCACCCCTGGCAGTGCATTTCAGGCACCCACCACTCTCTGTGTAAAAAAACAACCTCTGACATCTCCCAAGCACCTTAAATGGGTGACCTCTAGTATTGGCCATTGCCACCCTGGGGAAAAGATGCTGTCTGTCCACTCTGTCTAAGCCTCTCATAATCTTATATACCTCTATCAAGTCTCCTCTCATCCTCCATCGCTCCAAAGAGAAAAGCCCTAACTTGCTCAACCTCTCCTCATAAAGACATACTTTCCTACCCAGGTAACATCCTTGTAAATCTTCTCTGCACCCTCTCCAAAGCTTCCACGTCCTTCCTATAATATGGTGACCAGAACTGAATACAATATTCCAAGTGTGGTCTAACCAGAGTCTTATAGAGCTGCAACATTACCTCTTGGCTCTTGAACTCAATTCCCCGACTAATGAAGGCCAGTACACCATACACCTTCTTAACTGCCCTATCCACTTGTGAGGCAACTTTGAGGGCTCTATGTACTTGTCAATTGCTTGGCTACGTACTTGTACTCTATCAACTCTCTCTCCCCATTAAAGATCGAGATCAAGTTTTCGTCACCTATCTTACTGACTCTTTTCTTGGTTCTGTATCATCCCTTTCTCCTGCTTTGTTGCTCTAGCCACAGCTAAGATACTGCTTACAGTTCTGGTCTCCATTATACTGGAAGGATGTGTTCATACTGGAGAGGGTGAGGAGATTTATGAGGATGTTGCCAGGACTGGAGAATTGTAGTTACGAAGAGAGATTGTCAAATCTGGAGTTATTCCCTTTGGATTGGAATTGGTTTATTATTATCACATGCACTGAGGCACAGTTAAATACTCTGTTTTGCATGTCATCCATACAGATCATCTCAATATGACACTGCATTGAGGTAGTAAAAGGGAAAACAATGACAGAATGCAGAACAAAATGTTAGGGGTACAGAGAAAGTACAGTGCAGGCAGACAACAAGGTGCAAGGTCATAATGAGTTAGATTGAGGTCAAGAGTCAAACTTAATTGCGGTACATAACACTATAAGCCTAAACTGTGTGAATAGAAGAAACAACATTCCTCGGTAGTGGTGAATAAATAAGTTACAAATAATTAAGGAAAAGAGTGGAGGGAAATTTGTTTTCACTCAAAGAGTTTTGGGTTGTAGAATTTACTGGCTGAAATCGTGGAGGCAGAAACTCTCATTAGATAGAAAGACTGCCTTGATAAACAGTTGAAACTCAATGAACTACCAGGCTACAGACTAAATGCAGGAAAGTGGAAGTATCCCAAATAACTCCATATCAGCTGTCATAGACACAGTTGGCAAAATGACCTCTAAGTGTGATACATATTTTTCGATTCTGTGATTGAAGGTGCAAGGCAAATGTGAACTGGTTTCAGGATCAGACTTCTTCTTACAGATGTTATAATTAAATCTGAAGGAAGCAAGCATCTGTGCAGGTTATTTTCCACAGCACTTATCACTTGGAATGGTAAGCGGCCGACATTCCTTTCTTAGTTGCAGCCAATAACATGCTGCAGTTTTGAGGTTCGAAGTTAGCAATGCATATTGTGATGTTAGTAGCATTTTGTTGAGCAAGGATTTCGCTCCTGGTCATGGAATCTGGAGCAACAAACAATCTGCTAGAGGAACTCAGTGGGTCGAGCAGCATCTGTGGAGGGAAAGGAATTGTCAACATTTTGAGGTCAAAACTTTGCGTCAGGACCCTGAACCAGTCCCAATTGCAAGGTTTTGACCTGAACCATCAACAATTCCTTTCCTCCCACAGATATTGCTTGGCCCATTGAGTTCTTCCAGCAGATCGTTTGCTGCTCCACTCGACCATACAGGAAGAATCTAACCGGGAGGGCCCAGACAATTTCCGTTACCCGAAGGGTCTGAGCAAGAATCTCTTTTCTCTGATTTACCTGGATTCCTTCGTGTCTCCTTAAGCTCTGGGTGGGGTGGCTGGTGTGCATATGTACAATAGTGCACTCTGATAACTGGAGGATTAAACTGTAGCTCCATGCAGTCCTCTCCGCAACAGCCCTGTGTGCATGTGTGATAAGTTGAATATATTTGTGTGTCAAATATCACAATATTGATCATCACATATGTGTGGGGGTTAACTCCATATATCAGGAGACCTGACATTTTTCCCACATTCGTGACCAACTATGTAACATAGAAAAAAAAGAAATCTGATACCATAAATTCCTAAGTTTGTGTCCTTTTTATAGGAGCCAGATTCCCTTTGGAAAGATTAATGCAATGGACTGGACACAGTTGATGCAAGCCAAGCTTGGTTTTGTGTAAAATGTAGTAAAAGGCTCTCTTAATGCATGACATTCCAGTAAACCTCAGCCTCAGTAAAGCAGATGTCTTGAGAGACTGGAATCAGTCATCAGACTGACCATGTAAGGACAGCTGATCAGCTTCCCTGAAGGATATTAGCAAACTTGATGGATTTTTTCAAGAAACTAGCAGTTTCAAGATTACCTTATACCACCAGCTTTTGAATTCCAAAATTTACTTAACTAATTTTAAATCCTACCCCCACCACTTCCATTTTGGAATTTCAACTTTTATCTTTGATCCAGATAACTGAATACTAACTTAATCATGATGCTACCAACAAAAAATGTACTTTACCCTCTCTTTTGCATCATCTTCCACTCCCTAACCTCAAACTGAATGGTTGTGGGATCAAGATCCACTTTAAAGATTTATTCTTAGCTAACACAACAGGTTGTGAGAGTCCTGCACTGTCAAAGATGCCATCATTTCGATGGAATGCTACAATCTTCAACAAAAGGCGATCCATTTTGTTATTTGCAGTGAGGTGGGAGAGATTTTGCATTCTTTTGACCGATCAGCATGGTTTATCTTAAAGCTGTTTGTAATGCCCTGCTGCGGACAGGTTGCATTTTTCTAGATTCCAACAGTGAAGACTCTTCCCCACTAAAAACATACTCGGTTTCCAACTTTGCTGAGTTATAATGAGTTGAGATATTAACCTTTTGCTTTTCTTCCCCTGCAGGTGCTGCCTGACCTGCTGAGTATTTCCAGCATTCTCAGTTTTTATTTCTGATTTCCAGCATCTGCAGTTTTTTGCTTTGCAGATGTATTTTGTTGATAGCTAATTAATTTTTGGGAGATTCATATATCATTAATTCCTTATTTCCATCATGAAACATATTTTGAGAAAGGGAACCAATGCTCAAGGCACCAATGCTTAATACAAGAGGACATGGCTTTAAAGTAGTGGCTGGGAAGTTCAATGGAGATATCAGAGGAAGGTTTTTTCACCCAGAGAGTGGTTGGGGCATGGAATGCACTGCCTGGGGTGGTGGTGGAGGCAGGTACATTGGTCAAATTCAAGAGATTACTTGATAGGCATATGGAGGAATTTAAAATAGAGGGATATGTGGGAGGAAGGGGTTAGATAGTCTTAGGTGAGGTTTAAAGGTCAGCACAATATTGTGGGCCAAAGGGCCTGTATTGTGCTGTACTGTTCTATGAATCTATGTTCATCAAAATATTTAACAAGCTTCTGATGATTCTATACATCATAGCAAAACTGAATGGTCTCCATGACCCAGTATAAAGTGGTGGATAAATTCATTGAAAGCAGTGGTAACAGATGAGAATGTTGTGCACTTGGTCATACTCATCTCTGCACAATTTGATGTCTTTACTCGATGGGTTAGGCAGCGTCCGCAAAGGGAGAAAAGCAAAAGCTTAATACTTCAAGTCATTATAACTGGGCAAAGTTGGAAACTAAATACATTTCAAGTAGGGAATAGTCTTCACTGTTGCAATGTTGAAAAATGTGACTTGCCCACAATAGGTGGTGTCCCAAAAAAAGCAATTTCATTCAGAAAACATCCCTTTAAGGTTTTTTCACTTATGAGACAAAGGAATGCATTCTTTATTTTGGCCAATGCACCTTTCAAAACTAATATCTGTTTTGACAATCAGCATTGCATGTTACTTCTCCTCAGATTACATTTTTACCCTTGACAACACTGCAAGACATTAAAGACCTTAAAGAATTGGCACCAATATTGAATCTACCTGCCAAACCTAATTCTAACATATGTAGTCAATGATACTTTCCATCTGACTCAGGAAGTTTGTTTTTCCACATTAAAGATGCTACATAAACAACAGTTATCATCTGGTCATCCCATCAAAGAACTTTAGTTCCAGATCATGCAAAATATACCTGATTTTTCCAAGTGAATAATTCTATCAATAAACATTGGACTTTTCATCCAGATGCAGCTGTGAATGTTGAACACAGCTGTGACATTTTAACCAACGAACAAACCTGCTCGTGAAGCAAAAAGATCCAGGTATGATGCAAGGGAGAAACTGTTTTGTGCTGCCAACAATTCTGATCCAGAATGTGTAGTCTGAAAGTGTGCTGGATGAGAGTCAGTTGTGACCTGCAGATAAATATTTGATGACATGAAAATTTGCAGAGCTACAGGGAAGGCAGAAGATTGAGATGGACTGGATTGCTTGACAAAGTGACTTGGTGGGTCAAGCAGGTTCCTTCCCAGATGTATTTGACTCAGTGTTGCTATAAGGGAGCAGCTTGATCTATCTCCTGAGGAAGACTGAGTGAGTAGGTCTTACTGAGGGTGAAGACTGCCAGCTCAAAGTTATTGTGCTTATCTTCCAGGCAACAAGCCATGAGATTCCTGGAAGATGATTGTTTGGAGTGACCTATCTGGATGGCATGCAAAACAAAGTTTTTCACTGTATGTGACAATAATAAACCAATTACTTGTACTCTTCAGCATTATCTATCAGCACTGCACTTTCTGTAACTGCAACACTATATTCTGCATTGATCTGTCCAGATGACAGGCAAACAAGAGCTTTTCACTGTATCTTAGTTCATGTGACAATAAACCAATTTCAATTCCAGTATTATCTGTTTCTCTCTCCACAGATGTTGCCTGACCTGCTGAGTACTTCCACAATTCTGCTTTTATTTCAGATTTCCAACATCAGGTTGTTCTTTTTTAAGCATTTTGCAGAGTTTAGCTATGTTGCTGTCTCAATGTCAAGCAAAGAGCACAATCAGAGAATCCAAATACAGAACACCAGTACAAGACTGGATGCTTCCTCAGAACCAAACACAGACAGCAACCAGAAGAAATCCTGCCTCAGGGCTCTGACACAAAAAAACAAGTTTCCAAGGAACTCTGAGACAGAGTCCTGACACAAAAACAGGGCTTCCAAGGAAAACAGGACTGCTCTAGAGTTGCCAACTCTAAGCAGCCAGAAGACACAGCAGACCCAAAGGTAGACCAATACTCTAGCAACTAGTGCTAGTGAAACCAGGGTTGTTATGCTAGTCTCCTGATGAGGTTCAGGTGTGTGTCATTATGTGATTAGTAATGCATGGACTCCATGTGCTGCACAACAAGGCACCATCAATGGAGCCGAATTGAGGGCCAGCACTCAGAACCATGATAGTTGCAGTCTTTCATGTTGAGCTGTAGAGTGTAAATGGTGATCTATTGTCTTTTAGCAGCGTGGGCCCTGAAGCTGTAACTCACTCTCTCAGCAAGGAGTTATACTCTGTGAAAACCCTACCAGCATTTCCATAAACTGCTTCACTAGCAGCAGTCAAACAAAGGTGCTGGCAGCATTTGAATCGTAGAATTAAAACAGTTCAGAAAGAGGACATTTGGCCCATTAAATCTATTGCCAACTCTTGGCCGAGTAATCCCATCAGTCTTATTCTCTCCCTTCTTTTTCCACACAGCCCTGCTAACTCTCTTTCCTCAGGTGCCTAGTACAATCCAATGTGATGAACAAACTCCCTTTTCCCTTGAGGTTAGGGGTTGCTCTCACAGGCTTTTGATTGATGAAAGATTTTGGTAGTGTGGATAAAGACAGAAATTTTCTTCTTGGGGCATAAGTCAAATTAAAAATTGAGTTTAGTGTCATGTACTTATGTATGCATAGGTGCAATAAAAACCTTCCTTGCTGCAGCATCACAGGCATGTGGCATCAGATACACAACATTCATAACTGGAGACGTCACTGTAAGAAAGGCTGCAAGAAGTCCTCTAGGCAATTTGGAAGAATCTTCCTTCCTCAAAGAGCAGCGAGAATGTGGAACACATTACTGTAGGGGGTGGCTGAGGTGAAAACAATAGATGCCTCTAAGGAGAGGATGGACACACACATGAGGGAGGAGCAAATTGAGGTTAACACTGAGGAAAAATGGGTAGAGGCTCAATAGACCAGGAACATCAACATGGGATAGTTGGGCAGAATGGCCTATTCCTGCATTGCTTATCCCTTGTAATCCAATGTAATTCCTTAGAGTCATAGAGTCATACAGCACAGAAACAGGACCTTCAGCCCAACTGGTCCATGCCAACCAAGATACCCATCCAAGCTAATCCCATTTACCAGCATTTGACCCATAACCTTCCAAACCTTCCCTCTCCATGTACCTGTCCAAGTGCCTTTTAAATGTTATTACTGTACCTGCCTTAACCATTTCCTCTGGCAGCTCGTTCCATATACATAGCACCCTCTGTGTAAAAAAAAAAGTAGCCCATTCCTTCTTGGTCCTGTATTCATTTCCTCAAATGGCAATGAGTTCCAACTCAGAAGCACTCTCTGTGTAAAGAAGTTTATCTCCACACACCCATTACACCTTCTGTTCTTTGAACCATCACAGAGGTCCTGACAGGGTAGCCCATAAGTGGACTGGCTCATTTCACCATTGTCCAACTAAGTGATCTGAACTCATACACTGAGCATATCACCAAAATAATCTCAAACTTCATTCCGTAATTTTATACTCTAATAACTGAACAGTTGATTTGTAACTCCTGTGCAAATCTTCGATTATTGAGATAATACTAAATGTCAATGTTTGTACATCTAGGAGAAACTAGTATGGTTCCAATCCCAGTGGGAACAGAAATCAAAGTGTTAGAACTATACTGATATCACGTGTAAATTGGACTTTATCTTTTAACACCCACAACAACAAACATCCTGGTCTCTTTCTTAAAAATATATCATAACTTGTTACCATGCCAGAGTCAACACGATGAAGTCTACATCAGTTGACTTGGAAATGGGCCTAAAATCAAAAGGTCAAAATTGCATTAAAGGACTTTATGAATTCCCATTTTGTTCCAGACACGGAGGCGCTAGTCAACATGGGGGTTTAGTCCATGGAGAACAACACTTCCCCTTCAGAGTTCTAGCTTAGTAATGTGACAATCACGGCCCACAGATGCGTTTCTTCAATGTTGTTCTCTCTGAAAATCACATCACTGCATTTTATTAAAACATTTGTCAGTGCCTAGACTCCTACAATATCTTCCTTTTTGATTTTATTCCAAGTTTTTTTTTCGGGAAGTAAAGAAAAACATAGCCATCTCTGCTTATTCAAACATGAAGTAGTCCGTTGTAGCCTAAACTCACGTCATCCTGTTGTGGCACTCAAATGATATTTCCTTCAACATTCTTTAAACTTAACCTTGGAAGTACCTTTTAGTCCTGGGCAGATATTAACCATGTTCATAGCTCCCTGAAAGTGGCTGCACAAGTTGACAGGGTAGTAAAGAAGGCATATGGCATGCTTGCCTTTCTTAGTCAGGGCATTGAGTTCAAGAGTCAAGAAGTTATGTTGCAGCTCTATAGAACTCTGGTTAGGACTCATCTGAAGTATTGCATCCAGTTCTGGTCTCCCCATTACAGAAGGGATTTGGAGGCTTTGGAGAGGCTTACCAGGATGCTGCCTGGATTAGAAGGAACATGGTATAAAGAGATGTTGGACACACTTGGGTTGTTTTCCCTGGAGTGGTAGTAGCTGAGGGGAGACCTGATCGAAGTTTATAAAACTATGAGAGGCATAAAGAGAGTACACAGCTGGTATCTTTTACCTAGGGTCGAAATGTCTAATACTAGAAGGCATATATTTAAGGTGAGAGGGGGAAAGTTCAAAGGAGATGTGCGGGGAAAGTTTTTAACACTGAGAGTGGTGGGTGCCTGGAATGCGCTGCCAGGGGTGGTGGTGGAGGCAGATAGAATAGAGATGTTTAATCGGCTCTTAGACAGGCATGTGAATATGCAGAGAATGGAGGGATATGGACGATGAGCAAGCAGAAGAGATTAGATGTCATTAACTTAATTAGTTTAGCACAACATTGTGGGCCAAATGGGTATGTAGAAAGAAAGTACATTACAAGAATTTGCAATTATATAAGCACCTTTGATGTCGTAGAGTATCTCAGGACATTTGAGAGTATCATTGAATAAAATCCCACATGAGCGTGTATTGTGCTGGTTCCACCACTCCTGTACAGACTTGTCCCCAAGATCCCCACCCACCCTCACTTTTTATCTGATATACAGGACCAAACAAGCTGAGCTTCTGCACCCTCACTGCATCTAATGAGGCGGAGTAGGACTCAGGCCACAGATCCTGAGGCCCTATCCCAGAATGCACTGCTGGTCCGCCACCCTTCAAATGCTTTTGAACTATTTTTGTGACTGAGTCAAAAAACTTCAAATAGATTTAAATATTTAAAAATCAGAAGAATACTAACAAATAAGCTTGAAACAAATCTGGTTGATAAAATAGCTCAAAAACATTTTATTTGCACTAAAATGGAGGGGGTTGCCATTTGTACAGCAGCCTTCCTTAGCTTAGAACTGAGGGGTCAGTTGCGAAGTGTATCTGGACCCCTCTCTGGCACATTGGGCTTCATGGTGGCAGAGCAGACAGTAAGATTCTCCAGCATTTGAGCTCTGATTTATCCAGAATTCTGTCCTTCATCGCTCACCACACAGATGACCAAAGAGGCACAGTGGTGCAGCTGTAGAACCACTGCCTCACAGCTCCAGTGACCTGGCGCTGTCTGTGTGGAGTTTGTACGTTCTCCCTGTGACTGTGTGGTCTCCTCTGGGTGCTCCGGTTTCCTCCCACATCCCAAAGACTTGCAGGTTGGTCGGTTAACTGGTGAGTAAATTACACCTAGTGTGTCAGTGAGTGGGAGAATTTGGGAGGAGTTGATGGGAGTGTAAGGAGACAAAAAAAAGGATTAATGTAGGTTGAGTGTGAATGGGTGGCTAATGGTCGGCAGGGACTCGATGGGCCAAAGGAACTGTTTCTGTGCTGTATGTCTCTATGATTCCATGAATCTAAAACTGATGCATAAATTTTAGTGTCAAAACTACTGCCAGCCTTTGCCTAGCTATGAGCTCCTGGTACTTTAGATTAAATACTAGTCTCTGCTGTTAACAGAAAGGTTTGTGTATTTATTTTAAATGAGTGAAGCCACTATTTGCCGGTTTAAAATAGAGGTATTTCAACACCAGTTGCTTGCCATTCATGAAAGAATATCACACAACCCCGCACTCCCTCCACTCCATTTTGCTTACCTCCTCATCTTCATCTATTCTACTGAGGTTCCACAAGAATCGGCCAACCTCCACTGGCCCACCCAGTGACAACTGGTCCAAGTATGGAGCAAATTAACATGCAATGATGTCTTGGAGTCTGAAAGCCCAAACCTGATCCCTTATTCTCATGGAGACAGACCACTCCATGGTAACTACCAACGAAAATATCTTATTTTTCTCAGTGGTAGCCATAAAATTGATTTGTTGTTCTGCTTGAGACCAGCAAGAGTCACAGAGCAATACAGCACGGATGCAGGCCCTTTGGCCCAACCAGTCCATGCTGACAATGGTGCCCACCCAGCTAGTCCCAATTTCCTGCGTTTGGCCCATATACCTCCAAGTCCCATCCCTCCATATGCCTATCCAAGTGCTTCTTAAATGATACTATTTTACCTGCCTCAACCACTTCCTCTGGCAGCTCGTTCTATATACTCACTACTCTCTGTGTGGAAAAAGTTGCCCCTCAGGTCCCTGTTAAATCTTTCCCCTCTCACCCTAAACCTATGCCCCCTTGTTTTGACCTCCTTTACCCTGGGGAAAAGACTGTTACCGTCCACCTTATCTATGCCTCTCATAATTTTAAACACTTCTATAAGTGGTGGAAACACGGTAGCATAGTGGTTAGCATAAGACCTTACAGCGCCAGAGACCCGGGTCCAAATCCGGCCACTGTCTGTAAGGAGTCTGTACGTTCTCCCTGCGTCTGTGTGGGTTTCGTCCGGGTGCTCCGGTTTCCTCCCACATTCCAAAGACGTACAGGTTGGGAAGTTATGGGCATGCTATGTTGGCACCGGAAGCGTGGTGACACTTGCGGGCTGCCCCCCAAAATCACTACGCAAAAGATGTATTTCACTGTGTGTTTCGATGTACATGTGACTAATAACGATCTTATCTTATCTTTTCCTATGTTCCAAGTTCAGCCTACATTAAGATTGTCTTCTTAATCTCTGTGACTAGGCTAGAGCCACATCAGGTCAGAACAAAGTATCTGGCCATACAAAGATTTGCTAAGGCTCCCTGTGAGGCTGATGGAATGCACACACCTGACACAGGACGTTGTGGTGGACTCTTGCTCTGTGCCAGCTTCAGAGGTTGAGTTTAGGCCACAGAAGGAGGAGGACCTTCATGGCTGCAATCTTTTCTCAGAAAGTGAAAATCCCCCCACCCTCCCCTCCCTCCACAGTGAAACCGCTGGAGCCTTCTCTCTGGGGACAGGAAGGGAAAAAGACTAAAAACAGTGAAAGTGAACTGAAAATAAGGCAGTAATGAGAGAAAGGAGATGGGGAGAAGGAAGTTGGAAATGATTAAATCTGGGAACACAGGCATTTCACTGCTTGCATTCTGGAGTGGTTTTTATTTCCACCCAACTATTTTTGTTAGCTTTTATGGTGCATTTGTCTTGTGAATGGTTGGTGTGACAGTGAAGAGAGAACTGGAGACTTACTCTGTAGCAATCTCATATTGCCTTGACCATGATTGGGCAATGGAGAGAGAAGTTTACTGTATATCTAACCCATGCTGTATCTGCACTGTAAGCATTTGATGGGACACACTGCATCAAATCTCTTGCCCTTTGAATGTTTGATGGTGCAGTACAGAGGGAATTTCAATCTGTAACTAACCCACCCTAGTTTTCTGCTTGGATATAAAATTAAAACCATAGTAAATTTGATTCCAACATGTCCAAGTATTATAATTCATTCCATTCATGATCTGACCCTGGAGGCATTTTCAGGAAAGTGAAAAAATTAAACTTTCTGTTCTGCACATTTATTTCTGTTGATCAAGAACAAGGGTCACATATGGGTAAAACTAAGAAAACCACACTGATGTGAATAACGGACTGAGTCAGGCCATCATGGCATGGCATGGTCCAAACCAAATGTGAATGCTTCATCAAAATGTGCAGATAACTGATCTGAACCCAACACACAAAAGCAGGTCCTATCATGCTCCAGTGTTATAGGCAGATTCTACCTTGTTGTGACCTTTCACCTTATTGTCCACCTGCAATACACTTCCCTGTAGCTGTGACACTTTACTCTGTACTCAGTTGTTGGTTTTACCCTGTACTACCTCAATGCACTGTGTAATGAATTGATCTGTCCGAACATACCTCAGTACCAGTGACAATAATAAACCAATTCCAATACCAGTACATAAATAATGAGCTTAATGTCTTTGCTGATGACACTTTTAAGCTGGACCTTTATGCGGCAACATCGCTCCTTCCTGTAAGTGGAGATGTCACTTCCTCCTGGAGAGTTCTGATATGGGATTGGCTGAGGGCATTCTTATCCACAGTCGCCAAGGATCTGATAATTGAAGGACACACTTGAAGTGGAACATTAAATATTAAAAAGAAAATCTCCCCAGGAAGATCTTGGCACAATATAGTGTCTGCCATACTTATACTGAGAAAAATCAGGGGTTCATGTGTAAACTAATGCCACAGATTAGGATCCAAATGAACAGGTGAATGACGACAATGTGCAAGATACAAAGATTATTTTTAATGGTGCCCAGCTGAGTCACCTAGTTAAGAAACTGGTAATCCAATAAATAATGGGACATTCCTTCCACCAAGATCCACACGCATTTGCCGGTAGATTTGCCCTTATTTGAACTGCTCCTGAGCCTGGAGCAGTGGCACAGCCTTCACTCACTGAATCTTCCCCAAAGTAACCCAGTGCATGTACAGAGAGCCCATTGTAAACAATGAGGGCAATTGACTGCTGCAAAAAAGACATAGCGCTTTTTTATTTGACTGACTTACATTAGTTTAAATTTATTTGTTTTAAAATACATCTGTGTTTGTGCCTCTGCATCTAACCCTTTAAATTTTAATTCCTTTATAATTAGTTTTAACATTGCAAAGCTCTCAGGGAGAACCTCTGCCCATCTGTCTCACTGGAATTTCCATCCTCACCTGTTGCACCAGAAGTTAAACAGGATGTAACTTTAAAGAACTTCATTCCATCCCACATATTCCTCTTGTAAAATTTTGCTTTCTCTCCCCCCTGCCATATATATTTTCTGGGCCATTACTCTGTTATTAATAATACGCACACTAACTTCCTTCGACGTCTAATTTTCTAAGAAAGAACAAATATTCTGGAGGACGCTTTTGTTTTCCCAAAGCAGAGGCATTTCAGCTCCCACATAGTGATGTATAAACTGCATATGGAAAATTTCAAGGGAATTTATAGCAATTTATGTCTGTTTATAGCAATAGGAAGTCATGTACCCAGAACAAATTGATCAGACCTGTTTTATTTTAATTTCCATTACCAATAAATTAAGTACTTCTATGTACTTTAAGTACTGGATGCCAAATGTTTAAGTCATATTGGACAAACATAGGTCTTTTTTTTTAACTTGTCTGCTTTCTCATTTTAATATTTACACACTGACCTCAGGCAAATGAATATCTGAACTTCAGAATCTGAACTAATTCTGGTTTTACTCTTCTGGTCACCAGTTCACTCATGCCTCCAAACTGTGCCTACGTCTGATGCGAGATTTGTGCAGGATTGTAGAAGATAATTGATGATAAATGGTGCGCACTGAACTATAAGTTTAGGATTGCTCAGAGACACAAAATTAAAGCAGGTTTCCATAGAAAATTTTGGCTTCAAGCCCATCTGGTGGAATCTGTTTCCTTCCGTGGTTTGTGTTGATTTATAATTTGCGTGGAATGGGCTGCCGGAAATAGTGGTGGAGGCGGATACGATAGGGTCTTTCAAGAGACTGTTAGATAGGTACATGGAGCTGAATAAACTAGAGGACCTTGGGTAAGCCTAGTAATTTCTAGAATAGGGACATGTTCGGCACAGCTTTGTGGGCCGAAGGGCCTGAATTGTGCTGTAGTTTTTCTATGTTTCTATTTTTCTATAATTTGTGTTGTGAAAGAAGATTGTTTTTGTTTTTCTGGAGTAAAAATCTGCCTTGTTTACTGAGCTGAAATGTACACTACAGTACAGCCATCTGATGTACCCCACTACTGGTGTCGAACACAATGGCACTAAGTATTGGGAGACATAAAATGGATCACCAGTACTCTATCTCCCATTTAGTGCCTACAACCAACACTCAATTTTCCAGACAAGTCAGTGAAGTAACATATTTTTCATGATCCAACAAATATCTCAGCAAGCACTTGCAGAGCAATAATGCCGAATACATGATCAAGAAATTGGAAATGAGATTACTCTAAATTCCTTCTCGTGACTGACATGAACACTATGGGCCAAATGACATCCTATGTGCTGTACATTTCTATGGTCCTGTGATTTAATGTCAGGATTCCAACACACACGGCTGACACATATCCATGGTTCAACTAAGTGAGAAATCCACACAAGTAGAATGGGTTTTTACCTGTACTCTCCACATAAGGATGTAGCCAATTTGTATAAAGCCATGGGCATATCTAAAGGTTGACAAGAGCCAACTCTTTGTAGCCTGTGGAGGTGAATTCTCCACTCAACGCTTAGTGTGGACAACCTGGTTGGTTGACTATTACATTGCAATATTTTCTGGAGTATGTTCGAAGTATCCCAAATCCTAGCACTAGCATTCAGGCACTAACTAAAATGATTGATCTATAATCCCATTCACATTAGCTTGCGCATTCATATCACTTTTAACAGCTGAAACTGCCACAATAGGAACATTGTACTAGGAGAAGATCATTCATCTAACATATGGCTGATCTCTTCCTCAACCAATCTTCCCTCCCTATCTTATGAGTAATAATGAGATATATACTAATTATTTGAGAAGAGCTTTCTTCTTAAAATATAGTGTTAAGCTTCCAGACCACATTATTGGAATCACTGTTGGCACTGTGTTAGTACCAGTAGGTCTGGATATATGTCCATACATGTATGAATGTGGACATTGTGAAACTTGCTGGAACTGTTCACCTGCAATTTTCTGATTACGTCTGGGAATCCTGCCAGCAAGTTAGCAACTCCTCACCAAGTTGATCAGCCCTGTGCAAACTTGTCTCAGTTCTCCAGAATTTATGCTGGAGTATCTATTCAAACAACTTACACCAGGTTAGAGCTGTATCAGCAACTTATTCTCCATTAGTTTCAATGGAGGGGAGCAGAATTTAGGGTATATACTACTATATTCAGATTGTTTTAATTGCTCGGGTTTATTTAAATGTTTTTAAGTCTTTATTTTTTTCAACTCTTTAAATAACTTTATTGTTTGATTCAGAGCTTTGGAACAGTTTAACCAGGAGGTATGCAGTATAGATGGCTTAGACTTTGTAAGTTAAAGAAAAATTCAGCTGGCAATGGAAATTAAAGTTCAAAGGCTGAATATTCTAATATCTCTATCTTTTAAGTGAAATATTAATTAAAATTATGATAGAGATCTTGTTTTCTCTCTGATTCTCTATATTTATTGAATAATTGGTCTTGACCACTTGATAACAGTAAAACCTTTTAATTTCTTATTAAATCCCCATAAGCAGCTCTATGAGGCAAAATATTCTTATATGAACAATGACAACTTGGATTTCTTGTAGTTGTATTAATGTCATAACTCTCTGCATTTACACCATGGATTTGACAGCAGCTTCTACATTTCTTTAGTTAAATGGGGAAATCCAGAAAGTACTTTCACGGAAATCCTGATTGTTGGGTGTACTGTTGAAATTTTACATTTAAGAAATATTGAGTTTCCTTAAATGTTTTTAATTGTTTAAAAGTATACTTTATCTTTTTAGATTATTTTCCTTCTTCATAATCTACTATTTTCTAAATAATTTTAATTTTCATTATTTTTAATAGCTCCTGAATGTGTCTAAAAGTTGGGACCATTCAGAAATATTCATAGTCCTCAGCGGTTTTGACAGCTGGCTAAGCTAGAAGGTGTGGCTTTGCTGGCTGTCAAAGCTTTAGTTCAACAGTTTTATGGGCAAGGATTATTCCGACTCTTCTCCTGCCACTGTCATGTGATAACATTACATCAGGGAAGGCCAGTCTGCCTTATTGTGCTTCACAGTTTGTAACTGGGAAAGCACAGCAACAAATTAACATTGACGGATCCACAAAAGGTAAACATGTGCTTAGCACACAAGGCAGTGGTAATCACAGGCAGCTTGTAACTGGCAGCAAATTCAAACCCATTGAATTCTGTAGACAATGAATAAAAATTATCATCTATTTTTACAAAGTTATTGCATGGGGCATAACACATATTTTGGCATACTCAAATTCAACTTTCATGTTTTAATAATTTTGAAGATAATATCCATGCTCTTTTTGAGACATCTAATTTTGATTTTTATCTATTTACATTTTCAAGACTGCAAAAAATTGGAGATGGAGACAGACATAGAACAGAGAACAGTACAGCTCAGGAATAGTCCCTTTGGCCCACAATGTAGTGCTGATTCAATTACATCAGTAATAAAATGCCCAACTAAACTAATCCCTTCTGCCTACACAATGTCCATATCTTACCATTTCCCTCACATTCATGTGCCTATCTAAGAGCTTCTTGAAGCCCCTATCGTATCTGCCTCCACCACCACCCCAGGCAGTGCATTCCAGGCACCTGCCACTCTCTGTGTAAAAAAAACTTGCCCCGCACATCTCCTTTGAACTTACCCTCTATCACCTTAAATGCATGCCCTCTGGTATTAGACATTTCAATCCTGGGGAAAAGATACTGGCTGTTTATCTATGCTTCTCATAATCCAATAAACCTCTATCAGATCTCCCCTCAGCCTCTACTGCTCCAGAGAGAATAACCCAAGTTTGTCCAACCTATCCTCATAGCACATGCTCTCTAATCCAGTCAGTATCTTGGTAAACCTCTTCTGCACCCTCTCTAAAGCCTCGACATCCTTCCTATAATGGGGACATTAGTAAGTTTTATAAAGCTGCAGATTAACTTGCTGACTCTTGACCTCAGTGCCTCAACTAATGAAGGCAAGCATGCCATATGCCTTCTTTACTGCCCTATCAACCTGTGTAGCCACTTTCAGGGAGCTATGGACTTGGACTCCAAGATCCCTCTGCTCATCAATACTGTTAAAGGTCTTGCCATTAACAGTGTACTGTCTCTTTACATTTGATCTTCCAGGGTGCAGCACTTCACATTTGGCCGGGTTGAACTCCATCTGCCATTTCTCTGCCCATATCTGCAGCTGATCTGTATCCTGCTGTATCCTTTGCCAGTCTTCTACACTATCCACAATACCACCAATCTTCGTATCATCTGCACACTTACTAACCCACCCATGTACATTTTCATTCAGGTCATTTACAGTATATTTACCACAAACAGCAGAGGTCCCAGTACTGATCCCTGAGTAACACTACTAGTCACAGACCTCCAGCTAGAATAAGTCCCATCGACCACTACCCTCTGTCTTTTACAGGTAAGCCAGTTCTGAATCCAAATGGCCAATTCACCTTGGATCCCATGCATCTTACTTAATCTTCTTGGTCAGCCTCCCATGAAGGACCTTGTCAAATGCTTACTAAAATCCATGTAGACAACATCCACAGCTCCACCTTCATCAATCACCCTCATCACCTCCTCAAAAAACTCAATCAAGTTAGCAAGGCACAATCTGCCCTGCACAATGCTATGCTGACTGTACCTAATTAGGCTGTGGTTTTCCAAATGTTCATAAATCCTATCCCTAAGAATCCTCTCCAGTAACTTCCCTACCACTGATGTGAGACCCACTAGTCTATAGTTACCAGGATTATCCCTGTTTCTCTTCTTGAATAATGGAAGAACATTAGCTACTCGCCAGTTTGGCCCCAACAAGGATCTCGGGTTCCAGATCTTCGACCACGTGCTCACCCAGACTCACTTCCACAGCCACGTGGCCTTCCTGGGTACTTGCCTCTGTCACCATCTCGTGCCACATGTCTTCCAGCTCCACTTCCAGGCCTCCTAGTTTAGCCCCAATAAGGATGTCAGATATTTCTCTCCATGGATGCTGCCTGACCTGCTGAGGTTCCTCCAGCACTTTTTGTGTATTGCTCCAGATTCCAACATCTGCAGAATTTCTTGTGTCTCCGTTTAGCTGCTCACCAGTTCTCTGGGACCTCGCCTGTGGACATTTTATCAAGACCAGTATGTCATGGGCTAAATATATATGTATGTCTGTATTTATGTATGTACATATGATAAACACATGAATGAAAGAGAAATAGGGGGCTATGTGGGAGGGAAGGATTAGATAGATCTTAGAGCAGGATAAAATGTCAGCCCAACATTGTGGGCCGAAGGGCCTGTACTGTGCTGTAACTTTCTATGTTCTATGTATCCTTGTAGTGTGAAAGGTCATGGCTGTCATGTGACCATGACAACACTGTCTCCTCTGGCTGGGATGACACCATTGAGCACATGGCCGAAAGCGACATCACTGTCAATCAAGGTCTGGCTCCACCCACCCATTAGTACACACCGATGTAAATACCTGTTGTACCTGGCCATGGCCCATTGGACATTTTTAAATCACCTAGGCTGGCTCCACCCAGCTCTCCGGCACTATAAAAAATGCTGCATGTGCTGGTTTGCTCTATCTCTCTCCGAGGATGTTGAGGTGAGCTGTGCATTACTTCAGGGTAGATAGTTAAAGATCCCGGGGAGCGTTAGAGCCAATATTTGTCCAGATTCAAGGTGTTCAGACATTGTATTGTTTATTCCCTGATCGTTTGTAACCAGTTCATTGTGTGTGTGTGTGTGTGTGTGTGTGTGTGTGTGTGTGTGTGTGTGTGTGTGTGTGTGTGTGTGTGTGTGTGTGTGTGTGTGCATCTGTTCCCTTCCATTCTGTCCCTGCGTTTGTCTTTGTAAATAGATTTTCCCTTTTTAAAATACAAAGACTTGTGTCTGAAGCCCTCTGCCTTTAAGATCCGAAAGAACCTTTACTCACAACAATCTTATCCTTTCTGGATGCACCATGGCTTGGTACGGCAACTGCTCTGCCCAGGACCGCAAGAAACTGCGGGGAGTTGTGGACACAGCCCAGCGCATCACAGACACCAGCCTCCCCTCCTTGGACTCTTGTCTTTACCTCTCGTTGTCTTGGTGAAGCAGCCAGCATAATCAAAGACCCCACCCACCCGGGTCATTCTCTCTTCTCTCCTCTTCCATCGGGTAGAAGATACAGGAGCCTGAAGGCACGTACCACCAGACTTAAGGACAGACTTATCCCACTGTGATAAGATTATTGAACTGTTCCCTTATACAATGGGATGGACTATGACCTCACAATCTACCTTGTTGTGACCTTGCGCCTTATTGCACTGCACTTTCTCTGTAGCTGTGACACTTTACTCTGTACTGTCATTGTTTTTACCTGTACTACCTCAATGCACTCTGTACTAACTCAATGTAACTGCACTGTGTAATGAATTGACCTGTACGAACGGTTTATAAGACAAGCTTTTCACTGTACCTCGGTACAAGTAACAATAATAAACCAATACCAATACCAAATATACTGTATGTATGTGTGTATGTATATATGCATATATGTGTATGTATGTACATATTTTTAAACTTTACTTGCTTTAAATCATTGTGTTTATTTGGTATTTCTGTTCAAAAGAATGAACAATAAAAATGTGATCTCCTCTGGCTGCCTGTTCCGTTTTAAAGACTTTGTGAGATGTTTGATTTATCATTTCCATTGAGGAAAAAAAAGATATTTCTATTCTCTGAGAGTAAGGTGGATTTAACGTTTGTCAGCATTTGCCAACAAATGTTGCAATATGAACATTCAAAATCCTAACATCCTCATTGCAGGTTGAAAACTGAGAATCATTTCAGTACTCCAGTCATTCTAGAATTATTTACATGACTATCTGCAAAAGAATCTGCTTCTCTCCTTTCCTTGTGACTGTAAAAAGTGGAAGGTCCTTGTTCTTTTGTCAGACTCTCTTAGTTGTCTCTTGTGGTTGTGTTTTAATGGTTAGACAGGCAGGCAAGGCACTGGCTCAGACGTCACTGCAACAGTTCAGCAGCATTAGGGGAGCTTTGTGTTAAGAAATAGCAAGCTGATGACCTGCTTTGAGGAAATGAGGCAGTGGAGGATGCAAGCATGAGCTCCAAGAGGCAGTGCCTTTCTTGGAAGGCTGCTCCACTGATGTGACTGAAATGCATGAGATGTTGTTTATACTCACCTTGCAATGTCATGCCAGTGTAACTTTGCAATTTCACATCAGCACGAATGATATGCATTTCAATGATGTACTGCACATGCCTTTCAAGATGTTCCAACTTTATAACCAGTGAAATATTTTTGAGAAGTAGAAAACACAGTGGCCAATTTCAATCACTTTCAGTGAAGGATAAATTTTGGTTACAACATTGAGATAACTCAAAAATGAAAATCAAAATACTGCAGGAAATTTGAAATTGCGACATATTAGATTTCCTTGTCTGTATTATAAGCCTCCAAGTGCCCCCATTATCATATTTAATTCCGGGATTTAATTCCAGGACCTATTCAGATAAGATAAGATTTCTTTATTACTCACATGCACATTGAAACACACAGTGAAATACACCAATGCATACAACTCATCTCAAGGCAACTCTGGCCTTGCCCTATCGTAGACCTTCCCTTTGTCCTATACATCCTTTCTACCACTTTGCCTGCAGCTTAAACTTATTTTTTCTTACTTTTTTCCCCCAGTTCTGACAAAGGGTCATTGTCTCTTTCTCTTTCCATAGATACTGCCTAACCTGATTCTGCTGCTTCCAGAATTTTCCATTTTTGTCACTGAGAAAAAATTCCTTCCTTCCTTCCTTGCCCATGTGGGAAGTAAGGCAACGGTTCAGTGTGGCTTCTCATCCGAAGGACGGTGCAGCACTCACTCTGTACCGCAGTGTCATGTCACCCAACATTTTGTACTCAAAAATCAGATTCAGAATCAGATTTATTATCACTGACTTATGTGTCATGTTGTTTTGCAGCAGCAGTACAGTGCAAAGATGTAAAATTACTATAAATTACAAAAATAAATAAATAGTGCAAATAAAAAGGAATAACGAGGTAGTGTTCATGGGTTTCATGGACTGTTCAGAAATCTGATGGCGGAGGGGAAGAAGCTGCTCCTGAATCATTGAGTGAGAGTCTTCAGGCTCTTGTACCTCCTCCCCGATGGTAGTAACGAGAAGATGGCATGTCCTGGATGGTGATGGTATTTAGTGATGGATACCACCTTCTTGAGGCAATGCCTCTTGAAGATGTCCTTGATGGTGAGGAGGGTTGTGCCTGCCATGGAGCTAGCTGAGTCTATAACCATCTGCAACTTCTTGCAATCCTTGGAACTTCCATACCAAGTCTCTGAAGAATATTTTAAGACAGGAACTTTGAGTTAGACTTGTGTTATTACGTAGTTATAATAAAGAACTACAGTTCCCAGCAGACAATGCAAGGAGTCACATTGGGAAACAGGAAGTGGCTGGAAATAGCGGGAAAAAGCAGCCAGCCTGTCTGTTCCAAGCCTGTTGCAGCCTCTGGTTGATTTGTCGTTTTTTTAATAAATGTTCAGATGTTAAACCCATGCCGAGTTTGTCTCGTGATGAAGAACAAACATAACATGGTGTCAGAAGTTGGTGTGAGGTCTGATCAAGGAAAGTAAACTAATACTCTGTGCAGTTGAGAAAGAGACTCAGTGAGTACGAAAGAAAAGCTGTAAAAAGATGGAGAAAAAGCTGGCCAGCGTGGCAAAGGAGCACATTGTTCCTGAAGTACAGCAGTCACCGGATTTGCCAAGAGAGATTCAGGTGAGAGGCCAAGAGTTCCTGTTTTGGATAAGCTAAGTCCTCCCAAGCCTATGCAGTTTACTGGCAATCTAGCCGATAATTGGAAACACTTCAAACAGCGATTCAACATATATTTAGATGCTAGTGGAGTGGGAAGGAACGATGAAAAATTGAATGCGTCTATTTTTCTGCACGTGATTGGCGAAGATGCTTTGGACATCTATAACAGCTTTCAAATTGATGAGACAGCTTTTGAGTTGGGCACCTTGATGGAAAAATTTGAGGAGTATTTTAGCCCAAGTAAAAACATCACATTTGAGAGATATAAATTTCTTTCCTGTGACCAGAAACAAGGTGTTTAGCTTCGACCAATACTTAGCTGAGCTTCACACACTGAGTAAGTCTTGTGCATTTGGAGATTTGAGAAACTCACTAGTTAAAGACAGAATAGTTTGTGGAATTCCAGATAACGGACTCAGAGAAAGACTGTTGCGTGAAAAAGATTTGACCCTGGAAAAGGCGATGAATATGTGTAGGTCAGCAGAAACCACACAAACACAAGCTAAGGACCTGTACAGAGCAGACACAACAGTACATGCTGTGAAAACAGAGAAGCAGCTCCCAAGGCGTTTCCGAAAGCAACAGCAAATCAAAGAGGAAGGCTCAAACAGCAAATGCAGCAGATGTGGAGGTAAACATATTCCAAAGATATGCCCTGCTTATGGGAAGTCCTGCAATAGCTGTGGGAAGAAGAATCACTTTGCAAGGTGCTGCAAAGCTGGGGCTAACAAAAGAAAGGTGCACACAGTTGATGAGAAAACTGAGGAATTCTTTGTGGATTCTGTACAGACTGTGGCTGCTGGTAAAACAGAATGGATTGTTCCAGTAACTGTGAATGAGACAGTAATTCCATTCAAGCTTGACACCTGAGCTCAGGTGAATCTGTTATCCATTCACAGTAAAGAGTAAGATTTATTCTGTGAAGTTAAAAGTGACAGGCTACACTGGAGAGAACATTCCAGTAAAAGGGGGCTGTATGGTGACCTTTAAGCACAAAGGGCAGCACTTAAAATCACAGCTACTGATTATAGAAAAGAGAGTACAGCCAATATTAGGTCTGGGTGCATGTGAAAAGCTCAACCTAGTGAAAAGAGTTTTCATAGTAACTTCACATACCAAAGATGACCACACAATGCTCATGGAAGAGTATACAGATGGCTTTGAGGGGCTTGGATACTTACCTGGTGTACATAAAATTCACATAGATGAAACAGTAGCTCCTGTTGTCCATGTATGCAGGAAAGTTCCGATTCAACTTAAAGATAAAGTTAAACAAGAACGAGCATGCATGGAACAAATGAATGTCATACAGAAAATTGAAGAACCAACAGATTGGGTGAGTTCACTGGTCATTGCACAAAAGAAAAAATGGAGCATTGTGGATATGTCTAGACCCAAGAGGTCTCAATAAAGCTATCAAGAGAGAGCATTTTAAATTGCCAACATGGGAGGAGATCATGTCCTGGTTTTCAGGTGCTAAATGGTTTAGCAAGCTCGACGCATCGTCTGGGTTTTGGCAGATGAAGCTTGATGAAGCAAGTTCGAGACTGTGCACTATTAACACACCACATGGAAGATATCGCTATCTTCAGCTGCCATATGGGATCCTGTCTGCACCAGAAGTCTACCATAAAACCATCCACATGATTTTCGAGGGCATACCTGGTGTCGAGACCATGATGGATGACCTCATCGTCTGGGGGTCCACCAAGGAGGAACACGATACTCGACTGAGACGAGTGCTTGACATGACAAGGAATGTCAATTTGAAATTAAATAAAGAGAAATGTGAGTTTGGTGTGAAGACACTGACCTTCATAGGAGATGTCATATCTGAAGAGGGAGTGAAGCCTGACCCAAGAAAGACGTCAGCCATTAAAAACATGGAGAGGCCTCAAAACAAAGAGCAGATGAGTCATTTCTTAGGGATGGTGACTCACCTGGCTAAGTTCATCCCCTGACTGTCAACAGTGTCAGCACCACTTAGGTCACTCCTTGAGTAACAAAATTAATAGATTTGGTCTTATGAGCAAGAAGAATGTTTCCAGATGTTGAAAAGGGTCTTAACTGAAGAGCCCATGCTGAAGTTTTATGATCAGGAAAGGTGTATCAGGATATCAGCTGATGTGTCCCATCATGGCCTTGGATCGGTACTACTGCAGCAGCATGATGGCAAATGGCAACTTGTGGCCTATGCATCAAGTGCTTTAACAAGTGCGGAAGCCAACTATGCGCAAATAGAGAAAGAGCTTCTCGCTACTACATATGCATGTGAAAGGTTCCATCAGTACATCTATGGGCAAGCTTTTGAAGTGGAGACAGACCATAAACCATTTGTCTCAATTATATCCAAACCACTGAATGACTGTCCCATGAGGATACAGCGCATGTTGATAAGGCTGCAGAAATATGATGTGAAGATGATCTACACACCAGGAAAATATATGTTTGCTGCTGATGCTCTGTCTCCAGCAGTCGACAAGACAGAAAAGAGAGACCAACAGGTTAATGCAGATATACAGGCCTATGTTGACATGATTGTCACCTCTCTTCCAGTATCTCCAGATAGAACAGAGCAGATTAGGAAAGCAGCAGAGGCAGATGAAACAATGAAAGTACTCAATGATACAATATGGAAAGGATGGCCAGCAGCAAAGGATGACTGTCCAATGTGTATTTGGGATTATTGGGCATGCAGAGCTGAACTGTCAGTAGTGAAAGATATGGTTTTCAAAGGGAACAGGTTTGTGATTCCAGTGTCACTACGTAAGGAGATGCTCCAGAAGATACACGAAGGGCATCTTGGGAAGGAAAAATGTAAACATAGAGCACGTGAAGTGATATACTGGCCAAGAATGAACCAAGACATCAGCCAGACTACTGCTTCATGTGAAATATGCCTTACCTACAGACCAAAACAGCAAGCAGAACCACTTACACCACACCCTGTACCAGACAGGCTGTATTTCAAAGTTGGAGTGGATTTGTTTGACTGTAATGGGAAGAGCCATATTGTTGCAACAGACTACTTTTCCAATTACCCAGAGGTTGCGACACTGCAATCAACGTCCGGCAAAGCAGTTATCACATTCCTGAAAGCTGTATTTGCGAGGCATGGAGTTCCATGTGAAGTAGGATCAGACAATGGTCCACAATTTTCAAGCAGTGAATTTGAATCCTTTGCCAATGTTTGGGGATTTCGACATATAACCTCAAGTCCGCATCACCCAAAATCTAATGGCCTAGCAGAGAGTTCAGTTAAGGTGATGAAGGGTCTCATGAAGAAAGCGCATAGAAGTCTAATGATTTACAGAAGTGCACCACTGAAGAATGGCCTTTCACCAGTCCAAATGCTGATGGGTCGACACATACCCACTAACCTTCCAATACATGAAAACCTGTTGACACCTGAAGGAACACACAAGGTCAAACAGGCTAAAGAGGAAGGGAAAGAAAAACAGAAACGGAATCACGACAAGACAGCAAAAAGCCTACCAGTCTTGAAGCCTGGGGATCAAGTGCGAATCCGAGATCATGATTCTGGCACATGGTCCATGCAAGGAGTTGTGCAAGAGGAAGTAAATCCACATTCATACCCGATCCAGATGGAGCGAGGGACACCTCTGAGGAGGAACCGTGTGGATCTACGACCACAAGCTCCAACCCATGGCTGTGACCCATCTCCTGTCAGTAGACCAAAGGGGCCAGCATATGGAGAAAATGAACATGTGGACCAGTGTTCCCAGGAAAACACCATTGCAGCAAATGAAAGCAACACACCTACGGAAACAAGTACCAGACCAAAAAGAACCATTAAACCACCTCAGAGACAGATTGAAAGCTGCTGAGTAGACAAGGGTTCTTGGCAGGTTTATAAGGACAAAGTATTGTGTTTGTTTTTTCTTTAAAGTGGGAAGATGTGTTATTATGTGTTATTATGAAGTTATAATAAAGAACTACAGTTCCCAGCAGGCAATGCAAGGGGTCACATGAGGAAACAGGAAGTGGCTGAAAAGAGCGGGAAAAAGCAGCCAGCCTGTCTGTTGCAAGCCTGTTGTCGATTTATCGTTTTTTTTAATAAATGTTCAGATGTTAAACATAACAAGACTCATGTGGGGACACTACCCATTGAGTCAATTTTGCTTTAATCTAAAAAATACAGAAATTTCATCTATTTTCTATCAAGGCATCCTAAAGAGATTTTCAGTCAATCAGTGAAGTGTAGCCACTCTTGTGATGTTGGAAACATAGCAGCCAGCCTCTGCATGGCAAGCTCCCAAAAACATTATGATTAGAAAATCTGCTCTCTAATGTCAGGTGAAGCATTAATATTAGCCAGGATACCAAAGATAACTCGGTGAAACACTTCCATGGGATTCATGTAGGACCAGATGAGGGATCAGCTTAAAGTCCCAGCAGTAAGAAGGTGCTGTTGTCAATGCTGGAGTGAGGTACATAGGTCTCTAGACACTTTGAACATATATGCTGGATCTCAATATTTGATAAATATTTGCATAGTATTAATTCATGTATGGAATGCAGCAATATTTTTCCACCTGAAGAATTCCCTGTATTCAGTCTGTGGCATTTATGATGTCCCTGTTACTGTAGTTGTCTACATATACAAACCCACTGGCATGCTTTCTGCAAAGATTCGTCACCTTGCTGATTGAAATGGGATACAACATCAGACAGCAACTTAAGGCAGTAGCAATGACATTGTAGTTAAGAACACATGGCTGCTCCAGTTAGTGAATTGAGCTGAGCTCTGAGCAGTCAGAATCAGAATTATTATCACTAACATATGACGTCAAATTTGTGTTTTGCAGCAGCAGTACAGTGTAAAGACATAAAATTACCATAAATTACAAAAATAAATAAATAGTGCTGAACAAAAAGGAATAACGACGTGGTGTTCATGGCTCGTTCAGAAATCTAATGGCGGAGGGGAAGAAGCTGTTCCTGAATCGTTGAGTGTGGATCTTCAGGCTCCTGTACCTGCTCCCCGATGATAGCTTGTGAGGCTGGTTTGGAATGGGAATGGAAGGAAGCTGCACTTACTATAAAACCCCCAGTGTTTCCATAATCAAAAATTGTTAACGTGTGCATAAGTAGCCATGAGTTTTCCTTGGTAAGGCAGGAGATGAAGGGGTGAATGGGACAGTAGACAAACCTCTGCAAGACAAAGCAGATGGTTTGAGGAAGTTAACTCAGCAAGCTAACCCCCTCCCTGCGTTCAGAGAGCTGGCCTTCGATAAACTGCAGGGTTCGCTGGTGGGCCAATATCGGAATATGACTAGAAGACACACTCAAAATGTTTCCTGGTGAGACCTGGGTCACTTTTAAAGGCTGATTTTTTTTAAATTTCAGAAGTAAACTTTATTCATCTTAAGTATGTGCAGGAAAAACAAAACAAGCAGGACATGGCTTTCTTTATATTCATAGTGTCATCAAGTCTATAGATTCATAGTGTTGTCAAGTCAATACATTTGTTGTGTCATCAAGACAATACATTGTATTTACAAAGCACTAGTAGCACTCATGTAGCCTCTTAGAACAATAAGCCCTTCCAGTGAATGAGGGGCTCCTACACAGGACATCCACTCTCAGTGTCGAGTGGCGGTGTGGTTTTGGACTGTGGTCCTTCTCCACAAAGCCTTTGCACTGTTTGCACCAAGCTTTAATGCAAACCTCAGCACATACTCCTGCACCCTGGAGTGTGCCAGTCAGCAGCATTCCCTCATGGACATCTCATTGTCCTGGGAGACCAACAAGTTTTGGGCAGATCAACGTGTGTCTTTCACTGAAATTGATCATCTTCCAGCAGCACTTGATGTTTGTCTTGGTATACATCCCTGGGAACAGCCTGTAGGTCAGAGAGTCCTCTGTTATTAAGCTGCTTGGGAAAAACCTCAGCAAGGACTCTTGCATCCTTTTCCAGACCTTCTTTGCAAACGCACAGTCCACAAAATGGTAGACAGTCATCTCTTTATCATTGCAGCCATCTCAAGGGCAGTGTGTGTTAGGAGTGAGACTGCAACCATGCAGGAAAGATCTGACAGGGAGGTCCCCACTCACTGCCAGCCAGACAAGGTCTTGGTGCTTGTTGGTGAGTACTGGCAATGAGACATTCTCCCAAATGGTTTTGACAGTCTGCTTGGGAAACCATCCCTCAGGATCCATTATGTCCCTCTCCCATGGGGTAAAGCTTTGTGATGCAGATGCAAGAATAACTTCTCTTAAATTTATTTTTTCATTAATGGGATTTTGATAATGCCAGCATTTCTTGTCTATCCCTAATGACCCTTGACCTGAGGAGCAGATAAGAGTCAACCTTCACATTGGTGGGTATGGAGTCACATATAGGTCAGAGAAATAAGGATGGCAAATTTCATCCCTGATGTGCACATGTGAACCAAATGAGTTTTCACGACAATCCTGTAGCTTCATGGCGATGGTTACTGAGACCAAGTTTAGTGAGCAATTTATTTAATTACTTGAATTTCAATTTCCCTGCTCCTGTGGTGGGATTTGAACTCATATCTCTGCATCAACAATCAATGAATCTGGCTGCTAATCCAGTAACATAATCACTTTGCCACCATCTCCTGATAAACATTTACCAGGATATTTGGAAGAACTCCTCAGATTCAGATTTGGACTCGGATTAGTTTATTCACAAGATCACCAGAGTGCAATGAAATTCCTTGCTCGTGTGAAGCTCACAGAGTAAACAGTTGTTGTGTGAAATCGTTCTTTTAACTGTCTTAGGGATCAAGGACTCTGGAAATGAGCTTTGTAGACCAAAACTAGTTTAATCACAAAGGCAAACGCGGGACAGAATGGATGGGAACAGACACACGTTCACTCACGCACAGGATACCACGAACCTGAGAGGGGAATTACAAATGGGGTAAAATACACTCACACACACACACACTAATACACACAAGCACACAGTAACAGTGTACAACTTCAGGATATAACACTTCAATGCCCGTCCCACACTAGCATTGGCCCTTAATGCTCCCCTGAGTGAAATGCTCCCCTGACCATGTGGTGATGCACTCTTACCAATGATCTCTGCAGTATTGTCTCACTACTCCTGGGGTCGTTGAAAGAGGAAGGGCTAGTGGACACAGCCCTTTTTATGGTTCTAGGAGGCTGGGTGGAGCCTCACTGTTGTGATTTGAATGAGCCAATAGTGTGGAAGTCAATCACAAAGGTTCCTGCCACAGCCAATGGTCAAGCAGGTTCAGAGACAAAGGATACTGGTCAGGCAGGTTCAGATGCAAAAGATACTCTCACACCTGATTGACAGTAGTAGTATCACTTCCAATCAGAGGAGCAATGTTGTCCTCCAGTCAGCGGGGGTCAGTGTCGTTACTGACACGTGACATCCATGTGGATTTCTCACAACAACCGTATACAAGGTAATAATAAATACAGCAATAAACACAGCAACAAGTGCAAAACAAAAGAATAGTTCAAAGGCAGTTCTGCAATTTGAAGTAGTGCAAAAAGAAATGCTAAAGTGACAATAACGGAATAACCGAAAGAGACAGAATTAAGGGTTCGAGAATGTGGTAGCACGACCGGGAAGGGGATGTGAGAGAGGTGATTGGTTCAGGAGTCTGATGGCAGTGGGGAAGAAGCTGTTCTTGAGTCTGGTCGTCTGGGCTTTCAAGCTCCTGGATCTTCTCCCAGAAAGTGGAAGAGAGAAAAAGGAACTTGCTTTCCTTTGAAATTAGGCCATGGGTTTTTTTTTCTTCCGCTAGAAAGGGTGGATGAAGACCTCAAGTTAACATCTCAAGTGAAAGACAGCATCTCTAACAATGCAACCCTTCCTCAGTACTGCATCAAAGCGTATAGATATTAGGCAAGGATCTCTGGGATCAAGCAACCCTTACTCTTATTGCCCCTGAACTGAATGGTTTGCTAAGCTTTTCCAGAAGACAGCTACGGACCAACCAGAAGTGCTTTGGGTCTGGAGTCACTTATAAGCCAGGCTGGGTAAGGACATCAAATATCCTTCATTAAGCAGTGTTAATACTTGGGTGTATAAAATCATGAGAGGCATAGATAGGGTGAATGCACACGGTCTTTTTCCCAGGGAAAGGGAATCAAAAACTAGAGGGCATAGATTAAGCTGAGAGAGGAAAGATTTAAAAGGGACCTGAGGGGTAACTTCTTCATGCAGAGGGTGGTGCATATATGGAATAAGCTGCCAGAGAAAGTGGTTGAGGCAGGTACAATAACAACATTTAAAAGACATTTGGACAAATACATGGACAGGAAAGGTTTGTGGGCCAAAAGCAGGCAAATGGGACTAGCTTAGATAGGCATCTTGGTTGGCATGGAGGAATTGGGCTGAAGGGCCTGTTTCTGTGTTGTATTACTCCATTACTCCAATGAACCAGCTGGCTTTTTACATCAATCTTGCCATTATTACTGACGCTAACCTTTTAAAATCCAGACTTATCCAATTACTTGAGTTTGAATTCCACAGCTGCTGTGGTGGGATTTGAGTTCATGGCACTGAATCATTAGTCCAGGAACATAACCATGATGTTCCCATCCCCCAAATCCTGCGGCTATTTAAAAATAAAACCTCAAATTTAATAATGAGATGACGGGAATTTTAGGGACATTAAGGATTAAATAATCAAGGTCCTCTTGGCCGCCACTAATCCTTGCTGTTTCCTGAGATTTGGGTGTAAAAAGAAGATTGAAAAGAGACACCGAATGTCAATGGTTAAACTGGGAATGTGTGTGTGCTACTTAGACTGTACCAGAAGTATTTATAAAAGTCAGATTAGAGGCTTCCTTCATAGAAATGAGGATCCAGGGCAGTCAAAGTACTCTACTTAACTCTGGTCATGGATTTAAAAATTACCCCGACTATGAGTGGATCAATCCATAAATTTTCCTTAAAATGCTGTTGAATTTTTGTCATAAGTGTCTCCAATTTGTGAATCTATTTTTCACTGTAATGCACAGTGCACCGCTTGTCCATAGCAATATACTGTTCCCAAAATACTCAAAATTTTTCGATTTACAGCATTTCACTTTGAGAAATGTTTTCCAGAAACACATCACCTTTGTAAATGGAGGAATGAACAGAGATTAAAGCAGAATCACGTTTCACGGCCTCAGACACTCACACTTATTCCCAGCTCAGGGGAGAGTAAAGAAACAAGGGGACAGTCTGACTCTGCCAAGTTTCAATGCAGGGATCTACCCAGAGAGTTGGGAAAGGTTGGCATTACTGCCTAAAGGAGGGGGAGAGACAATAAAGAATAGGAATTAGGTGAGGATTTCCCCTCCCTAATGTAACCATTCCCTTACTTATATCCCTGTTTCCCTTAGCAAAATCTTGTAAATTGAGAAGACTAAGTGAATTGCATTTTGTGTATTTTGGTACTATGTACAGTGTATCACTAGGGGGGAAATGGTGTACTGAACATTGCAGTGAAAAATAGATTTGTAAATCAAAGATCAACAAACACAGAAAGCTGGAGGAACTCAGCAGGTGAGGCCACATCTACTGGGGGGAAATGGACAGTAGACATTTTGGGATCTGGGATGAATGATCCAGATGAAGGGTCTCAACCCGAAACGTCAACTGCCCATTTCCCTCCATAGATGCTGCCTGACCTGCTGAGCTCCTCCAGCGTTCTGTGTCTGTTGGTCTTTGATTTACAAATCTATTTTTCACTGCAATGATCAGTACATCATTTTCCCCCTAGTGATACACTGTACATAGTACCACTGATTGTGACATTATCAGAAAAGTAATGATAATTGGATTGTTTTTGAAATAAAGGAATACTTATAAGAATCCAAGAGATATTCAACTTGATTCAACTTGAACAATCAACAGGTTCTTGTTATAAGGAACTTGTGATTCTCCACAGCAGTTTTAACCATCTCCAGGTAATACCCACTGCCTAAATGGCAACTGCTGTGAAGTAGAACAAGGATCAGGAAAGCTGGTTGACATTCATTCAGTTCACTGACAGGGGATCCCAGCCTTTCCACTAACATGGCAGGCTCCCTGAGAGTTCCTTCACCATTGTGAAACATTCAGCAAAGTCAGCGAAAGTTCACCAGATTGGCTCACATTTCAGAGTCCGCTATCACATCGGATGAAGGCCAGCAACAAAAGTATTAACATTTTGCAGCCATGCATCATTATTGTGAAATCTCTGTCAGGATTCATTTGCGATCAGATCTGTTTTCTTGGTCTCGGAATTGGAGTCGGACACAGCAATGAATGAAGCAAAGTCGATCTATTTTCTCACAGCGATGGTGAATTCCTGCCTTAACAAAGCTGATCAGTGCAAGCTCTTGTTTTGAAAAGTGATTGCTGTGTTTGCTTTTGCAACTATGACGTAACCTCACAGTCTCCCTCTAAACCACGGGCAGGCTCCTACGGAGATGAGGAAACAAGAGCAAGGGACTGCAGAGAGGCCCGCTGTTGCTGAGAGTCAAGTTCATAAGTCTGAAGTGATTGGAGCTGACAAAATGTTAGTGGAAGGATCACCCTCCTCAATGGTGTTTGCTTTAGAAAGTCAGTCAGAGATTTATTGAGGCTGAAAGAAAGATTGGCTGTCGGAAGTGAGGGCAGCTGAGAGTAGCAGAAATAGTGAGACTAAAAGGTGGGGAGGGGAATGGGAAAAGGTCTGGGTCTGGTAGGTCAACTCCTGTGGTCATATATTCATGCTGCATTATAAATATGAACAGGCACAGCAGAATTAAGTTTTATTTTCTATTAATTTCAACAGATCAAGTTACATCTTATTTTTAGACATATATTTTGAAGTTAATCAATTTGAATTTTCAGGATTGCACACAATTAGAGGTGTGTAGGAAGACAGTGGTTTAAGGACTGTATTGGGTCCCAGCCTTTATAAAGAAAGACTTTTTAAAAAAAATTTATTTACAGCTTGGTAACAGGACCTTCCGGCCCAACGAGTCCGCACCGTCCATTTTAAACACCCATATTAACCTACCCGTACGTCTTTAGAATGTGGGAGGAAACCGGAGCACCTGGAGGAAACCCACGCAGACACGGGAGAACGTACAGACTCCTTACAGAGAGCGACAGGAATTGAACCCCGATCGCTGGCACTGTAATAGTGTCGCGCTAAATGTGATGGACCTTTATAGAACATTGATTCAGCCATAGCTGGGATATTGTTCCTGATCTGGGTCCCACACTTTAAGAAAGAGAGAAAGGGTTTGGAAAGGGTGCAGAAGAGTTTACCGAATTGATTCCAGGGGTGAGAGGTTTTGGACATGTGGATAGACAGCAGAAGTTGGGGTTTTTCTCCTTGGAGGACAGGGTTGTACGCGGATCTCAGAGAGATGCAAGTTTTTCATTGCACCTGTGCATATGTGTACTTGTGCATATGACAATAAACTGACTTTAACTTTGTTTAACATCATGAAGAGTACAGAGTAGATTGAGAGAAACTTCTCCTGTTGGTGGATGGGTCAGGAAATGAAGGTAATTGGTTAAAATAAAACCAAAAATGACATGTGGAATATATTTTGTACACAATGAGTGGTTAGGGTCTAGAACTCACTGCCAGAAAGGGTAGTGGAGGAAGATTCAAGTGGGAGCTGGATGAGTATGAAAAGGCTGAGCTGAAAGAAAAGAATTTACAGGGCTGTGAGCAGAGGGAGTAGGAATCAGATTTGCCGGATTTCTCCTACATAGTACCAGTTCACATTCAACAGGCTGAATGTCCTACTTCCATTTCTGTAACCACCATTATTCTGTGATCCTGAGAGCACAGTAGATCTTCAATTAGAATTTCTTGGCACCATGTACTTTTCAGATCATTGATAAATATAGATTGGTGCTCTTGTCTGTCCAGTGTAATTTTTAAATGTTATTTGTGCATTATAGTTTTCAAAAGTAAATAAATGCTATGAAACTATATTGAAACTTTAAAATATATATATATATTTATTGAACTTGTTACTGTCCACAAACATTCCTGAAAGAGGTCCCAGCAGCTTGGCTGTTTATTGACTGCAAGTTTCAAGACTGGAGATCTCCTCCTGTATACTACCACCTGGCAACACTTCTTCGTAGAGAAGTTTCTGCGGGGAGCCACTTTTGATCATATTGCTGCTTGTGGCATTTTGCTATTATTAACTGTTGTTTTCATTTGTACAACAAGACTTCATTGGACATAAAACTGTTTGAGGTTATGGAAATTCAGGTCTCTCTTACAGGCTCATTAAAGCCCACATCAGTTTTGTGTCTTCAAATGTCAGGAATCAAAAGGAATGGTTAGAAGTTGGGTTTCACCCTCTTTTGGTGCACTAAAGCAGCTGCTGTGTTTAACTCAAAAGGGATTCTCTGTAGAAAATTGCAAAATTGGACCAAAATATGTCAAAAACAACACTATGGTGGTTATACCCAGAGTGGTGTACGGAAACTGCACCTATGCCATTCCCATTGGGAGCTTTGTGACAAGCTCACGTCTGCTGCATCTTCAATGTGATGCTCACTAGGAAACAAGGCAGACCTTAATGCAACCATCCTGTGCAACACAGCACAGCTGCTGTGAAGACTGCAACAGAGTTGAGGGGAATCATGGGGTAGGGTTGGGAGGAACACGGCTATTCTGTGTGTGTGTGTTTTGTGTGGACACTACTCCCCAGACGATTGCTTGCCTGATTCACTCCTGTGACTGTGAGAGTCCCCAGTCTGCTGCAAGGTTTTGGACTGTTCGATGACACGGTAGTTCTGATGTGTATGATGTACAAAGTCCACAGTCAATGATGCCAGATCCAGTGGGGGTGATTTTAACAACAATAACTCAATAACTAGCTCCCACATTAAACTTAGAGTTGCCAGAGCATTAAAAGTCACCTTAAAGTGAACATGAATTAGTTTTCTATTCACAAACCAAAGAATTGCATGAACAGTACAGAACAGGAATAGGCCCTTCGGCCAACGATGTCTGTGCCGAGCATGATGCTAAATTAAACTAATCCCTTCTCCCTGCACAAGGTCCATATCCCTCCAATCCCAGCGTATTCATGTGTCTGTTTAAAAGCCTCTTGAACTATTGTATCTGCTTCTACTGCCACCCCGAGCAACCTGTTCCAGGCACCTACCACTCCCTGTGTAAAAGAAAACTTGCTTCATACATCCCCTTTAAACCTTCCCCCCTCCCACCTTAAAGCTATGCCCTCTAGTATTCGACATTTCTATATCTTGGGGAAAATGATTCTAGCTGCCTACCTAATCTATGCCTCTCATAATTTTATAAACTCTTTGAGCTTATAATGAGTTGGATTATACTCGACTTAAAATAAAAAGTGAGGAGACCAGGTGAATATCAATGCAGTGATCCATCCTCGTCTCACTTACCACCCAGAGAACTGGGAATATTGTGACAACATCCACTGTTACAGAACATGGTCAGACAGCAACTGTGGAGGGAGAAACAGAGTGAAACAGATCAACGACTTGTCTTTCCTGTTTCAGATTTCTGACATCTGCAAGATTTTGCCTTTGGATGTTACATAATGGCTCAAGACACTTGTTAGGAGAAATATCAAACAAAACAATAATACAAGGAGATATTGGTATTAGTTTATTATTGTCACATGTACCAAGATACAGTGAAAAGCTTTTAATCTGCATGTCATTCAGACAGATCATGCCATACGTAAGTATATCAAGGTCGTAAAAATAAACAGAATGCAGAGTATAGTGTTACAGTTACAGAGAAAGTGCAGTGCAGGTAGACAAATAAAGTGCAAGGGCCATGACGAAGTAGATTAGGAGATCAAGGGTTCATCTTTTAGCACATGAGAGAGATCTGTTCAAGAGTCCGATAACAGCAGGGTAGAAGCTGTCCTTGAGCCTGGTGGTTCGTGCTCTCAGGCCTTCGTACCTTCTGCCCGATGGGAGAGGGGAGAAGAGAGAAAGTCTGCGGTGGGAAGCGTCCTTGATTTTGTTGGCTGCTTTCCCAAGGCAGTGGGAAGTGTAGACAGATTCAATGGAAGAGAGGCTGGTTATTAGGGGGGAGTGGTCAAAGAGATAGTTTAGAAGGAGCAAGCTAAAGGTAGAGTGGATTATAGAGGGAATTCCAAAGTTCAGAGTCTTAGCAACTGGAAACGTAACTGCCATTGTTGGAGTGACTAAATTCAGGACCAGAAGGGTGCAGTTATCTCAGAAGATGAATGGATAGGCATGAAAATGGGTGACAAAGGGGAAGGGATACATTAAAATGTTAAATAAGTTAATTAATGTTCCTAATACACTGTGACCTTCGACATAATAGCTTAACTGGCATTGGACTCCTTTACATTCCATTCCTTTACATAATTCCCGTCAGATTCTCTTATTTGGTCGGCAATGATTAAGTGTTAGCCCATTATTTACATTTTATACAGCACATTGATGAGAGCAGATTCAGATCTTATGCTCTCACTAATGCATTTTAAAATGTAAATATTGGCCCGATTGTATCTTTTTTTATAAACTATTCAATTTTTTATTTAAAGGAGATGCAAATGCAGGGCAATTTGTTAATGCTCTTTTAATTAGTATAAGAACCTTTCAAATAAAAGCAAATTGAATGTGGAATAATGAAATTGGAACAGAACATACTGGGTCCAGGTCTGGTAATATCTCAAGGGAGAGGGAGGCAAGACTCGTTCAGGAGAACACTAGTTTTGTCTGCTTTTGTGGGCCAAAAGTTGTAGAGCTCTTTATATTCTGTATAAAATTCTAACTGAAAACACACAAAGGCATTTCCCTTCCAATCTAATTTAACTATGTCAATTAAAAACTAATTGATTTGTACAGTAGACCAGCATGTATTTGGCAAGATAGACTAGGATTGTAGCCCACAAAACAACTCTAAGGCCTGGTGATGATGCCTTTGCTTCTGTGTGTGTGTTACAGCACAAGTTTAGCAGTATTACAAATTGACAAGGGCATTAAATCATTTCAAACTGACTGGTGTCAGGCTTTGCCAGGGATCCTGTCTCTGATTTGCCCTGGTGTTTACTCAGACCCCAATTCATTATGTAAAGCAAGAAAGGATTATTGTGCTTTTCAAAAGATCAGGGGGGCTTAAAATGCCTAACAGCTAATGAAGTGGTTGTGAATTATAGTCACTGTTAAACCAGGAAGTATAACAGTCAATGTGTGCACAGCACGCTCACAATGAGATAATTATATTAAGGGATATTATTATGCAAAACACTTGGGATAATGTGTCTACTCTCCTTCAGAATAGTTCCCTGGGATCTTTCACATTCACTTCAGAAAGGTGGAGCCTCTGCTTAATCTCCTTGGAAAGAAGGCACCTCCAACTGTGTAGCAATCTGTCGGTACTGCTCTGGTAATCTCAGTCTAGATTGTTGTATTCTGGTCTCTGGAGTGGGATTTGAACCTTCTGATACAGAGGTGAGAGTGTTACCCACTGATTTACATCCAACATTTTAAGCCAAATCCTCCTTGACTCGATCCACCGTCTGGAATTGCTTCCTGTGACAGGGTATAGAAAGCTGATCTTGTTTGTGCTGCACACAGTATGAATTGGGCAAGGAGTACCAGACAAGTCACAGGTCTTACAGCAGAGTAGACCAGACAAGGAGCTAAACTGGGGTCAGAGTCATAGAGAGATACAACACAGAAACTGGATCTTCGGCCCACCGAATTCATGCTGACCATCAACCATCCATTTACACTGATCCTACATTAATCCTATTTAATCCTCTCAAATGCTGTGAACATTTTTAACATTTCAGGGACATATAAAACTGATTAAAATTGAAATAATTAAAAAAGCAGGGTAAAAAATATCATGAAAAGCACATTTATATACTTAAAGATAGTTTGATACATAATGGAAAACACCTTCCTTTTTGCTTCCCAATCCACAGGCTGAGAATTTGCATTGAAATCAATGGAGTTTTGGATTTGGTACAGGATCCAACCTGGCATGGGATCTGGAATTTCCAAGTGTAAATTCAGGAAAGCTCAGGGAGTCTTGAGCTTGGCCGCATTTTACAGTCAGGAGGTGAAAGGCACGGGTGCTCAAAAATTGGATCAAAAAACAGAATCAATCTTTTGGTGGTGTTGTCAACTGGATGAATGTTGTTTGGGGCAGCTTCTTTTATTTTCCGGCAATGTTTTGCGATATTTCTACATCTGCTTAATCAGTTTCTTCCACTCCTAACACTCTCACCCCTTTCCACTATCTATAAGGCACAAATCAGGATCGCAATGGAATGTAATCTACTTACTTGGAAAAGTGCAGTCCCAACAATTCCCAAGAAGCTTCACACCATCCACAACTAAGCAGCCTGCTTGATTGGCAATCCATCTAAGCACTTATTCCTTCCTTCAGTGAAGCTCATTGGCTGCAGTATGCAACATCTTCAAAATTCTTAGCAGTCATTCTTCTTGGCAACTTCTCCCAAAACCATGAACACTAACACCAAGGAGGCCAAGTGCAACAAAAACATTGTAGGTTCCCCTTCAAGCTGTGCACCATCCTGATTTAGTGATATGTTGCCGGTCCTTTATTGTCGCTGGGTCTAAATCTGGAACTCTCTTCCAATGGTACGGTGGGAGCGCCTTCACCAGAACACAGCAGCAGTTGAGGAAGGTGGCTCCACCACCACTTTCTCAAGGACAATTAAGGATAGACAATAAATGTTGGCTTTGCCAGCAACATTGGGATCATGAAAAGTGAATTAAATAAAATAAATAGTTGTGTCCTCTGTGATGTTATTTTTATTTATTGAATATAGAGATCTCAGGCAAGGCCATCGTTTATTGACTACCCCTAATTGCTCCTGAACAGGCCAGATAGTTAAGAATCAATCATATTACTGGGTCTAGAGTCACATAAAGGCGAGATCCATGGCAGAATTAACTGATATATGTTTGCAAACAAAATCAATTTTTGCAGTAATCTGGTAATTTCATAGTAACTATTGCCACCATTTTTTAAAAAATTCCACATTTATTTATCCAGTTGAATTTAAATTCTTCATTTGCTTTGGTGGTATTTCAATTCACGATAATAAATCTGCCTTAAGCTAGTAAGTTAACTGTCGCATTCCATATCCGTGTACCAGCTTTGTGCATACTTGTTGTCCTCTGCTTGCAGTTTGTAGGTGGTTCTGATTTATTTTGACCACTTCACATCGAAGAGATGAAATTCCTTGTGGAATGAAATTTTGCAAAATTCCTGCTTCACTTTTCAGTCAACACTCAGGGGAATGCATGGCTTTGAAAGTATGACATTTGATAATATGGTTTGCTCAGAGGGTCCATAGTTACAGAGATAAGACTGCAATCTCCCAACATCATCTAAGAGGAAGAATTTGTGCCTTTTTTGACTTTACTTGAGCCAGCAGTTGCAAAAAATAAAATTTTCATCAAAAAATCTTTAGAGAACAGGTTGCCTCCGTATCATGTAACAGACAAGAAAAAACATTTTAACTATGTGTGTGATGACCATATCAATTTTCCTTTCATGCAATGTCTTGGGAGTGTGTCAGAAAAAGATAGGTTCACCCTGAGAGGCAAATGCACAGTTTTTCCTCAGGGCAAGGCAGGAGAATATCCTTCAGTGTTGGTAGGACCATTCTCAAGTTGACACAGGAGCATGCAGACCACTTATTCACACCAGGTATATTTCAGATAATGGAAGGGCTCCTCAGTCTTCACAAATCTATCCATTTATGTCGACTGCTTTGGTGAAATTCATCTCATTTAGTTTGTTGAAATTGGCATGGATCCAAGATAATTTTCAGTCATTTATGCACTTAAAAAAACAAAAATGGAAAGGTCCAGTTTAAAAGAACTTTTAGACTTCAACTTTTCTGTCACTTTGATATTGTTTTGGTCCTAAATGTTATACCTTGACAGCTCATAAGGTGACTTGTGAATAGCTTGATGGAACTCACATGATTTTCAGACTTTTTATTTATTTTTTTAGAATAGTTTTTTTTAAAGGCCAAGCATTGAGTCAGAATATTTCCTTCTGCCTCCTTGTTAAGATACTTCACCTTTCTTGCATAATGTTTCTTGGAAGAGCAGTTACTTCTTCATTAAATGGTCTGTTTGTCTGCTGGGTCTTTCTTTTTCCTTTCCTTAACTCCTTGTGTTTGGTGGGCCAGTTTAGAGCGAAGGTGACGACCTTAAAATCAGAAAGAGGTGAAAACAAAGTGTGGCTACATGCACGTTAGATTTAAAGGTGTTTCATCGGATGGTTCCCAAACAAGATCATTGCCAAGCTTTACAGATGGCCAAAAGCTTGGCTAGTTTTCATAGAGGAGGTAAAAAGATAGAGAGGATTCAGGAGTCAATTCCAGAACTTGGTGCCATGGAAGTTAAAGACTCAGATGCCAACAAGAGGCACAAGAGACTGCAGATGCTGGAATATGGAGCCTGACCAGGTGAATTCCTCCAGCAGTTTGATTTTTGATACAGAAGCCAATGGCGGAGCAATTAAACCTGGGGTGCACAAGGGGAAACAGATTTGGAGAAGTGCTGAGATCTTGGAGGGCCTTGAGTGAGGATGAGATTGCAAATGTAGGAAGGTGAGGGACCACAGGATTCAGACTTGAAAATTAAGACTTGCTGATCTTGGCTTAACCAGAAGCCAAAATCAGCAAGGACCAGGACAATGAGTGGAATTGGCCCATGATCCATTATAAGTGGCACCATTTGAAGTCATGCTGAATCAAGACTTGATGAGGACCAGGACTGGATGAGTAAGATAATTAACAGCACTGTTATTTAGTTAAGGAAGGGCAATCTGATCTCCAGTGGAAAGACAATCAAGGGCCAATATGGAAGGAAGATTAGTTTGGGTTGGATCATGCTCGATCCAGCCCATGTTTTGAGTTTACTGCTCACTGAATGTCTGGAATTATATTTAGTCTCTGAGGCCTCATGGCTCCCAACATCCTGCTGTGATGAAGAAGCCCATGAGAGGTGACTGTGTTGTGGCAGGTGTAAACACGGACCTTCTGGGAACTCATAATGTCAGATGGTGTTTCCCACTGCTTCTGAGATCTCCGATGATCAAAGGCGTTCCACTGAAAATGAAGTAATAAATAACAGGAAAAAAAAATCATTAAAAATTTAAAAGAAAGAAAAATAGTGGATTCAATTAAAACCACATCCAGTCAAAACAGATTATTTAAAAACACTAATATTAGTAATCATAAATTGAAAAGACTTCCTTTCATTCACTTAACTTTTGGGTGATGATTCAAGTGAATGGGTGGCATTAGGTCAGGCAGCCATGGCTAGTATAAAACTAAGGAACCAGATAGAAAGTATGTCTGATCTCTTAACTCAGTACATTATGAAAAGACCTCTGGACTCAATGCTGAATGAGAGGTCATTTGCTTTTAACTTTAGCACTTCCATAACTTTATGGTACAGTGTGCAGGGGCACTGAGGCATACTGGTTTGCCTCAGCTACTCAAAGTTTGTCCATAGAACATTTGCTATCTGCAGTGATACACCAATCACAACTAGGCTCTGGGCGGCTTCATTGACCCGACGGCCTTTTATCACGCTGACATGTTTTTTTTAATTTCTTTTCAGCAAAAGGTCCTTCTTGTTGCTTATCTGCATTGCTTGCTGATTGTTCAGAAGCAGCAATCAGTGCAAATGTTGATTCAACCATGAGTTGAAAAAGAAGAGGAAGCTCTGAATGAGCTTATCTGAAAATAGTGATAGCAATAGATGTAACGTGAAGCACAATGTGGTGGAAGGCATGTGGGAATGGGGAAATGCAACATTAAAGGATGGCACAATCTGCCTCAATAAAGACTGAAATGTCTGTGCATTGAAGCACGTTGTCCACCTGTCATTAAACTAATTCATTTTGACTTTAACCATTAGACCATAAGATATAGGAACAGAATTAGGCCATTCAGCCCACCGAGTCTGGTCCACCATTCAATCATGGCTGAATTTTGTTTAACCTCATTCTCCCGCCTTCTCCCCATCACCCTTAACCCCCTTTACTCATCAAGAACCTACCAATCTCTGCCTTAAATACACACAATGACTTGGCCACCACAGCCCTCTGTGGCAACAAATTCCACAGATCCGCCACCAGCTAGCTGAAGAAGTTCCTCCTCCCCTCTGAGATGTCCCTTTATTCTGAGGCTGTGCCCTCAGATCCCAGACTCTCTGATTGATGGAAACATCCTCTCCATGTCCACTCTATCCAGGCCTTTCAGTATCCGGGTGGTTTCAATGAGATCCCCCCCCTCATCCTGGTGAACTCCACTGAGTACAGGCCCAGAGGCATCAAACGCTTCTCATATGTTAAGCCTTTCATACCTGGGATCATTCTTGTGAACCTCCTCTGGACCCTCCCCAGGGCCAGCACATCCTTCCTTAGATACGGGGCACAAAATTGCTCACAATATTCCAAATTACATCACTGGTTGGTTTAGAACATAACAAACAGAAACAGGAGCAGCCCATTCAGCTCCTAGCCCTTGTTTCTCCATTGAATATCATCATGGCTGATCTTTTACCTCAGCACCACTTTCCTGCACTAACCCCACATTCCCTGATTCCCTTAATATCCAAAAATCTATCCAACTCTTTGTCTTGAACATGCTCATTGAGTGAGCCTCCACATTCCTCTCGGGCAGAGAGAATTCTAAAGACATACTACCCTTTGGGTAAAGAATTATTTTCTTATCTCGGTGCCAAACAGCTAATTTTGAGCTGTGACCCTGATTCAACTCACCCTGGTTAGGGAAAACATCATCCTAACCTGTCAACATAAGATAAGATTTATTTTTTGGTCACATGTACATCAAAACACACAGTGAAATGCATCTTTTGCATAGAGTGTTCTGGGGGCAGCCCGTAAGTGTCGCCACGCTTCCGGCACCAACATAGCATGCCCACAACTTCCTAACCTTTTACGTCTTTTGGAATGTGGGAGGAAACCAGAGCACCCGGAGGAAACCCATGCAGACACAGGGAGAATGTACAAACTCCTTACAGGCAGTGGGCGGAATTGAACCCGGGTCGCTGGCGCTGTAATAACGTTACGCTAACCGCTACACTACCATGCCTGCCTGAACAACCTGAACATCTATCTAACCTGTTAAGCCCCATAAGAAGTGCACATTTCAGTGAAATCACCTCTCTTTCTTCTAACACAAAATGCTGGAGGAACTCAGCAGGTCAGGCAGCATCCATGGAGGGAAATGAACAATTGACGTCTTGGGCTGAGACACTTCATCAGTGTCCTGACGAAGGGTCTCGGCCCTGCTGAGTTCCTCCAGCATTTTGTGTTTGTTGCTCTAGATTTCCAGCATCTGCAGTCTCTCTTGTGTCTCTTTCTTCTGAACTCTAAACGGTGTAGTCCCAGTCTGTTCAACCTCTCCTTATGGGACTATTTTCCCATCCCAGGAACCGATTTGCTGAATGCTCATTGTACTCCCTCCTTTGGAAGTATATCCTTCCATAGGTAAAGAGATCAGATGAAGTGCTCAATACTCCAGGTTCAAGTGCAATCTCAACAAAACCTTTTTGTTCCATGTGACTGTGAGTGAATGGTCCTACCAAATTGTGCTTTAACCTTTCCATGGTTCACTGAGCATGGGGCACATGACTGACATGTTGCTGTTTTGAGATTTACACTGCTTGCAGTATTTCCCCTGCCTGGAAGAGCTGTCAAAAGGCCATCAGAACGTCCGGGGCTGGTTGCCTCGAAGGGTCCATCCCAGGCTTGTGGCCTGTTCTGCTTTGTCCATGGGGAGCAAGGCCTGAAGCTTAATGGAGGGTCCAGTGGAACAGAGTGTGGCTGGAGGGCTTATATAAGAGATGAATGTCAAAAAAAATGTTGAGTTTATTGTCATATGCAGAAGTACAGGTGCAATAAAAAACTTACTTGCAGCAGCATCACAGACACATAGCATCATATAAGCAGTATTCACATGTAAAAACAAAAATTAAACATAAATGATAGACAATTTTACAAGAAAGAACACAATTAGAACAAAAAAAAGTCAATTTTCTTGCAAAGTGGTCATAGTGTTACTAAACTGCAGTGATTAGTGTTTTGCTGGTTGGTTCAAGAACCAAATGGTAGAAGGGAATTAACTGTTCTTGAACCTGGTGGTTCAAGACACAGGTCTCTCTATTGACCATTAAGCTATTGCATGTGTAATATTCTTCCATGAGACATTGTTTTAGTGATATTACTTATGTGACTGTAACCTGCCAGTAAAATAATAAATGGCAACAGGTTTTTCCTCTTCATTTTGGCAAGACTCCTTCAAAGCTCTATACTGCTTCTCAAAACTACTATTGGTGATGTGATATAGGAGGGGTCTCTCAATAATTCATTGAGATTTGGTGTCTTCAATGGGTTAGATACACTTGAAGAATATAGCAATGGTCATTTTAGATTTTCTGACGATCCTTCATCATTCAGTCTAATGCCTTGAAGCCAGACTTCTCGAATATCAAGTTCTGATTGTATTACATGTTTGCCTGAAATTCCTGTCCTCAGTGTTTTAAGAGAGGCACTAGTCCATTCAAATTTCATGGCCTATCATCTTTGTTGGATTACCAGACTGATACTTCAGTTTCAGCTAATTTGTGATTATTTATTCTTGAAGTTATTGGAAGTATAGAGTTCAATTTGAAGCTAGAATAGTCCAGGGACAGGTTCCTGACCCTTGCTTGAAGTCAATATGAATGGATGGAGTAAGAGGTTTTGCTAAGTGCAGTAAGGTGTGTGTTACAATCACTTGGGCTCAAAGAACCTCCCTGTCAGAGAACTTGGTAAGTTAATGACAGAGCTAAATCCACTCATGGTCATAACTCCATAATCACCATCTCTGTTATTCAATCTTAATTAAATAAACATGGAACAATACAGCACAGGAACAGGCCCTTCGGCCCACGATGTGCCAAACTAATTAAGCTATTGATACCTAATCCTTGCTGCCTGCACATGGCCCATATCCTTCCATTCTCTGCATATGCATGTGCCTATCTAAGACCCCTATTCATATCTGCCTCCACCACCACCCTGGCAGCACATTCCAGGCACCGTACACTCTCTGTGTGAAAAATACCTGCCCCGCACATCTCCTTAGAACTTCCCCCCTCTCACAAATGCATGCCCTCTAGTATTAGACATTTCAACCCTGGGAAAAAAATACAGGTTGTCTACCCTATCTATGCTTCTCATAAGTTTATCAGCTTCTATCAGGTCTCCCTCAGCCTCCACTGCTCCAGGGAAAACAATCCAAGTTTGTCCAACCTCTCCTTATAGCACATGCCCTGTAATAATGGGGCAACCAGAATTGAATGCAATATTATGATAATGTTAATTAACATATTACATCTCATGCATTATAAACTACCATCAGTAAGTAACTTAGCTCGATTTGTAAGATCACTAAAAGGTAAAGTCTCTGGTCAGTGTCACTGTCACATTTCAACATGGCTCAGCTGGTAATGTTGTAGTCAATATATTGGACTGGCAGCTAGTGTTCTAGTTCATTGTTCCAAAGTCATGACTTTGAATCTTATTGTGGTAACTGGAAAAGATAAGATAAGATATCTTTATTAGTCACATGTACATCGAAACACACAGTGAAATGCATCTTTTGCATAGAGTGTTCTGGGGGCAGCCCGCAAGTGTCGCCACACCTCCAGCGCCAACATAGCATGCCCACAATTTAATGGAATTAAATAAAATTTGGAATTTAAAGAACAATTACAAATCTCAGTGATGGTATCAACAATACCATTGAATTGGTATAAAGGCCCAACTGGTTCACTCAAGCTTTCCAAAGAATGAAATCTGCCACCTTATTGGCTCTGTCCTATACGTGAATCAAAACCCACTCCGTGTGGTTGACCCACCATCTTTCTTAGTCCAGGGGTGAATAGATTTGGCAGTAAATACCAACATCCTAAAATTTAATAAATAAGAATCTTGCCTTTGATCCAAAAGATGCTTTATAAAAAACAGCAGCACTTTCTTTTTAGTTATTTATTCACTGCCTGCAGACATTACCAGCCACAGCAACATTCCCCCTCATTGACTGAACCAAGAAAGCATTTAAGAGGTAAACACTTTGGTCGGTTTGCAGGGTTTTGACCTGAAACCTCGACATTTCCTTTCCTCCCACAGGTGCTGCTCCATACGCTGAGTTCCTCCAGCAGATTGTTTGTTGATAGGTTTGGAGTTGTACATAGTCCAGACTGGGTAAGGATTGCAAACTTCCTTCACTGAGGGACATTAACATGCTAAAAGTTTTTTTTAATATATTACACTTGCTGATACCAGCTTCTTGAATTCTATAATTATTAAATGACATATTTAAAGTTCTCAGCTTCTTTTGTGGGATTTGAACTATCAATGGTCTGGACATCTCAGTGCCAGTTCAATAATTACCACCATACTAGGAACGCTGCATATTGTGTGGTACATTGACTCTCAATTTCAGCTCCATTTCCTTCAGTGCTCCACTGTGTCTTCAGCATTACTGATTGGAGTAAGCATAGCTTCAGGACATCCTCCCAAGTCTTGAGCACTAAATTAAACTGACGGTCCAGTGAGGTACCAAGAGATTGCTGCACTGTTGGAGATGTAGTCTCTCAGTTGATACTTTAATCTGAGACTTTGCCATCTCTCACTTGTATACATCACACATCCCAGAAAATTATTCTGAAGAGGTGACAGAGAGTTTCTTTGATGTCATAAATTGCCTCAATAATTAGCCATTGTAGTGTAGGTGAGTGGTAAATCCTGGAAGGGAGTGTAAGGAGAATAACATGGGATTAGTGCAGGATTAGAGTAAATAGGTGGCTAGCATGAACTCAGTGGGCAGAACAGCCAAATTCCATGCCGTATGACTCATTGAGTGTGACTCGATGCCCTGGCCAATATGTAGACCTCAGCCAACAGCTCTGAACCACACTATCTGGCCATCGTCACATTGCCGATGGTGGGAGCTTGCTGTGTTCCAGTCAGTGCTGCAAAAGTCTGGGACTTAATTACCTCCCACTGGTGAAAGCCAGCGGCTCCTATAGAACCATCAGTCATGGCCAGCAGGTTTGAACCAGGTGAGTTCACTTAAGATCAAGACTACTTTCCAAAACAATGACGATTTCAATTTAATTTCCACTGATAACAAGGCCCCATATTCTGAATGATTTTTATATTAGTAAACCAGAGAGGTGTTGGGAGGATTGTGGGGAATGCAGTCCAATGGATTTTGGTGGTGTCATATAGTCATACAGCATGGAAACAGGCCCTTCAACCCATCGAGTCTCTGCTGACCATCAAGCCCATTTACACTCATCCCATTTCATTCTCCCCCATTTCTATTAACTCTACCCCAGATTCTATCCCTCACCTTCATGTGAAGGGCAATTTACAGTGGCCAAGTAACTTACCAACCTACACGCCTTTGGGGTGTGGGAGGAAACAGGAGCACCCGGGAGAAACTCACGTGGTCACAGGGAGAACGTGCAAACTCCACACATACAGCACTGGAGGTCAGGATTTGAACCCAGATTGCAGGAGCTTTGAGGCTCTACTCACTGTGCCACTGCGTTGGTAGCTGCTGTGTACTTTGGAAGGAAAATCCAGATCCCGTCATTGGACCATTTCTTTAGAAAATGAAAGAAGGAAGCAAATCCCTCCACTTTGTTCAAACAACATTGCAGAATGTGTGACATTTCTTTGTTTTTATGTAACATTCTGAAAAATACTTATGGGGACTGCTGAATATCAAATAGACACCATGTATGAGGCACAGCTGAAAAGGCTTTACCCACCTCAATCAGATTACCCCCATGTTGTTCCTTCCTGTACTGAATCCTACAGGCTCCTTAGCTCAGTCCTAAATGTTCCAGCCCAGGAGACAGCAAAGCCTCCTGGAGCCGGCTCCAAATATCTTCCTATCAAAAACAAATAAAGCTCCTCTCTCTAGGGGATGGCTTGCTAGACCCAACAGCCACTTTAAGGCCATCCAAACAAACAGTTGGGCTTGTAGTATATCTACTTGTAAAAATACCTGTTTGTATAACCCCTGAACCACTTGAAACATTAATATGGGCTCTAATTGAAGTCTGTCTGCAGTGTAGGATGTGACAGAAGTCCTTGCTTGACCCTTTGTCCAATTCCTCAACTCTGTGAAAAGGGATTTTGAAAGGCTTCAGTTAATAATGGTTCTATAAGCTGACATGGGCTAAAACCTTTGTGTTCTCTGGGCAGTGACAATGCAAGTCTGATTGCCTCCTACTTATGCCCACAGTTCTTCTTGTTCTTCCTCTCTCTTTCTTTGACAAGTTTTTGGTTGAGGGTTGGATGTATATCCTCCTCTCCATGGTTGTGTTTCCTTCCTTCCTGATTGGATGGAGAAATGACAGGGTTTGAAGTGTCTTTGTACATCATTTATCCAACTCACTCAAGCTTCCTTAAATTTAATCACTCTATCTTGACTGCCAAGTCTCCAACCTCTAGCATTCCCTCCCTCCACCTCTCTGCTTCTCTATTATTGGTATTGGTATTGGCTTATTATTTTCACTTGTACCGAGGTACAGTGAAAAACTTGTCTTGCATACTGATCGTACAAGTCAGTTCATTACACAGTGCAGTTACATTGAGTTAGTACAGAGTGCATTGATGTAGTACAGGTAAAAACAATAACAGTACAGAGTAAAGTGTCACAGCTACAGAGAAAGTGCAATGCAATAAGGTGCAAGGTCACAACAAGGTAGATCATGAGGTCAGAGTCCATCTCATTGTATAAGGGAACCATTCAATAGTTTTATCACAGTGGGGTAGAAGCTGTCCTTAAGTCTGATGGTACGTGCCCTCAGACTCCTGTATCTTCTACCCGATGGAAGAGGAGAGAAGAGAGAATGACCTGGGTGGGGTCTTTGATTACCTCTCTTTACTTTAAGATATTCTTTCAAAGTCCTGGACTTATACCAACATGGAGTTTGGATAGTATTGAGTGAAAGGTGCCAACACATTTGGTAAATTGGTTTATTATTGTTATAAGTACTGAGGTACGGTGAAAATCTTGTCTTGCATACCATTCATACAGATCAATTCATTACACATTACATCGAGGTAAGTAAAAGGGAAAACAATAACAGAATACAGAATAAAGTGTTAGTGAAAGAGAAAGTGCAGTGCAGGCAGGCAATAAGGTGCAAGACCATAACAAAGTAGATTGTGAGGTCAAGTGTTCATCTTATAGTACTAGGGAACCGTTCAATAGTCTTATAACAGCGGGATAGAAGCTGTCCTTGAGCCTGGTGGTACATGTTTTCAGGCTTTTATATCTTCCACCCAGTGGGAGAGGGGAGAAGAGGGATTGTCCGGGATGGGTGGGGTCTTTGATTATACTGGCTGCTTTACCGAGGCAGAGAGAAGTATAGACAGAGTCATTTGGTATTCTTCCCTGATACCAGATCACCTGAAGACCAATGGTGGAGATGGGATGCTCTGGGGTTTCTCTGCATTGCACTGGGGAATTCATCCATCTGATGCAGGGTCTCATCCCGAAAAATCAACTATTCCTTTGCCTTCACAGATGCTGTTTGACCAGCTGTATTCCTCCAGCAGTTTGTTTGTTGCCTCAGATTCCAACATCTGCAGTCTCTTGCATCTCCATCTGATTCGATACTTGACAGACCCAGAGTAGGAATGCCCTTCTGGGATTTGTCAACTTGGAGACTGGAAAAAAGTAAGCTTTATTACATGAAAAGGCAGGATTTTCATTGAAAAAAAAATGCATCTCGTTCACTGATGTTCTTCGGGGATGGACATCTGCTGTCCTCACCCAGTCTGGTCTGAATATGATTTCAAGCTCATCAATGTGGTTGACTCTTAAAACCTGCCTGTTGTTCGTAACATATATTAATGACTTGGATGAATATGAAGTTGGTCTAATTCGAAACTTTCCAGACAACATGAAAATTGGTGGAATTGTAGTTAGTGAGGAACATAGTCAAAGGAAACAGCAGGTTATGGATCAGCTGGGAATTTGGATGGAGAAATGGCTGATCCAGACAAGTATGAAAGGGATATTTTGGGAGGTCAAATGCAGGGGAAAAGTATACAGTGAAAGTACAGAAGGATCTTGGGGTGCAAGTCCATAGCTCCCTGAAAGTGGCAACACTTAGGGTGGTGAACAGGTACAGTATATGGCTGGCTTGCCTATACTGGTGAGGGAATTGGGTGTAAAATTTGGCAAGTCAAGTTGCAGCTGTATAAAACTTTGGGTTAGGCCACATTTGGAGTTTTTGTGTAAGGTTCTGATTGTCGCACTATAGGAAGGAGGTGAAGGCTTTGGAAAGGGTGCAGAGGAGGTTCATCAGGATATTGCCTGGATTGCAGTGTATTAGCTATAAGGAGAGGTTGGACAAACTTGGGTTATTTTTTTCTGGAGCGTCGGAGGCTGAGGGGTGACCAGATAGAAGTATGTAAAACTAAGAGAGGTATAGATAGGGTTAATAGAGTCTTTTTCGGAGGGCGAAGATGTCAGATACTAGAGGGTAAAGGTTTAAGGTGAGAGGAGGAAAGTTTAAAAGAAGTCTGTGAGGCAAGTTTTTTTTACACAGGGAGTTGGAGGTGCCTGGAACACACTGCCATGGGAAGTGGTCGAAACAGATACCATAGCAACATTTAAGAGGCTTTTAGACAGACACATGAACAGGCAGGGAACAGAAGCATACAGACCACTGACAGAAGTAGTTAGTTCGGCATCATGGTCAGTGCAAACATGGTGGTTCGAAGAGCCAGTTCTTGTGCTACATATATGTTCTAGATTCTGTTTTACCTCTTTGACCAAGTTTTAGCTAATTCCTGATCTCCTTATTTAGTCTGGTGTCAAATTTAGATTAATAACATTCCTGTGATGCCCCTTGGAATGTTTTGGTCTATTAAAGGTGCTCTATAAAAGCAATTAGCTCTTGGAAGCCCAAGAAAAAAGGCCATTCAGTTCACTTACTAAATAAAATTGTGACTCACTTGGTCAAACAGCCAGCTCCCTGATCAACATACAGCCTTGCTAGGCAGATAATTAAAATGTTTATCATTCCTCCTATATACAACCTTATAACATTACATTTATTGTTTGGCATTCATCATTATTTAATATTCTATATGACTTCTGACCTTCCCCACAGGGACAGGGATTTGTATTGACCATTCCTTCTCTACCCCCATAATCTTTTAATCAAGGCACTAATTGCCATTATCCTGCACACGGGATGGTTCGATCCAACAACAAAAAAATTCTCGTTTCAATTTTCTTTTGATCTCTGCTGAAGATACTGTCTCTTCCTGGGATATCATTCTAGGGATATCCACAAACTAATAGGTCTTTCTTTCTATGTTCACCTGTGTGACGTTTGCTAACATCCATCTTGTGATTGTGAAGGGCATTAAAGCTGGCTTCTGACCTGGTTCCTGTAAAACATGTTGGTTAACAACTAGGAGTGTGAAATCTGGTTGATTATTTCCCCTCTTCATAGTTAGGATGAGCCAAGACCAATTTTTGTCCCTCTTCCATGGATGAGATCACCTGATGTAGCACTTGTAATGTTGTTTTGTTATGTATTTGACATGTTATTGTGTCCACTTTGAGAAACACAGTTCAATTCCATTTTAAGAACACTGTGTATAGTTGTGAATATATATGGTGGACTACAAGGCAATAAATGAATACATGATGGACTCCATTTTACTAAGTGGCAATGTGTATGATTGGTCATTAATATAGTGGCTAAACTAGTCCACTTTAACAACAGAGACCAAGCCTGGGGCCTTCATGCACTGCGATCTGTTTCACTCTAAGCAGCTCAAGACTCAGGTGCTGAGGACCTGCTTGTGATGAGATACTTTGCACCTCTTCACCAGACTGCACAAGATTTGCCTCCAAAAAACACATCCGTGGATTGGATAATTCCATTGCATTACTGAAGTAATGCTATCCAGTCTCCTGCAATCTGATATTAGTCCAGTAAATTACCTTGCACCTTATCCCATCCCACTTCAAATATTGTTGTCATTGTGATGTCTTCAGAATCAGATGTAGTAAATATATTTCCAAAGAGGTAGAGTTTATTTGCAACACAATGCACTATTCATGTATTGAATCTTTAAGCTGCTGCAACAACTGAGTGGTCCAGACTTTCTGTGAAATTATTATATTGTGTAACAAGTTGATAAGCTAGATGACTCTGCTATCCAATAGGGTCACAGCATATTCCATGCTTAAGGATACATAGAGCCAAGGACCTCAAAGTAGAAAAAAATAACATCAATTTCTGGATATAACTGACCAAAACATCCCAAAATCACTTCACTGGGAAATCATGTTCAATTACTTAATCAAAGAGGTGGGTTTTAAGTGCTACTTTGAAAGAGGAAGAAGATGTGGAGAGATAAAGTATTTTGGGAAGTAAGTCAAGATCTTAGGATCTTGCAGCTGAAGGAACAGATTAAATCAAAAAAGTTGCTTTCTTGATGTGAAGCTTTCTAGGTTTGGTGAGGACACTGTGGTGGGATGTTTTCTAATCTTTAAACCTTGTTAAAGCTTAAGGAGTGATTAAATTTGGAGATGAATAACAAGCCAGGTTTCGAAGATCATGACCAACTTGCATAGATATAGGACTGGAGATCAGAGAGGCAAGCAGAAGGAGGGATTTCAAAGCAAGGATAAGAATTTCAAAGTTGAGGGGTTGCTTAACTTCAAGTCAGGGTAGAGCAACAAGAACCAAGGCAAATGGATGATGCATATTGGACAGCAGAACTTTGGTTGATGTCAAACTTATGGAAAGTAGAACAAGGCAGGTTGGTCTGGAATGTATTAGAATTTTCAACCTTAACATTTAAAAAAAACAGAAGGAGGGTTTTAGTAGCAGATGGGGTGAGGAAGGGGTAGTGCTGGGCCATGATATGATGGTGGAATTTGGTGGTCTATTATACATACACCTTAATCAAAAGGGTGATCCAATTCTCAAAATTGAGATGGTTTTACACATGGACATCAACATATCTAAACGATTAACATTGGCTAGACTATTAGAAGCTTGATTCTAATTGAAGTTCTTCTTACCTGCAAGCAAGCTAACTGTGATGAAATGCAGCATTATGTTTTTAAATGCTGTATTCTGTAGCCTCTAATATGTCCTGCCTTAGAAAGAAGTAAACTTTGTTGAGTTAGCTGAAAAACCTTTAAAGAAAAGAGATCAAAGGCTAACAAAACTTGGAGAGTGCACTTATTAAAAAAAAACACAATCCCGGGGACTGGAACTGGAACATTGCAGAAGTGCCTCAGTGAGGTTAATAAATTTGATGCAATATTTATAAAGATAATTTAATACATAATTATAATGACAGCCCATGACACAACACTATCAGGCACAGGTCACACTTATTGCTCTGCAGGTTCATTTTAATCATCTATAGAGCTGAAAGCTAATATTCAGGACATTCAAAACTTCCCAACCATGAAAAAACAGCGTGGCTTTCATTTAATAACAAGAGTCTTGGTGAAATGAGTAATATTTATTCAGAACATCCTGGCAGTCCTCTCTGAACAGCAACTTTGGTGAACCATAAGTAAAAGGGCAGAAAGCAGAGAAGGAGGGGAGGTGACCACAGTCTTGCAAGGTGGCCCTTCACCATTCAAACACATTAATATTTACTTTGGGATGGGTTCTTAACTTAACGACCTCTGACCTACAGGACAATGCGGTTTGGAGGAAAACAGATTCTGAGCATGGGAATTTTATCTTAATTAATTCACAGGATGTGGGCATTTTATTGTCAGTATTTATTGCCCATCCCTACTTGACCCTTCAATTGAATGCAGAGCCTTTTCTGACCATCAATTAAGTGCCAACCACATGTGAAGAGACAGAGAGTCCAGAGTGGAAGAAGAAGGCAGATTTACCTTCCAAAAAGACATCACTGAACTGGTAATGGGAGTTGAACATATGTCCCCATGTATCTGATATTAGTCAGGTAACTTAAGAACTCTGTTACCATTTCACTGAAGTGTGACACATCTGCCAAAGAAGAAAGGAAACTGGAGCAGGAGATGCCAGACAGTCACGAGCATTCTGGGACATACAATAAGATCACGGCATCACAAGTATATAAGGTGGTAAAGGTGTATGGCATATTTACCTTCATCGTTCGAGGTGTTCAGTATAAAAGTCAGGAATCCATGTTGCAGGTGCATAATACTTTAGTTCGGACACATTTGGAGTATTGTGTGCAGTCTGGTCACCACATTACAGGAAGGATGTAGAAGCTTTGGAAGGGTTGCAGAAGAGTTCACCAGAATGTTGCCTGGATTGGAGAGTATCGGCTATAAGGAGAGGTTGGGCAAACTTGGATTGCTTTCTCTGGAGCCTCGGAGGCTGAGACGCAACCTGATAGAAGTTTATAAAATTATGAGAGGCACAGATAGGGGAGATAGTCAAAGTCTTTTTCCCAAGATGGAAATGTCAAATACTAGAGGGCATAGCTTTGAGGTGAGCAGGGGAAACTTTAAAGGAGATTTATGAGGCAATGTTTTTTTTACACAGAGTGGTAAATTCCTAGAATGTGCTGCCAAAGGAAATGGTGGAAGCAGATACTGTAGCAACATTTGGGCAGCACGGTAGTGTAGCGGTTAGCGTAACGCTATTACAGCGCCAGTGAACTGTGTTCAATTCCCACTGCTATCTTTAAGGAGTTTGTACGTTCTCCCCGTGTCTGTGTGGGCTCCTCCGGGTGCTCCGGTTTCCTCCCACATTGCAAAAAAGAAGTACAGGTTAGGAAGTTGTGGGCATGCTATGTTGGCGCCAGAAGCGTGGCGACACTTGCGAGCTGCCCCCAGAACATTCTATGCAAAAGACGCATTTCACTGTGTGTTTTGATGCACATGTGACTAATAAAGATATCTTATTTAAGAGGTATTTAGACAGACACATGAACAGGAAGGATATGGACCATGTGCAGGCATATGTGCACTTTAAATTGGCATCATGGTCAGCACAGACAATGTGGGCTGAAGGGCGTGTTCCTGTGCTGTACTGTTCTATGTTCATGGTTTATCTGATCATTGGCCTTGGCTCCAGTTTCCTTGATGACCTCCGATATCCTCGATTCTCTTACAGTCCAGCAATCAGCTTTGATGATTCAGTATCTACGGTAGTTTTGTATGTACGGGTGATGAGCAATGGCTCAAGGCTGATGTCTGAGTTGTTGAACCCTGTTAAATCACTGAGGTTATTTCACAAATTTTGGACACTATTTTTGATGGAAATGAACAAGATGCCCCATAGTTTGGGTTTTATTTCTAGTTCGACGTGTTTTTACATTCGTTGACTGCATCTACCCCAGACAGATTGGATCCTGTTCAAGACAAACCATTTGGTCACCATAATGGCAAAGATTGGGCTTTGGGATATAAGGTCCTCGGGTGAAATTTATGTTGTGGGGGATGAGATTGGCCCAGGAGGCTATCCATTGTTCTTCAGCAGTATTTGGTGGAGGTTCTTGATCCTATTATTGCCAGATGTGGGGGTTGTGGTTTTAGTTCTGTTCAACTCAGCAGTGTGGGGCAGGACAATGATTAGCCCAGGGCAAGCCGAGTTTGTACTTCTGAGTTCAAAGAAGGTGATGTGACATCCGTACAACAGGAGCTTTACCAAAATTATTGCTGCATTTAGTTACATAGACCATAGAATAGAACAGCACAGAAACAGGCCCTCTGGCCCATGATGTCTGTGCTGACCATGATACTAAACCTATCTGCCTGCACATGATCCATATCCCTCCATTCCCTGCATATTCATGTGCCTGTCTAAGTGTCTCTTAAACACCGCTATTATATCTGCTTCCACCACCTGCCCTGGCAGCCTATTCCAGGCACCCACCACTCTCAGTGTAAACAAAAACTTGCCCCACACATTTCCTTTGAACTTTCCACCTCTCGCCTTAAAGACATGTCCTCCAGTATTTGTTATTTCTACTGTGGGAAACAAAACAATATCCACCATATCTATGCCTCTCATAATTTTATAAACTTCTGTCAGGTCTCCCCTCAGCCATGGATGGTCCAGAGAAAACAATCCAAGGTTGTCCAGCCTCTCCTTATAATTACTACTCTCTAATCCAGGCAGTTTCCTTGTGAATCTCTTCTGCACCCTCTCCAAAGCCTCCACATCCTTCCTGCAGCTGGGTGCCCAAAACTGCACACAATACTCCAGATGCGGTCAAACCAAAGTTTTATACAACTGCAACATCCTGACTCTTATACAGATCGAGGATCTTCATGCAGTGGCTGAAAAGAGGAGTGCAGTTCACAGTGTCACAGTTAACAGAGCCCCTGCCTCACAGCACCGGAGACCCGGGTTCAATCCTGAGCTCAGGTGCTGTCTGTGTGGAACTTGCATGTTCTCCCTGTGAATGCATGGGTTTCCTCCATTGGTCTGGAATTCCCCCCACATCCAAAAGACATGTGGGTTTGTAGGTTAATTGGCTACTGTAAATTGTGGTAGAATCTGGGCAGGGGTTGATGGGAATGTGGGGAGAATAAAAATGAATATAGGATTAGCATAAATGGGTGGTTGATGTTTGGAGTGCACTGAAAAGCCTCTGTTTCTATGCTGAACCTCTCTATTACCCCATTACTCCTCTGAACTGTAAATGAGAACCAATGTTTCCCTGCTCAGAGCTCTGGGGCACCATCTCTCCAGGAATTAACAGCAGACTTACTGAACAAGGAAACACAAAACCTAGGAGTGAGGCAACAGAAGAAAGGAGATATAAACCTCTACACTGTGCTTTTAAGTCTTTTGCTTCAAGCTCACCAGGAGAAACTATTTCAAGAAGTTCATCAACATGGTTCCAGGGTCTCGGACATAAAACATTAACTCTGTTTCTCTTTCCACAGATGTTGACTAACCTGCTGAATCTTTCCAGCCTTTTCTATTTTTATTGCAGATTTCCAGCAACTGCAGTTTTTATTTTGATTTTCATTTACTACCAGACTTTGACACTCTTGGTTGCCAATAAGATGAGAAATTTATTAGTTTCAGATGAGAAATTGTGTGGCTATAATAGTATAATAGATAAGCTATTAGGCTAACACTCAGAGACATCAACTGAAGATCAAAGTTCAAAATCCCAGAAGAGGAGCTTAAATTTAGTTAATTTAATAAATCTCACAACAATAAAAGACTAATATTAGCAATACTGAGCATGAAAATGCTGAATTGTTATTAGCACCCACTGTCTTCTTGAATATCCTTTTGGAAAGGAAATCTACTGTCCTTCCCAATCTAGCCTATGTGCGACTCCAGACTAACAGCAGTGTTTAACTCTTAAATGTGTTTAACCCTTAACAGCCCTTTGAAATAGCTTCCCACTCCAAAGGTGTGTAGTAAATGCTAGACTTGATTTCATCCTGTGAATGAATAAATGTAAAAATTGGCAACTATGAATGCAGCACAATGGAGACAGCGGGTATTAATGTTAAGGTCGTTTATTAAAAGACTACCCACTGTGGTTGCTTTTATGTTGCATACTGATGCCAGGTTTCCCTAAATTCCACCAACAACAAGGACTGTCCAATCCACATCTTATGTTGCCTGTGATAAAAAGGTTCCCTGAAGTCTACTGTTGAAAAATAAATCTAAATTGGTCTATTAGCATAAAGATAATTAGGTTTTGTTTCAATTTGCATGAGATTAAATGTAGAGGAATTTGCTGATTGACTTTTCATGCAAGCTTGTGGTCCTTTAGTAGGTCTTGGCAGGTTTTATTTCACCAAATCATTCTCTTTCCAATTCCATCTGATTCGCTCCAAAGTGACTAAACTGATTATTCTGCCTATCAAATTATGAAGGGCATTAACTCAGCCACATCAATGTTTGGATTTCCAGCATCATTATCCAGGAGTTTATCAATACTTCTGGGATCTGAGAATTCGGGCAGGGGAATCCAAGTCACTTCAGACCAACTGGCTTAATCACTGGAGCAACAGACAATCTGCTGGAGGAACTCAGCAGGTCGAGCAGCATCTGTGGAGGGAAAGGAATTGTCCACATTTCAGTCACAACTCTGCATCAGGACTTGTCGGTCTCTGGTGCCATTAATTTTATTTTAAGATTTTGTTTTTTTTTCTGTTAGTAACTGAGTCCCTACCTTGATTCATTACTAACTAACCTGGAATGAGAGACACATGATTCTCTTCATTTGTGTTACAACTAAGTAATTTAACAAATCTGTAACTTCTTAATTTTAATAAGTTTCAGTTTCTTAATAAAATCAACCATATATTTTTCTATTATAATTGCTGAAACAATCCTGGTATCCTTCAAAAGTTTCATTTTATTTTCATTTGTCTTCATTTCTTTGTTCTTTAAATCTCTTCTTGTCAAATGTATCCAGTATACGATATGCCTTTGCATGTTAGTTTTAAACAGTTCTGCAGTGACAAGTCTCTTCCACACTCTCGGCAATATAGGTACACAAAGTCCTCTTTATACCGAAGGGGTAGGGACACAGATTTCCCACAGGTAACAAATAATGTAGATACCAACAAAGTCCTCTCCTTTGTACCCAATGCAAATTCTCCTCCCCCAAATAAATATAAATATGTCCTATCATGTATTAAAAGCTTTACTACACATTAATAAACACATTAAACCATTTGATTACCTATAAGGAAATGATATTAGTGAACAAACTATTTCCAATGAGACATACAAGTAATGATGGTTTGAAATCAAAAGGTGCAGTTGTATAAACAACTGCTGTCTATATGAACAGCAGGGAGCCATTTGACTCAAGTGGTCTGGAAACTGATCACCATATTTATCCAATGATTGGTTCCTTAATACGTGCATGTTTGTAGATACAATTGCTAGAAAAAAAATCGAGATGGGGTCTGGGCTAACTTCATGTGCACATGGTAGCAAGCTCAGCAGATAACAAGGACTAAGTGTATCTCTCTTTGATGCTAACATTGACTTTGGTTATATAGGAGCAACAAACAATCTGCTGGAAGAATTCAGCAGGTCAGGCAGCATCTGTGAGGGGAAAGGAATTGTCGATGTTTTGGGTCAAAACCCTGCATCAGGACCGGTCTATTGACTTTGGTTATAAGGTAAGATAAGATTTCTTTATTAGTCACACGTACATCGAAACACACAGTGAAATGTATCTTTTTGCGTAGAGTGTTCTGGGGGCAGCCCGCAAGTGTTGCCACGCTTCTGGCGCCAACATAGCACGCCCACAACTTCTTAACCCGTACGTCTTTGGAATGTGGGAGGAAACCTGAGCATCCGGAGGAAACCCATGCAGACACGGGGAGAACGTACAAACTCCTTACAGACAGCAGTGGGAATTGAACCCGGGTCACTGGCGCTGTAATAGCGTTATGCTAACCGCTACACTAGTGTGTCTGCCTCATACACTATAATGTGATCATTGAACATAATGGAAAACATCTAACTCTAATCCACTGAAATGTAGAATCACTGAAAACTTACAACACAAAAGAAAGCCATTCAGCCCATTTGTGTCCAGCCAAGTCCAAATATTGCCACACAACCTAATCCTATCTTCAGGTACTTGATGCTATCCTTGCAGATCACAGGATGGGGTGTAATAAAAATTGCTCTGCTCTCCTGATGACAAAAGCTTGAAACCACAGCAGAACAGGTTTTCAAAGGTACTCAGAAAGAAGGGAAGAATTGTCAAATACGTTCAAATCTACATTCCAACATACATCCTTCAAGGGTGGCACAGCTACAGCCTCCCAGTTCCAGTGACCTGGGTTCAATCCTGACCTCAGGTACTGTCTGTGTAGAGTTTGCACGTTCTCCCTGTGACTGCCTGTGTTTCCTCTGGGTGCTCCAATTTTCTCCCACATCCAAAAAATGTGTAGGTCAGTAGATTAATTGGCTACTATAAATTGCTCCCAGAATGTAAGTCACAGAGTCATACAGCAGAAAAATGTGCCGACCAGGTTGCCTTTCTGAGCTTGTCCCATTTGTCTGCATTTGGCCCATATCCCTCCAAACCTTCCCTATTCATGTACCTGTCTAAATGTGTTTTAAATATTGTAATTGCACCCACCACTATCACTTCCTCTGACAGCTCGTTTCACATATCCACCACCTTCTTCACAGAAAAAATTGCCCCTCACAGCCAACTTAAATCTTTCCCCTTTCACATTAAACCCATGCCCTTGATTGTTAGACCTCCTGAGAAAAAGGTGGTGACCATTCAACTTATCTATGTCCCTCATGATTTTATAAACCTCTATAAGGTCACCCCTCAGCCTTAAACATGAGTGGTAGAATCTGGGGGATGTTAATGTGAATGTGGGGAGAATAAAATGGGATGAATGTAGGATTGGGGTAGATGGGTGGTTGATGGTCAATGTAGACTCACTGAGCTGAAGGGCTTGTTTCTGTGCCATGTTGCTCTTTGACTCACATGGCACAACTATTGTGTGGGGAAGCACGCCTGAACTGAAATCAGTAAAAGCATTTGTCCTTCTATCTTCTCCTTCCCCACTACCCAGTGGCCCCAAATCAGTGAAGGAAGAATTTACATGTTCTTTCAACTTAGCGTAATGTTGCACTGTATTACTCATGGTGTAGTCTCTCCACTATGGGAGGCTAGATGCAAACTGACTAACTGATTTGTACAATTCCTACATCCAATCCATGAGACTAATCCCAAACTTCCAATTATGTGTCAGTCCACTCTCTCTCTCTCTCTTTTTCTTTCTCTCTCTCTGGAGACACTGTCTGTCTGAGGGAAGGGGAGGGTTGGTGATGAAAAAATGGAAGCAGAAATAGGGAGAAGAAAATGCAGTCTGACGTTTTAAGGAGAAGGCATTAAAGATACATTCTTGTCTTCACACAATTCCCTGAACGAGGGAGGCAAGTCTTTACGTTCATAAACTGGCTCTGGATGTTATCCCTGTAAGGCCTGGACGGATTCCCAGCTAATTTTCTCTCTCCCTTTCCCTACTCTGAACTGTTCAGTTGGGATAATGTTCCACCTCCGGTCCTCCCCATGTTCCTGCTCATACCTTCAACGAGTCAAAATTCTCATTGAGAATTTGGCAGATTTCAGCGACTCTGGAAAGAATGGCACAAAATTTGGAGCTGACGTCAACAACTGTCTTGGCAGTTGAGGGTGAAGAGGCAGTGGAGTGTGAGCTTGGGTGAAGAATCGTCAGAGCTGACTAAAACATTCAAATCTCCAACTCATCGCAATTAATATTGAAATAAATTGCTCACAATTTGAAGTTCAAGGGAATGCTGATTGTAGCGACGGTACAGGACCTCTTAAAATTGTTCTGCGCAGTTAGTATATTTTAGTTTTCCTTCAAATTGGCAACATAATTATTTCAATGTAATTTTGAGATGGGAGAAACTTGGCAGTTGCAGTGAAGCAGATAATTAGTCTTTGGAATAAAGCAGTCCAGAATAATTAATACATCAAAACTCAACTAACTTTTTCTAATTATTTTTATTTAATCTCCGTCCTAATAACTGTTATACTCTGCTGAGCATGATTGCACCTTGTTCATAGATTAGGCTGCACATTATTCCCGAAGTATGGGGCGATGTGGAATATTAACAAACCGTAGCATGGAAAAATGAGAACAGCATTAATTCCAGATAGAAACACTAAATTGGAATTTTTTTTCTTTCGACGTGCGTGCACTTGGTTGGAATGCAAAGTTGGAAATTCAAGATTGTGGGGGCGGTGAGGGGAAGAGCGAAAGGATTTGTAAAGTTCAAGAAAGAAGGTTCAGCAATGTGACCTAGGCTGTTGATTACTTGACTAGGGAATTAGTTGGATTGCATAACCAAACGTACAGTCTTGCTGTGGCTTAAATCAAAGAACATTGTGGCCCTTCAGCCCATCATGTCTATGCCAGCCCAATTTATCTCACTTCCTAACACTTGGCCCATAGCAGATTACAGTTGTTCAAGTAATTGTTTAGATATATCGTTAATGTGGGGTGAGGTTTTCTGCCTCCACCACTCTTTCAGGCAATGAGTTTGAAACTCACTGTGTGATAAAACTTTCCTTCAACTCGTCTCTAAACTTTCTACTAACGACGTTAATCCTTTGCCCTTTACAGGAACATTAGGATCAAATGGAATCATTCTTCAATCAAATTTAATAGCATTTAACAATTTTTGCTGAATTTTTCAGCATTACAGCACTTCAAAAGTACTTCATAAATGTAAAAGATTTAAGCACTTTTGGAAGTACTGAGTTCTAAAGAAGCTATATAAATGCAATGAAAACTACACATGCTAAAATCCTCAATGAATCAGCAGTATCTGTAAAGAGATTGATCATCAGAAAGCTAGTTGACCTAAAGCAGTAAATTTCTTTTGCAACAAACAATCTGCTCCTCCAGCAGATTGTGTGTTGCTCCAGATTCCAGCATCAGCAGTCTCTTGTGTCTCCAGTAAATTTATTTTTCTCCCCAAAGATACCACCTGACCTGCACAGTATTGACAGCATTTTTAGTATTTATGTCTGGTTTCCTGCATCAGTCCTTTCTTTAATTTTGCTGCTACATAAATGCAAGTCCTTTCTTTTATTTCTATTCTGAAGAGAAAGACCAATTTCAAATGAGCATAAATTTTGATTTTGTTTGTTAATTATCTGTTGTCAGGATCAAGTTGATCTGATTGTCATTATCTGTGGATTAATACATGGCCACATTTCCATGTGGTCGTTAAACCCACAAGTATCTCTGACTATTATTTGCAGGGGATCTCTGACTATTATTTGCAGGGGATAATTAACTCAGTGTATTTACACAGAACATAGAGCAGTACAGCACAGGAACTGGCCCTTTAGCCCACAATGTCTGTGCCAACCATGATACCAAATTAAAATAAATCCATTTGCCTGAATGTGATCTGTATCCCTCCATTCCCTGCATGTTCTTACGCCTGTCAAAATGCCTCTTAAACACCACTATCATGTCTGCTTCCACCACCCACCCTTGCCAGCGCATTTACCACTCTCTGCGTAAAAATACTTACCCCACAGATCCACTTTAAACTTTCCCCCCTCAATTTTAAGCTATATCTTCTAGCATTTTACATTTCTACCCTGAGAAAAAAAAAGATTCTGATGAACTAGGCATCTCAATTTTATAAACCTCTATCAGGTCTCCCCTCAGCTTCCAAAAGTCCAGAGAAAACACTCCAAGTTTGTCCAACTTCTCTTTATACCGAATACTCTAATCCAGGCAGCATTCTGGTGAACCTCTTCTGCACCCTCTCCAAAGCCTCCACATCCTTCCTGTAATGAGGTGACCAGGACTGCACACAATACTCCAAATATGGCCTAATCAAAATTTGATACAACTGCAACATGACTCCTGGATTCTTATACATAATGCCCCATCATTTATCCAAAGATTACGATGAAAGCCAACCTTTCAAAACAAAAAGAAAACACAAACCACTTTAAGCTTCAGTCTACTTTCTCATGGGTCTCGTTAGCCAGGAATAGAAACTTCTTTAAAACTGCAGTTGTCCTGTTCATAAACAAAGAAGCCCTTTGGTGTCAAAAGATAGCAGAGTAAATGGGGACCTTCTTTACAACATTAAATTCTGAATGTGAAGATATCAAGAGTCTCAATCTGTAGGTTCTGAAACTCAGATGTATGGGGTCAGAATTCAGGACAGAAATTTCTTCATGCAGAGTATTACAAACGTTTGTAATTGTCTACCTCAGAATGCTGTGGATGCTCTCTTCGTGACTGAGACTGATGAGCTTTGGACAGCAAAACAACCAAGAGATATGGCAAATGGGCAGGAGACGCAAGATATTCATGATATTAAATCTCAGTGTAGGCTTAAAATCTATAATCCACTCCTGCTTAGAGCTATGATACAGGCCCTTCGGCCCAACCAGTCCATGCCGACCACGGTGCCCACTCAGCTAGTCCCAATTTCCTGCATTCGGCCAAGATCTAAGCTTTGTCCCTCCATGTACCCATCCAAGTGCCTCTTAAATGATACTCTTGTACCTGCCTCAACCTCTTCCTCTAGCAGCTCGTCCCATATACTCACCACCCTCTGCGTGAAAAAGTTGCCCCTCAGGTCCCTTTTAAATTTCTCCCCTCTCACCCTAAACCTATGCCCCCTAGTTTTGGGCTCCTTGCTCTGGGGAAAAGACTGTTACCATCCACTTTATCTACGCCCCTCATAATTTTAAACACTTCGCCCCTCATTCTCCTCCGTTCCAAGGAATAAAGGCATAGCCTGGCCAACCTTTCCCTCTGCCTTCAGATTTCTGAACTGTTCATGAACCTCACTATTCCTGTTTTTTTTTTGCACTATTTATTTTGTAATTTATAGTAATTTTATATCTCTGCACTGTACTGCTGCCGCAAAACAAATTTCATAATATACAAGTCAGTGATAATAAGCCTGATTCTGGTTCTGTTTCTAAAACTCAGGCCCTCTAGTCCTGGCAACATCCTTTAAATCATCTCTGCACTCTTTCCAGTTTAACCACATCTTTCCTTATTTCTTATGTTCTACTTCCTCTATTTCTTATGTTCTTATTATGGGTATAACTTCAAAGGTGTGTACTTTTGGTCCTTTAGGCGTGTCCCAGTGGCTCTCATCATCCTTATGGGTCCTGAAACTGGAAACACAACCTGCTCCCCAACTCGCAGACAGTCATGGACAAACAATGAAGAACTATTAGGCTGTGACTATGACAACATGAAGATTGTCATTCAGATATATGGGAGTAAATTGGGTTTTTCCAGGAATCACAAAGCCACATAATGCATACTGTACAGTGCAGAATGAGGTCATGTACTGGACAAAAGAACATAAGAAAATAGCAGCAGGTGTAGGCCACTCGGCCCCTCAAACCTCCTCTGCCATTCCATATCATCACTGATCTGTCCCAGGCCTCATCTCCTTTTCTGTTCCACTTCCCCATGGCCCTCAACTCCCCGATCTTTCAAAACTATTCCACGTGAGAATAATCCAGCCAGTCCCACTAACCCGAGCCTGCAAGTTTGTTCCTTTCAGATACTGATCCAGCTCCTTTTCGAATGCTGCAATTGAACGTGCCTCCACTAGCAATGCATTCCAGAACCTAAGTAAATGAATTGGTGTGGAATGGGACTGATGAGAATGCTCTGGCAGCTGGATAGATTCGATGGGCTGAATGGCTGTCTTGACAAAAGGAAGAAAACTCACTGTGTAAAACCATTTATCCCTGACATTCCTTTTGTTCTTTTGCCAATCACCTTCAGTCAATGCCCCATAGTTTTTGACCCTTCAATGGGAACATTTGCTTGATCTACTGTGATAGTAGATCTTTATGGTTATAAATTTCCTGAAAGCTCCTCTGTTCTAAAGAGAAAAGTCCAAATTCTCTGGTCTATTCACGTAGCTAAAGTCCCTCATTCCTGTAATCATTTTAATAAATGTCATATTTCTCAGTTTTCTGACAAGACAGAAGGTTATTCGGCCTATCCAGTCTATGCCAGCTCCAGGAGTATTTCCATCAGCTCCATTCCCCACTATTTTCCCTGGAACCTATTCTCCCTCACTTTGCCCATCAACTTCCACTTAAGACCCTAGCCACCCACCTACACTGGGCGCAATTTACAGTCGCCGAGTAACCTCCCAACAGGAGGGAGGAAACCAGAGCACTCAGGAGGAGCCCATGCAGACACAGGGAGAAGGAGCAGCAAACTCCACACAGACAGCACTGGAGGTTGGGATCAAACTCAGGTCACTGGAGCTGTGAGGCAGCCATTCTACTAGCTGCACTACAGTACCATCAACAGAATGTACACTGCATCTTGTCAAAATACTTAACATCATGGAGTCATAGAGCACTACAGCGCAGAAACAGGCCCTTCAGTCCATCTAGTCTATGCCGGCCTGGTTTTCTGCCTAGTCCCATCTACCTGCACCTGGACCATAGCCCTCCATACTTCTCTCATCCATGTACCTATTCAAACTTTAAATGTTACAGTTGAACCCGCATCCACCACTTCTGCTGGCAGCTTGTTCCACATTCTCACCACCCTCTGAGTGAAGAAGTTCCTCCTCAGATTGCCCTTGAATATTTCACCTGTCACCCTAAACCTATGACCTCTAGTTCTAGTCTCACCCAACCTGAGGGGAAAAACCTGCATGCATTCACCCTTTCTATAACCTTCATAACTGTGTATACTTCTATAAGATCTCCCCTCATTCTCCTGTGGTCCAGGGAATAAAGTCCTAACCTATTCAACCTATCCCTGTAACTCAGGTTTTCAAGCCCCTGCAACAACTGTAAATGTTCTCTGCTTTCTTTCAAGCTTATTGATATCTTTCCTGTAGGTGGGTGATCAGAACTGCACACAATACTCAAAATTTGGCTTCACCAATGTCTTGTACGATTTCAACATAACATCCCAACTCCTGCACTCAGTGCCCTGATTTATGAAGGTCAATGTGCCAAAAGCTCTCTTTACGACCTATCTGAATGAAAAACACAATGATGCTGGAGGATCTCAGCAGGCCAGTCAGCACCCGTGAAGAAAAGCAGCTGGTCTATGCTTCGGGTCAGGACCCTTCTTCAGGACCTCTCTCCCTGCGATGCCACTTTCAAGGAATTATGAATCTGTATTCCTATGTCCCTTTGTTCTACCGCACACCTCAGTGCCCTACCATTCACTGTGAAAATCATACCCTGGTTTGTCCTCCCATTCAAACAATCAACACATTAGAACACAAGAACCAGAAGAATAGGACATCTGGCCTCTCTGCTTGTTCTGCCACTCAGTGTGATTGTGGCTGACATTTTACCTCAGCACTACTTTTCTCTTCTGAAACAAAATCACTTGATGCATCTTATGTCTAAAAATCTGTCTTGAATATGTTTCATGACTGAGCCTTGAAGCCCTCCTGGGTAGAGAATTCCAAGGATTCACTACCCAAAATGTGAAAACATTTCTTCCCAAGTATGTCCTGTATGGCCATCCACTGAGGCCAAGCATCTGACCCTTGGATCTAGATACCCTTGCCAGAGAGGACATCCTCCCCTCACCTACTTTGTCAAGCCCCTTTAATAAACACAGTCTGTTTTTCATTGTTTGCTTATAACTGTCTGTGAATTGGGACTGAGTTACAGAAAGAGGTTGACCAGGCTACGACTATTCATTGGACCATATGAGGTGATCTTATAGAGGGGAATAAAATCATGAGTATAGATCTGCCAATCTTTTTCCCCAGGGTTGGAGAATCAGGAACTAGAAGGCATAGGTTTCAGGTGAGAGATGGGTAACTTTGTCACCCAGAGGGTGGTCCGTATATGAATGAGCTGGCAGAGGAAGTGGTCAAGGCAAGTACATCACCAATAAACAGCCTGTCCTGGTCAAATGACATAGATGTCACAGCCAAGAAAGCCCACCAGCACCTCTACTCCCTCAGGAGGCTAAAGAAATTCAGCATGTCCCCTTTGACACTCACCAACTTTTATCAATGCACCATAGAAAGCATCCTATCTGGATGCAATATGGCTTGGTACAGCAACTGCTTTGCTCAGGACTGTAGAGAGTTGTGGACGCGGCCCAGCGCATCATGGACACCAGCCTCCCCTCCTTGGACTCTGCCTTTACCTCTTGCTGCCTTGGTAAAGCAGCCAGCATAAGCAAAGACCCCACCCACCCAGGTCATTCTCTATTCTCTCCTCTTCCATCAGGTGGAAGATACAGGAGCCTGAGGGCACGTACCACCAGGCTTAACGACAGCTTCTATCCCACCGTGATAAGACTATTGAACAGTTCTGTCACAATGTCAAGCGAAGATAGCTCGCCAGGGAACCCAAATGCAGCGCACTGGTACAAGACTGGAGTCAGGATGCTTCCTCAGAACCAAAACACATGCAGCAACCAGAAGGAATCTTGCCTCGGGGCTCTGAGGTGGGGTCCCAACAAAAAAACTGGATACCCTAAGAGGAACAGTGAAACTGGGACTGCTCTAGAGTTGACAACTCTAAGCAACCAGGAGACAAAGTATACCCAAAGGTTGACTAATACTCTGGCAACTAATGCTAGTGAAACCAGGTCTCTTATACTAGTCTCCTGATGGGGCTCAGGTGTGTGTTGTTATGTGATTAGTAGTGCATAGACTCCATGTGCTGCACAACGAGGCACCATCAATGGAGCCGAATTGAGGGCCAGCACTCGGAACCATGACAGTAAACCTCCCCCCCTCCACCAACAGGAGCCTCCAGGTGACCCACTGGGCTTATCTGGATGGTTCTGATGGAATTCCTGAATGAGGGAGGGGTCCAAAATGAAGGAACCCAGGAACGTTCCTCTGGACCGTATCCCTCCCAATCCACCAAGTACTGCAGGCCCCTACCCCGGCAGCATACATCCAGTAAACGCTGGACAGTGTACGCTGGGTGGTCGTTAACAATCTGGTTGGGGGGAGTGGAGGGGACTTGGCTGGAGGGCACAATGGACTGCTAGCCACTGGCTTCACCTGAGACACGTGGAAAGTGGGATGTATACTCAGAGTTGTAGGCAATTTGAGCCAGACCATTGTGGGATTGATGATCTGCTCAATTTCAAAAGGTCCCAAGAAGTGAGGAGCTAGTTTCTTGGGCTCATCCTTGAGGTGAATGTCCTTAGCCCAGAGCCAAACCTTCTGCCCAGGCCGGTACACTGGTGCGGGAACCCGCCGACGATCAGCGAATCTCCAGTTGCGGTCGGCGGTACGGAGCAGGGCCGTGTGTGTCCTCCCAGACCTTGAGGCAACAGCAGAGATGGTCCTGAACTGAGGGCACGGCAATGTCCCCCCTCATGGATGGAGAACAAGAGAGGTTGGTAACAGTGAGCATTCAAAGGAGGATCTTCCAGTGGCAGTGCAGACCAGAGAGTTGTGGGTGTACTCAACCCAAGCGAGGTGGGTGCTCCATGTCGACGGGTCGTTCGCCGTTATGCAGCGTAGTGCTGTTTCCAAATCTTGATTTGCCCATTTCATCTGGTCGTTCGTCTGTGGATGGAAACCGGACGATAGGCTTATGGACGTTCTGAGGGCCTGACAAAAGGACCTCCATACTGCAGAGACAAACTGGGGACCCTGGTCGGAGACAATGTCTGCAGGGATTCTGTGGAGGCAGAAGACATGTTGGTCGACCAGGTCGGCTGTCTCCTGAGCTGTAGGGAGTTTGGGAAGGGCCACAAAATGCACTGCTTTGGAAAAGCAGTCCATTATGGTGAGGGATAGCAGTGTTCCAGTGAGAAGGGGGCAATCCCATGACAAAATCCAGGGATATGTGGGACCACAGATGGCTAGGTACAGGTAAGGGACGAAGCAGTCCAGCAGGTGGTCAGTGGGAGGCTTTTCCATGGGCGCAGACAGTACAGGCAGAAACAAAGGAATAAGTATCGGCGTCCATGGAGGGCTGCCAGAAGTGTTTCTTCAGGAGGAAAAGCGTCCTATCAATCCCCGGATGGCAGGCGAAATGAGAAGGATGTCCCCACTGCAGAACCTGAGACTGCACGGACTCTGGTACAAAAAGGTGGTTGGTTGGTCCGTTACCTGGGTCAGGTTGGGTCTGTTGGGCTTCCTTCACTACAGCCTTGATCTCCCAGGTCAGGGCCGCCACCACACAGGACCAGGGAAGGATGGTCTTAAGGTTAGGATGGTCCTCCTCCGTAGTGTATTGCCACTACACTTCCCGTTCTTGGACCTAGGACAATATGTTAGCGTAAACTGGAACCTACCAAAGAATAATGCCCACCGGGCTTGACAGGAATTCAGGCGTTTCACGGTTCATATATATTCCAAGTTCTTGTGGTCTGTCTAAGTGATAGAAGGATGTTCTGCTCCCTCTAGTCAGTGCCTCCACTCCTCTAACGCAAGCTTGACTGCCAGTAACTCCCAGTTCCCCACATCGTAATTACGTTCGGTGGGGGACAACCGGCGAGAAAAATAAAGCACAGGGGTGCAGTTTCTGATCCAAATCGGAGCGTTGAGAGAGGACCACTCCCACCCAGGAGTCGGGGGTGTTGACCTCTGCAACGAATTGGCTGGAGGGGTCTGGTTGGACCAGGATGGGGGAGGACGTGAAGTGTTTCTTCAGGTCCGTGAATGCTGAGTCAGCTTCGGGGTTCCACAGAAAAGGGGTCTTAGGTGAAGTGAGTCGAGTAAGTGGTGCCGCCCGAATATAGTCCCTAATGAAGCGGCAATAGAAATTCGCAAACCCCAGAAACCATTGGAGTTACTTGCATGTCGTGGGTCGAAGCCATTCTGCCACCACGCAGATCTTCTCAGGATCCGTCCTTACTCATCCGCTCTCAATGATGTAACCTAAGAAGCTGACAGAGGGGACACGGAATTCACATTTCTCGGCCTTGACGAAGAGCTTGTTCTCCCAAAGTCTCTGGAGAACCTGACGGACATGCTGGGTGTGTTCCTGGAGAAGATCAGGATGTCATCCAGATAGACAAACACAAATCGATTTATGAAGTCCTGTAGGAGCATTGGTGAGGTGAAATGGCATTACTAGGTACTTGAAGTGGCCAAGAGGGGTATTAAATGCTCCTCTTGGCCACCATCTCCCTCCCTTATCCTGATCAGATGGTAAGCGCTTCGTAAATCAAGTTTAGAGAATATGGTGGTCCCATGAAGAAGTTCAAACGCAGAACTGATGAGCGGCAGTGGGTACTTGTCTTAACTGTTATGTTATTTAGGCCCCGGTAGTCAATACACGGATGCAGTGAGCCGTCCTTCTTCCCCACGAAGAAGAACCCCACGCCTACCAGGGAGGATGAGGGACGACTAATGCCTACCGAGAGAGATTCATTGATATACTCCTCTATTGCTTCCCTCTCTGGTTGGGACAATTTATATAATCGACTGGTAGGTAACAGGGCTCTGGGGAGAATGTCGATTGCGCAATCATAATGCCGGTGTTGGGGCAGGGAAAGAGCCCTTTGTTTGCTAAATACTTGCCCCAGGTCATGATACTCCACTGGGACCCTGGACAAGTCTGGGGTTTCAGCGGCCGACGAACTAGCGGTAGCCTGTATCGGAGAAAAGGCCGACTGGAGACAAGTGGAATGGCAGAATGGACTCCAACTGACTATCCTGTCCATGGCCCAATCGAGGTGGGGATTGTGGTGGCTCAACCAGGGGTACCCAAGGACCATCAGTGTCTACAGGGAGTTTATGGGACCTGTACCCAATGGTTTCCAGAGATCAGCAATGTCAGCAGAGGTGTATGGTGCGTGACTCAGGTCAACAGTCTGCCATCTAGTGCCCGAACTTCTAGAGGGGTACTCAGTGGCTCTCAAGGAATCCCGGCCCGGGAGGCTATGTCTTCATCCAACAGATTTCCCTCGGCGCCGGAGTCCAGCAAGGCAGAAAGGGACAGGGACTGTTGGAGGTGTCTTATGGTAGCTGGGATCAGCATCTGGTTCTGGGAGACCATAGGGAAAGTTGCCTTGCTCACCAGGACCCCCTTCTCTACTGGTAAGCCCTCTCCTCTTGGCCAAAGGGCACAAGTGGCAAGAAAATGGCCAGGCTAGCCGCAATAGAGACAACTTCCAGCTCTTAACCTCCGATGGCATTCAGAGGGAGAAAGGCAGTTCCGTCCCAGTTGCATTGGTTGTTCTACCGGGGTGGTGCAATCAGCTGGGTCAGGAGCACCTCTAGGGACAGAAGGAGAAGGAGCAGAGAGGCTCGGGTCAGGAGAGGCTGGGAAGGTGACCTGTGGGGTGAATGGAAGTGTTGGACGAACCGTCCTCTCTCTCTCTCTCTCTCTCTCTCTCTGCTGTTCCCGGAGTTGGTTGTCCAGTCTGGTAACTAGAGAGATCAACGCTTCCAGGCTGGTTGTCTCATTTCGTGCTGCCAACTTATCCTTTATCCTGTTGCAGAGGCCTTGCTGAAAAACCCCCTGGAGAGCCTCCTCATCCCACCCCAAGTCAGCCGCTAACGTCCAGAACTCCACGGAGTATTCCACGATGCTGTGGGAGCCCTGACGGAGGGCGAGTTGTCACTTGGCTGCCTCCTTACCCCTGATGGGATGGTCAAAGACCTTTCTCATTTCCTCAATGAAGGTGTGAAATGAGGAACAGGTCTCTGGCTAATTGTCCCAGATGGCGGTGGCCCATTCCAGCACAGCTCGCAACAACCCCATGATAAATGAGATCTTGGATCTCTGCGGTGTACGTGGAGGGCCGTTGCTCAAACACTAACGAGCATTGTAGTAAGAAGGACTGGCATTTTCCCAGATTCCCAGTGTAGGGTTCTGGGTCAGGTAAATGCAGTTCCTTGGGTGGTCAGGTCAAACTGTAGGGTGATTATCCTACAGATTGTCTGGGCTGGTCAGACAGAGTCCTTGGAGTGGAGGAGGTAAGAAAAGCAGAGACTCGGCTGATCCAGTCACTGACCTGCCCAACATTCACTGACAGGGTACAGCAGTCTGCCATAACCTCCCAGAGCTGCTGGTCATGCCAGCCCAGAAGTGAGCCCTGGCTGGTGAGGGCTTCATACAGGGGATTCATGTCCACTGGGTTCATGGTGGCCAGAGTATTCTGTCACAATGTCGAGTGAAGAGCAAGCTCACCAGGGAACCCAAATGCAGCACACTGGTACAAGACTGGAATCAGGATGCTTCCTCAGAACCAAACACAGGCAGCATCTGGAAGGGATCTTGCCTCAGGGCTCTGAGGTGGGGTCCCAACATGAAAACTGGATATCCTTAGAGGACCAGTGAAACCAGGACTGCTCTAGAGTTGACAACTTTAAACAACTAGGAGACAAAGTATACCCAAAAGTTGACCAATACTCTGGCAACTAGTGCTAGTGAAACAAGGGCTCTTATGCTAGTCTCCTGATGGGGCTCAGGTGTGTGTTGTTATGTGATTAGTAGTGCATGGAATCCATATGCTGCACAACGAGGCACATCAATGGAGCTGAATCAAGGGCCAGCACTCGGGACCATGACAGGTTCCCTTATACGATGAAATGGACTTTGACCTCACGATCTACCTTGTGGCCTTGCATCTTACTGTTTACCTGCACTGCACTTTCTCTGTAGCTGTGACATTTACTCTGTACTGTTATTGTTTTTTACCTGTACTACCTCAGTGCACTCTGTACTAACTCAATGTAACTGCACTGTGTAATGAATTGACCTGTACAATCGGTATGCAAGACAAGTTTTTCACTGTACCTCGGTACAAGTGACAATAATAAACCAATACCAATACCAAAACCAATACATGAACAACATTTAAAAGACACTGGGACAAGTGCATGGATAAGAAGGATTTACAGGGATATGGGCCAAACGTGGGCAAATGGGACTAGCTTAGATAGGCATCTTGGTCCGCAGGGACCAGTTGGATTGAAGGGCCATTTTCATGCTGTATAGCTCTAGGACTCTATAAAAATTTTGCACACTTTAATGAAATTGCCTCTTATTATTTTCAACTGTGCAGACTATAGGACTCAATCTCTCCCCTTGTTACATCTTTCCAAAATCATGACACCCAGACAGAGTTCTCCAGCTTTATAAATGTTCCAGCGCTCCATGTTTTATTCTGACTCCTTTGCCACTGTACTCTCTGTCTTCCTTTGGAAGGCACCAAATTCCATCTGCATTTTGGTCCACTTTCTCGAGCTGCACCTTTCTTTTTCAGTGAGGGTCAGACAGTGGTGCTGCCACAGTGTGTTTTACAGTTGCACTGACCCAGCTTCACTTCTGATCTTTGCTGTATTATGGGGCTTGAATCTTCTCCCTGTGACCACGTGGATTACTCCCACATGCTCGGGTTCCCTCCCACATCCCATGATATGTGGGTTGGTAGGCTCATTGGCCAACATTAATTGCCCCTGGTGCAGGGGGCCAACAGAAGATTCAATGGGGGTGTTAATGAGCATGTGTGAGGGAATAGATTACTGGGAAATAAATTTGGTGGTGGGATTGGTCTGAGAGCTGGCATATGTTTGATGGGCCAAGTGGCCTCCTTCTATGTAGTGGAGGAATATAATCTCTGCATGGTTAGCTGCTGTTTTGGTAACCCTGTTGAGATTGTGCTCACTAGGTCATATTCACTCTTCTCATTTGGAATTGGAATTGGTTTATTATTGTCACATATACGGACATACAGTGAAAAGCTTTTGTTTGCATGCTGCCCAGACAGATCATGCCGTACATATGACATTGAGGTAGTAAAAAGGAAAACAGAATGCAGAATATAGTGTAACAACATACAAAGAGCTGGAGGAACTCAGCAGGTCAGGCAGCATCTATGGAGGGAAATGGACAGTTGATGTTTCGGGTCGAGACCCTTCATCTGAACCCCCAGATGAACCCTGTCTGATCCGTCAAGTTCCTCCAGCACTTTGTGTGTTGCTCCAGTCTCTTGTTCCTGAATAATATAATGTTACGATTGCAGAGAAAGTGCGGTGCAGGTAGACTCTACACTTTCTCTGTTCTGCATTCTGTTTTCCTTTTATCCAATCAAAATCTAAGGCTTTATCTACTCATCCCATCGAGTTTGTTCTGACTTTATATAACAGCAATCTTACCCTTCTGCTCTCTCTTCATGCCTCTGCAAATACTTCCCTTTTAAATATTCATCCAGCTCCTTGTTGAATACTACAATAGGATAGGCCTCCATTACTATGCCTTCAAAATTCTAACCACTTGCTGTCACTTTTGTTTCCTATTGTCACTGATGTTTCTCTTGTGTAGTAAGCCTGGTCCTCACCAGTGTTAACAACTAGACATATGCTTCCTATATCTGCACAATTATATTTACTCTCTATCTTTTTTTGTCATCCAGGAAGCTCTGGCTTTAATTTCCCGACCCTCCTCCCTCAGGAGAATGTATGTGTACTGTGGCTGAGACATCTTTGCATTAAAGCTCCCCCATTGTTCAAGTTCAGTTGCCTGCCAAGCTTTACTTCCAGTTTACCCAGGCCAGATCTGATCCTGTTCCATTCAAATGGCCCTCCTCCAGTTGACAATGTTTACCTTGGAGTGGTCTTTATCCTTTTCCATATGTATTATAATATTTTGATCGCTGCTTTCTGGATGATTCCCCCACTGATATTCACTCCATTTGGCCTGGCTTATTTCCCAGAAATAAGACCAGCAGTACCACCTTCCTTACTGGGTCAGAAACGTACCAGTCAAGGTGGTTTTAGAGTCATAGCGTCATACAGCACAGAGGTAGGCCCTTCGGCCCACCCTGTCCATGCTGGCAATCCAAGTGCTTGTCTTAAATGTTGTTGGGGTCTCTGCCTCCACCACTATCTCCGGCAGTGCATTCTAAATTCCAATCACCCTCTGGGTGAAAAACATCTTCCTTATCTCCCCTGGAAACCTCTTTATCTTAAACCTATGCCCTCTGGTTACAGAAAGCTCAGCTACGGGGAAAAGTTTACTTCTGTCTACTCTATCTACGCCCCTCTTAGTATTGGACACCTCTGTCTAGTTCCCTCCTCAGCCTTCTCTGCTCCAAGGAAAACAAGCCCAACGTCCATCTCTCCTCATAAGTGAGACACTCTGTCACAGGGCTGGCAAATCTCTGCTGCACCCTCTCCAGGGCGATCACGTCCGTTCTATAATGCCCCGACCAAAACAGCACACATTATCCAAGATGTGGCCTCACTATGTGTTTTCCTGAAGAAATTTCGACAATTTCAACTCCCTGCATTGCCCTTTATGTTATTGGCACCCCAGTCTACATTTGGATAGTTGAAGTCTCCCATAATCACCACGCTATAGCTTTTGAACATCTCTGTAATTTTACTCTTCCATATCCTTCCCACTAGTTGGTTGTTTATACAATTGTCCCAGCAGCAGTGTCCCTTCTCTACTGTTTTTCTAACTCCAAAAGATCAATTCTGTCCCTGATTATTCCAGGATATCTACCTCTTCAGCACTCCAATATTCTTCTTTATCCATACTGCCAACCCTCTCCCCATCCCTCCTTCTTCCCCCCTGTATCTTTCCTGAATATCATGTATCCACGGATAAGATAAGATATCTTTATTAGTCACATGTACATCGAAACACACAGTGAAATACATATTTTGTGTAGAGTGCTCTGGGGGCAGCCAGCAAGTGTCGCCACGCTTCCGGCACCAATGTTGCATGCCCACAGCTTCCTAACCTGTATGTTTTTGGAATATGGGAGGAAACCAGAGCACCCGGACGAAACTCACGCAAACGCGGGGAGAACGTATAAACTCCTTACAGACAGCGGCCGAAGGCATTCTGTTAAAGGGGCTGCCATTGCTCTCTGAGGATGTAAAAGACCCCATGGTACTATTTTGGAATTGGAATTTGGAATTGGTTTATTATTGTCACATGTACCAAGGTACAGTGAAAAGCTTGTCTTGCATACCGTTTACACAGATCAATTCATTCAACAGTGCATTGTACTACCTCAAAACAGAATGCAGAATAAAGTTAACAGCTACATAGAGTTTTGAAGTACAGGAGAGATAACTGGTGTTTTAGCCAAGACCTGATTCAATGTCACTACAAGACATTATCTTGTTATTATCATTTTGCTGTTTGTGGAAGCTCACCTTAAGCAAAGCCAGTGCTGCAATTCTTATATCACAACAGCGATTATTCTTCAAAAATCATTCAAACTTCTGAGCTTGTAATAGGTGCTATATCAATTCAAATTGTTTTCCCTTATAGGTTTGACAAGCTTGGTATTTGGCAGAGGGGAAAAGACATTTTAAAATGCATAATTAAAGGTAATCTGCCAAGATGCTACGCTGAACTGCTGCCCTATCTGAAACCCAGCCCTATGGTTTCACCCAGAACCTTCACTGATATGGTCCAGTTGGCCAGGGTGAGATTTTCCAGGGACAGAGAAGGGAAAAGTCCTGTGTTGTTCTTGAACCGGCTTTTGGCTTTTGGCACCAACTGTAGATCCAGCATGAACAGTGTCAGGATCAGAGCTCAAGAAGAGGTGCCTGCCATTTTGCTCGTGATTACATACGGGATGAACAGCAGAGAAACTGGCTGTTTGGCCCCACAATTCCATGGTGGTTCATCCACTAATGTTCCACTTGAGTTTTCTCTGTTCAGCTAAATCTACCAGTGTGGCCTTCTATTCCCTTGTCCCTCATTTGCTTCTCCAGCCTCCCCTTAAACACATGTTTGTTATTGTTCTCACCCACTCACTGTGGAAATAAATTCCATATCCCCACCATCCTTTGGGTCACTCTTTTTTGCATTCCCAATTGGATTTCTTTGTGACCATTGTACATTGTTGGCTTCCTGTTCTACTCTTCCCCACGAGCAGAAACGCTCATCCTTCATCCACTCTATCAAGGACTTTCAACATTTTAAAACCTCTGTTCAGTCACCTTTTATCTCAAAGATACCAAACCTCTGAATTTTATCTCTCCACATCCCTTCCCCACCATGCAAGCACCTACAGATGCAGCATAGTCTCATGGGTAACTAAAGACATTACAGTCAGCAGGTGCAAGGCCCAACTGGGACGGTCGTGTGGAACAACAATTGATATTCAATTGTCTGTTTTATACACTGCCCAGCTTTGGAGTTCAAGTGGTTTGGGGATGATTTACTCTGTCTTAATATTTGGTCAGCTTGGTAATTCATTGTTAGAAATACAGTAGTACCTGATTTTCTGTGTTGACAAAATGATAAACCTTTCTCTGAAGATCAGATGTTGTAGAAGAAAGCTAGTAATACAATGTGCATTTGCCGACATCTACTGACTGATCATTGTTACTGCATCAACAGGCCTCTTAGAGGTTGATCAAGTGAATGGCTTTAGAGGGAAAGGGTTCAGAGGTCTCACTCAAGATGTTTTGTATTGAACAAGCAGCTTCACAACTGCTATTATTGTGAATGTTCGAACACATATTACACCTCAAGTGGAAAGTGGCATCAGATTTAAGGAGATGAAACAAGCAAATGCAAATGAAACTAAACAAGATGTGAAATGCCTGGCTGCTGAACTTGATGTGACTCTGTTCAAGTCAGGTTGGGAAGAACAAAGGCTGACAGCTTTACAGTTGCAGAGTGAACCACAGCTTTAGATTAAATCTCTGACTTTGGTACTATTTATAATAATTTGTTATGATATCACGTGAGGGATTTTAGTCTGTTTGGAGTTAGTTCTTTTAGAAGTTCCTAAACCCCAACCTAAATCCCACATTTATGTATACACACACACACACACACACACACACACACACACACACACACACAGTTACACTCAGATACACAAATAGAACATAAAACAGCGCACACAGGAAGAGGCCCTTTGATCACGATATCTGTGCCGACCATGATGCCAATGTAAACTGCACATCAACCTGCACATGGTCCATATCCCTCCATTCCCTGCCTGTTCATGTGTTAAACATCTCTTAAACATTGCTATTGTACCTGCTTCCATGACTTCCCTGGCAGCGTGTTCCAGGCACCTACTACTCTCCGTGTAAATAAAATGTCCAAGTAAATTTCCTTTGAACTTTCCCCGTCTCACCTTAAACCTATGTCCTTTAAACACTTCCACCCTAGAAAAATGACCTATCTACCCTATCTATTGCCTCTCATAATTTTATATAAATGATGAATACACATATACTCATCACACACATATACACATGAATACATATATGCACTCACATATACACTTACTTTAGCATACATATACCATTACAATGCAAACACATACGTACACAAATACTAGCAAACGTATGTGTGCCAACAAACATATATTCAATACACACACACACACACACACACACTCACACACACACACACACACCACACACACACACACACACACACACATGCATTCAGAGACAAATACACACACACACATGCATTCAGAGACAAATACACACACACACACACACACATGCATTCAGAGACAAATACACACACATACACACACACACACACACACGTAACTCATAGATTAAGTCAATGAATTTTCACCTCTATCACAGATTAACATGAAGCATTGGACTAGTGAGTGAGTGCACTGCCCAATGTACTGATTGAGGCAGATCACTTTCATATTCAGGCTAAGCTGAATTAGCTTAGCAAAACCAGAGCAAACAGCTCAACACCGTGGAAGATTCTACAAGGATCCTCCTTCCTGAACACTCTCCGGTGACCCTGCTTGAAAACATCCCCTCTTTCCAAGGTGAATGGCCAGGAGAAAAATAGGTTTATCTGTGATGTAGAAATAGGTTGCTAAGCAAGAGGTATGAGCTACCTCAGATAAGGTGCTGGCAGGAAGCTAGAAAAGATATTTCGGAGGAAATGTGATGCATTGATCAAACTTTTGTGCAGGAATGAACAGAAATTATGTTTATTAGCACAACTCCAGTGTCTTATATATGCCGTGCATGGGTAATTGTACTTTGAGGGGGAGTTGTAGTTGTTGAAGCCTTCACCTGGGTTTTAGCTACAAGACAGGCAGTGAACACGAAAAAGACATCGCAGCACGGGAGAGTACACACCTCTCTTCAACCTTGGCTACAGAGGATTAAAAGCTTTCCTGACCAGATGGAGCTTGGAATGGCTATGGATTATTAGAAAAGCAAACATCTAAACAAACTGCATGCGGGCACTGTGGCTTGAAAGAAAATAGACTGATCCAACAAAGAACCAGGCTGAGACACGGGCTGCAGTTGGTGCTGAGGAGGAGCCTGCTCTGCCCTGGGTTAGGGGATGTCCTGTGCGGACAACCTGTGTGGCATTGCTCAATAAATAGTTTTGAAAATGGTTTCAGCCCTCTCCCACCCAGCCCCACTGTCCCAGGCGCCCGTATGGCTACAGGCACTGGGAGAAGCAGTGTAGCAGTCACGCACACCAGGTGACTGCAGTCTCTGTTTTTGTCTGTGTCCCGTTGATGATAAGAAGTCTAGCATTCTCTGGAATGCTAACAGAGGAGGCATGAATCAGAGGAAGGGGCGGAAGCTGCGAATGCGTCAGCAAGGTGAGCAAGGGCTTGGGAAATGTTTACGTGCAATCTATTATCATTCCATCAGCAAGATCAGTGTTATAGACCTTGGACTGATGAAAAGAGACAGAATCTCTTTAGTTTCCAAAGCACTGAAGAAAGTACTTCCTCACATGGATTATACCTAGATGCTATCATTAAAAAAATTAGGCAAGGGTCACTCGCAGTTTTAACCTGCCCTATAAATAAATACATTATTCATACAGGAGTGATATGGTATAAAAGGAGTACATTTGGTTCATTGAGTCTCCTTTAGATCCAAAGTGAACAATCCCATAAATCCCATTCTCCCGTTTTTTATCCATATCTTGAGGAGACATGAACATTGTTGGCAAGACCAGCATTTATCACCCATCCAAAGTTCAAAGTCGAGTTTATTGTCATATGCACAAGTACGTATTTCCACAGGTCAATGAAAACCATATTTGGAACAGCATCACAGGCACATAACGTTCACAAGAAAACAAAAGTTAGACATAAATTAAACAGAAATATACAAGAAAGAACACAATTAGTACAAAAACACCAAAGTCTATTGTAGTGAAAATTGTTCTAAGTAGTCAGAGTGTTGTTATACTGAAGTAGTGATTAGGGTTGTGAAGGTTGGTTCAAGAACCGAATGGTTTAAGGGAAGTAGCTGTTCCTGAACCTGGTGGTGTGGGACTTCAGGCTTCTGTACCTCCTGCCTGGCGGTAGCTGCGAGAAGATGGCATGGTCTGGATGTGGGGATCTTTGATGGCAGATGTTGCCTTCTTGAAGCATCGATTCATGTAGATACTTTCGATGGTGGGGAGGGATGTGTCTGTGATGTATTGGGCTGAGTCCACTACTCTCAGCAACTTCTTGCATTCCTGCACATTTGATCCATCTGTTCATAAATATTGGAATGCCTTCTTGAACTCTGTTTATCACCTTCAAAGGTTCTGTCGAATCTGGATTTGTACCTGCAGATTGTAGGGTAGCAAATGTGACCGCAATGTTCAGAAAAGGAGGGACAGGGAAAAATAGGCAGTTACCAATGTGTTAGCCTGACATTAGGGAGGTGGGAAAATGCTGGAATCTATAATAAAAGAACTGGTATCATTACACTAGAAAATAACAATATGAATGAGCAGTCAATAGCAAAACCCTAGCAAAAGAGTCTAGAACAAAGGGTCACAGCCTAAAAGTAGACTGAAACTAAGGAGAAATTTCTTCACTCAGGGGGTGAGAATTCTCCATGCAGAGGGCAATGGAAGCTCAGTCGTTCAGTAGATTTCTGGATGCAGAGGAATCGAGAAATATGAAGATGGTACGGGGAAATGGTATTGAGGGAAAAGATCAGCCGTGATTTTGTAGAATGGTAAAGCAGGCTTGAAGGGCTGAATGGTCTACTTCTGTTCCTGTCTATTATGTTGCTGAACTGCCACTACCCCCTCCAGTGAATTTGCTCCCCACAATGTTATCAGGAAGTGTAAGACGGTTTCTGGTCTGCAGGAACCGATGACTGATATGCCACAGGCAAATGCCACTAAGAGTAAAGATTTGGCATATTACCAATCAACGTACACTGTCGCAGCAATGAATTCATCCATCTCCAAGAAGACAACAATAAAATAATTTGTCCCCTATTAACCAGACTTCCATTACTAAGACTGAGTAAACTGGGAAATATTTGTTTCTAGGACAGGTCAGTAATCTGTACATAATGATACACCATTATTTAAACCCAAGTTAGAATCATCATAATTTGGCAATGACTCCAGGGTAACAGTTATTTATATCTATCTATAGCACTGAGTAAGCTATCGTTTCTTGCTGATGCTGACTTGTTCTTGATGCAGTACCTGACAAGCTTCATTCAGGTTTTTGTTCTGTTGGGATAACAGTTCTGGTGTGCAGTTCTGGTTGCTGCATTTACAGGAAGGATGTGGAAGCTTTGGAGAGGGTGCCAAAGAGGTTTACCAGGATATTGCCTGGATTAGAGAGTATCAGCTATAAGGAGAGGCTGGACAAACTTGGCTGTTTTCTCTGGAGCAGCGGAGGCTGAGAGGCAAAAGAAGTTCATAAAATTACGAGAGGCGTAGATCAGGCAGTCTTTTTCCCTGTGTGGAAATGTCAAATATTACAAGGCATGGCTTTAATATGAGAGGGGGAAAGTTTAAAGGAGATTTACGAGGCAAGTTTTTTGCACAGAGGGTGGCGGGTGCCTGGAACACCACTGTCAGGGGAGGTGGTGGAAGCAAGAACATTTAAGAGGCATTAAACAGTCACCTGTACAGAGACGGGATGGAGGGATATAACCATGTACAGGGGGATGGGATTAGTTTAACTTGGCACCATGGTTGGGACAGACATTCGCGGCTGAATGACCCATTCCTGCACTGTACTCTTCGATTGTAATGTGTTCTATGTTCTAATTTCCTTTCCCTAAATCTCTCTGACTGCTGACTCCCTTCATCTGCTTTGTGCTGTTCCTTCAAAGCTACTACTTTAAAGTAGCATGATATCAAAAAGCAGCTGAGAGTACTGGGGTGGCACAGTGGCATGGCTCATAGAATTGCTGCCTTGCAATTCCAGTAACCTCATTTCAATCCTGACCTCGGGCACTGTCCGTGAGGAGTTTGCACCCTGACCGCGTGGGTTTCATCCATATGCTCCGATTTCCCCCCCCAGATCCCAAAGGTGTGTGGGATGGTAAGTTAATTGGCAACTGCAAATTGCCCCTAATGTATCAGTGATTGGTAGAACCTTGGGGGGTATCGAAGGGAAAGTGGAGGGAATAAAATAAGAGCAACACACAGAATGCTGGGGCAACTCAGGGGTCAGGCAGCATCTATGGAGGGAAGTGAACGGTCGATGTTTCGGGCCAAAACCCTTCATCAGGACTGGAAACAAAGAGGGCAGACACCAGAATAAAAGGGTGGGGGAGAGGGGAGGAGCATGAGCTGGCAGGTGAGAGGTGAATCCAGGTGAGAGGGGGAAGGTAGGTAGGTGGGGGGGGGTGGGGGAGAAGTGGGAATAATGTGAGAAGCTGGGAGGTGAGAGGTGGCAAACAGCTGAAGAAGAAGGAATCTCAAAGGAGAAGACAGTAGACCATGGAATAAAGAGGTGGGGGACCAGAGGGAGGAAAGGTGTGGTTGGTGGGCAGTTCACTGAGGGTGAGGGGAGGGGAGGGGAAAGAGAAGGGATAAAGGGGCCAGAAGGATAAGGGAAAACCAAAAGATGGAGAGATAGGGGGCGAAATAGTGGAGGAAGAGGGGAAGTGGTTACCAGAAGTTAGAGAAATTGATGTTGATGCCGTCAGGTTGGAGACCACCCAAGATGGAATATGAGGTATTGTTCCTCTAATCTGCATTTAGCATCAACTTGGCAGTAGAGGAGGCCATGGACAGACATGTCTGTGTGGGAATGGGAAGTGCAATTAAAATGGCTGGCCACCGGGAGATCCTGGCTGTTTCGGGTGGACGGAACGAGGGTGCTCGATGAAGCGGTCCCCAATCTGCATCGGGTCTCACTGATATGGAGGAGGTTGCACTGGGGGCACCAGATGCAATAAATGACCCCGATGGATTCACACGTGAAGCGCTGCCTCACCTGGAAGGACAGTTTAGGGCCCTGAATGGTGGTGAAGGAGGTATAGGAGCAGGTGTAACACTTAGAGAATAAAATGGGATCATTGTAGGATTAGTGTGAGTGGGCATTTCAGTGCTGGTACGGACTTGGTGAGGCAACGTCTGCTTCCATGATCTGCCATAAAGGATATGAGCCCCATTAACATTCTGACTGTACTGCTGAAGATATGTTCTCCAGAATCTGCTGTTCCTCTAGTCAAATTGTCCAGTATGGTTGCAACTCTGGCACTTAATCAACAGAGTAAAATATCTCCCAGGTATGTTCTGTCAACAAAACGCAGGACAGATCCAATCCAGTAATTGCCAATCCAGTAGCTTATTGAACTGCAGAAGCATACACCACTTGCCTATGGCACAATAAAGTGAATATGGCAAAGGGGCAAAGTTCTGGGCACCTATCTTTTTAATCAAAGTCAGACATGAAAAATTGTCTGCTTCTTGCTTGTGACCAAAGAATCAGAATCAGAATCAGGTTTATTATCACTGACATATGTCGTGAAATCTGTTGTTTTGCGGCAGCAGTACAGTGCAAGACATAAGGACATAAAAATTACTTAAAGTTACAAAAATAAATAATAGTGCAAAAGAGGAATAACGAGGTAGTGTTCATGGGTTCATGGACCGTTCAGAAATTTGATGGCAGAGGGGAAGAAGCTGTTCCTGAAAAGTTGAGTGTGGGTCTTCAGGCTCCTGTACCTCCTCCCTGATGGTAGTAACATGAAGAGGGTATGTCCCGGGGTGGTGAGGGTCCTTAGTGATGAATGCTGCCTTCTTGAGGCACCGCCTCTTGAAGATGTCCTTGATGGTGGGGAGGGTTGTAGTCGTGATGGAGCTGGCTGAGTCTACAACACCCTGCAGCCTCTTCAATCCTGAACATTAGAACTTCCACACCAGGCAGTGATGTAACCAGTCAGAACGTTCTCCCACTGTACATCCATAGAAATTTGCAAGAGTCTTTGGTGACATTACCAAATCTCCTCAAACTCCTAACGAAATAGAGCCACTGCATGCCTTCTTCGTGATTGCATCAATGTGTTGGGCCCAAGAATAGATCCTCTGAGATGTTGACGCCCAGGAACTTGAAGCTGCTCATCCTTTCCACCATTGACCCCTCAAAGAGGACTGGTGTGTGTTCTCCCGACTTCCCCTTCCTGAAGTCCCACAATCAATTCCTCAGTCTTGCTGATGATGAGTGCGAGTACAAGTTAAGTATGAGAAGACAAAGTCCTTCTCCTAAATCTCTGTCAGGTCTGTGTAGTGGGACCTTGGATCAATGAAACCACCAAAAAATGTTTGAATGGGTGTAAAATAAAAAATCCAGCCAGTCATGGCTAATCTGAACCTACCCCGAGCCCAAAGATGTATAATAATTTCCAAATCCCAACTTGACCCAACCGTCAGTGTAAATAGAACAACCATAAACATGCTATTGAGGTGCCTGAGGATGAAACACAGACAGAGACTTGTCAATAATACTGCATAAAGTCTTGAATCAGGTCAGCAAGGCATGCCTTGAACTGAACCCAAATTTTTTATTAGAATATTCACCTGATCAGTCCTGAACCCCACACAAGCAGTTGGGTCTCATCCAACTTTGATTTGGGAGATAGGTTTGACAACCATCCATCCCAACCATGGTCTTCAATTGGATCTGTAGCATCAATAGGAGAAGAAAGACATCAATGACGTCCAAAAGTGAATAGTTCCTGGTGAAGAAACCTTCAACCATTCTTGCTGTTATATTTTTTAGTTAGTGTGTGTGCTTTCATTATTTTTCTTGAGGAATGATGATCATCCAACTCAAGGATTAACAATTGTAGCGTTGCTGCAGGAATTTGACAATTCATCAGCAATGATGACAAGGAACCTGGTTTGGTGTACAGTACACACTAAAAAAATTATTGCCACAAAGCATCCACTAATAAATCAGACACTGCCTTTAGTTTTTAAGTAAACAAAGCTTTTTATTGGTAAACACCAAAATAGTTATGCCATCAGCTGAGGCTCAGTAAATAGTGCTTCCCACTTCTAAATGCAATGTCCCAATCCAGAGGTTTAAACATAAACCTAGGTCTGTGCTCCAGGGATTACAGGATAAGTGCTTCACCATCAGAGGTGACAGCTTTCTGGTGATATATTAAATGGAGCCTGTCTACTCTCCCAGATAGTTGTGAAGGATCCCAGGGTATTAGTGTGAACAAGAATAGGGGAATTGTCCTTGTTACCTGGGCCAATATTCATCCAATACACAGTATGACATTCATTGTCGGTATCATCTTGCTGTTTGTGGGAGCTTGCTGTGCTTCAACCAGATGCTGTCTTTCCTGAAGTACAATAGCAACTACACTTCAAAAGTACTTGGGTTGTCGCAAGATTGTGAAAGGCACTATGCAAATACACGTCCTCCTTTGAGTATGCACAAAGGAAGTATGTGGAAAGAGCAAAGTATGTATGTGGAATATTTGACTGCAAAGTATCTTTGGAGGTCCAGTGCAGTATAGACCAAGTGGTCCTTTAAGCCTTTATAATGTTGCCTCAACATGCACAGAAAGCTGAAAGGGTTTACCTCAGATAGATAACATCACATTAACTATTAATTATACATGGAGTTTAAAGTTCTGATTCTTGCTTTAAACTGCCCTCCATGGTTTTGTCCTTGCTGTGTCTGAAACCTGCTTCAGCCCTACCACCATCCAATATCTCTGGCTTCTTGCACATTCCTGATTTCCATATTCTGCAGCCAATTCCCTAATTTCTGGAATCTATTTTCCAGACTTTCCACTCGTCTGCTCCCTCCTTCCTATGAGTTGCTCCTCCAAACCGCTTCCTTGGCTAAATCTATAGTTATTTGTCCACATGCTATCTAAGAAGCTGCCCAGGACACTTACTATGTTAAACGTGCTATGTAAATGCAAGTCACTGCTGTTGCTCGAGTGAAATCATGATGATTAGAAATTTATTCCCAGATGCTAGGACTGAACACACTTTATAATCAATCAACAACGAAACTCACTCGTTTGAGGTTATTAAAATATTTTGAAGGTAAATTTACAATGCACTGACATACAAAATAATCAGTTTAGTGTTACTGATCAAGGATGAATTTCTCACCGAATGTGTTCACCAAAGGTACCAAAGTTTTGAAGAATCGTGTGAATATTAAGTTAATATCATTTCTCAAATGAACCGTGATGACTAAAACATATAACAGAGAGGCTGGGTACAGACTACCCCAATGAGGTACATTGACCATACAATCAGTAATCTATTGAATAATGTTTAAAAGAATGGGATTAGACTCACAAGAGGACGTCAAGTATGAATAAGGAAGACTGACTGATCCATCTTAGTTCATCCATCGAGTAAAACATATGATGCTATCATCATTGTTCCAAGCAGAGCATTTTGAGATATTTCAGTGACTTTGATATCAGGCAATTCACTCTGAATTAACCAAGTATTTGCTAAGAGAGGAACTTTATAGGGGAGCGGGGAAAAATTTAAAAGGGACCTGCAGGGCAACTTCTTCACACAGAAGGTGGTCAGTATATGGAACGAGCTGCCAGAGGAAGTGGATGAGGCAGGTACAATAACAACATTTAAAGACACTTGGACAGGTACATGGACAGGAAAGGTTTAGAGGGATATGGGCCAAATGTGGTAAAATGGGACTAGCTTAGAGGACATCTTGGTCAGCATGGATGAGTTGGGCTGAAGGGCCTGCTTCCATGCTGTATAACTCCAGGACTCTATAATATTGCTTCTAAATTGCTTGTGCTCTGGTTTGAATCCATGCCTTGTGCTTCATGCCTGGTCCAAACTTAAGGGCGTGCCACCCATAATCTCCATCTGTCTTTTCTCTTTACCTGCATGAATATTGGTTATTTATCAGTGAAGTGTAACTAAAAGATGGTTGGGCACTTTTGTTACTGTTAACCAGTAGTGTCTGCATAATGTCCACTAAATGATTTTACAACTGACAAGTCCACTTGCTCCTTGGAATTTATTAAGTTGAGGATATTTAACAAATAGGCACTAGTACCTATTCACCATCAATTCAAGGACGCTTTTAAGCACATTTAACCTTTGAGCACTTGTCTCCTGAGGTTGAAAAGTTAATGATTTCATATATAATGACATTGTTGGAGCCACAGTGAATTCAGCCACAAGAGTCTCAGTAACTCTTTCTGTGCCTATCACTGTCCCATTTTTATCACCGTCTCTCCACAGACTGATCACAAGAGATTTTGTAGTCTGTGGCAGATCCTTAAAAAAAAGCAAGGCATTCTGTAAACAGCATAACTTTCACAAGGGTAGACATCCTTTTGATCTGTGACAAAATGTTTTCTTTGACCTCAACAGTGTATATGCGAGGGACCCATATCTGGATCGGCAGGGCCATCTTCCAACCCCACAGTAGAGCTCTTTAAGATCAGAAATGATGACTCTAAACTTTCATCATCCCTCTGCACTCTATCTTACAGAATAGCACACTGGAAAAACATGTAATCTTCAGCATAAACATTGCTTTTGTTTAATGTGCCTTTCTGTAACTTATAGTGAAATTTAAAGGATACCATTGAAGTAAATTCAGGTTATAGCTTTTTCTTTCTTTTGCCTGAGATTGTATCCTTTTTTTTTATTCCTGAGGGAGGCTGGTACCTTTCCCTAGTGCTGGTTAGATATCCCGGCATACCCTTGACCTTGTAGGTCACTTGTCAGTGGAAGATGAAGTCTTGACTATACAGCAGTACCCTGTGGTGTCTGCTATTATGTTGTCCTTCCTCAAATCTCTGGGCAAAGCTTTTAAATTATTCATATGCCGTTCTCTGCAAGTTGCACATCTCCATCAGCCGAGTTTTTTGAGTGAAGGCGGTTTCCTAGGGAACCTATCAGAGATCGCAGATTTAGGCTCCATAAATGAAATAAAAGAGGAAATTGGCTATATTAGCATAAGAGAAGCCAGTCTGGAATTGAATGCACACAGCACCCAAGAGCACACAGGCTCTCTTTATCAGTAGGCTTCGATCATCACCTGCCTTTTTTATATATATATTTTATATTCCATCCAACCCAATCTTTTGTTGCAGCTCGGGTACCAAAAATGTGTAATACCTTCCCAGTGCCACGGACCAGCTGTCTGATGCCTGACCTCTCACCCCACGACTACTTAATTTCCTTTTCTCTTCGGTGTTCATGCTTTGAAATTAAGCCAATCTCACATAAGTTTGCCTCAATAATTTTTCCTTCCCTCACCGAACTCGTGGTAAGCCTTCTCCAATAGTATAAGGTCTAAAATCCAACTAAATATCAAAATAAAGATTAATACCATTCTGCAAATTAAAATGCTTTGAGTGAGAACTCCTCCTGTCAAGACTAGTGAAAAAAAAGGTTAAAAAATAAGAAAAACGATTCAGAATTCTGGAAATCATAAACAAAGACAGTTGAATATCCCAGGCAGATCATTAACCTGTTTTAACACCCAAAAAATGCTGAAGGAACTCAGCAGGTCAGGTAGCATCTATGGACGGGAACGGACAGTCGACGTTTTGGGCTGAGACCCTTCATCTGGACCCTGATGATGCCCCTCACGTCCCTTTTAAATCTTTCCCCTTTCACCCTAAACCTATGCCTCCTAGTTTTGGATTCCCCCACCCTGGGGAAAAGACTGTGACCAATCACCTTATCTATGTCTCCCATAATTTTAAACACCTCTATAAGGTCACCCCTTATTTTCCTACATTCCAAGGAATAAAGACCTGGCCTATTTCAGAATCCTGGCATCTATGGTTCCCTTAATATCCATGCTTTCTATATATGATGTCAAAATTTGGAAACAGGAATGGTGGATTGGGGGAGCAGAAGTGAAGGGATGAAAAAGAAGGGTTCAGTATGTGGATAAGTCATCATCTCAATCACCTCGATCATCTTTGTCATTTAAGCAAACTTAAACAGCCCAATACATCATGGGCACATCCCTCCCACCCTTGAAAGTATCTACATGAGTCGATGCCTCAAGAACGCAACATCTACCATCAAAGATCCCCACCATCCGGGCCATGCCATCTTCTCGCAGCTGCCATCAGGCAGGAGGTACAGAAGTCTGAAGTCCCACAGCACCAGGTTCAAGTACAGCTACTTCCCTTCAACTATTTGTATCTTGAACCAACCGGTAAAACCCTAGTCGCCACAGTTTAGCAACACTATGACCACTTTGCACTAATGTGGACTTTTTTTGTTCTAATTGTGTTCTTTCTTGTAAATATTGTGTATAATTTATGTTTAATTTATGTTTTTCTTGTGAATACTGTTTATCTGATGCCATGTGCCTGTGATTCTGCTGCAAGTAAGTTTATCACTGCAGCTGTACACACATGCACTTGTGCATGTGACAATAAACTTGGACTTTGACTTTGATCCTGCTCCCACAGCAGATTCAAAACTTAACACCAGAAAAATTCTCCATAAGTAAAGGGTGTTCAGGAAGTGAGTTTTAGTCGAGTTGACAATAAGGATACGAAACACAAATGCTGCACATCAAATCAACACTGAATCTATCCTTCGACTTTCTAATAATGAAGGTTTTGTAATGTCTTAAGAGGCACAAAAGTAATAAAGCTTCCAAAGCAGATGAACATAATTCTCCGATGGTGAAGAAGTGAGTTTCCAACTGAAAGAGTCAACAATGAAGTTATGACAGCTGGAACAAAGGTCAAAAGTAGTTCCAATGCTTAATAAACAAGTTGGCAGAGTCATGCTAGGGCACTTAAAACTAGCTTGGCCTCAAAATTCAGAAAACCAATAGAAAGGTTAATCAGAAACAACAAATTTACTGGCAAATACAAGACCATGGTCTCAGAATTCCAAAATAAAATTTTCAAAACAATATCAAAGAAGTCTTTCTTGATCATAGGTGTCATTCGCCAGCTGAATTGCATGGAATGGGGGAAGTGCGGTTGAGGCCAAGCCCAATCTTTCTGCTTGACGAACATTGGCTACTATTCTGCCTCCCTCAAGAAACAGTGAGGTGCCGTAATGGGAAAAGGGTAGGCTTGATATACCAGAGGGATGAGAACTGAACTGAAGGCCGTCTTTCACTAATGCCGATCTTGATAGCTTTGCTGGTTGTTTACAGACACACACCAAGCTGTGAGGCAAAGAGATCCCTGCACAGATTTGATGTTCTCCCAGGGTTTGGGCAGTTATAGTTTGATTTTAATATTGTTATCAGGCTTCAGCTGTGGAATTTTCCATTGCGGTTTAACTAAAGTCAAAATTAAAGTCCTAGGATCAGATTCACTTCAGATCTAATTCTGTTACTTGATTGGGGTCACAACAGCAGAGGGCTAAAGGTAGACACACCAACAAAATCATCCATTTTGGAGCATTCAGTTTGGTCAAAGTACCAGTGGTCAAAATGGTCCTTTCAGATGATCCTTGATGTCCTTCCTCAAAGATTAAATAGCATGCGATTGCACTGGAGAGGTCGCAAAGGAGATTCACCAGGATGTTGCCTGGATTGGAGCGCTTCAGTTATAAAGAGAGACAAGACAGGCTGGAGACACAAGGGACAGCAGGTGCTGGAATTGGGAGCAACACACAATCTGCTGGAGGAACTCGGTGGGTCAGGCAACATCTGTGGAAGGAAAGGAATTGTCGATGTTTCAAATCAAAAACCTGCGTCAGTTGACAATTCCTTTTCTCTCACGGATGCTGCTCGACCCACTGATTTCCTCCAGCAGATTGTTTGTTACCAGAGAGGCTGGTTTTGTTTTTTATTCATTCAATGGACGTGAACTTTTGAAGCCTGAGCCAGCATTTAATTGCCTGTCCCTAATTGTCCTTGAGAAGGTGGTGGTGAGCTGCCTTCTTGAACCGCTGCAGTCCTTGAGATGTGGGTGTACCTTTAATACTGTTAGGGAGAGGATTCCAGGATTTTGACCCAGCGATGGTGAAGGAACGGCAACACATTTCTAAGTCAGGATGGTGTGTGGGAAAACCCCAGGTGGTGGTGTTCCCTATGCTTTTTCTGCCCTTGTCTTATCAGCTGGTAGAGGTCATGGGTTTGGAAGGAGTCTTGGTGATTTGCTGCAGTGCAGACTGTAGCTGGTAGAAGCAGCTACCACTGGAATGGAACAGGCTGTGGGATGACCTGACGGAGGTATACAAAATAACGAGGAGGATAGCCAAGGTTGATCACAAAAATCTTTTCCCCAGAGTAAGTGTGCTTAAGAGAAGAGGGTATAGCTTTATGGTGAAAGATAGGAGATTTAGCAGGGTTTTGAGGAGGATTTATTTTCACACAGTTAGAGTCTGGAATATGTTACCTGAAGAGGTGATGGTGGCAGATACTCTCACACCATTTAAGAAGCGTCCAGACAAATCACTTAATTGCCAATGCATAGAAGGTAATGGACCTAATATGGGTCAATGGGATTAATGCAGATATGTACAATCTACGTAGTGTCGATAGGGCAACATCGGTTGAAGGGCCTGTTTCTGTTCTGTATTAACTGGAATTGGAATTGGTTTATTATTGTCACATGTACCGAGGTACAGCAACAAATTTGTAATGAATTACAAAAATAGATAAACAGTGCAAAAAAAGGAATAATGAGATAGTGGTCATGGATCGTTCAGAAATCTGATGGCGGAGGGGAAGAAGCTGTTCCTGAATCATTGAGTTTGGGTCTTCAGGCCTCCTGGTACCTCCTCCCTGTGGTGGTAATGAGAAGAGGGCATGTCCCCAGATGGTGAAGGTCCTTTCTGATGGATGCTGCCTTCTTGAGCAATTGGAATTGGAATTGATTTATGATTGTCACTTGTACCGAGATCTACAGTGAAAAACTTGTCTTGCGTACTGTTCACACAGACCAATTCATTACAATAGTGCATTGAGGTAGTGCAAGGTAAAACAATAACAGAATACTGAATAAAGTGTAACAACTACAGAGAAAGTGCAGTGTAGGTAAACAATGGGGTGCAAGGTCATAATGAGGTAGATTGTGTGGGCAAGAGTCCACCTTATTGTACGAGGGAACCGTTTCAATAGTCTTATAACAATGGGATAAAATCTGTCCTTGAGCCTGGTGGTACATGCTTTCAGGCTTTTCTATCTTCTGCCCGTGGGGAGAGGGGAGAAGAGGAAATGTCCGGGATGGGGTGGGGTCTTTGATTATGCTGGCTGCTTTACTGAGGTATGACTTTATGACACTGATATATCAAACAAGAATCATTGGGATCAGTAAGCTGGTACCCTTCAGCCCAACGCTGATGTTTATCAGTGCCCTTAGAAGGCCAGTGGGAGAAATTAGCCTCATTTCTTTTTGGTTTAAAGTGATTTTAAAATGTTGCAAGATTATTGGACTAAATTAATAGCCACAGAAATTAATAGCCATTTCACTGAGAGTAGGAATTAACACAGAAAGCTCTTTCACCAGCAAAGTTGAAACAGCATATTATCAGAAGGAGCATTTTGATTCCGTAAGTGCATAAGCTATGCAAATAACAATGTCACAAACTAAACTCTCAGAAGATAATCCTAATTCAACACCCTTGGGGGCTATCTGAACAAAAACTGAAGAAAAAGTAATCAGGAAAGAGTGGATTTTGAATCATAAAACCTGTAACACAGAAGGAGACCATTTGGATCATCCTGTGAATACTGAATGAGGATTGAGCTATTCACACTAATCTCACCTCCCAGTCCTCAGTCCAAACCCTTACAGGTTCCAGCCACATCGAAAGAAATCCCTTTCAAATGTGACGAGGGTTTTCTGCCTCCACTATCCTTATAGGCAGTGAGCTCCAGAACTCATGTCACCCCAGAGGTGTAGTAAACTTCTTGACAATCCTTCTACAAATTACCTTAAATCTTCTTCACTCACAGAATAGAACCATCATCAACGATTAACAGGACAACCTATGCGAAATGCAGACATTAGATAAAAAAATTCAGTAAATTTGATCAAGCACAGTGAGTTCCCAATATTTCCTTTCTCCATTTGTGCCTCTGTTAAAGTTTATGTTTTTTGCTTTAGATCAACCATGCAGCTCAGCAAGCTTTATTATACTGTGCACACTCTGGAATGCTTGGTGGCAGTCATGATGTAGAGTTACCATGGTTACACCTCGCAAAGACTGATAGTTGGAGTCAGAACACTGCTGCCCGGTTATTTTTTAAATACTTGGTGACTCACCAAAGATCTGTAGAGATGTCATAGCCCAACAGTCCATACACTTCAACAATGTCTATACTCAAAAAGGAGCTCCATTGGTAGGGAAAGACCTTGGGATGACCTGAGATGGTGAAAGACACTACAGAAATGCAACATTTTCTTTTTTATTTTTTTCAGTTTCTCACATGAACAGAAGAAATTGAAGGCAGCAAAGTCCAACTGGTCCATCAAAGCGCCTTATCCACCTGTGACCACAGCACTTCCTTGAAACATTTGATGGACCAGTTGGACTTTGCTGCCATTGGCAAGGAAGTTGATGTGGTCACAGGTGGATAAGGTGGTGAAGAAGGTGTTAGGCAGGGGTATGAGTATAAGAGTTGGGACACTCGTGTTGCAACTGTAGGAGACATTGGTTAGGTCACACTTGTGTGCAGTTATGGTCACCAGATTACAGAGAGGACGTGGTAGTCCCAGAAAGAGTGCAGAAGAGATTCACCAGAATGTTTCCTGGAATGGAGGGCCTCTGTTACAAAGACAGATTGGATAGGCTGGGATTGTTGTCACTGGAGCTCTGTGAGGCTGAAGAGTGACCTATTAGAGGTTTATAAAATTATAAGGGGCATAAATAGAGTAAATAGTTAATTTATAGATAGTTTAATGGCTTTTTCCAAGGGTAAGGGAAGTCTAAAACAAGAGGACATAGGTTTCAGGTGAGGGGGGAAAGATTTAAAGGAGATCTGAGGGACATGTTTTCACACAGAGGAGGAATATGGAACAAGCTTCCAGAGGAGGTGGTAGAGGCAAGTACAATCACAATGTTTAAAACGCATTTGGACAGGTTTATGGATAGGAACAGAATGGAGGGATACGGGCCAGATGCAGAAAATGGGATTAGCGGAGAGAGGCCATCTTGCTCAGCATGGATGAGTCAGACCAAAGGGACTGTTTCCAAGCTGTGTGCCTCTATGACCTAATCTGCGGTAGGGAGAGGGAGCTGGCTGGTAGTGCGGAAAATGGTTCATTTAACAAGCAAGGGGCAATAGACCTGCAAAAAAACCGCAGATGCTGGAAATCTGAAATAAAATCCGAAAATGCTGGAGATACCCAGCAGGTCAGGCAGCACCAATAAAGAGACAATCAAATTTCATGACAAGGGTTCTTATTCATTTGCAGAGAGGGGGAGGGTGGAGGGAATGAAGGGAATATCAGTGATGGAGTGGGAAGCCAGATTGTCCATGTGACACAAATGTTCCTGCTGTCTATGAGAGGGAAATAAGTGCTTGTTAATTTGCCTGGAGGACAGAATATAGAGAGAAATGAATGATGCCAGACAACAGAAAGTAAACAAGTACTGTGATGGTGAGATGCAGATCAAAGCAGTTTCTGGAATCTGAAATTTAAAAAAAATACAGGAAATACCCAGCAGATCAGGCAGCATCTGCGAAGAGAGAGAAAAACTGAGACATTGACCTAGGAGGATGACGTTACGTCAGAGTTCAGACACAAACTGAAAAGGCTGGTTAGCTGAAATCATTGAATTCAATGTCGAGACCCAAGGGCTGCAATGTACCTGGAGGGAACTTGAAGTGCTGTTTTCTGAGCTTATGTTGGGATAGTGTAAGAGGCCAAAGAAACAGGGGTCAGAGTAGCAGTGGGAAGGAGAATCAGCAAGTGGAACCTCAGGGTCTCCTTTGTGGACTGAAGTGTTCCGAAAAGGGTTGCCCAAACTGTGCTTGGTTTCTCCATTGTAGAGGAGATTACATTAAGGGTGCCAAGAGGTAAGAGGCAGTGTGACCAAGAATCAAATGTGGATGAAAGGGCAAGAAACAGAATGTTTGTTAAGTGGAGTTGCAATTCTCAATGTTCATCGTGTTAATCAATGCCAGTGGATCACTTCTTGGGCCAGAGCACGAATTAATGTCAAACTAATCCTTTAACTCTGAAAGTGAACTGATTACCTGACAACTGATTGTTTTGATTGGGAAACTGCAATTCCCCACTAAAGATATTTTCAGACAAGGCAAAGAATACTCCAACCCAAGTTCATCGCCCATTGATGAATCACTTTCCCCTCCTCCCTGCTTTCTCTCCGAGTCTCTCAGATCCTTTTCTTTCCAGAAAAAGATCTAGGTATTTAATGTTTGGTTTATATTTTGAATATGTTCAACTCTTTGTAAAAAATAGCAGAGATGAGAATTAATGCAAATGTTTAATGGAAGATTGTTAAGAAGCATGAAGGAAATCAAACTCATTAACTGTCTCTTGAACTTAAATACTTCAATCATTTCCCCTGGTAACTTATTCAACAACTCTATTACTCTCTGGGTGATAAAAGTTCTGCCTGATTTCCTTCCTGAATTTTAACTTCCTAATTTTAACCCTTGTCCCTTGACATTTGAACTCTTTGACATGATACACAATTTGTTTAAGCTAATTACATAATCTAGCAAACTACAATTATGTCACTTCAAAGTTTTCTGTTTTCCAAAGAGAATCGGTTTAACTTCCTTAATCTTTCCTCATAAGTCAAATTCCCAGTACCTGAAATAATCTTAATTGTTCACGTCTGTACCTCCTCAAGGGGAACAATATCCTTTCTATGATTAATAGACCAGAATTGCACATTATAATGCAAATGGAGTCTGATTAATGCCCTTAATAAAATAATAATTGTGTTTCATTCTCATCTAGGTGAGGGGTTTTACTGGCAAAGAATTTCAGCCAATTATGTCACCAGTAAACATTACCAGGCAGACAGGATGTGATAGATCTGGAGTAAATCTTTCTCCACTTATTCCTCGCCTCCCATTGCAATATTTTTCTATTTACCTCACAAAAGAAGGATTCAACCAAGGGAAGACAGAATAAGAAAGACATGATAGCACTCTGCAGTGAGGTTGGGAAGTGATTCTAGCAGCCATCAACTTCACCAAAGCCTGACTATGTTGAATGGCCTGTTTCTGAACCTGTCCAAAATTTTCAGTTTGGGATGGCTTGTCTGGATTGATCACAATGTACAATGACTTGCACCCCATCCCAGAGTTAGTAATTTCAGCTCTGTGCCCAAGTCCATAGAAGGTTTAGGGTGGTTTACACCTCTCCTCAATTGAAAGCAAAATCCTGGGAAGAATGTAAAACATGATTTATTTTTTATACAGTTGAACAAAATCAAAATTACAACTCACAAATTGAACTGGTGAGAAAGCTATCTTTTTAATGAGACAAGTTGCGATTCAGCTACCTTTTTCAAGTTCAGGAAAACATGAGATCACGACTGAGAACATAGAACAGTGTAGCACAGGAACAGGCTCTTTGGCCCACAATGTAGTTCTGAACTAATTAAGCTAATGACACCTAATCCCTTCTGGAACATAGAATGTAGAATCTTTCAGCCTATGATGCCAAACTAATTAACTAGTAATTAAACACCCAGCTAAACTGCCTACACAATGTCCATATCCCTCCATTCTCTGCACTTCCATGTGCCTATGTAAGAGCCTCTTAAACACCTCTATCGTATTTGCCTCCACCACCAGCCCTGACAGTGCATTCCAGGCACCCACCATTCTCTGTGTAAAAGAAAACCTGCCCCGCACATCTCCTTTGAACTTTCCCCTTCTCATCTTAAATGCATGCCCTCTGGTATTAGACATTTCAACCCTGGGAGAAAGATACTGGCTGTCTACTCTATCTATGCCTCTGATAATCTTATAAACCTCTATCAGGTCTCCCCTCAGCCTCCGCCGCTCCAGAGAAGACAACCCAAGTATGTCCAACCTCTCTTTATAGCACATGCCCTTGCATCCAGGCAGCATCCTGGCAAACCTCTTCTGCGCCATCTCCATAGCCTCCACATGGGGCGACCAAAATTGAATGTAATACTCCAGATGCATCCTAACCAGAGTTTTAAAAGCTGCCATATAAACAAGTTTCCTTAATTGGCTGGCAGAAAGAACTGGAACGGAGATCAAATGAATGCAAAGGTTCCAGTGATTATCAAAGAGAAAAATGTTGGCAGGACAAGGTGTGGGATTCAAGGGGGAATAGGTGAGTCAGTCATCATTACAAGGCATCACAAAATCATACCAGTGTATGATCTCCTCTGCTGGCTATCTTCAAGCTGACAGCCACTGAGCCAATAAGAAGGAGCATGCTGTTCCTGGTAATGGAGTAAGTTATGACAAGAGGATTGAAATGGGAAGGCAATATGAGCCAGATGGCTGAGAGTTAGTATCCCATGAGGGTCAAAGAATGGGACCTAATTTGGAAAAAAGTCCAATGAAGCACAAAACAGGCATGACAGATACTTTTTGAGAACAATCCAATTTGGCTGTGAAAGCATGAAAAGGTAAAGAGAAAAGGGTATAAGAAAAACCCACTCCAGCAGGAAGCACTGAAGTCAGTGTAAAATAGTTGAATCAGATAAGACAGATACATTGAAGTTGATATCAGTGCATCCGCTGAGAACTTAAACAGACTTGGCCTGCACAATGTCCAGCAGTACTCTTTTGGTGGATTAATGAAGCAAAAAATATTCTCTAATAATGAAGAACTAACGTTGAATGTGTCAGTAAACTTAGATGTAGAGCTGGTGTTTTCCTTATTGTTATTATTTATTTCTTTAATAAACTATGATGTTTTGTTTGTTGATACTGTTAGCATTTCCATGATTCACACAAAAACTGGCTGACATGAGTCTCCTATATTCAGAAAATCTTAAATGAAATCTGGGCTTCCCACTGGGGGGTTTTGACTAAACTTTTGAGAGTCACAGTTTATTAATGCATGCAAGAGCCAAATTCTTGATAAGTTCAGAATCCTTGGTAGAATATGTTTCAGAGTCTCAGAAATTTTCATTAAAGGAAATGTTTAAATATTATGATGCTGCTGCAATAAAATAAATAGTATTTATATGGAAGATAATTGTGGAAGGAACTGTGTCAACTTGTGCAAGTGAACAATGGTAAGACCGTAAGATAAAGGAGCAGAATTAGACCTTTCAGCCCACTTCAATCGTGGCTGAATTTTTTTTCAATCCAATTCTCCCAACTTCTCCCTGTAACCCTTAACCCCTTTACCAACCAAGAACCTTTCAATCTCTGCCTTAAATACACCCAAATGATTTGGCCTCCACAGCCAAAAAATTCCACAGATTCACCATCCTCTGGCTGAGAAATTCCTCCTCATCTCAGTTTTAAAAGGACATCCCTTTATTCTGAGTCTGTACCCTTGGATCCTAGACTGAACATAAAATAGTGAACACCATTTTCAAGAACTGGGAAACCATCCTCATTTTAAAATGGTGTTTTTTTTTAATCCTTCATTCAACAGATTATGTGGTCATTATTGTTCCATTGTTTGTGGGAGCTTGCGATGTGCAAATTGGCTGCTGTGTTTCTCAGTTTCTTCAAAATTACCAACATGACCTCTTCCCAAGATGGACATTTTACAAAAGAAAGTAGCAAGCATCCAGCTAATCTTAAAATTAAAACTTTGACGATTCCTTTCTCCCGACAGATGCCGCTCGACTTGCTGAGTTCCTCCAGTAGATTGTTTGCTACTCCAGGTTCCAGAATCTGCAGTCTCTTGTGTCTTCAACTTTAAAATTAGTCTAGGGTTTCTGCTTCTTCTGTTTCACCTTGGAGACCATTCCAAAATAAATAATTCCCTGAGACATCATCTTTTTCAGCTGGTATCTTTCCATGGCCATGATTTAGCAAATCACTCTCAGAATTAACCTCCCATATTAACCTCCTTGGAGGCAGAATATTGAGAGGTTTTCTAATCTCTTCAGTAGATGTAGTAAAGAAAGTACAGAGTTAACCTCGAAGTTGAACAAATTTTACTGGAAACTAAAAACTGTGCGGTGCAAAGCAAGATGCCAATTGGCTATTTTACACCTTTGTACAAATATCTACTTCTTCCCAGGGCGACAATGGCTAACACGAGAGGATGTAATTTTAAGGTGATTGGAGGAAGGTATAAGGGGGATGCCAGGGGTACGTTTTTTGCACAGAGATTGGTGGGTGCGTGAAATGCACTGCTAGCAGAGGTTGTGGGGGCAGATACATTCGGGACATTTAAGAGACTGTTAGATAGCCACATGAATGATAGAGAAATGGAGGGCTATGTGGGAGGAAAGGATTAGATAGATCTTAGAGCAGGATAAAATGTTGGCACGGCATTGTGGGCCGAAGGGCCTGTACTGTGCTGTAATGTTCTATGTTCTACCCTCTTGCCCTACCATGTTCATTAAAAAAGAACAAAAGCTTGGACTCTGGCCTAAAATGACATTGGTAGTGCTGCCCAAGATATATTCCAATCTCCAAAGCAAACATGTGCATTTCATTAATTCATAAGATAAGATTTCTTTATTAGTCACATGTACATCAAAACACACAATGAAATGCATCTTTTGTGAAGAAGATTCTGGGGGCAGCATCCGGCGCCAACATAGCATGCCCACAACTTCCTAACCCATACGTCTTTGGAATGTGGGAGGAAACCGGAGCACCCAAAGGAAGCCCAAGCAGTCACGAGGAGAATGTACCAACTCCTTACAGACAGCGGCCGGAATTGAACCCAGGTCGCTGACATTGTAATAGTATTACACTAACTGCTACACTCATTAAAATCTTTACATTTTCCTCTTGAAAATGACGGGTAGGTTGAAACATTGCCATTCATTGGGTCTTTTGTGACTGTAACATTAAAATGCCCAGAAGACAGAGAGTCCTTAAGGCCAATCAATCTGGACAACTCCCATTATCGCTGGTAGTTACTTTATGCTCTGCAGTTAATTGGTAAATTGGGTTGCAATTGTCACATATACCAAAGTACAATCAAAACTTTGTTTTGCATACCATCCATACAGATCATTTCATCACATCAGTACATTGAGTAGCACAAGGGATAAACAACTACAGAATGCAGAATAAAGTGTTACAGTAACAGAGAAAGTGCAGTGCAGGTAGACAATAAGGTGCAAGGACATAATGAGGTGGATTGTGAGGTCAAGAGCCCATCTTATCATACTAGGGGACCATTCAATAGCCTTATAACAGTGGGATAGAAACTGTCCTTGAGCCTATTGGTATGTGCTTTCAGGCTTTTGTATCTTCTACCTGCTGAGAAGAGAGAATGTCCAGGGTGAGTGGTCTCTTTGATTATGCTGGCTGCTTTACTAAGACAGCAAGAAGTATAGACTGAGCCAAGGGATGGGGGACTTGTTTCCATGATGTGCTGAGCTGCGTCTACAACTCTCTGCAGTTTCTTGTGGTCACAGGCAGAGCAGTTGCCGTACCAAGCCATGATGCATCGGGATAGGATGGTTTCTATGGTGCATTGATAAAAATTGGTGAGGGTCAAAGGGTACATGCCAAATTTCTTTAGCCTCCTGAGGAAGTAGAAGTGCTGGTGAGATTTCTTGGTTATGTTTTGATCACCTTCAGCAAAATTGTAATTCTGTAACAGCCATTGATAGGACAACCTTTAAAATTTTTGACGTGACACTTATTCTGGGACACCTCATTTGAGAGTCCTGTGTTATGTCTGGGTACAGTGTTCAGTGTGAACGCTTACAAGGATTGGAAAGTTTAGCAATAATATTGGCCCCAGAAGTGCAGAACTTGGGAAAGAAAGCAAGTTGTGTGTTATGTGTGGGAGTTGGAATATGTTCTGCACAGCATCATGTTTTATCTCTTTAATGTTATTGCCAACAGATACTGTGTGAGCAAACCCACCGCAGTGTTTATCCTGCTCCTCACTATGGAAAATCTCCATAACTCCTCAGCTCCCCACCCCCTTCTTCTATCTTTCCGACAGGATGCCTCTGAGATTTATCGAGATGAAAGAGTAATAGAGTAATTGTAATTTTCCTGATATGGCTTCTGTTCTGTGACAAGCTCGGTTCTGAGGTTGTCAAGACCATGGAGAGTTTTCCAGCATTTTTCTTATCTTGAGCAATGTAGGAGGATCGAGAATAATTTGAGAAAGTTTGTGTCTTTCTCTTGTGAAGTCATCTTAAGAGTTTCTTGGAACATCTTGACGTATAAGGTACTTTTCCCTTCCCCTTCTCCATACTTTATTTCAATTAACAGGGGAAGAAACTCTTCTAGCATGGTTACTAACTAGTGCCTTCAAACTACTCAGAAGATTTCAAAGGTTTGGCATGGATTTGTGAGTCACTAACACTCATGATTCTCCAGATGACAATTTACCTCCACACTGCTGGTGTGACATGAGTTAAGTGTCTCACAACAACGAGCAACAGTTTTGGACATACTAATATATGTCACAGAAGGATTTGAAAGTAAAATGCAATAATTTGCATTGGAAACGCCATATCGAATGTTCAAGATCAAATGGGTAATTTGGAGCTGTTGATTTTTAGATCCCAAAGAGGTCAATATCTGTGTTTGGATCTGCTATGGATTAGTCTCAGCACTATCAATGTTTTCATTGACAATTAATGTTTATTTTCCCATGCAATTAAGACTCTTGTTTGAGAGATATCCGCCTGATCTTTACACCCCCTCAGATCCCATCCTGTTGTCATCTTTCCTAATCTTCCTGGTATCCAAAATAAAATCTATCAAAATGCAGTAGAGAATTCCAAAGATCTGCAGCCCTCTCCTTGAAGGAGTTCCAAATGGCCTCCCTTTTATCCAGAAACTATACCCCTTCATTCTAGATCCTCTGATCAGAGTAAAAACCTCACCAGCCACCCCATCAATTGCTTTCAGAATCTCACTGAAATAAGGCTGCAGTTTTCAGAGTTAAATTGGTAATGTAGCAATAAGCGAATACATAAAGGAATCTTCATGCTTGGTGTAGAGGAACATATGACCACTAAGTATGATGTCCAAAGACTCCATCCATTAATTAACATTGGTATCAATGAAGCCACATGATGGTGTGCAATGTGATGTATCCAATATTCTGATATGACCTCCAGCCAGAAGCCAGATAATAATGGAGGAAAATTGCTTCATTATTATCAAGTTTGGACTTCACTTGTTTACATATGGCAATGATCAGGTCATTGTTTTACAGGAAGCATGAACAATGTGTATAAGATCATGACTGTTTAGAGCAGGTGAATAGAAGGAACCAGTCACCAAGAGCTCACCAAGACTCCCTGGACAAATGAACTCCACCAGCTAGAAGGACAAGGGCAGCAAAAGCACGGGGACCACCACCACTTGGAAGTTGCCCTCCAAGCCACACACCATCCCGACTTGGAAACATATCACCGTTCCTTCACCATTGCCAGATCAAAATCCTTGAACGAACTCCCCAACAGCATTGTGGCTACACCCACGCCTCAAGGACTGCAGCGGTTCAAGAAGGCAGCTCACCACCACCTTCTCAAAGGCAATTAGGGACGGGCAATTAAATGCTGGCTCAGCCTGTGAAGCCCACATCCCTTGAATGAATACAAAAAAATAGTGGATAGTTGAAGGAACAGCAGCCACATATTTTTAAATATTGGACATAAGGCATAAGGGGGACAAGGAAAGGTTGTTTATCTTGGACAGTAGGTTATGATCTGGAATTCACTGCTTGTCAGAGTCAGAGAAATGGAATTAGTGCCTTCAAAGAGGAATTGGATAGCCCCTGAGAAAGAATAATTTGGAGGACTGTGAGGAAAGAAGAGAGAAATGGGATTTGTTTTATTTTTCTATTCGGAGCCAGCATAGACTTAATGGGCCGAATAGCCTCCTTTGCGGACATAAAAATTCAATGATTGACCCACAGTTTTAATGTATTGATGTCAATGACAAGATAACAGGCACGTAAATCATCAAGGCATTTGCACTAGAGCATCACAAACAATAATTCCCAGATCAATCACTTCAAGACATCATTCTTTCTTTTTCAATCTTTTTACTAATTTTCAAATTAATACAGATTAATATATATAACATCAATGATTATACATGTGATACAAAGAGATCGGGAGGACAATCATGACATATATAATCATAAAGAATAAAAAATATAATCTAGACCTCACGGTCTCTTCGTAAGTGAATATAATAAAACAATCAAACAGGGAAAGTAAAAGATTTATTGTATAATTAAAAAAAGAGAACCCCAAATCAAAAAAATTATGTAATAAATCGAAACAAACTAAAAAAAATTTCAAAAGAGAAAAAAAAAACTGGACTGATATTTCTCGATGAACAAAGAACATTATTATGTCAATAGACAATAGGAGCAGAAGTAGACCATTCGGCCCTTCGAGTCTGCACCGCCATTTTGAGATCATGGCTGATCAGCTGATTGTCAACTTCGCTCCTCTAAATTAAAGGTTATTGAAAAGGGATCTATATCATATGAAAATATTGAATAAATGGACTCCAAATTTCCTCAAATTTAAGCAAAGAATCAACAGTGCCACTCCTAATTTTTTCTAAGTTTAAACATGATATAGTTTGAGAAAACCATTGAAAAGTAGTAGGGGGTATTGGATCCTTCCATTTAAACAAAATGGATCACTTAGCCATTAATGTGACAAAGGCAATCATACGGCAAGCAGAAGCGGATAAGTGGCCAGATTCTATCCTTGGTAGCCCAAAAATTGCAGTGATTGGGTGAGGTTGTAAATCAATGTTCAATACAGTTGAAATAATGTTAAAAATGTCTTTCCAATATTTTTCCAAAAGAGGGCAGGACCATACCTCAAGACATCATTGAAGAGTTCTTACGTAAGTGTCCTACACCCAACCATCAAAAGCTGTTTTGTCAATGACTTTCCTTTTAACACAAGATCAAAAATGGGGACACTCATTGATAAATGTGCAATGTTTAGGGTAATGAATGCAGTTAGCTCTGGAAGTCAGATGCCATCGGATGGATGTGATCAATGATCAATGGGATGGTCTGTGAGGGGGAATGGGATATGTGGGATTGCTGTTGGTGATCACATGACAAAGCCTCAAGCATTCATTCAACCAGAGTGGGGAACACTAGTGGGAGCCTAATTGGACAAAAAGAGGTCAGAGTCAAGTAAAAGGTGTCTGAGGGGCAACTTTTTCACACAGAGGGTGGTGCATATATGGAATGAGCTGCCAGAGGAAGTGATATAGGAAGGTATAATTACAATATTTAAAAGACATTTAGACAGGTACATGGATAGAAAAAGTTGAGAGGGCAAATGCAGGCAAATGGGACATCTTGGTTGACATGGATGAGTTGGCCTGAAGGGCCTATTTCTGTGCTGTATAACTCTATGACTCTACACCAAACATTACTATTGACAACTACTATTATTAATTACTGTTATTACTACTATTAAGGGCTACAGAACTTACCATGACCATTAAAGGAAAGAGATATGTGCCTGCTGTACATGTACTAGCAACAACTGAAGCATCCACAGATATATCTTGTTGTCTAATTATTATAAGCACAAAATTAATAATGTTGTTGGACTTTTCTTTATGCACAGCTCCCCTGATGATAGAATACTGTGATATAATGGGAATACAGACTGTGGACAAAACACATTCCTTTTTTTGTGACAGCATATCTTAAAGCAGTCCCATGGCTGTTCAAGTTAAGCTGTAGGAACAAAATCACTATCGGCTTCTTGCAATTCAAGATGACAGAACTGAAGCTAAACTCCCACTACTGGTCTAAAATGAATAGGCCCCATGTGAGTTTGGGTTAATTCCCTTTGAAAGGACACTTCCATTTGACCACCCATGCTAGCAGTGTGTGACGGGCTCCTCTCTTTCTGATCTGTTTGCTGTGTGGCACAATGGGAATCTGGAGGGTTATAATAACAATGTTAATGGGAAATGATGAGGGGGCTGCTGTGTCAGGAAGCTCAGATGAGAAGGATGTCAGTTTATAGTTCAAAGGGGGAATCATACTCAGACTGCTGGACACACACACACAGACGCAGAGGCAGTGTTAGAAATAATAGAGCAAATTGCAAGATAAACAGAGGCTGTGAATACAAATATCACATTGCAAATGTTTTAATTAGATGACATTGAAGTTGATTAAGATTTTATTTTTAACAGGTTGAATGCTACTGATGTTAGAAATAATGCACAGTGCCAAAGCTGATTTGGTTCCAGACCCGACGTTAGTTTGAGCTTAAAATTCCCATTCTAGTTTTTAAAACCCTACTTGTCTTTCAGTTATGCATATGACACACTTCCATCCGTATAATGCTCCAAGATCTTGACGGTCCTTCAAATCTGGACTTCCATCACATCCCTGATTTCCATTGCCCCATTCTGGGTATTAGAACCTTCAATTACCCACACCATAAGCTCGAAAAATCTCTCCCTACACCGTTGCACCTCTCCACCAATCTTTAAGATAAATATTCACTCATTTGACCAAGCCTGTCCTAATCTCACCTCTACCTGGCTTGGTGTCAAATTTTGATTGCTCATGCTCCTGTGAAATTCTTTGGGTTGTTTTAACAGTGAAATAGGTTCAGCGATGGAAGAGGTTGTCCCATTATTGTGGGTGGTGAATAGAATCTACTGGGTGGTCTAAGTGCCCATATATTTCAAGCCCTAAACTAATTTTAGAGTGCATGTCAGGATATTTTGACTCCAATTTTTAGTTGGAACTGGTTGGATCCCATACCAATCAGAATCCTATTGAGGGGAATGTGTATCCATGGCAACACAAACACATAACATCACACAGGAGACACAAGAGACTGCAGATGTTGGAAATCTGGAGCAACACACAAGATGCTGGAGGAAATCAGCGGGTCAGGCAGCATAGAAGGAGGGAAATGGACAGTCAACATTTAGGGTCAAGACCCTTTATCAGGACTGGAAAGAGAGAGGGGAGGTAGCCAGTATAAAAAGGTGGGGGGAAGGGGATGGACCAAGAGTTGATAGGTGGATCCAGGTGAGGGGGGGGTGATAGGCAGGTGAGGGAGGGGGAGAGTGGGAATGATATAAGAGGCTGGGAGGTGATAGGTGGAAGTGACAAAGGGCTGAAGAAGATAGAACCTGATAGGAGAGGACAATGGACCATGGAATAAAGGGAAGGAGGTGACCAGGGGAATTGGTGGGAGGAGTGTGTGGGTGATGGGCAGATTGAGAGGGATGGGAGGGAAAAATGATGGGGTGATGGGGCTGGTGGGATAAGGGCAAAAAAAGGAGAACAGACGGGAGTGGTTACCGGAAGTTAGAGAAATTGAAGTTCATGCTGTCAGGTTGGAGACTACAAAGGCAGAATATAAATCACAGTGTACTTTTGGTTACAGTGCCCTATCTCACAGTAAGCAATAACCTTAAAGTGCTCCAACCTACCAAAATATTCTAGGGTGCTTCACTGGAGCATAATCAGACCATAAAATAATGACATCAGACTGAAGGAGACATGAGAAATCGTGAATGACAATTTGGTGAAAGTTGCATGCTTTAAAGGCATCTTAAGAAGAGAGTTGAAGCAATAGGGAGGTTTAAGGAGGGAATCCCAAAGCTCAGGGGTCTAGGAAGATGCAGGAACAACATCAACATAAGGATGAAGAATGTGGTCGAACTTAATTTGCACATAATGGGTTGGAAATATCTCAGATAATTTTAAATTGCATGTAGATGATCAAATATTGCAGTCGATATTCTTGCCTTATTGGCTTCACATTTTCCTGTGCTGTTTCCTCTATTTCTGATCGTTGATGACCAACTGATCAATAATAAAAGGAGCCATCTCCTACTTAGTGTGAGTGGTGAGCATTTTGAATACAGGATTCCTTCTTGCTTCTGTGTATTAGAAATTATATTCACCTTCACTGTGAGGAGAAATTAGTGGTGTTTCACAGCTGGAGAGAGATATTTCCATGCTGTAGTCAAATGTGGAGCTGCAGTGAAAGGGGAGATTGTTCTCTGCTCCCTGGTGCAAGAGGGTTATCAAAGGAACCAAACATTTAACATCAGTAGAAGAGTTATTATTTACCTGAGGAACCAAACATATTTATAAAGGACAGATCATGCAATGGATGTGAGCAATGGATGTGGATGTGAACTGCAAACCCTGTGGAATCGAATGACATTGACAGCATCTATAGGAGGTGTTGCCTCAAGAAGGCAACATCCATCATCAAGGATCCCCATCATCCAGGTCATGCCCTCTTCTCACTGCTACTGTGATACAGAAGCCTGAAGTCCCACACCATCAGGTTCAGGAACAGCTAATTTCCTACAACCATCACGTTCTTGAACCTACCTGTACAACCCTAATCCTGCCTCAGCAATGGAACGCTATAGACCATTTCTTGCACTACCATGGACTTGTCTCTGATTGTGTCTTTGTTTTTGCACTAGTGCCTTTTTTCCCTCTCTCTTTTCACTGTCTCGTATAACTTGTGTAATTTATGTTCTATGTGTTGTCTGGAACTAGTGCCTGTGGTGATGCTGATGCAAGCAAGTTTTCACTGTACCTGTACCTCACCGTACATGTGCACATGACAATAAACTCAACTTAATTTAACATCAGGCCAAAGAGGGGCAAGGAAAGCCATACTAATTACTGTGCATGCCTTGTCAAATGAATTAATACACCTCCACATTGAATGTCGCTTGGAAGGAGCACCGATGGTTACAATGGCTGAGCAAGCAATAATCAGTTGAAGGACAATTAAAGGATAAATGTTGACCTTGCCACTGATGGCCAGATCCTGTGAATGCATTGAATAAAGGACCATTACCGCTTTCCTTCCTTTGAAAGAAACAGCTTGTCATTCAGGATTACAATCTGCACCGAACTCTATTGACTGCAACAGAGAGTGAACACAGTTAGGCACATAAAGAGTGAAAGCCAATTCTCATGGAATGGTACCTTTTAGTCCCAAAATACCCTGCAATGAGCCACATCGGTCATCAGATCTGGCACCTCTTCAAAAGTCTCTCTTTCCAAAGATTGCTGAAAAATGCCTGCAAAGCATTCAAACTCCCCGAGTGAACATTTATCAACTCTCCAGCCCCAACCCCCACTCTGCCCACCAAAACCAGTTTAATGTTCCATTTGTGAAGTAGCATCTGTTTTCAGATCTCTGTCTTAGTGACATATGAATGGAACGGTACAATCTTGTCTGTGATCAGACCTTATGTGTCGCCAGATCACTGATAGAGTGATGGACCTATACCTTTTATTCCCCAAGAGACTTGGACTTGCTTTAAATCTTCCTTCATCTTTTAATCAATGATTGTTTAGCATTGATGACTTCACATTGCCATTGGCTTATCTTTAATTAAGGATGCTTTTAGCTGCTGGCTGCTCTTCAGCTCAAATAGTTGACTTCCAACCAAGAAGATTATAAGTCTTATGGTTGGGTGATTTTGACCAGCTATTGGCTGGGCTACTGACGAGTCTACTGGTTAGAGGCAGTAGTTAGAAAGAACTGAAAGGGAAAAGAAAGGTTTGCATTTCAGCAACAACTTTAGTAAATTCGAACTATCCCAACATGATCTGCAGCGATGAAAGACTTGAGGAACTGATGTTAGCCAGGTTAACGGGAAGATCACTCCCTTTAGGTCAGTTCCGTGGAATTTCCAAATCTTCCTGAGAGGGTCCTTGATTTTGTGGCTCCTCTAAAGTAGGGCAGGGAGGACAATGCATATCCTTGTCGGTGCTACCAGGTTGAGTCAGCCTATGGTGCTCAGATCCCTGCCCTATGTGATAGGGAAGACAACAAAGTTGGTAAGTTGGTTTATTATTGTCACATGTACCGAGGTACAGTGAAAAACTTTGTTTTGCATGCCATCCATACAGATCATTTCATCTCATCAATACATCAAGGTAGTACGAGGGAAAGGTTACAGATACAGAGAAAATGCAGTGCAGGTAGATAATAATGTGCACACCATGATGAGGTCAAGAGTCTAGCTTATCGTACTAGGGGACTGTTCAATAGTCTTATAACAGCGGGATAGAAGCTGTTTTTGAGCCTGGTGGTACGTGCTTTCAGGCTTTTGTATCTTCTGCCCAATGGGAAGGGGGGAGAAGAGAGAGTATCCGGAGTGGGAGCGGTCTTTGATTATGCTGGCTGCTTTACTGAGGCAGTGAGGCCATTGATACTGAAAAACTGGACGTGGCAAGGAATAAAAACCCTGAAGGTAGTTTGTTTGTACCAGCTAAGTGACATTGTCATGTTGAGTATCATAAGTCAGGTCAGAAAACAAAACATTGCAAGTGAAATTTTTAACTTAATGTGGGACCATTGTGATCCAGGGCAGGATAATTCCATGAGTCACTCTCAGACAGAGGATAGCACAGTTAGGCATGGAGTAAAGATCCTTTTAATCTGCCGAGACAATGTCCATTACCCTCAGAGGAACATTCCCTCCATACTTGCTGGCTCCAGCTGGAGTTATTCCTGGAGAGTTCACTGCATGGCAACCAACTTCCTGATACATCAACCTTACCAATCCTCTGCCTTCCCAAGCCAATTGGAAACCAAGCAAGTTTTTAATGACCTAAGTTTGTGAACCTTGGCTGTTGATCAAAAGGCCATTTTAATCCCATTTCCAATATTTCTATAACTAATAAAAGTTCAAAGCAGATAAAATACAAATCATATCCAATTACTTTTTTCAAGCTTTTCTCCTTGGCTGGTCTTGCACTCTTGTAGGTCAATCTGTAACCTTTGAAAACTCAAGGATCATCCTGGATGCTTGGCAACTTAACTTCCATTGGAGACACCCTTTTCTACTTTCACCATCAGGCATTGATTACTGCCATTGCAATTCTTAGACCAATTTCCTCCCAAATTAAACCAATATTTGTACTTCTGAGTGCATGCCTATTGGTCAGTGCATTGAGGAAACCCAATCTATTGTACATTAGAGTTTCACAAAGAGGAGTTTTACAAAACTCTTCATCAGCCTCAGCTGAATTCAAAGTTACATTCTAGAGCCAAGTACCACCATATTTCCACTGCATGCACTTTATTTATTTTGGATCTTTACCTTGTTAGTTACCTTCCTTGCAAGATTAATCTTAGCTTTGCTTCTTCTTCCCAGCCTTCGGCGCCAACCACTTCTGTTGCCATCTCTATAGCAAGTCATTTAGAACATAGAACATAGAACATTACAGCACAGTACAGGCCCTTCAGCCCACAATGTTGTGCCAACATTATATCCTGCTCTAAGATACATCTAACCCTTCCCTCCCACATAGCCCCCTACTTTTCTATCATTCATGTGTCTATCTAAGAATCTCTTAAATGTCCCTGTCGAATGATACAGCATTAAATTTGTAGAATGATACAGCATTGAAGCAGGCCATTTTGTTCTTCGTTTTGCGATGTTTCTTCTTCCTACCCTGTGCCGGATAGCTCAGTGGCATAGCTAGTAAACGCACTGCTTCACAGCTCCAGTGACCTGGGTTCAATCCTGACCTCCACTGCTCTCTTTGTGGAGATTTCATATTCTTCCTGTGACTATGTGTGTTTCTTCTGGTCTCTATCCCATAGAGGTGTGGCCTGGTATGTTAATTGGCCCTGGTGTGTTGGTGAGTAGTAGTATAGTGGGGAGCTGATGGGAATATGGGGACAATAAAATGGGATTCATGTAAATTAGTGCTTGATTCAATGGGACACCAGGTCTGTTTCCATGCTCTGTAGTTCCATGATTCTATTGTTACCTTCTGAATCAGTGGTAAAAAAGGCATCAGTTCAGATGCAAGGCCTCAACCTAAAGTGTTGACAACTCCTTTCCCTCCCACAGATGCTGCTCGACCCACTGAGTTACTCCAGCAGATAAAAGGTATACACAGCTGTCCAGTCCTTCCAAAAGTAGTGTGTTTCTATTAACTAAGAATGAAGCATAGTTTAAGTTCTACTCCTGATCGATTCCTTTTCATAACTTAATCATAAATGTGTTCCTTTTCTGTTACAGCAATCTCTTCTTTTCTCATCAACTCAGTAGGAGTTTGACAAGGCAATTTGCCACAAATGCACAAGATCTTTGCTCTGTCTGCCTTTTCTTTATTGGCCCACTGTTTGCTCTCAATAGCCAAAGATGTGATATCTCCACTTGATTTTCTTCTCATCCAAGACACGTATCAGCTAAGTGCCCCAACAAAATTGGTTACAATTATACACATTCCCATGGCAAGGTGAACAATGTGCTGTTTTGTAAGTTCAGAAGCATTGTACAATGTGGCACACAGTATTTGGCAGAACCCGATGCCTAAAGGTCAAAAGATCCAATTTATGCAAATAGTCACATGCTGAAGTCAATAGAAGCCCCCCCTAAGGGGTATCATGAGGTCAGTTGGATGCTATTTTTCCTTACTGAGATTGGAAGAATGCTACGGAACCACAAATAATTCCTAAGTACTTGCACACCAAATTTCTGTTAGATGCTATCTTACTAACAGTATACCTCTGCAGTGTGAAGCACTTTGTCACACTGAAGGCTGCCGTTATGTATCAGAACACAGTTCTCACATCTTAGAATGTGTTCGATAATTTTTCTTTTCTTCCCTACTTCCTTTCTTTTTCTCCCGGACATTTCATTACTTTATTCTGTTTTGATTTATCTGTCTTCTCTTTATCTCCTCTGCCGCCTATCTCTGGTGCAGAGAGGGAGAGAGCTGTTCGTAACTTTCACAGAAAACATGACTTAAGTGCAGTCAACAGGCCTGAAGTCATTGCTTGTCACAGGAGCAGAAATGACGACACGCTATTTCCATTTCCTTCACTGTTTTCAGTTCCTTTGATTGGAAGTAAACATTGAGAATAGGAAAATATTTCTACAAATATCCCCATCATATATTTATAACAGGAGGCCACAGGTTTCCATATTAAGAGATCCATTTATGGCCACATTGCATCCTTCCCAATTTGTCCTGTCAAAATGTTGTTGAGTGTATTGGTGGAGGCAGATTAGCCTGATCTGACCAGGCTGTTTATTGTGACCATGCCGTTTCCAGGCAATGACTTAGTTATTCTAATGTGTCTACACGGTTGGCAAGTGGGGAACGTTCCATCATTCTCCTGATTGGTGCCTCACAAATAGTGGAAAAGTTTTTGGGCATCAAGTAGTCACTTAATAGACAAGCAAACCTTTGAGTTAAGGGGGAAATTAAGGATGGAAAATAAATGCTGAGGACATCAACATCCCATGAATAAATACATTGAATTAAACCATGGCACTGGGGTTGATGCTCTCAGCAATACATTGGCTTGGTTTGTGTCTACTTTTCTTAACTGAATGGGGATGGTATTCTTCTCAAAGTACCCCTCCAGACTTGGGGTTAAATCTGCCTCTGTATTAATTGTAACTGCATCACTTTCAGTGGTAACTACACACCCCACTGCTTGGTTCTTGGTAGTTCTGTGAATGACCAGTTTATTATCTCTAGTACATTATGATTGCCTGAAACATATACTGAACCAGTTGAAAGTGCTCAGCAATTCGGATTCGGGCAGCATCTCTAAAGAGAGAAAGAGAGCTAAGGTTTCAAATCGATGAACTATCACCAGAGGAGGTGAAGCTGTGAAAGTGAGGTTTAGTAGATGCATGGTCAGGAAGAACAACACGATGAAGGTAAAGGAGGCAGACAAAAATCTCTTTGGAGAAAAGAGCAGAGCTGCTTCCAGGTGGCTATGATTTAAACCACAATAAAAAACTAAAGTGCCACAGATGCTGGAAATCAAAACATAAAAGGAAGTGCAAGACATACTCAGCAGGACAGGCAGATACTGTGGAGAGAGAAACAGTCACAGGCTGAAGACCTTATGTGATCCCTTGATGTATCATGATTGCAAATGATGATGTGGTGGAACCGAGAAAGAGATTCAAAGACTCTCTTAGTTGTGGACACAGCTCAGCACATCACAGAAACCAGCCTCCCTCCATGGACTCTGTCTACACTTCTCGCTGCCTTGGTAAAGCAGCCAGCATAATCAAAGACCCAACCCACCCCTGGACATTCCCTCTTATCCCCTCTCCAATTGGGGCGGAAGATATAAAAGCCTGAAAGCACGTACCACCAGGCTCAAGGACAGCTTCTATACCACTGTTATGAACGATTGAACAGGTTACTTAGTACGTTAAGAATGGACTCTTGACCTCACAATCTACCTCATTATGGCCTTGCACCTTATTGTCTACCAGCACTGCACTTTCTCTGTAGCTGTGACACTTTATTCTGCACTCTGCTATTGTTTTTACCCTGTACTATCTCAATGAAATGACCTGTATGAACAGAATGCAAGACAAGTTTCTCACTGCACCTCGGTACATGTGAAAAGAATAAACCAATTTCCCAATTTACCACATTGACACATCCCACTCTTTAGAAGTTGATGTGGAAAGGACATTTCACATATGCTGGAGTTCATAATGAAGGCACAGTAACAGAGGTTAAGGTTTATCAGGCCTATTACTTTCAAAACCAAATAAAAATCCCAATGAATTACTTTTAAAATGTGACCACAATTGAGAATGGAAACCAATCAAACATTTTCTGAATAGCAAGATCCCATGAAATGGCACAACATTAAATAAACAACCAATTAATTATGTTTTGTGTAGTTCTGGTCTAAAAATAAAAGCACAGGAAGTTTTATATGGACTGGAATAGGGTGCTGAGGTTTCATTTGGCTTCAGTGGGCATATTGTCGGTTCTGCCAGTCGTCAGCTATTTGCCTGATAGTAATGGGTGCAACATGTGCCCCTTGGCAACCCCGTTTTGGTACTGTCAACCTTTGGATGACAGTTCTTCCCAGCAGTGGATCGTTGTCTCATTTGCATGCTCAGGGGACCATGTTTCTGACCCTGGTCATGCTGATGATGCTGACAGTTAAAGCACATCCTCTCAAAAACTAATTTTTTCAACTTCATAAGCAATATCCCAACAGCAATTGCTGTGCTCTCCTCTGTGTTGGGCCAAGTCCTTTGACTGAGACTAGAACCCAGTGTTTGGTGTAGCACCGTTGAACTAATGATGCAAGTTAGTTCATGTGAGTTTTACGCAATGGAAACTGGCCCTTCTACCCACCTGGTCCATGCCGACCAAGATGCCCCATCCAAGCTAGTCCCATTTGCCAACGTTTAGCCCATAACCTTCTAAACCTTTCCAATCCATGTACCTGACTGTCTTTTAAAAGTTGTTATTGTAGCTGCCTCAACCATTTCCTCTGGCAGCTCATTCCACATACATGCCATCCTTTGTGTAAAAAAAAGTTGCCTCTCAAGTTCCTATTAAATCTCTTCCCTCTCACCTTAAACCTATGGCCTCTTGTTCTTGATTCCCCAACCCTGTGAAAAAAAGGACTGAATGCACTTAATCTATCTAAGTCCTCATGATTTTATACACCTCCATAAGATCACCTCCCAGTCTCCTATACTCCAGGGAATGAAGTCATAGCCTGTCCAACCTCTCCCTATAACTCAGTCCCTCAAATTCTGGCAACATCCCTGGAAATCTTTTCTGCACCCTTTCCAATTTAATAACATCTTTCCTCTTGCAGGGTGACCAAAACTGAACACATTGTCCTGTGTCCTGTACAACCACACCATGCTTGATAAATGGTAGTTGCTTGATGGTTTACAATGACTTACAGAATTTTTAGCACCCAAGTGCAATAACCACATTTTGTTGTCTACAACCACCTCATCTTAAATCACCTACTGTACTCTCATGACCTCCCTAAATCAGAACTTGTTTTCTAGACGTAGTTATTCATGAGATGAGGACATTACTGATAAGTCCAGCATTTCTTGTCTGTTTCTGAACTGAAGAAGCAATCGGGAGTCAACAGTATTTATCTGTCTGGAGTCACGTGTAGGTCAGAAACAATGTGATTTTTCTCTTCATTTCCCTTCACAACAGAGAACATGATGGAATTTCAACAAAAATCCAGTAGGCTCATGGAACTATTTTTGTTTTAAATTTTAAATTTATTTAATTACTTGAATTTAAATTCCCAAGTCTGCTGAGGTGGATGGAACTCATTTTTTCAGAAATACAGTCCAGGTCTCTGGATGCAACTCCGGTCACTTAATCAACTATGCTACTATATTCCACTTGATGTTAAGCTAGAGAGCTGATTATGAAAAGTGCCTGTGAGCAACATACATCTATTTAACAGAGACAAAAGAGAGATTGCAGATGCTGGAAATCTGGAGGCAACGCACACAAAGATGTCCTCATTTTTCTCAGCAAACGGAGTTTCCCCTCCACTACTATCAATGCAACCCTCACCCACATCTCCTCCATTTCCCGCATGTCTGCCTTCACCCCATTCCCCTCCCCCCGACATGACAGGGCCAAGGTTCCCCTTGTCCTCACCTACTACTCCATGAGCCTACGCATCCAACACATCATTCTCTGCAACTTCTGCCATCTCCAACTAGATCCCACCACGAGACACGTCTTCCCCTCCCTTCCCCTCTCTACTTACGCCAGGGATTGCTCTGTCCACGATTCCCTTGTCTGCTCGGTCCCTCCCCACTGATCACCCTCCAGGCACTTATCCCTGCAACTGTGCAAGGTGTCACACCTGCCCCTACACCTCCTCCCTCACTACCATTCAGGGCTCCAGACAGTCCTTCCAGGTGAGGCAACTCTTCACCTGCGAATCTGTCGTTACCATTTATTGCATCCGGTGCTCCTGGTGTGACCTCCTCTACATCGGTGAGACCCGACGCAGATTGGGGAACTGCTTCGTCGAGCACCTTCAGTCTGTCCGCTGCAACAGGCAGGATCTCCCGGTGGTCAAGCCATTTTAATTCCAATTCCATCCCCACACTGACATGTCTGAATACGGCCTCCTCTACTGCCACATTGAGGGCCAGATGTAGGCTGGAGGAGCAACACCTCATATTCCATCTTGGTAGTCTCCAACCTGATGGAATCAACATCGATTTCTCTAACTTCTGGAAACCCCTACCCTCTGTTTTCCTCCCCACTTCTTTATTTTCCCTCATTCCTGTGGCCCCCTCACCCTTCTCTTTCTCCTCTCCTGCCCTCATGACCTGCCCATCTCCTTCCCTTTATTCCATGGTCTACTGTCCTCTCCTATCAGATTCCTTCTTCTTCAGCCCTTTGCCTCTTCCACCCATCACCTCCCAGCTTCTCACACCACTCCCTCTCACCCCCCCTCCCCCACCCACCTATCTTCCCCACCACCACCTGGACTCACCTATCCAACCCCTTCCCCTACCCTTTTATTCTGGCTTCTGCACTCTGCTTTCCAGTCCTGATGAAGGGTCTCAGCCCGAAATATTGACTGTTCATTTCCCTCCATAGATTGCAGCCTGACCTGCTGAGTTCCTCCAGCATCTTGTGTGCATACATCTATTTAACTTTACTCTAAAATCTTATATAAGCCATTATATTGTGCACTAGATCAGAAGTAAAATAAAGTCGAGCCCATCTCTCCAAAAGTCAGTCATAAATTCACAATCTTGTTGGCAGAATTCTTACCTGTAAATGAGCAAACTCTGGGATTGGATATTCATTGAGAGCTTAAATTATAGAAGTCAGGAGTGATTTTCCAGTGCAATACTGAAGGGGTGTGGCCTTTTGGAGGACAGCAGGAGAATTATCCTTGGATATCCTGCCCAATATTTATCCACCACTCAAAATTAGAATCATAGAGTCATAGCACAGGTAGACTCATCATAAGCAAGGGAGTAAAGGTTATCTATGTTTCGACAGAAATGCAGAATTGAGGTTACCATTAATCAGCTGTTATGCTCTTGAATGGTGGAGTGATCTAATTCTGCTCCTGATTCATATGTACACAGAAACCAATGGGGTACAACTGAAGTGTGGTTACCGTTGTAATGCAGGACAGGGTGGCGGCCAATTTGCACAGGGCCCATCTCCCACAAGCAGCAATATTATTAAGAACTATTGATCTGCTTTCTGACTGAGGGATAAATATTGACCAGGGACACCAGATTAAACCCTCTGTTCGTCTTCAGATTAATACCACGACATCTCTTCCATTTACCAGATGGTGCAGATATTACAGTGCCAGGATTAACCCAGATATTATTTCCACCTTAATTTATGGTTCAAAAATTGCTAATGTTTAGAATAATGGTAACTCAGAGTGACCTTAAGCTCAGAATTCTGATTTTGTTAACCTTCTCAAGCTTTGTCCAAATTTCTTAATGTGTCAAAGGCCTCAGAGTAAATCTGCAACCTAATTATTTGCTGTATACCATCAATAGATGATATTTTTTGTCCTTTGCTCTCTGACACATTCAGAGAGGCAGATAACACCTTGCCTTCTCTCTTCTGTACAATGCTGCAAGTAAGTTTTCTTATTTTGCCAGCCTTCGTGGTCCCCTCCACTGCTGACCCTTGCCAGGTTCTGGGCAATGGCTGGATTTTGGTAGGCATTCTTCATTGTGAGTCTTTGCTGGCCACCTGACTGTAGATGTGTGGGTGTGCAGACTGTATATGGAGTTGAATTAAACTGTACGTAGATGAAACAAGGGCATAAATAGATAAAGGAATATACAAACATGTGGAGAAAGGAGATAAAGGAAACATGCACACCCGCATGCACAGACACACACATGCGCACACGCAGTCACACACACACACACGCATGCACAGTCACACACACCCACACATACACATGCATAGACAAACATTTGTAAACACAAGCATGCATATGTGCATACACTCATAGGAACATGCACACACACACACATTAAGGCACATACACACGCACACACATATGCACACACATTAACACACATACATAAACATACACACACAGTATACTGACAGAGTAAGGCTCAGTACACAAATATTTGTTTTCTTTAATATTGCAATGTGATTTTAAAAAGACAAAAATGTGGCTGTTAAATTGACAAAGCAAAATCACAAGCATTCACTGTAGCTTATTTTTTTACTTCATGATGCTAAACTGTACCGTTTGATCACCCTTTCTCACAAGACGTCCTCAGTGGTAATCGTTCCATCAACAGCAGGGACGCCAGCTTGTTATGTCCACGGTGCCCTTCCCTTAGTAAATGCATTGGTTCTTGCAATGGGAAACACTCCCACTTGTTTTGGATATGTTCTGGGTCCACTGAAACTATATATGCCAGTCAGGCTGAACAAGGGAAGATGTTGCCACTGATGGCTGCAACCTTTGCAGCCCAGTCTGGTCTGTCTGAAATCCACCGCTGCTATCGAAGAGACAAAACAAAATTGGACCTGCACCATTTTAAAGGTTGTTTATGAAGAACTTCAATATCTACACTATATCCCTCATAAACATACGAAGGAAAGGCGCCTTTCTATTATATTTTAAGTGCTTGGCTTCAAAGAGAGTCTGGTCACATGTTATCTGATCACTAATTCAATTTGAAGGCATCTCGCCAGTAACAAAGTTTAAATGTATCACGGTTCTTTGGTTTCAGTATTGCTTCTCCAAACCTTATTCTTTTACTGATGTTCCTGATCTCTTGAATATTTGTGTTGTGTTGCCAAGGCATAGCTTTGTGTGAGGAAAGTGAGAGGAGAAAATGTGGTTTCTTCTTGCTTTTAAGGGATGTGGGTGGGGTCCCTACATTACAGTCAGTGGATCAATCACACATGCATCACAGAGTCATAGAATTTACAGCATAGAAACAGGTCCTTCGGCCCACTGAGTTTATGCCTATCTACACTAATCCCACTTGCCTGCATTAATTCCATATCCCTCTACACCTTACTCATTCAAGTACCTGTCTGGATGACTCTTAAATGTTGTTACTGTTCCTGTCTCCACCACTTCCTTGGTCCAGGTATCAACTATCCTTTGTGTGAAAATTTTTCCTCCTCAGATCCCTTTTAAATCTCCTCCCTCTCACCTTAAACCTATGCCCTCCAGTTTTAAACACTCTTAGCATGGAAAGCATCACTGGCTATCTCCTATTATAGCTCTCATAAGTTTATATATCTCTGTCATGTCACCTCTCAGCCTCTGGCATTCCAAGGAAAACAGTCCCAGACTATCCAATCTCTCCTAAAAAACTTAAGTCCCTCCAATCTAGGTAACATCCCTTATGAAACTTTTCTGTACCCTCTTCAGCTTAATCAAATCCTTCCTATATCTTGGCAATCAAAACTATACACAATACTCCTAACTAACGTTTTGTACAACTGTTACATGATGTCCTAACTCTTATAATCAATGCCTTGACCAATGAAGGCAAGTATGCCATATACCTTCCTTACCACCTGTCTGTCTGTGTTCCCATTTTCAGGAAATGATGTACTTGTACCTCAGGGTCTCTCTCTGTTCAACAACACTCCCCAGGGCCCTGCCATTCATTGTGTATGTCCTACTTGAAGCAAGAGGTGCTCCAAATCCTGTCCCACCATATGATGCAAAAACTGCTTATTTAGAACTATTATTTAAGAGCTCCTACCATAAGGATAAGCACACTGCAAACTTTGTGTCTCTTGCACCCATTCAAAGTGATCTTCGTGGATGTATAACCACACAGAAATCCCAGTCTTCACAATACTGACATGCATGACACCCTGTCCATTATCCACATGAAGAACTTGCCTCCCAACGAAACCAGTGAAACTAGAAAAAGCCATTTAACTCACATTTCCAGCTGTTTAAGAATGTATGTATATTTTCTACAGCTCCTCCTGGCTCTGTCATTTTTATCACTAGTAAGTAAAAGAGTATAAGTACCTAAGAAGCAGGAGTAGGCCATTCAGCCCATCATGCCTGCTCTACCATTCATACAATTCTGACTGGTCTTTGAGTTCACCCCACTCTCCTGCATTAACCCTACATCCCTTGGTCCCCTTAATATTCAAAAGTCTATCGATCTCAGTCTTGAATGTCCTCTTCCATCGCCATCATGGGTAGAGAATTCCAAAGACTCACCACCCTCTCTGTGTAAGGAAATTTCCTCTCATCTCTCTCCTAAATGGAACCCCCCCCCCCACTTCCCTTCTTTTGAGATGGTGACCCCTGGTTCTAGATGTCACAGCCCCGGGGAACAACAACCTATCATCTACCCTGTTAAGCACCTTAAGGATTTTATTATTTTCAAGATGTCACCTGTACTCCAGAGAGTATACACCTAGTGTGCTTAATCTCTCCTCATTGACAATCCCCTGATCACAGTAATCAATCCATTGAACCGTTATTGCATTCCTTCTATCACTTCCTTTGGTGGGGAAACCAAACCTATATCCAATTTTCCTGGTGTAGTTTCACCAGAGCACTATATAATTCTAATAAGATGCCTTTATTCTTGTACTCAAATCTTCTTCCAATAAAATCCAACATACCATTTGCTTTTTTACTTATACCGCAAGTTAACTTCCAACGATCTGTGTACAAGGGCACCAAGGTCCCTCTGTAGACTGCTCTCTCATCATTCAAAAACTACATTTTTCTATTTTTATCTACCAAGGTACAAGACTTCACATTTAGAGCTCGCTTCTATGAGGCCACACATCACCTTCAAACCACCCTGCCAATTGTACGTCCTACTGACTTGAACAGCCACCCCCAATGGTCCATCATCACTGGGTTGCGGTAACAATGGGTTTTGCTAACGATGGTAAGGGTACCAAGATATGGGACTTCAAGGAATGTGGATCCGAAGGATGGAAATCCACTAGCACTACCTCCCCAGGACAACTGAGGACAGACAAAAACATCTCCAGAACAAATTAAAAATTAGTAACTAAGTCTTGCCAAGCCTACTCAGAAGTAGGAACAACACAATTCTCTTACTGGCGAGAACAAGCAGGCATAAATATTCATTTTTTAACCAATTCCCCTATTAATTGCACAATATTGTTTGGCAAATGAGGTATAAAATTAAACAGAATATTGATTTAAAAAAATGCTCAAAGGCCACAAGCTGCAGGGGATAGTTAGTGTTCTGAAGGTTCAAATCCTGTCCCTTTTTTTAATAAATGGTTGGGAGCTCTGTAAAGTGATTCATTTTCAGAAGTAATCTTAGATGTGAAACAAATATAGTGAAGTCTGTTATCAAACCATAACATCTGGTGCAGTGGCAGATGATGAAATAGCTGACTGCTGAGCTGAAGACAGTCACCGTGGTTTTCTTAATGCGCAAGTTATTGTGCAAACAAACAAGCGCTGATATCGTCTGTGCTTGTCACAATTATTCAGTATGATGATATATCATTCTGCATTAGCTGCCTGAGCACTGAATTTCATCTACGGAGTGAACCATGGCAACATGCTTTGTACAATATATTGTTCAAGAGCAGAATTTTACATTAAAGTGGGGGGGTGGCGGAGGAATTGTGCAGATCTAATTCTCGATAACAGTGAAAGAGAACAACTGTGGGCCAAACAAAGGGAGAGGGCAGGCTTTTTTGCAAAAGTCTATTGTACTGGGTGATATTCTTCGATACACGGGCAAGTTAATTGTTACCCTGTTAATGAGAATATTCATTTAAAGGGATTGTTTGCCTGGATGGGCAGTCACTCCCATTTAAGTGCTTGTTTAATAATTAGATAAAGGGACTTGGTATTTCAATTAACCGGATTCTATGTATTACATTATAGGACCACAGATGAAGGATAATGGATGTCTGGCAATGAATACAAGGCTGTAATCTATCTGAGAGGTCCTAATGCAGTCTTAAAAATGTGACAACAAAATTCAATTTATACCAGAGGAGGTGTCATCTATTTAAACACAGAACCAATACATGCTGGCCAGGGTGTGGTCCCAAGGTGGAATGAATTGTGGATTATTCAGCTTTGATAATGCAGTCATACATTTAAAATTGGGAATATGAGTGGGTTTAGTTATGGGAAAATGATTTGTGGAGGAGTTCAGATGATATCAGCAGGACAAACCTTTATTTTCTATTGTTGGTTCATCAATAGCAAGACTGGTATTTGCAGACTGCCCCTTGAAGTCAGTGACACGCTGGGCCATTTCAAAAAAGACGTCAACTACAAAGCTATGGGTCTGGGGGCAGACCAGGTAAGGATGTCAGATTCTTTTCATTGCAGGACAATAGTGAACCAATTGGGTTTTTACATCAATCAGAAAGTTTCATGGCAACCTCACTGATAATAATATTTTTCATGGCTAATTTAATCAACTAATTTTTGAAAAACATTCTGACTGGTTGCATTACAGTCTGGTATGGAAACTCCAATGCGCAGGAACGCAAGAGGCTTCACAGAATGGTGGACTCAGCCAGTTCCATCATGGGTACAGCTCTCCCCACAATCGAGGACATCTACAAGAGGCAATGTCTCAGGAAGGTGACATCCATCATTAATGGTCCCTACCATCCGGGCCATGCCCCCTTCTCGATGCTGCCATCAGGAAGAAGGTACAGGAAGCCTGAACACCCACACCTCAAGGTTCAACAACAGCTTCTTCCCCACTGCCGTCAGGTTCTTGAACTGAACTGAAAAATCCTGATTCTACCTTTGACTATATTTCCCTCAACTTCCACTAATGTCTTATGTCTATTTTTTGTTTATTTTGTTGTGTAAGTTATGTGTAATTTATTTTAATTTACGTTGATATAATTTATATTGTCATGTTTGTAATGCACTGTGGTGCTGCTGCAAAAAGCTATTTTCATGGCATTTATACCCTGGGTATATGTTCCCATAACAATAAACTTGAACCTGAACTCAAATTTATTACTTGGAATGAAATCCGTCAGTTGTTTGTGGTGACATTTGATTAGAAAACCAGGACTTGGGATGTTGGACTAACTTAACCAATATAGTACTGTATCATAAAGCAATCCATTGCTGTCTAAACACAAATGATATGATGATTCACCTTATTGATATCCTTTCTTAATTCTGTATGAAAGTAAATGAATAAAGTCTGACCTTTGGTTTGATTGATTTATTTTTGACAGTCCACCCAAAGCTCTCAGGAAAGAATCGACAGGGCCGTCCTCAGTATTGTGAGATCAATGGGCAAGGCTCTTCAGCTGCATTGTAAGCTCATACTCATCCATGTTGGTATCAATGTTGGACAACTGGCAAGTTACATTACTCCACATATTAACGCTCAACATATCATATTGTGAATTGATTGTCATTGGGCTGGATTGTATTCGATCTGACCTGCTCCCTGCACTTGCTTCCTGCAATCTCACTGGCCCAAACAACATCCAACCCTCACTGCCATAACTAAGGCAGAGCAGTCCACAGCAGCGACTAGGCCTCAGATGGTGGAACTTGAGCCATCATCTCCAAACTACCTTGATAGTCTTTTCGACAACTCAAACACTGTCAAAGCCTTTGAACTGCTTTTATATGTCAGAGATATTTTTTTAATTCAAAATAAATTTAAGTAGTTTAAAAATATTAAAAAATTAAAATAATAAGTTACTTAAAACATCTAAAATGTTTAATAAGATTAAGTAAAATAGGGAAAATCAGAACACTTACTTTCACAACAAGTCCTGTAGATCCCATTTGGATGTCTGGCAACTGTGCTACTACAACAGGAACTGAGAAACAGAAGGCGGTTTCTGACCTTACAGTTTTGGGCATTTGTGCCCTACCCTGGGTTCAGAGCTGAACGGGAAGATAAAATTGCACCAACCTGTCTCTGAATTCCATATTGTAATGTGCAGTTGCAAAAATCAGATATGAGTTGACCTGTGAAGAGCAACTTACTGGAAAGTTCTCTCCCAAACATAGAATAAATCAAAAAGGAGCAGAAATAGGCAATTAAGCCCTTCAAACTGCTCCACCAATTCCAATATACTCATGGTCTGATCATCCAAATTCAGCAGCCATATCCCTTGATCTATTCAGCCATAAGAATTATATCGAACTCCTTCTTGAATACGTTAATGATTTGGCCTCAGCTGCCTTCTGTGGTAGAGAATTCCACAGGTTCACACACTTTATGTGGTGAAATTTCTCATCTCAAGTGGGCTACCCCATATTCTTCAACTGTGACTGTTGCTTTCTGGACTTCCCCACAATCGAGAATAACTACATCTGGTCTGTATAATTCTGTGAGGATTTCATAAGTTTCAAGTGAGGTCCACTCTCATTCTTCTAAACTCCAATTGTCCCAACCTCTCTTCATATCCTGCCATCCTCAGATTCAGTCTGATGAAGCTTTGCTGCACTCCCTCCAGAGCAAGAACACCCTTCCTCAGATAAGGAGACCCAAACCTGCACACTGTACTCGAGGTGAGGCTGTTCCAAGACCATGTACAATTGTAGTCAGACATCCCTACTCCTGTACTCAAATCCAGTTGCCATGAAGACCAAGTTGCTGGCAAAAGGTTTCAGATTATTGATCCTTGTGGAATGGCCATTGTCCTGCATGGCTAGTGAATAAAGTTACACTGCAGAGGAGATTAGACGAATGAAAGCTGATCTCACTTGACAGGGTAGAAGCTGACTGGCTGTTTCCTCTGGGTGGAGAGGCTAAAACTGGAGGGCATAGGATATAAGCAATGGAATGTTACATTGGACCATCACAAAACACTGGTTAGACTGCCCTTGGAATATTGTGTGCAATTCTGTTTGGAAGGATGTGGCTGTGCTGGAGAGAGTGCAGAGAAGCTTCACCAGGATGTTGCCTGGATTGGTGGACTTTAATTATGGGGAGAGATTGGATAGCCTGGGCTTATTTTCCCTGGAATGAAGGAGGCTGAGGGATGATGTGACAGAGGTAGATAAAATTGTAAGAGGCGTACACAGGGTAGATAGTGAAAATCATTTTTTCCCATGGTAGAGGTATCAAAAAGAAAAGAGCCCAAGTTTAGGATGAAAGGAAGGAGATTTAAAGCAGATCTGAAGGGGAATGTTTTTTACATAGAGAGTGGTTGATATCTGGAACGTGCTACCAGAGGAGTTGGTGGAATCAAATACAATCACCACAGTTAAGAAACATTTAGACACACATTGAACGGGCAAGGCGTAGAAGGATACAGACCTAATGCAGGTGAATGGAATTAGTGTAGACGAGCAAATAGGTCGGCATGGATGTGGTGGGCTGAAGGGCCTGTTTCTGTGCTGTACAATTCTGTTAACTGAGTCACTAAACTGTGCAGCAGGAACTCAACTAGCTCCTCAATAAAGTTCACCTCTTTGAACAAGTTTTGGTACTGATCTTAATATCTTCTCCCTTGCCTTACATCACATTTTGTTTGATAATCATTCTTGTGAAACACCTTGAGATAGTTTCCCACGTTAAGGGTGTGACGTAAATACAAGTTGTATTGGTTTGATTTTGCTAGAAGTGATTTCACAGATGATCTGACCTCCAAAGGGAAACCTGGCTAAACATACATGTTCAATCCTCACTTTACTCTACAGGTTCTAATCTCTACAATTACCTCTCCTTGCTGCAGAATGCTCCTGAAGACACATCTCTTTTGGACCTCTGTCATAGTAGCTTCTCACTAAAGAGAAGAACAGTGGACTGTAGAAATCTGAAATTATAAAAGAAAACTTCAGGAACAGCTCAGCAGGTCAGACAGCATCTGTGGAGAGAGAAACTGAGAGAACATTTCTGGTCAATAACCTGTCAATAGAACACCTGAAATGCTAATTTCTTTCTCCATAAATGCAGCCTGACCTGCTGATATTTATACTGTCTAATATCCAATATTTCTTAATGTGACAAGACATGAACTTCTGTCTGATAGAGTTCCTGTGGAGGGTTTTGGCTTCATTGAATGTGCAGGGACTTATCTCTGTGACATATTCTCATCCTGCAACCCTTGGAGATTTCTGTGGATGTCTATAGCTGACATCACCCAAACTCTCTGGTTTAGTTACTGCCAACTTGGTATTGGTGTTGGTATTGGTTTATTATTGTCACTTGTACCAAGATACAGTGAAAATCTTGTCTGACAAACTGATCTTAATGGTCAATTCATTACACAGTGCAGTTACATCAAGTTAGTACAGAGTGCATTGATGTAGTACAGGTAGAAAAAACAATAACAGTACAGAGTAAAGTGTCACAGCTACAGAGAAAGTGCAGTGCAATAAGGTGCAAGGTAACAACAAGGTAGATCATGAGGTCATAGCCTATCTCATTGTATAAGGGAACTGTTCAATAGTCTTATCACTGCGGGGTAGAAGCTGTCCTATATCTGGTGGTACATGCCCAGTGACAAATATACCATCATGGTAATATTTGTACATGCACTTATCAATGTTAATATGTAATTGAGGTCCCATCTTTTTACCTGTACTACATCAATGCACTCTGTACTAACCCAAAGTAACTGCACTGCGTAATGAATTGACCTGTACGATCGGTTTGCAAGACAAGTTTTTCACCGTACCTCAGTGCAAGTGACAATAATAAAGCCGATTACCAAATACCAATCTATTCTCCTGGGTGGATATACAAGGTAGCATGGCTCATCTTGGAAGATGAGGGAAATTCTCCCCAGTTTCCTGGCCAGTACTTATTCCCCAATCAACATCATCATAAATAGCAACACATGAGATGCTGGAGGAACTCACCGGGTCAGGCAGCATCTAAGGAGGAAAATGAACAGTCGACGTTACAGGTCGGGACCCTTCATCTGGACTGAAAGATCGAGGGGACACAGCCAGTATAAAGAGGTGGAAGGAGGAGGAAAAGAGACATGGTGATGGGGGCCAGTTAGACCAGGAGGGGAGAGAAAAGGGACCGGGGGGGGGGTGGGGGTGGGGGGAAGGGGGAGCAGTTACCGGAAGTTGGAGAATTCAATGTTCATACTGCCAGATTTCAGGCTGTTCAGAGGGAACATGAGATGCTGTTCCTCTCGTCTGCGTTCAGTCTCAACTTGACAGTGGAGGAGGGTGAGGACAGATATGTCAGTGTGGGAATGGGAAGGAGACCCGAATCATTGACTGTCCAATCTTCCTCCACAGGTGCTTTCCTCCAGCGTCTTGTGTGTTGCTCCAGATTCCAGCATCTGCAGTCCCTTGTGTCTCCATCATAAGGAGCAGTTTACCTGGCCATTCTCACGTTGCTATTTGTGGGGTTTGCTGTGTGCCAATTTGTTGGTATGTTTCCTACATCACAACATTGACCACACTTCAAAGTATTTTGTTGGCTGTAAAGCATTTTGGAATATTATGAAAGGCACTATATAAGTGCAAGATTTCCTTTCTTTTTGAAGACATTATCCCACTTACATTTAATACACTAATGCCTTTCATGTGACTATGTCAGTGAGATTTCATCCCTTAAGACCTATACATCTGAGAAGTAGTTAAGACCTTTACTTTAACAAGAGGGCCATTTTGTTAAGTGTTTTAAAATGCATCTGATATTGAAGCTTTAAACCTGTGACATCTCAGTTGTGCAATGGATATCTTATACATTACATCTGACAGAAATATATATACATCATTTTTTTAACGAAGGTCAGCTCTCTCCATCTCTTTACCTTTTGTTAACGCTTGCTTAAAACAATATTTATCCATCTAGACAACTTCTGTGCAATTATTTTACAGAAAGTATCTGATTCACTGGCTGAAATAGATAGATGCGGTACTAAAACTGACTGAGTGTGTTTGCTGCAGGACTGATGTGTTCTGCTCCACTGCGCAGGTGTAGCTATACCACTGCCTGGGTTATAAATGGAGTCACCAAAACCTGGGCAAATAAATTACATGGGCTTCAGCAGATTACTTATCCAGGACAAACAGTTGTTTGGAATGAGTGAAATAAAAGCAATTTGTAAACCTACAAAGCATCAATTGCTTGGATGTACAAGGGGAAAGTAAAGCTCCTTCCTCACTACTTCCAAACTTGGGCATTCCAATGGTTTTCAAAGGCAAAGCTATTTCAAGCTGTCTTTTCCAGTGTGACCACAAGTCAATTTCTTGTCAAGATCTCAGTTCTGTGCCTGCATCAGTACATGTGTCCATTGACTCTATTTTGCACCACTAACCATATTTTACGTCAGTGACCTGATTAGAGGTCAGCATCTCTACCTCGTGTCACTTTTTTGCTGTTACTTCACATTGGTGCCACCAACTCACAAGAGTGTGTCAGTATTTCACAACACAGGTGGCAACACGTCATGAGTTGACATCACCACGATCCCACTGGTCCATTCTCAATGTTGTTACTTACATAAAAGAAAATGAAAGACTCACATTTACATGGTATCTTTTAAACTTCAGAATGTCCCACACACTTCTGAATTCAAAAATAACTATGGTACTAAAAACAGCAAGTCCTGATGTGTTTTCTTTCTGTTTCATTCTCTGAGTTTCTCTAACACAGGCAGGAAGGGCCATTTTAAAAAAACCTCATAATGTCATAGAGTTATACAACACGGAAAGAGGCTGTTCAGCCCACTCATCCTGCCAATGAAGTTACTACCTGAGCTTGTCCCATTTGCCTGTGTTTGGCCATATCCCTCTGACCCTTTCCTATCCATGTATCTTACAAGCAATTAAGTACTTTTTCGAGTGTTGTCACAGTTTTAATTCAGGAGATTTATTCTTTACAGCAATGTATCTGCTTCAGGTCTGTTAAAATTGAACACAATTTAGCAACTTCAATCATCCTCTTTTACACGTGAGAGAAGTCCTCCTTCTCTAACCCACACATGGTCAAGTAATTCCCGGAGGAACATTCTTTCTCCCACTGATTGCTTCGGTTGACTTCTCCAGAGAGACTGCTTTGCTCTCCCACTCTCGGATGTGAATGATTACTCAGCTGACTAATCCTGTCAAATATTCTTTGTTAAGAAAATGAATGTGCCAAGTTCCCTGGAGTGAACACCACTCTCCTTCCTACAACACAACAGGAAAATTTATCCAAGCAAATTTATCTTTCAATGAATGTCTGTTGGGAAATCATTTGGTGTATGTTTGTTCAATCATTTCTTCTCTGATTTCCACCTCTCATTTTCCTCACCCAAAACTTCGTCAAGTTTCAGTGCAAGTGTACTTTTCTCAAGCACCAGTCTCCAGGCTAACAAGTTAATCAATCCAATCAAACATGCTGGACACCATCGATAAGCTCAAAGATAACCACGCTACTAAAGGCAGGAAGTCTGAGTGAGTTTTCTCTCTGCTTCAGGCTCTGAATTTCTCTAACACAGCAAAAAGAACCATTTTAAAAACCTCAATTAGATCATAGTCATAGAGTCATGGAGTTATACAGCCTAGAAATAGGCCCTTTGGCCCAACTCATCCATGCTGATCAAATCGTCTTCTTGAGCTAGTCCCACTTTCCTGCGTTTGACCCATATCCCTCTCAACCTTTCCTGTCCATGTTTTCTGTCTCAATGTCCCTTTAAATATTGTATTGTACCTGCCTTTGTCACTTTCCCTGGCAGCTTGTTCCATATACCCACCATCCTCTGACTGAGAAACTTTCCCCTCATCCCTTTAAATCTTTTCCCTCTTACCTTAAACCTACACCCCCTCATTTTAGACTCTGCTTTCCTGGGAAAAGACTGTGAGCATCCACGTTATCTCCATCCTCCATAATTTTACATACCTCTATAAGGTCATTCCTCAGGCTCCTACATTCCAGGGAAAACAGCCCAGACTCTCCAGTCTCTCCTTACACCTCAGGCTGTCCAGTCCCGGCAACATCCTTGTGAATTTTTTCCGCAGCCTTTCCAGTTTAACACATCCTTCTTATAGCTAGGCGACCAGAACTGCACACTATACTCCAAGTGAGGTCTCACCAGCATCTTCTACAGCTGTACATGATGTCCCAACTCTTGTACTCAGTGCCCTGACCAATGAAGGCAAATGTGCCAAGTGCCTTCCTCAGCACCCTGTCTACCAGTGTCACATCTTCAACATTCTTGTGGAATGCTTGCATTTATTGAGGTATTGAGTATAGGAGTCAAGAATTTATACTGCATCTCTAAAGGACTCTGGTTAGGCCGCATTTAGAGTATTGTGTGCAATTCTGGTCACCTCACTAATAGGAAGGATGTCGAGGCTTCAGACAGGGTGCAGATGAGGTTTACTAGGACGCTGCCTGGATCAGAGGGCATGTGCTATCAGGAGAGGCTGGACAAACATGGGCTCTTTTCTTTGGAGCGGCAGAGGCTGAGGGGTGATCTGTTGGAAGTGTATAAAATTGATCTGTTGGAAGGGGCATAGATAGGGTGGACAAGCAATATCTTTTTCCCATTATTGAGTGATCCAGTACCAGGGAGCATGCATTTAAGGTGAGGGGAGTAGGTTCAGAACAGACGTGAGGGGTACATTTTTTACTGAGAGAGTTATGGATGCCTGGAATGCGTTGCCTGATAGGGTGATGGAGGTAAATTCATTGGGGGCATTTAAGAAGAGCTTGGATGGGCACATGAATGAGAGGAAAATGGAGGGATGTGGGCATTCTGTAGGTAGGAGGGAATAGCTATGTCGGCACAACATTGTGGGTCGAAGGGCCTGTTCTGTGCTGTACCGTTCTATGTTCTATGTTCATCCGAAACTCGAGAGGGTGAGCTGTCCTCAGAATTTTTTGATATGTATCTTTCAGGATCTGGGAAAAGCTAGAAGTCATTACCCATTCTGAATTGCCCTTGAGCTTCAGCGCTTGTAAGGCCATTTAAAATCAACCAAATTGTCTGGTCTAGAATCACATATGAGAACATAAGGAAAAAAAGAGCAGGTCACTTGGCTGCTCAAACTTGTCCTGTTTTTCAAAAAGATCATGGCTGATCTGCCAGGCCTTATCTCCTCTGTGCCCTAGCCCTCAACTTCCTGATCTTTCAACAACATATCCACTTCTTCTTTAAGTCCTCCAGTGACCCAGTCTCCACAACCTCCAGGAAGAGAATTCCAGAGATTCAAAACCCTACCAAGATAAAGTTCCGACACACCACAGTTTTAAATGATCAGTCTCTAATCTTGCAACTATGTCCCCTCATTTGAGTATCCCCACTTGTAGCGGTTAGCATAACGCTATTGCAGCGCCAGTGACCTGGGTTCAATTCTGGCCGCTGTCTGCAAGGAGTTTGTATGTTCTCCCTGTGAAAGCATGAGTTTCCTCCGGGTGCTCCGGTTTCCCCCAACATTCCAAAGACGTACGGGTTAGGAAGTTGTGGGCATGTTATGTTGGCGCCGGAACCGTGGAGACACTTGCGGACTGTCCCCAGAACACTACGCAAAAGATGCATTTCACTGTGTGTTTCGATGTACATGTGACTAATAAAGATATCTTATCTTATCTTGACATCTACCCTGTCATAGAGTCACAGAGCAATACAGCACGGATACAGGTCCTTCGGCCCAACCAATCCATGCCGACTATGGTGCCCACCCAGCTAGTCCCAATTTCCTGAGTTCGGCCCATATCTCTCCAAGCCCCGCCCCTGCATGTACCTATCCAAGTGCCTCTTAAATGATCCTATTGTACCTGCCTCACCCACTTCCTGCGGCAGCTCGTTCCATATACTCGCCACCTTCTGCGTGGAAAACATTGCCCCTCAGGTCCCTTCTAAATCTTTCCCCTCTCACCCTAAACCTACGCCCCTGGTTTTGGCCTCTCTTGTACGGGGAAAAAGACTGTCTACACCTCTCATAATTTTAAACATTTCTGTAAGGTCGAGCCTCATAATGTCAAGCCTCCTAATGATCTAATATATTTCAGTCAGATCACGACTCCTTTTCCTGAACTCTTTTTATGAATTTCTTTAGCTGCTCATGATAGCCTGTTCCTTCAATCAAGAAAAAAAGTTCCACATCAATGCATTTCCATCCAGTACTCTAGGTGTGGTCTCACCAAAGCTGTGTGTAACTGCAGCAAGAGTTCCTTCCTCCAATACTCCATACATGGTACTACACAACTGTTTCTCTTTATTGCTTGCTGTATCTGCGTGTTATTTCACCACAATTTGAGCACAGAGATCCTTAACATTTTCTAAAATCAAAATCTATTAATCGCCTCAATTAATGCAAAATTCTGCAGAGGATAGATATGTGAAATAAAACAAAAATATCCAGGTCAGGATTGGAGAGATACACAATGATCTAATGTTTCAGGTTAATGGGAAAGGTTACAGATGAAACCAATCTGGAGACACAGGGAAGGTGGGGGAGGTGTGGGTGTGGGGAACAAGGCGTAATGGGGAGGTGCAGTGCTCTGGTGAGAGAGAACACAATGGAACATCTGTGATAGGTTAAAGGGTTGGAGAGATGAAGTGAAAAGGCTGTGGTGGTGTTAGGTGAATGAGGATGATGAAATGATTAGTCAACAACCTATGAATGTCAGGGAGGTTGGGGATAGTGCTGTAAGCAATAGGGAAAGAATAATCATAGGATTATGATGCCATAGAGTTGTGCAGCACAGAAACAAGCCCTTCGTCTCACCAAGTCCATGCTGACGTTTTTGGCAAGTACACTTATCCCATTTGCCCATATTGGGACTATATTCCTGCCTATTTAAGTATCTGTCTAAACATCTCTTCAATATAATAATTGTATCTGATTCTACCACCTCCTCTGACAGTGAGTTCCAGATATCAACCACTTTCATAAAAAAACTTACCCCTCAGATCCCTTATAAAACTCCTTCCTCTCATCTTAAACCTATGCCCTTTACCTTGGGAAAAATATTTTGACTATCTTCCCTTCCCATGCCTCTGGTAATCTTATATACCTCTGTCAAGTCACCTCTGAGCCTCCTTCTTTCCAGGGAAAATAAACCCTGCTTATCCAATCTCACCCCATATCTGAAGTCCTCCAATCCTCCAATCTAGTGAATAACGACCTGAAATTACTGGAGGAAAAACCTGTAGCATGTAAATTTTGCTGTCAATGTAAAATGCAAAAGCTGTAATTTCAGATAATCAGCTATTCTGTCCTGTGCATTTCGCAACATAGAACATTACAGCACAGTACAGGCCCTTCAGCCCACAATGTTGTGCCAACATTTTATCCTGCTATAAGATCCATCTAACCCTTCCCTCCCACATAGCCCCACATTTCTCTATCATTCATGTGTCAAGCTAAGTCTCTTAAATGTCCCTAACGTATCTGCCCCCACAACCTCTGCAGGCAGTGCGTTCCACGCACCCACTTCTCTGTGAAAAAAACTTAGCCTTACATCCCCCTTATACCTTCCTCCAATCACCTTAAAATTATGTCCCCTTGTTAGCCATTGTCCTCCTGGAAAAAGGTCTCTGACTATCCACTCGATCGATGCCTCTTATCATCTTGTTCACCTCTATCATGTCACCTCTCATCCTATCTTCTCTCCAAAGAGAAAAGCCCTAGCTCACTCAACCTATCCTCATAAGACGTGCTCTCCAATCCAGGCAACATCCTGATGAATCTCCTCTGCACCCTCTCTAAAGCTTCCACATCCTTCCTATAATGAGACGACCAGAACTGAACACAAATGCCCGGCTCTTTCATTGTTCAGACTACTTTATAATCCATCCGCCAACTCATTCGTTAACCAGTCTTTATCCCTTTCCAGTTGATATGTCTTCTTCACAACTCACCTTCCACCTAGCGTGAGCAAATATAGATGCTGTATATTCGGCCCCATATCTAAGTTCTTCATAGTAAACAGCTGAAGCACATTCCTTGTGGTACCTCATTAATTACACTTTGTAATCCTGAAAATGATCCTTTATTCATTCTTGTTTTCAAGGCAATAACTATGGCATTATCCCTGGCCCCATGAGTGCTAACTTTCTCTTACAGCCTCCCGCCTTGTCAAATAGCTTCTGAAAATGCAAATATACTATATCCACTAGTTCCTCCTTATCGACCCTGCAAATTAAACCTAAGAGATCTGTCAAACATAATTTCCCATTCACAGAGTTCAGTTGAATTACATTGTGATTTTCCAAGTGGCTGTTATCATGTTCTTTACAATAGATACCAGGACATCCAGCACAAGGGTATGGCAGGATTGTGGTTGTGCTAATGGGTTGGAAATCTAAGGATCTGGATTAGTAATGTGAAGATGTAAATTCAAATTTTGCCTCCACAGCTGGGGAACTCAAAGTCAGTACGGAATTAGAGAGCTGCCATTAGTAGCAATATCCATGAAGTTGCCCTGAATGTCTTAACTTCTAGTCATCACTTTAGGAAAGTAATTTGCCACCCTTACCAGATTAATTTCTAAGTGACTCTACAACTGTGGGTATGGTTAACTCTATTTTCTCTGTCCATCCTTTCTTGAGCTTGCATTTGTTCCCTTGCAATCCACAGGCACTATTCTTGAATCCAATAGTACTCTGAAAGATCAAAAGCCATGCATCCGTTATCGCTGGAGCCACCTCTGCTAAAACCTGAGAGCCGAGACCATCAGGACCAGGGGATTTGTCAACTTTCAGTCCCATTAATATTTTTTTGTTGGGGTCATTTCTTTACCAATATTAATTGCTCTAAACAGTCCACAATTTGGCCCTCAACTTTTCCAATTTCTATTATGCTTTCTTTCATTATGGTCTGAAGACAGACAATAAATATTTGTTCAAACATGCTGCCAATTCTTTTTTCTCCCTTTATAACTTCTTCTGCTTTTGCCTCAGATGGAGACACAATTATTTTCTTTTTTAAGCTCTTAAAATCTGCTTATATAATCTTTGCTAGTTTACTGTCGCATTCCGATTTCTCCTTCCTATCACGTACTCACCAATCCTTTGCTGATTTTTAAATCCTTTCAAGTGCCCAGGTTTATGAGTCTTTTATTGGGAATATTGATGGATTCTCCTTTCAATCCAAGACCCCCCTGTATTTTTTTTTCATCTATGTCACGCCATTTGAACTATAATTCCTCAAAAAATCATATTAATTGAGAATAATGAGGTTTTTATTTAGCATTGTTTATCAATCATCCAGGATACTGCTTTAATTTCTCAGTCACCTCTGCTATTTTCCCCTTGATAGTCATAGAGTCCTGGAGACATAGAGCACAGAAACAGGTCTTTCATCCTATTGCCTCATCTCTGTCCAACAAGCATCCATTTACACCAATCCTACATTAATCTCATTTTATTCTCCTCATCAATCACCTCCAGATTCCACCACTAACATACACACTAGGTGCAATTTAAAGTGGCCAGTTTCCAAATTGCATGTCTGTCAGGAGTTTGTATGTTCTCCCTGTGACTGTACGGTTAGGAAGTTGTGGGCATGCTATGTTGGCGCCGGAAGCGTGGTGACACTTGCAGGTTGCCCCCAGCGCATTCTCAGTAACGCAAAAAGACACATTTCACTGTGTGTTTTGATGTACATGTGACTAATAAATATAAACTATTTATATAGTATATAAATAGGGTAGTATATAAACTACCCTGGAGGCAGTTTCGGACAAATACCACGTCAAAAGCCTTGGTTTGCACAATGGCGTATAAGAACTTTGGTTGCTGCTGAACATGTTTATACAATTAGTACAACACACTGAATTCTGTATTTTCTTCGTCCAACTCAGTTTTGCACTAACCCTGCACTAATTTTGTATTTTGTATATACCGTTTTTTTGCACTATTTGTACTTGCACAATTTTTTTTGCCTGCGTTTACAGTATGTCTTCTGTTTTATGTATGTCCTCTGTTGTGAGAGTCTGGGGGAAACGACATTTTGTTCCGCAATGTGTTTTTTATAACATGGATGAATGACAATAAAGTAACTTGAATTTGAACGAATAAATAAAGATTGGGGATTTTAGGGCTGTGGGGAGCTGTCATAGACAGGTAGATCAGCCACAATCGTATTGGGTTGATCAGCCATGATCATACTGAATGGCTCGGCATCCTTGAGGAGTCTGGTGGCCTACACCTGCTCCTATTTTCTTTGGTTTTCTGTGTTAAAGATTATAGCAAACCCCAGTGGATAATGACACCCACCACTGACAGCATCTACATGAGGCGCTGCCTCAAGAAGGCGGCATCTATTATCAAGGATCCCCCACCTTCCGGGTCATGCCCTCTTCTCACAGCTACCATCGGGCAGGAGGTACAGAAGCCTGAAGTTCACCACCAGGTTCAGGAACAGCTACTTTCCTACAACCATCAGGTTCTTGAACTGACCTGCACACCCCTAACCCTACCTCAGCAACGGAACACTACAGACCACCTCTTGCACTGCCATGGAATTGTCTCTGATTATGCTTTTGTCTTTTTTTGTACTGTCTTGTTTTATTTTTGTGTGTTGTATAATTTCATGTATAATTTATGTTCTGTGTGTTGTCTGTACCTACATGCCTGTGATGCTGCTGCAAGCACGCTTTTCATTGTACCTGTACCTCACTGTACTTGAGCACATGACAATAAACTCGACTTAACTTGACTTCAGATGCGCAGCAGCCACTTATTGTCATACATGGTACAATTGCACCCATGGCGATTGGCCATTCCAGTATTGAGGCAGGGTGACTGGACAGGTTAGAATCACGGGTGTTGTAAATAGCATGTGTGTTGAATTGAGAGTTATCAAGAGAAGGATGGCAGCTAGCAATCACAGAACTTTACAGCATTGAGTACTCTGCTCACTCTGTCTCCAGGGACTTAAAAAGAGCCATCCCACTTCCTGCCTCTGTCCATATCATGGTCTACAGCTTGGCAGGTTGTGGTGCATCAAGTTCTTCTTAAAATAATTATTTATGCCTCCAGCACAGTGTCCAACATTGAGTTCCAGTCCCTGTCACTGACCAGCTGGATATTTCTCCTCCCAAATTCCCTCTAATTATTTTAAAACTGTGCTCCCTGTTTATTGACCTCACTGCCTGGGAAAATGTCTCCTTCTGATGCAGTCTATCAAGGCCCCTCATTATTTTGTACACCTCCAGAATATTTTCACTCATCCTCTTCTATTCCAACAAAAATAACCCCAACCTAGCTTATTGTTAAACCTTACCAATCCTGATAACATAGAACATACAACAGTACAGCACAGGAACAGGCCCTACGGCCCACAATGTCTGTGCTGAACATGATGCCAAATTAATCCAAATCTCTTCTGCTTGTACATGATCCGTATCCCTCCATTCCCTGCAGATTCAAGTGTCTGTCTGAAATCCTCTTGAACCACCACTGTGATATCTGCTTTCACCACCACCCTTGGCAGTCCATTCCTGGCACCCACCACTCTCTGTGTAAAAATAAAGTTGCCCCGCACATCTGCCTTAAACTCTCCCCCTCTCACCTTAAATGCATGTCCTCTAGTATTTGAACCAGAGTATCCTTGTAACATCCTGGTAAATCCTTAACAAATTCGTAAATCTCCTTAAGCGTCCCATCTAATGGAAGTACACATTGGAGAGGGGTGAATTGTTTCCAAAGATCCATTCTTTATGAGAAGTTGGTGTTAATTCCTTTTCCTAAGCTTTGCAACAGAAACATAACTCTACTTATTACGAAAGAGTTAAGGTCTGGATAAACTTGATGTGAACAAATTTGTGTGTTCATTACTAATATAACATAACATGTTGCAAGGGACCTTGGTTTTTGCCTACATGGTATTAATTTGTCATTGCTTCTGATTCACCTGTTGATTCATGTCAATGTATTTGTTAAGCATTCCACCCTGAGGTAAACAAAATTCATTATCTCTTGAAATATATGATCCCTAATCATTATCCTCCAATCTGCTTTCATAGCACATCATCCAGAAGAACGTTTCTCCGTACGTTTGTTGACTATTATATCTCGGTAACTGCTTGTATTCTGGTGTTTTCAAATTCAACTGAAGCAATGCCAACAAGAATAAAATCTTTCTTTGGCACCAAAAAGAAATAAGCCAATGAAAACGCTGAAATAAGTAAACGTTATCTGCTTTGGAGACATTCCTCTGCTGAAAACAATACCTTGCAAACAGGTAGAAAGACTTTTGATGTGATAAATAAAATGTAAAGTTGATGGAATTCTGATCTCCAAAGATGTGAAGTTGTTCCAGTTTGTTAATGATGTGAGATGGTACTTGTACAGCATATCTGTAACCGAAAAGAATCAAACCTAAAATTCTTAAAGTTAGACTTTGCACTCTCAAAGGAACTTAAAACTCTCAAAGGTCAGATTTGACAATTGCAAGCTAAAATGCTGAATGTTCACACCTAACATTATTGAAAAGCGTGCCCACAACTCTCACACTTAACACTCTGAAAGACATACTTTTTAATTGGTAAAACTGAACCTTTCAAATTGAAACTCTGGTATGTTGCACATCAACCCATAAAGATTATCTGTGACTCCCATCATTGAGTTAAACGGTTTCATTGAATGGCTACATTGCTTTGCAGTCAATGTAATTTGTTGAAAACTGCCTGTCTTGTACTCAACAATTGTTCTCAACTTGTAACTCAACAACTGAAAGACTTCAATAATCAATTTGACTCCATGAGATTGTTTTACATCCTTGTTCCGGTTAGTTTAATGCAACTTTTTTGTGGGATCTTTTCTGTTTTAATTTCCATTTTTTAACTCTCTTTAGTTATTGGCAGTAGTTCCACAGGTTTCTCAATCCCCATAGCTTTTCAATTTGTTATTAACCAAAGACGGATGAATTGCAAGCTCGTTAACCTTGGAATAAAAACAGAAAATGCTGCAATTATTCAGCAGGCCAGGCAGCACCTGTGAAGAGAGAAACAGGCTTACATTTCAAGTCGGTGACCTTTCATCAGAAGTGGGAAATAGCTGGAGAAAAGTACAGCAAACAGGTAGAGGGAGAGAAAGCAAAGGGAAAGGACTGCGACAGGGTGGGAGAGACTTCGGATTTGGGATATCCTGCAGAAGAAGTGGATTTTGTAGATGTCAAACATTGCAGCCATGGTGCACCCGTGTTAAACGGAGTGTTGTGTTTAGTCAGGTGAATGGATGCCAGTCAATTGCAGTGCTTCACCCTGAATGCAGTGGAGCTTCTAGACTGAAGCTGTACTGATACGGGGAAATGGAGACTATTCCATTACACGCCAAGACTTGTGCCTTGTGGATGTTTGAAACACTTTGGGAATTCAGGAGATGAACCACTCACTCCAGGACAAGCAGCCTCTTGCATCCATTGAATTTGTGTGGCTTGTGCAATTACATTTCTGGTCCCAGGATGATGATGATAGTGAATTTGGTGATGGTAATGCCAGTAAATATCAAGGACAGGAGGTTAGACCCTCCCTTGTTGGAGATGGTCACGACCCCACAGCACAGTTGTGTGGTGTGAAGGTTAATTGCCCTTGCCTGAAAGCTGCCAAGGTCCCGGATTAGCAAGTAGAGACCACCTCAATCCCCGAGGAAGTGTGATTGCACCTGAACATAAATGTGGTTCCATCAATGTCAATTATGGCTCGGACATTCACCAGTGCATTAGGAATGGGTGATAATTGTGGCTGTCCCAGCAACATCAACGTCACATGAAAACATTAAAGATAGAATAAACTGAAATTCCACTGAGAGTGTGATCGACATCAAGGTGGGGGTTCCCAAGTGTGGTCTACTTCACCTACGGGGAAGGCCACTCTGTAAAGTTCTGGTTGAAAGGAGCAAGTCTTATACTTCACACACTTTGGTTTGGTTTGGCGGAACTTCACTGATGAATACTTCTGCATGAACTTTCACCTTAGCTTGGTGAAAGGCTTCTCTGAGGATTTAAATGCATTTGAATGCATGTCATCTGTGGCTGTATGGGTTCAAGTCCCATCCCAGAGTCATAGACTCACACAGCATAGAAACAGGTCCTTCGGCCCAACTTGCCCATGCCGACCGTGTTGTTCAGTCAGCTAGTCCCATCTGCCTGTATTTGGCCCATAGCCCTCTCAGCCTCTCCTATCTATGTACTTATCTAGATAGCTTTTAAATGTTGCTAATGTGCCCGCCTCAACCACTATTTCTGGAAGCTCTTTCCAAATACGCACCACCCTTTGTGTGAAGAAGCTGCCCTTGATGTCCCTTTTAAATCTCTCGCCTCTGATCTTAAACCTATGCCCTCGTTTTCAGCACCCCTCCTCCTCGGGAAAAAGGCTATGTGCCTTCATCCTGTCTATGCTCCTCATGATATTAATACACCTCCATCAGTTCACCCCTCAATCTCCTGTTCCAGGGAATGAAGACCTAGTCTACACAACCTCTCCTTGTAACTCAGGCCCCCAAGTCCAGGTGACTCTTTTCTGCATTATTTCTAGTTTCATAACAACTTTCCTTTAACAGGGTGACCAAAACTTTGCAGAGGCACAAGCACAACATTTATCTTATGATAACAGAGGGAGGTCTGACTCTGCACTGTTGAAGGAGTGCTGCACTGTCAGAAGAGTCACCCTTTGAATGAGATGAAGAGAAGTCTGTTCTGCTAGGTGGCACGAATTGATAGAAGTCTTGGCCTCAACTTATCTTCAATCAGCATCAATGAAACAGGTTATCTGCTCATCATCACTTGTGGGAGCTTGCTGTGCGCAACTAATCTGTTTTGATTCCTGCCATACAACGGTGGCTTTAACTTCAAGAAAAATCACTTCAATGTTTGCAGTAGTTCTTTGGCATGGCCCAGGTGCGATATAGAGAAAGCATGTCCTTGCAAGCAAGTGTTTCATTGTACCTGTACCTCACCGTACTTGTACACATAACAATAAGCTCAACTTGACTTGATATTTGCCTCTATTTTTGGCAGTGAGAGGGGTCAGCGAAGTTTTGTGTTGGAGCTATGGTCTGTGGAGTCTCTTGGTTGGGGAACCCATTGACACAAGCAGTTTGGGATTGCTTCAGTTGTAAGGGGTGACCTAACTTTAACCTGGACTTACTACAGATCAAAACAGGGAGAAGGTCACTCAATTCCAGGTCAGATTAACATCTTACCAGACAGCAGCTCACGGTAGGTAACAAATTCAGACAAAGACCAGAGGGAAGAGGAAGGGAGGGGAGTTGATTGATTGGCAAAGATACATAGCAGCTAATGATGCATCTATGTAACCTGCCTTCTGACTGTTTTATTAACAGAACATAGAACAGTACAGCACAGGAACAGGCCCTTTGGTCCACCATGTCTGTGCCGACTATGATGCTAAATTAAACGAATCCCTTCTGCCTGCACATGATCCGTGTCCCTCTGTTCCCTGCATATTCATGTGTCTATCCAAAAGCCTCTCGAATGCCGCTATGGTATCTGCTTCCACTGCCACCTCTGGTAGCCCATTCCAGGCACCTGCCACTTGCTGTGTAAAAGAAGCTTGCCCAGCACACCCCCTTTAAACTTTCCCCTTCTTACCTTAAAGCTCTACCCTCTGGTATTCAAGATTTCTACCCTGGGATAAAAGATTCTGGCTGTCTATGTCTCTCATAATTTTATAAACTTCTATCAGGTCTCCCCTCAGCCTCCGATGCACCAGAGAAAACAATCCAAGTTTGTCCAACCTCTCCTTATACCTCATCCCCTCTAATCCAGGCAGCATCCTGGTGAACCTCTTCTGCACCCTCTCCAAAGCCTCCACGTCCTTCCTGTAATGAGGCGACCAGAACTGCACACAATACTCCAAGTGCAGCCTGAGCAAAGGTTTTTACAACTCATTCTTCCTAAGGATGAAATACAGCACTGGGTAGGTGATTTTTCTTTAGCTCTGTAACTGTTCATTTTCTTATTTAATATACAAGTGTTTTAATGTCCCTTTATGAACTTAATCAGATGCTGTGCCATCTATCACAACTAAAAACAGTCCAACATTGCCCCCTACTGTTCACATTCCCAGAAGTTCTGCTCAAGGTTGGGATTCATAAGCAATGTGACAAGCTCCTGCTGAGAGGATGATTGACAGATCTTGCTCTTTGGCTTAAGGTTGTTGCTTAGGGGGTCAAGGCTGACTTGTTTCCACTCCAGTTCTGTTCCACAGAGCTTCTTCCCCACAGCCATCTGGATCTTGAACCCACGTTAAAAACCCTAACTTTACCTCAGAATATTTTTTATTCTTTCTCTAAATCTTGCACTGGTGTTGTTCTTTATTTTGCAAGTGTGTAAGTTATGCATAATATGTTAGTTTAAGTTTATGTTAACTTACATTTGAAATTAATGTAAATTGGTTTATTATTGTCACGTATTGGGGGTACAGTGAAAAACTTGTTTTGCATGACATCCATACAGATCATTCCATTACAACAGTGCATTGACATAGTACAAGGGAAAACAGAAACAGAGTGCAGAATAGAGTGTTATAGTTAAAAGTGCAGTGCAGGCAGACAATAAGGTGCAAGGCCATAAATGAGGTAGATTGTGAGGTCAAGAGTTTATCTTATTGTACTAGGGAACTGTTCAATAGTCTTAAAATAGCAAGATTGAAGCTGTCCTTGAGCCTGGTGGTATGTGCTTTTAGGCTTTTCTATCTTGTCTGATGGGAGGGGGGAGAAGAGAGAATGGCCAGGGTGCATGGGGTCTTTGATGTTGCTGGCTGCTTTACTGAGGCAGCGAGAAGTGTAGACAGAGTCCATGAAGGGGATGCTGGTTTGCATGATGTGCTGAGCTGCAAAAAGCTAATTTTCATGACATATATACCTTCATGTACATACACCTATGACAACAATAAACTTGAAACCCGAGATGAGGCAGGAGTTGCCTGAAGAGATTGGTACATAGCCTGGTGCTAGAAAGACCTACAAAGCCCTTAATTCCCCCAATATTTTTGAATGGTGGGGCAGGCTTGAGGGGCCAGGTCACCTATTCCTGCTCCTATTTGATAGTTAATTCTAAACATTAAACAACTATGAACAGTTTAAATGATCCTTCTAGAGGCAAGGTGGCAACAGAAGGTTAATATTATGCAAACATTTTCAAAAATTCCTTGTGTCAAATATTTTCACGATATGTTGAAGTAAAAAAATCAATTGAGTTGAATTTAAAACATTACAATAAAACCTTATATTCTGTTGTGAATAAAGCTATGATCAGTGTTACAATAAAACCAGCAAAACAACAAAAGACATGCAGTGTGTGAACATCAGGCATTTGGTGGTGACATCTGCCACCTCGTGGTAGCTATGATGCACAGCAACCAAAGGCAACTTAAATCTGTTTTCTTGACAGCTTGGTAATGGGTGGAATCCCGCTGACTTGAAACCAACAGTTCTGGAAGCAATCCTTAGCTGTCAGACATTTACACTTCAGGAAGTGTTGCACTGCTGTGCATGAGGTACCCAGCATGGAAGTCAGAGACAAGCAAGAGGTCAGGTCCTGGTGCTTTCAACTTCAAGCTTCATCATCAGCTTCACCATTGAGCCCAGCGTCTCACTAGAGAGAAAGTCTGAGTACATTTAACATCTGGCCTTAGCTTTACATGAGAGAGATCTGGCATAGGAATGCCAAACCTATCTTCTGATCTTGTGGAAAAAGCATAACACTATTACAGCGCCAGCAACCCAGGTTCAATTCAGGCCACTGTCCTCAAGGAATTTGTATGCTCTTCCCGTGTGTCTGCATGGGTTTCCTCCAGGTGCTCCAATTTCCTCCCACATTCCATAGACGTACGGGTTAGGAAGTTGTGGGCATGCTATGTTGGCGCCGGAAGCGTGGCGACACTTGCAGGCTGCCCCCAGAACCCTCTACATAAAGATGCATTTCACTGTGTATTTCGATGCACGTGACTAATAAAGATATCTTATAAAACATAAGTGATTGACTTACTTTATTTTAATGCTTTAGAACATGGGACAGTACAGAACAAGAACAGGCCCTTTTGCCCATGATGTCTGTGCTGAACAGAATGCCAAATTAAACCAAATCCCTTCTGCCTGCACACAGTCCATATCCCTCCATCTTCAAGTTCAAGTTTATTGTCATAGGCATACAAACCTAGGGTATCAATGTCATGAAAGTTAGCTTTTTGCAGCAGCAGCACAGTGCATTACAAGCATGACAAACATGAATTACTTAAACTTAAATGAACATAACTTACATGACAAAATAAAAATAAACAGTGATATTAGTGGAAGTTGAGGGAAATATAGTCTGAAGTAGAATTGGGGTTTTTCAGGTCAGTTCAAGAACCTGATGGCAGTGGGGAAGAAGCTGGTGTTGAACCTTGAGGTGTGGGTCTACAGGCTTCTGTACCTCCTGCCTGATGGCAGCATCTAGAAGAGGGCATGGCCCAGATGGAGGAGGTCCTTAATGATGGATGTCACCGTCCTGAGACATCACCTCTTGTAAAGTGTCCTCAGTGGTGGGGAGAGCAGTACCGTGATAGAACCGGCTGAGTCCACCACTCTCTGTAGCTTCTTGTGTTCCTGTGCATTGGTGTTTGCGCACCAGGCCATGATGCAACCATATGTCCATCTAAATGCCACTATCATATCTGCTTCCACAACTTGGTATTGGTTTATTATCGTCACTTGTACCGAGGTACAGTGAAAAATTTTTCTTGCATACCGATCATACAGGTCAATTCATTACACAGTGCAGTTACATTGGGTTAGTACAGAGTACATTGAGGTAGTATAGGGTAAAAACAATAACAGTAGAGTAAAGTGTCGCAGCTACAGAGAGTACAGTGCAATAAGGTACAAGGTCACAACAAGGTAGATCGTGAGGTCAGAGTCCATCTCATTGTATAAGGGAACCGTTCAATAGTCTTATCACAGTGGGATAGAAGCTGTCCTTAAGTCTGGTGGTATGTGCCCTCAGGCTCCTGTATCTTCTACCCAACAGAAGAGGAGAGAAGAGGGAATGTCCTGGGTGGCTCCTGACTGTGTACCAGGCACCCACCATTCTGTGCAAAAAAAAAGTTCCGCACATCTCCTTTAAACTTTACCCCCTCACCTTAACTGCATATCCTCCAGTATTTGACATTTAATGACTTATGTGTTTTAAACAGGTTTTTAAAAGAAGCTTTTTAAAAATAGTTTGATATATTTCCATAGTTTCTATCAGAAACTGTTTAAAGGTCTTTGACAGCCAGCGAGTTGTCAAGGATCATCAGGGTGGGATCTTGAGCCTCACTGGCTGCCTGGGGGTTGCTCCAATGGCTTGTTGTGGCAGGTCAATTCAGCCAGCCATCTGTGTCAGAAAGGGGAAAGTCCAGGGAAGTGGACAGCAGGGGAGTGGTCCCGAACAGTGAATTGTGTCCCAGAGGAGCTACCTTGTTGTAGTCACTGCCACACTGTCTGTCCCTCTCCTCACCCCCTCCCAGTGAGAACGAGGGACCAAGTTCCTGCAGATTTCCTCCCGGCATCCTGCTCTCAGGTAAAAAATAAATGACTGGAAAAAAAACTAGTGCACCTCTGAAGCATCTTTCACACCTTTCAAAAATAAATGATAAGTGTAGTTAAAATACCTCAACCCACAGTTAAACCTGAGATTATCTGGACTCAGACTTTGGCAGTGCTGGACAAGTGGATTTTACAGACTTTTGGATGTTACTCATATTAATATCCAAACACATTTTTATTTCTTTTTTCACATTACACAGCAGTATAATAAATCTCCAGTGCATCAGGCAAGTTTAAAGGGGGCAGGAAATAAGAGTCAGAGCACTACAGCACAGAAACAGGCCTTTCAGCCCATCTTGTCCATGCTGACCTGTTCTTCTGCCTCATCCCACCTACCTGCACCTGAACCATATATTTCCAAACCCTCCCATCCATGTACCTATCCAAACCTCCCTTAAATGTTACAATTGAACCCCCATCCACCACTTCCACTGGCAGCTCATTCCACACTCACACCACCCTCTGAGTGAAGAAATTCCCCCTCAGATTCACCTTTCACCCTAAACCTATGACTCTAGTTCTAGTCTCACCCAACCTGAGGGGAAAAATCCTGCATGTGTTCAGCCGATCTATACCCTTAATAATTTTCTATACCTCGATAAGATCTCCTCTCATTCTCCTGCACCCCAGGAAATAAAAGTCCAAACCTATTCAACCTTTCTCCTTTACTCAGGTCCTCAAGTCCCAGCAACATCCTTGTAAATTTTCTCTGCACTCTTTCAAGCTTATTGATCTTTCCTGTAGGTAGGTGACCAGAACTGCACACGATACTCTAAATTGGGCCTCACCAGCATCTTGTACCACTTCAACATGACATTCCAACTCCTATACTCAGTGGCCTGATTTATGAAGGCCAAAGTACCAAAAGCTCTCTTTACGACCCTCTTGTATAGGGTGGTGAAAAGAGCTTTTAATATAAAGGAGGAGACGCAGGAGACTGCAGATGCTGGAATCTGGAGCAACAAACAAACTGCTGGAGGAACTCAGCGGGTCAGGCAGCATCTGTGGGGGTGGGGGAACTGTCGATGTTTCGGGTCGAAACCCTGCATCAGAGCTCACAGCAACAGTCCTGATGCAAGGTTTCAACTCAAAACATTGACAATTTCTTCCCCACCCCCAAGAGATGCTGCTCGACCCTCTGAGTTCCTCCATCAGCTTGCTTGTTGTTGGCTGTTATCTGGAGCCTCAAATCCAGCTGCACACCTGTTGTAAGACAAGCTCATAAGTTCTTAAAGGGCAAGGACTCTAGACACAGTCTTTGGAGTTAAAATAATTTATTCCAAAGACAAATGCAGGACAGGATGAATGGGAAGGAACCCACACTCACACACACAGGTGATCACGAACATGGGGGAAATTGCAACAAGGATGAGATGCACACACACAACAAACTAGGTACAAACAAATCAAGGAAAGAACAACAAAGTGCCCACCACCCCTTGACACAATGCAAGCATCAGCTCTATGCCCCCAGAAATCTACTTAGGACGCTCCTGACCCTCGTGGAAGTGAACACTCTTACCAACAGTCTCTTCAGCATTGTCTCACAATTCCTGGAGCAATCAAAAGAGAGTGAACTATGCACATGTGCCATTCTTTATAGTGCTGGAGGGTTGGGTGGTCCAGCCCAGGTAATTCAAACAATCCAATGGTTCAGGGCCAGGTACAAAGGTGATTACAGGGACCAATGGTCAAGGGTGTGCACTAACGGGTGGGTGGAGCCAGACCTTGATTGACAGTGATGTGGCTTTCAACCTAGGTGATCAATGGCGTCATGTGACAGCTATGACCCTTCACAATACAACACCCCACTTGCACTCTGGAGCCCCTGGCTCACATTCCAGACTCACGAGTGAGCCAAATGCTGGACATCAGGATTTCCAAACTATCGGAGTTTCTAACTGCACTCTGTTCTGTACCCCTGCAAGTTATTTCCAATCCCTTTCCTTAATGAGAGCCCTCATCATGTCACCCTTACAATCAGTCGCCTCTGTTCAACCGGAGCTCCCGGTTGCAAACCATTTTAATTCCCCTCCCCACCCCCATACCGTCCTGTCTGTCCTCGGCCTCCTTCACTGCTGGGGTGAGTCCAAAGGCAAACTAGAGGAACAGCCCCTCACGTTCAACCCGATGGCCTAAGCATTGAATTCTCTGATTTCTGGTAACCTGCTCCCTCTCTGTCCCTTTCCCCTCTCCTCCCGACCTACCCAGTTTCTCTCACACACCTTTCTTTACAAGCCACCAACCCCCCAGTTTCCTTCGCCTCCCCCGCTGCCCATCTGCCCATCTGCCCATCATCTACGCATTCCTCCCACTCTGTTCCCCCCCACTCCCCACTGTCCCCATCTGCCCTCCCCACCTCCCTCATTTGGTTCAATGCTCCACCTTCCTCTCCTATCAGATTCCATCATCTGTGGCCCTTTGTTGCCTCCACCTCTCACCTCCCAGCCTCTTGCCTCGACCTCCACCCTTCCTTCCCCCACCCTGGCTCCATCTGTGTGGAGCTTGCATGTTCTCCCTGTGTCGGGTGTGGGTTTCCTCAGGGCAAACAACACGATGATGCTGGAGGAACTCAGCAGGCAGCATCCGTGGAGAAAAGCAGGCGGTCAACATTTCAGGTCAGGATCCTTCTTCAAGACCTGCGATGCCACTTTCAAGGAATTATGGATCTGTATTCCTAGGTCCCCTTGTTCTACCGCACACCTCAGTGCCCTACCATTCACCGTGTTAGTCTTACCCTGGTTTGTCCTCCCATTACAACAATCAACACATTAGAACATAAGAACTAGAAGAAAGAATAGGACATTTGGCCTCTCTGCCTGTTCTGCCACTCAGTATGATTGTGGCTGACATTTTACCTCCGCCATTTTTCTCTTCTAAAACAAAATCCGGTTTCCTCCCGCATCCCAAAGATGTGCCGATTGGAGCTTAATTGACCACTGTAAACTGCTGACTCTCGTTTAGGTTGGTGGGAGGAAAATCAAAGGAGAAATGATAGGATGACAGAATGTAAAGGTTACAAGGAAATAAAAAGGGGAAAGGGATAGGCAGGATAGATTCGATGGGCTGAATAGCCTCGTTCTCTGTTGTAAGGAAATATAAATATGAAGAAATTATTACACAGAATGAGGTGTCATGACTATTGCTGTGCAAGCATTCAAGGCAGCAATATTTTACCCAGCAAGATCTCAGAAAAAAATTGTTAGACGAGTAACCCTTTTGGTTGTTGTTGAGTATTGTTTGAGAATTGAATGTCATTCATGATATTTGGGTGAAGACCCTTATCGTATGTAAATAGAAATTTTGAATTACAACAATATCAAGGTACATTAAACAAAGGGTTACTGTCTCATGAATACATCACTGTTTCCTGCCAATATTTAATAAATGCAAGACCAAATTAAGACAAGCCCAGATCTGGGTTTAAAGCCAGAATCAAAGTCAAAGTCGAGTTCATTGTCACATGCACAAGTGCATGTGTGCACAGGTGCAATGAAAAACTTACTTGCAGCAGCATCACAGGCACATAGCATCAGATAAGCAGCATTCACAAGAAAAACATTAATTTAACATCAATTATACGTAATTTTTACAAGAAGGAACACAATTAGAACAAAAAAAAGTCCATTTTAGTGCAAGGTGTTGAAAGTGGTTGCAGATTTGGAGAGATTAGAGTTGTGCCAAACCAAATAGTTGAAGGGAAGTAGCTGTTCCTGAACCTGGTGGTGTGGGACTTCAGGCTTCTGTACCTCCTGCCCGATGGTAGCTGCGAGCCATAACAGAAGTTTAGGTTTTAAATTTGCAGATGACAATTTCCAGGCTTCAGAACTGCTGTTGGATGATTCGGTTAAGGCCAAGAGAAGGACCAAAACACATGAATGATTACATGAGTTTAAATTCAAGAATTTTATCAGCACTTTCCTCTGAACTTGAATAACAATACATTCCTTCCATAACGAACTGACCTAGCAATTCCATTGCATGACACATGTTTTATGTCCCAGTACTTCTCTCCCTCAAATAGATTGGAAAATAGTAGGGGGTTCAAATCAAAATCATTTATTACATATAAGTTCCTGGGTGTCAACATCTCCGAAGATCTGTCCTGGGCTCAACAAATTGATACAATCTTGAAGAAGGAATGCCAGTGGCTCCACTTCATTGGGAGTTTGAGGAGATTTGGTATGCCACTAAAGGCTCTTGCATATTTCTATAGATGTACGGTGGAGAGCATTCTGACTGATTACGTCACAGCTTGGTATGGAGGCTACAATGCACAGGATCACAAGAGGCTGCAGAGCGTTGTATACTCAGCCAGTTCCATATCGGGCACAACCCTACCCATCATCAAGAACGTCACGGTAGTGCAGCAGTTAGCATAACGTTATTTACAGCGTCAGTGACCTGGGTTCAATTCCGGCTGCTGTCTGTAAGAAGTTTGTACATTCTCCCTGTGACTACGTGGGTTTCCTCTGGGTGCTCCGGTTTCCTCCCACATTCCAAAGACGTACGGGTTAGGAAGTTGTGGGCGTGCTATGTTGGCGCCGGAAGCATGGAGACACTTGCGGGCTGCCCCCAGAACACTCTACGCAAAAGATGCATTTCACTGTGTGTTTCGATGTACCTGTGACTAATAAAGAAATCTTATCTCACCTTATCTTCAAGAGCAGGTGCCTCAAGAAGGCAGCATCCATCATTAAGGACCCTCACCATCCGGGACATGCCCTCTTCTCATTACTACCATCGGGGAGGAGGTACAGGAGCCTGAGGACCCACACTCAATGATTCAGGCACAGCTTCTTCCCCTCCACCATCAGATTTCTGAATGGTCCATGAATCTATGAACGCTACCTCGTTATTCCTTTTTTTTTGCACTATTTATTTATTTTGTAATTTATACTTTTTTATGCCTTTGCACTGTACTGCTGCCGCAAAACAACAAACTTCACGTCATATAAGACAGTGATAATAAACCTGATTCTGATTCTGAAGAAAAGCCTACAATCAGGATAACATACTTGCTGTGACTTATTCTCATCTAGATCCACTAGTTCTGCCCAGTTCTACGCTGAAACATGTGAAGGAACAAACAGAAAGGAGTTGGTCACATGCTGCAGCTCTTAAAGTGGTACCAACCAATGTTACATATGTTTCCTTTTATGCATTATGCAAGTGTAAAGTGCCTTGAGCAAGATAGGCAATTATGACCACACATATCACATGAGGGGAGTCACTTGCTTCTGTGCATATGACAGGAGACTGCTAGTCAAACAGCAAATATAGAAGTCAATGTGTGTTGACATCACTGCTGCGACACTGGTGTGTTCATGCCACAAGGTCCTGCACCCATCAGTGAGCCTCACTCTGGCAATGTGGGCATGGACATTTATGACTCTGCAGTACTGAGGGAACGCTGCACTGTTTAGATGAGCAGTTAAACCAAGATTGTCTTCATTTGCGGACGGATATCAAAGGTTCTGTGGCATCCTTTGAGGAAGAGCAAGTGAATTCTCCTCAAAGTTCTGCTAGTATTTACCCCCAGAAGCAGATCATCTTGTTAACATTGTGGTGTTACTTGTGGGAGCTTGTGATGTGCAAATTGGCCACGTTTCCTTCATTGCACTTCAAAGAGTCTGCCACTGGCTTTAAGGTGCTACAAAGTGTAGCACTAAAGTGGTTAAATGAACAGATCTCATTTTCTTGTGTGAAACTGGCTCACTTCATCATGAGTAAACTGAGTTGGAACAAATAGTCCATCCAGATGAAGGGTCTCGACCCGAAACGTCGACTGTCTACTTCCCTCCATAGATGCTGCCTGACCCACTGAGTTCCCCTAGCGTTTTGTGTGTTGCTCCAGATTTCCTGCGTCTGCAGTCTCACATGTCGCTATGGAACAAATAAACAAGTCTTCTGTGACAATCTCTTCTTCATTCCCATTGCAAGCGTCTACGTGTCTCAGCCTCTCACTTAACCATTCAATCAATCCATCTCCTTCTGTTTGTAGAAATAACCCCTTAAAAGTTGACACCCTGTGAACAAACTTAGCGGTAAGTCCCAGTGTTCTTGCTTCTAGCTTTTCTTGATGTCTTTTGGAAAAGAAAACTTGGAATTCTTATTATTGCTTGATAGTTTTTTTGTGATTTTTTTTGTGATATTTATAGATGACTTAGATGAGGGGGTGGAGGGCTGGGTTAGTAAGTTTGCAGACGACACTAAGATAGGCGGTGTTGTGGATAGTGTGGAGGGCTGTCGGAGCTTACAGAGGGATATTGATAGGATGCAGAGCTGGGCTGACAAGTGGCAGATGGAGTTCAATCCGGAGAAGTGTGAGGTGGTACACTTTGGAAGGACAAACTCCAGGGCAGAGTACTGGGTGAATGGCAAGGTACTTGACAGTGTGGAGGAGCAGAGGGATCTGGGGGTTCATATTCACAGTTCATTGAAATTTGCCTCACAGGTGGAAAGAGCAGTTAAGAAGGCCAATGGGATGTTGGCTTTCATAAGTCGCGGGATTGAGTTTAAGAGCCGCGAGGTGATGATGCAGCTTTACAAAACTCTAGTTAGGCCACACTTAGAGTACTGTGTTCAGTTCTGGTTGCCTCATTATAGGAAGGATGTGGAGGCATTGGAGAGGGTGCAGAGGAGATTTACCAGGATGCTGCCTGCATTGGAGAGTATTGAATATGAGGAGAGGCTTAAGGTGCTAGGGCTTTATTCACTGGAAAGGAGGAGGATGAGAGGAGACATGATAGAGGTATATAAAATATTGAGAGGAATAGATAGAGTAGACAGTCAGCGCCTCCTTCCCAGGGCACCAATGCTCAAGATGAGAGGTCATGGCTTTAAGGTTATGGGTGGGAGGTTCAGGGGAGATGTCAGAGGGAGGTTTTTCACCCAGAGAGTGGTTGGTGCATGGAAAGCACTGCCTGGGGTGGTGGTGGAGGCAGATACATTGGACAGGTTCAAGAGCTTGTTGGATAGGCATATGGAGGAGTGTGGGATGGGGGGATATGCGGGAGGAAGGGGTTAGGTAGTGTGAGGGTGGTCTGATGGACGGCACAACATGGTGGGCCGAAGGGCCTGTTTTGTGCTGTATGGTTCTATGGTTCTATGGTAGTTGTGTGTGTTTTCATCCAGAAAAGAGCTGTGTGTAACAAAGACATCACAATGATTTATATCACTTGTAAGAACTAAGGATGTTTACTGCAGAGAGAAATTTGCTGATTATAACTGCAAACACTGCACATTGTTGACGTGAATGGTATTTCTGCAAAGCCCATCTAATTGCTGAAGCAGTAGGATTACTCTGCAGAGTGGAGAGAGCTAGCATGGATGATATGTTCAGCCGACATTGATGACCTTTTCAATAAAGATGCCTTTTCTGTTTTACAGACCAGCACTAAGTTCTTTCTGGATTCATGATTAGTAAAATAAGCCATGACTGAGAAACCAGACAGTGAGGGCTCAGTTTGATATAGGATATGCTCTCATATTGTGGACACAGCTCAGCACATCACAGAAACCAGCCTCCCCTCCATGGACTCTGTCTACACTTCTTGCTGCCTCGGTAAAGCAGCCAGCATAATCAAACACCCCACCCACCCCGGACATTCTCTCTTCTCCCCCCCTCCCATCGGGCAGAAGATACAAAAGCCTGAAAGCACATACCACCTGGCTCAAGGACAGCTTCTATCCCACTGTTATAAGACTATTGAATGGTCCCCTTGTAGAGTGTTCTGGGGGCAGCCTGCAAGTGTTGCCACGCTTCCAGCGCCAACATAGCACGCCCACAACCTCTTAACCCATACGTCTTTGGAATGTGGGAGGAAACCAGAGCACCCGGAGGAACACATGGGGAGAACGTACAGACTCATTACAGACAGTGGCCGGAATTGAACCCGAGTCGCTGGCGCTGTAATAGCGTCACGCTAACTGCTGGACTCTTGACCTCACAATCTACATCGTTGTGACCTTGCACCTTATTGTCTGCTTGCACTGCACTTTCCCTGTAACTGTAACACTTCATTCTGCACTCTGTTATTGTTTTTTAATGGCCCATCACCCTCCACAACAATTGGGTAGGTTACCGATTAAATCATTAGTCAATGGTAATGGAGCAGAGGTAATCCAATAACATGGCAGCTGATCACTTGGATCAAGGTGCAGTTTCCAAAATGGGTTTGAACCCATTCGAAGCAATTGACTGAAGAAACCACGAATGTCATGCCGAACTAATTAAGCTAATGACGCCTAATCCCTTCTGCCCGCACATGGTCCATATCCCTCCATTCTCTGCATATCCATGTGCCTCCCTAAGAGACTCTTAAATGCCTCTTTCATATCTGCCTCCACCACCACCCCTGGCAGCGCATTCCAGGCACACACCACTCCCTGTGTAAAAAAAACTTGCCCCACACATCTCCTTTGAACTTACCCCCTCTCACCTTCAATGTATGCCCTCCAGTATGAGTCATTTTGACCCTGGAAAAAAGGTACCGGCTGTCTACTCTATCTCTGCCTCTTATAATTTTATAAATTGCTACCAGGTCTCCCCTCAGCCTCCACCGCTCCAGAGAAAACACCACCAGTTTGTCCAACCTCTCCTTGTAGCACATGCCCTCTAATCCAGGCAGCATCCTGGTGAACCTCTTCTACACCTTCTCCTAAACCGCCACATCCTTCCTATAATGGGGTGACCAGAACTGAATGCAGTACTCCAGATGCGGCCGAACCAGAGTTTTTTAAAGCTGCAACATAACTTCCTGACTCTTGAACTCAATGCCTCAACTAATAAAGGCAAGCATGCTATCCGCCTTCTTTACCACCCTATCCACTTGTGTGGCCACTTTCAGGGAGCTGTGGACTTGGATCCCAAGATCCCGCTGTATATCAATGCAATCTCAATGTACATGGAAGGAAATTAATGAAAGCAGAGAATGAGAGAAAGAAAGAGAGAATAAAACCATGCTGAAACTGTTGAAATACAAAATGGTAAAACAATATAAATGTTGAAAATAGAAAAAAATGCTCCAAATACCCAATAGATCAGGAAGCGTCTGTGGAGAATGAAGTAGAGTTAATATTTCAGGTTGTCGACCTTTCATCAAAACAAACTGGCGAGGCTGGTTATCTGAAATGGTTCGAATTCAGTGTTAAGTCCAAAAGGTTGTTACTTGCTTGGTCAGAAGAGGAAATGTTTTTGATAAGATTTCTTTATTAGTCGCATGTACATCGAAACACACAGTGAAATGCATCTTTTGCGTAGAGTGTTCTGGGGGGGCAGCTCACAAGTGTCGCCACGCTTCCGGCGCCAACATAGCATGCCCACAACTTCCTAACCCGTACATCTCTGGAATGTGGGAGGAAACCAGAGCACCCGGAGGAAACCCACGCAGACACGGGGAGAACATACAAACTCCTTACAGAATTGAACCCAAATCGCTGGCGCTGTAATAGTGTTACGCTAACTGCTACACTACCGTGCCCACTGGAATAGGAGGCCAAAGGTAGTAGGGTCAGATCGGGATTGCAATGGGGAATTAAGGTGACGGGCCAGAAGCTGCTTCCAGCGCAACACTCTGTCTAAACAAAAACCTGCCCTGCACAACCCCCCTAAAACTTTCCCCTTCTCATCTTAAATGCACATCCTCCAGAATTTGGCATTTCTACCCTTGGAAAAAGACGCTGACTCTCTACCCTATCTATGCCTCTCATAATCTTATAAACTTCTTTCAGGTCTCCCCTCAGCCTCCGACGCTCCCGAGAAAACCACCCAGGTTTGTCCAACCTCCCCTTGCACCTCATACCCTCTAATCCAGGCAGTGAACCTCTTCTGTACCCTCTCCAAAGCTTCCACATCCTTCCTGTCATGGGGCGACCAGTAATGGTGTTGGAAGAGGTTCAAGTGAATCACTGAGTGGTGGGAAAGGAAGAGGTGAAAAGCCAAGTGTATCTCCTGCAGTTGCCTGGGAAGCTGCATTGTAACTCTGCAGACCCAACATGTTCAAAATTTCAGGTAATCAGCAATACCGGCTTTTGCATCTGACACTTCTGCTGGTTATGTTTCTTTTGAGCTGTCTTCTGATGTCTCCACTATTATCTGCTCCCTGGCTCTTTCACCTGGCTACGTAATCACCTGGTAACGTGGGGAAATGTAAAGTCATCCACTGTGATGTAAAAGCAGAGTGTTTTGTTTTTGGACGGTGACAAGTTTAAAAAGTGTTGCTGTTCCAAGGAACCCTGGTTGTCCTTGTACAAGAATCACTAAAAGCTAACATGCAGGTAGAGCCAGCAATTAGGAAGGCAGGTGACATGTTGGGCTTTATTGCAAGACGTTTTACTCTTCCTTTGTTTTCCTTCCGTTCAAGCTTTTCCTTATTTTCTTTTCATCTTAGAACTTGGTTTATCCCTTTCCCCCCCAGATTTGATGCACATTAACCCTGTTTCTCTCTTCCCAGATGCTGCCGGGCCCTCCTCGCATTTCAGGTGGTTTCCTTTATTTCGTTATTAGGAGGAGGAGCCGCTGTTGCTCCATTCACTTGGAAAGGAGCGGGTGGTGGCCCGGCGGACCGTGTAGGGTCAACCGGGAGTAGGGATAGAAGGATCGAGGAATGTGCAATATTAATTGGCCATAGGGTGACTTCAAGTGGAGGGCGGAAGGTTGATGGGGTGCGGGGTGATGGGCCAGCGGACCAGGCAGGGGGAAGCACGAAGAGTCTGAGCGAAGCGAGGGTGGACTTGGGGGGCGCCAAGGTAGCGGGCGGCGCAGAGGCAGCAGGACGCTCCCGAGTGGAAATGGATGCGGACCGGGCAGGGTGGAGGTCAGGCGGACCGGAGAGGGAGAAGTCTGGGTGTGGCTCAGGCGGACCGTGTAGGGTGAACTGAGGACGGGGATGGACCGAGCCAGGGGGCAACTCGGCAAGGAGTGAGGGACAGGGATCGGCCGCGGGGTGAAGCAGGGAGACTGGGAGTGGACGGCGGGAGGTGAAGGGATGCCTTGGAAATGGTAGAGCGGGAGCGGACGTGAAAGGGAATGATCAGGGCGTGGCTCAGGCGGACGTGAAGGGGGGGGGGTCAGGGTGTGGCTCAGGCGGACCTGGAAGGAAAACGGCAAGTCGGAGCTCAAGCGGACCTGAAAGGGTGGTGGCCGAGCGGACCGTGTAGGGCGAACCGTGAGCAAGTTGCCCGCAATGGCGATCGGCCGCAGGGAGACTGGAAGCGGACGGCGGAGAGGGACTGGCGGACCGGGTAGGGTGGAGCTCCAGCGGACCTGAAAGGGAGAAGTCAGGGCGTGGTTCGGGCGGACGTGAAAGGGTGGTGCCCTAGCGGACCGTGTAGGGTGAACCGGGGATGGGGATGGACGGAGCGACTAAGCAAAAAAGAAAATACACTCCAGGCTGTGGTGTGGATACTCATTGTACTGGATCTGTGACATGCTGATGCTCTACAATACCCTATTATAATATATCTCTCATTTGGCTACATAACCGGCTGTTAATGTGGGGAAATGTAAAGTCATTCACTGTGATGTAAACGCAGAGAGTTTTGCTTTTGGATGTTGACAAGTTTAAAAATTGTTGCTGTTCCAAGGAACCCTGGTTGTCTTTGTACAAGAATCACTGAAAGTTAACATGCAGGTAGAGCCAGCAATTAGGAAGGCAGGTGACATGTTGGGCTTTATTGCAAGAGTAAAGAAGTTTTACTACGAATAAGAATGCACCTGGAATATTGCACACAGATCTAGTCTCTCTACCTGAGTAAGGTTCTGCTTGCAATAGAGGGACTGCAGCAAAGGTTCAACAAACATTGTCCTACGAGGAGATCTGGGCCAAGACTCTGAGTTGTGACGAATTTTCGAATGATCTCCTTGAAATGCCCACATTACTTCCGGGGGTTGACAGGAGAAGCACGGGGGTTATGTTTCCCTTGAACGGAGTATTTCCAGCTGGGGCTCGCCGACTCAAAATAAGGGATTGGCTACTCAGAACTGAAATGAGAGGAAATTCCTTCACCGAGTGGATGGTGAATCTTTGGAATTGTCCTCTAGACGAGAGGGCAATGGAGGTGAATGCATGCAAGACAGAGGTCAGTGCACTTTTAGGTGTTAGGGGCATCGTGCAGGAAAGCAGCTTTGAGATAAAAAGACCAACCATGGTCTGACTGAATGCAGAGCAGGTGAAAGGGGCCAATCATGTTGTTTCTATTTATCATTCCAGCCCCCACAGCCACAGACCTTCCTTTCAACTCTTTCCTTGTTTTCTTTCCATCTTAGAACTTGTTTTATCCCCCCCCCCCCCAAGATTTGATGAAATAATATCAACCTGCACATTAACTCTGTTTCTCACTTCCCAGATGCTGCTTGACCTGCCTTGTATTTCAAGTGGTTTCCTTTAGTTTGTTGTTATAAGGAGGAACCCCTGTTGCTCCATTCACTTGGGAGGAGCGGGTGGTGGCCCGGCGGACCGCGTAGGGTGTTGAACCAGGGGGTGGACAGTGAGGGGGGCAAAACTAAGCCCGTGATCGGCCGCGGGGGGGGGGGGGTGCAGGGTGAGTGGAAGTGGAGGGCAGAAGGTTGTGGAGGTGGGCGGGCCGGGCAGGGGGAAGCACGAGGAGTCCGAGAAGACAGAGCGAAGCGAGGGTGGGCTTGGGGGGCGCCGAGGTGGCGCAGGGGCGGCAGGATGCTCGCGAGTGGAAATAGACGCGGACCCGGCAGGGTGGAGGTCAGGCGGACCGGGGAGGGAGGTGTCTGGGCGTGGCTCAGGTGGACCGTGTAGGGTGAACTGGAGACGGGGATGGACCGAGCCACACTCGGCAAGGAGTGAGGGACAGTGATCGGCCGCGGGGTGAAGCAGGGAGACTGGGAGTGGACGGCGGGAGGTGAAGGGATGCCTTGGAAATGGTAGAGCGGGAGCGGACGTGAAAGGGCGGAGTCAGGGTGTGGCTCAGGCGGACCTGGAGGAAGACGGCAAGTTGGAGCTCAAGCGGACCTGAAAGGGTGGCGGCCGAGCGGACCGTGTAGGGCGAACCGTGAGCAAGTTGCCCGCAACGGCGATCGGCCGCAGGGAGACTGGAAGCGGACGGCGGAGAGGGAATGGCGGACCGGGTAGGGTGGAGCTCCAGCGGACCTGAAAGGGAGAAATCAGGGCGTGGTTCGGGCGGACGTGAAAGGGTGGCGGCCGAGCGGACCGTGTAGGGTGAACCGGGGATAGGAATGGACGGAGAGACTAAGCAATAAAGAAAATACACTCCAGGCTGTGGTGTGGATACTCGTTGGTACTGGATCTGTGAGGTGCCAATGCTCCACAATGCCCCATTATAATAATATAATAATATATCTCTCATTTGGCGACATAACCGACTGGTAATGTGGGGAAATGTAAAGTCATTCACTGTGATGTAAAAGAGTATTTTGTTTTTGGATGGTGACAAGTTTAAAAAGTGTTGCTGTTCCAAGGAACCCTGGTTGTCCTTGTACAAGAATCACTAAAAGTTAACATGCAGGTAGAGCCAGCAATTAGGAAGGCAGGTGACATGTTGAGCTTTATTGCAAGAGTAAAGATGTTTTACTGCGAATATACAGTCCCCTTATAAGAATGCACCTGGAATATTGCACACAGATTTAGTCTCCCTACCTCAGTAAGCTCCTACTTGCAATAGAGGGACTGCAGCAAAGGTTCAACAGACATTGTCCTACGAGGAGATCTGGGCCAAGACTCTGAGTTGTGACGAATTTTCGGATGATCTCATTGAAATGCCCACATTTCACCAGGGCTTGACGGAAGAAGCACAGGGATTATGTTCGCTTGAACGGCGTATTTCCAATTGGGGCTCACCGACTCAAGGGATTGGCCAATCAGAACTGAGATGAGAGGAAATTCCTTCACCAAGTGGATGGTGAATCTTTGGAATTGTCCTCCAGACCAGAGGGCAATGGAGGTGAATGCATTCAAGGCAGAGGTCAGTGCACTTTTAGATGTTAGGGGCATCGTGCAGGAAAGCAGTTTTGAGATAAAAGATCAACCATGGTCTGACTGAATGCAGAGCAGGTGAAAGGGGCCAATCGCGTTGTTTCTATTTATCATTCCAGCCCGCACAGCCACAGACCTTCCTTTCAACTCTTTCTATCTTGCTTGTTTTCTTTCCATCCTAGAAATTGTTTTATTCCTCCCCCCCCCCCCCCCCCCAAGATTTGATGAAGTAATATCAACCTGCACATTAACCCTGTTTCTCACTTCCCAGATGCTGCTTGACCCGCCTTGTATTTCAGGTGGTTTCCCTTATTGTCTTATTATGAGGAGGAACCCCTGTTGCTCCATTCACTTGGGAGGAGCGGGTGGTGGCCCGGCGGACTGCGTAGGATGTTGAAGCAGGGAGTGGACAGTGAGGGGGGCAAAACTAAGCCCGTGATCGGCCGCGGGGAGGGGTGGGGGGGCAGGGTGAGTGGGCCGCAGAAGGTGAGGAGGTGCGGGGTGGTGAGGCAGCGGAGCAGGATGTTCCGGAGTAAAAATGGAAACTGGGAGCGGACCGGGTAGGGTGGAGCTCCAGCGGACCTGAAAGGGTGAAGTCAGGGCGTGGTTCGGGCGGACCTGAAAGGGTGGTGCCCTAGCGGACCGTGTAGGGTGAACCGGGGATGGGGATGGACGGAGCGACAAAGCAAAAAAGAAAATACACTCCGGGCTGTGGTGTGGATACTCGTTGTACTGGATCTGTGAGGTGCCGATGGTCCACAATGCCCCACTATAATAATATATATCTGTCATCTGGCTACATAATCGGCTGGTAATGTGGAGAATGGCGGACCGGGCAGGGTGGAGCTCCAGCGGACCTGAAAGGGAGAAGTCAGGGCGCGGCTCAAGCGGACCTGAAAGGGAGAATGCAGACTGGAGCTCAGGCGGACGTGGAAGGGAGAGGTCAGGGTGTGGCTCGGGCGGACCTGGAAGGAATGTGGCAAGTTGAGCTCAAGCGGACCTGAAAGGGAGAAGTCGGTGTGGTTCGGGCGGACGTGAAAGGGTGGCGGCCTAGCGGACCGTGTAGGGCGAACCGGGGATGGGGATGGACGGAGCGACGAAGCAAAAAAGGAAATACAGTCCAGGCTGTGGTGTGGATCTGTGGTGTGCTCCACAGTGCCCCAGCGCTCAAACTACTTGTGGTCGGTGTGCGTTAGCTGAGCGACCGTGACCCACTGGGCAACCGAACTCGTAACAATGATTGGCCGCAGGGTGAAGCAGGGAGAGTGGAAACGGGGTGGCCAATGTGGAAAAGGTGCGGACACGGCAGTGTGACGAACAAGTCGATGGGGGCAAATGGGATTGGTGTAGGGAAGTGCAAGGGCGGCATAGACGGGCTGAAGGGCCTGTTTCGGTGCTGTATGACGCTAGGACTTTGGTCTGCTTCAGAGGGCTTGCTGTTCACATAGAAGGTGTAGCGAGGTTTAACTTTTCATAAAGGATTAAGAGATCGCCCCTTCTACAGATAAAGGTCAACATTGTCATTAACTCCAACTATCTCTGACTGAAGTTCTGTCACGTGGCTCCATGAGGTTGAAAACTAATGGGGCAGAAAGTTGGCAGATACAGTTCAGTCTAGAGAAATCTGAAGTGACGTACTTAATTGGGACAACGAAGCAAAAAAATACAGAATAAATGAAAGTTTTTTTCCTATACACCAAAGCACCAAAGAAATGTAGCCTTTGTTGAAGTATCGATTTGTGCACAGCAATCTCCCACGGACAGTTTATGATCTGATGTTCTGACATTGGACTGAAGGGTGCACATTGGGCAATGTTCTTCGGATACTCCCAGAGAATCTCTTCCACCTGAGGGACTAGATACTACCTGGGTTTAAAAGCTGAGCCATCAGGTTTTATTACTAATATGGGTCCTCCGTGAGTTACAAATGCCTGATTTACGTACAGCCTGTACACACCTCTATCTTCATGTGGCCATCCAAGCCCCTCTTAAAAGCCCCCAATGAATTTGTCTCCACCACCCTATCAGGCAACACATTCCAGGCATCCACCACTCTCTCAGTAAAAAAAAACATACCCCTCATGTCTGTTCTGAACCTACCCCCTCTCACCTTAAATGCATGCCCTCTGGTATTGTATCACTCAATAATGGGAAAAAGATATTGCTTGTCCACCCTATCTATGCCCCTCATAATTTTATACACTTCCAAAAGATCACCTCTCAGCCTCTGCCGCTCTAGAGAAAAGAGCCCAAGTTTGTCCAGCCTCTCCTGATAGCATATGCCCTCTAATCCAGGCAGCATCCTAGTAAACCTCCTCTGCACCCTCTCTAAAGCCTCAACATCCTTCCTATAGTGAGGTGACCAGAATTGCATGCAATACCCTAAATGCGGCCTAACCAGAGTTCTATAGAGATGCAGCATAACTTCTTGATTTTTACACTCAATACTTCGATCAATGAAAGCAAGCATTCCATAAGCCGCCTTACCCACCCTGTCTACCTGTGTAGCCACTTTCAATGAGCCATGGACTTGCACCGCAAGGTCTCTCTGCTTTTCAAGACTGTTACGGGTCTTGCCCTTAAGAGTATACTGCCATTTAATGTGGGTTTTAGGCACTAAAAGATTCCACGGTATGAGGCAGTGTGCTTTTTAATGGTGTAGACTTGCATGCAGAGAGTATGACAAATAATTTTTCCGATGATACAAAAATTGGCCATGAGGTGACAGTGAGGAGGAAACCTTTAGACTGCCAGAAGATAGTGTTGGCCTGGACACTTAGGTGGAAAAGTGGCAGCTGGAATTAAATCCAAAGACTCTGGTTAGCTGCATCTGGAGTATTGCCTTCAATTCAGGTCACCCCATTATAGGAAGGATGTTGAGGCTTTGGAGAGGGTGCAGAAGAGGTTTACCAGGATGCTGCCTGGATTAGAGGGCATCTGTTATGAGGAGAGTTTAGACAAACTTGGGTTGTTTTCTCTGGAGCAGCGGAGGTTGAGGGGAGACCTGATAATGGTTGACAAAATCATGAGAGGCATAGATAGAGTGGACAGCCAGCTTTTTTTTCCCCAATGTCTAACACTGGAGGGAATGCATTTAAGGTGAGGGGGGTAAGTTCAAAGGCGAGTGCGTGGGGTGGTGAGTACCTGGAAAGCACTGCCAGAAGTGGTGGTGGAGGCTGAAATGATAAAGAGGCTCTTAGATAGCCACATGTATATGTAGAGGATTGAGGGATATGGACCATGTGCAGAAGACAGAAGGGTTTTGTGTCATTAGGCGTCATTGGCTTAATTACTTCAGCCCAACATCGTGGGCTGAAGGGCCTGTTCCTGTACTGTTCTATGTTCTAAGTGTGAAGTAATCTGGGGGAGTGCAAGGGAATATATAATAAATGGAAGGATATTGAGATGCATGTATAGAGGTATATGTCTACTGATCCTTGAAGACAGTCATGTCACTTGGGCTCACGGTGCCTGTTGTAAGTTGTCCAGGAGGTTGGGTGAGCACTTTTGCTTGATGTTTGGTGCTGTGTTTGAGAATTTGGTCTGTCACATGTCCCCAAGTGTCCAACGGCCGAACAAGTGAATTGGAAGCAGTTGTGGATTTCATTGCTTGCTCCGTTTTTTGTTTCCAGTGCCTTGCGAGGATCTTGGCTGATGAAGGGATTATTTGTCTATGGGATAGGACACAGAAGGATGCTCTGTACTGCTGTTATCAGTCCTAGCCGAGGCTCAGTTAGCAGGCAAGGCAAGATGGTGATGATACCTCTATTAGTCACCTGTACATCGAAAAGGTGTCAGAAAAGCTTTTTAACTGGTGCTAATAGAACAGTTTCCCAGGCCTTCTGTCTTCAATTACATTATCCTGAATACCATTTCTGACCTCAAGAAAAATAAATGTTCAATCAATTAAATGTTGACAGTAGCGTAGCGGTTAGCTGATGCTATTACAGCGCCAGAGATCGGGGTTCGATTCCCGTCGCTGTCTGTAAGGAGTTTGTACGTTCTCCCATGTCTGCTTGGGTTTCCTCTGGGTGCTCTGGTTTCCTCCCACATTACAAAGACGTACGGGTAGGTTAATTTGGGGTTTAAAATGGGCAGCGCGGACTCGTTGGGCCGGAAGGGCGTGTTACCATATTGTAAATAAAATTTAATTTAATTTTAAAAAAGCTATAAAGTGATCATTAAAGTAATTATTCAATTATTGAACCAATGCAAGGATTCCCCCCCCCCCCAAAAAAAAATCTACTGAACTTTTGGAGTAGATATTTAGTTCTTTTCACTGATGTGCCTCAGTAATGGGAGTGTTGTGCATGATATGGTCAGCAGCCAGGAGGCACACACATTCCTGATTCAGTCACTCCAACACTGGAACAGACTTGGTACTCTTGCTGCACTTCCAAACGCTCCCAGGAGAGGTCACTCCAGGACAGTGATTGGAATTTATAGAGACGGCATTCACTGAAAGAAAAGGTGTAGACCAGAGGGAGGTTGCAGCCTTTGTTTTGCAGGACCAGTCCTGCTGTACATCTAACTTTCCTTGAACCCCATTCAACCCAGACACCCCAACAGAAGCACAGAATAAAAAAAAATCAGAAAGTATGCCTTTCAATAAAGCTTTCTATAGCACCTTCTCATTCCAGTTCTGGAAGGTTTTTCTCATGAAGGGATGCGGACAGTTAGCCTTATAACTGCCAGAGTTTAGAAGAGCGAGAGGGGACTTGATTGAAACATGTGATTCTGAGGAGACTTGGCAGGGTGAATGTGGAGAGGGGGGGGTTTCCTTTAATGGGAGAATCTCGAACTAAGAGTCGCCTTTCAATAATAAGAGAGAAAAGGTTTCTACCTCCTCCCAGGACACATGAGGAAGATATATTTTCTCTCAGAATATCAAAGAGTCATACTGCACAGAAACAGGTTCAACACCTCCTTACCAAACTTTTTGCCCATCTACAGTCAGCCGCATTCAGACCGTATCCCTGTCATCCCCCAGTGGATCTGCTCTCTCCTCCTCCCCCACACCTGCCTATCACTATCTCTTACCTGCATCTGTTCCCTCCTATATATCAGGCTTTCCCTTTTCCTATCTTCAGTCCTGAAGAAGGGTCCTGACCCGAAACGTTGACCGCCTGCTTTTCTCCACGGATGCTGCCTGGCCTGCTGAGTTCCTCCAGCATCATCGTATTTTTCATCTAGATTCCAGCATCTGTAGTCCTTTGTTTCCCTGTCATAAGTCATTGAGAGTATAAACTTCATCGGGCAAACTCTTGGATACTGGATGAGCAGGGTTGAAAGGATACCAGGGTTAGACAGGAATGTAGAGTTGAGGTTGTTATCAGATTAGCCTTGATCTTAATAAATGGTTTGTGGGGCTGAATGACCTACTTCTAATTTAGATGATTCTCTGGTCGCTGGAGTATGATCTGAGTATTTATGCATAAGAAATGCATAGGAATTTGTGTTTGTACATAATATTTGTACTTATATATAACATATTATACATGTTATTTGTGTTTATACATGGTAGTATACTGGTTAGCATAACGCTATAACAGCACCAGCAACCCGGGTTCAATTCCAGCCGCTGTCTGTAAGGAGTTTGTACGTTCTCCCTGTGTCTGCGTGGGTTTCCTCCGGGTGCTCCGGTTTCCTCCCACATTCCAAAGACGTACGAGTTAGGAAGTTGTGGGCGTGGGGCGTTGGCACCGGAAGAGTGGCGACACTTGCGGGCTGCCCCCCAGCACGTTCTCAGTAATGCAAAAGGATGCATTTCACTGCGTGTTTCCATGTACGTGTGATGAATAAATAAATATCGTATAATGCATAGGAATGTAACGAAAGAAATGCAGTAGCCAATTCACGCGAAGCAAGCTCCCACAATATCGCGTGATAAGATCATTACTTTTTGCAAAATTCTTAGGTTAGATTTTGCCCCTTGAGGTAAAATGACATTGTGGATTAGTAGCACACTGAAGAAGTGATGCAGGGAGGAAAATTCAAATTCCACCGTCGGAGGTGGGAATTTGAAGTTGGTTCGGAGACGTACGAGACTACAGATGCTGGAATCTGGAGCAACAAACAATCCACGGGAGGAACTCAAGTGGGTTGGGCAGCGTCCGTTTGGGGGGGGGGGGTGCGGTGTGGGGGTAAGGAATTATTGACATTTCGTATCAAAACCAGGACTGATGCAGGGTTTGGAGTTGGTTCATTGGAGATCTGAAGATTGACATGTGCCCCAACCTTTAGACCACAGGAGGAGATAGAAGACTTGGTCCGTTGGGTAGAAAAGTAACAAATGGAATGGAGAGAAACATGAGGGTAGTGCACTTGGGAGGATGCAATGAGGCGAGTGAGTCTACAGTAAAAGTGAAGAGCTTGAGAAGAAAGGAGCAACAGGGGCTTTGGAATGTTTGTCCACAGGTCAATAAAGTGGACTCAAAGCCATGAAGAATGCTTTACCAGCTGAACCACAGAACTTAAGTACAGGGAGGTTATACTGGCACAGTACATAACAGAAAATGTGGGCAGCATAATGGCGCAGCCAGTAGAGCTGCTGCCTCACAGCTTCGGGGTCCCGAGTTCAATCCTGACCTCCGGTGCTGTCTGTGTGGACTTTGCATGTTCTCCCTGCAACTGTGTGAGTTTCCCTTGGGTGCTCCGGTTTCCTCCCAAATCCCAAAGACGTGCGGGTTGGTAGGTTAATTAGCCACTATAAATTCCCTTGAGTGTAAGTGATGGGATCTTGGGGAGCTGATGGGAATGTGGGGAGAATAAAATGGAGGTTGGCACGGACTCAGTAGGCCAAAAGGCTCCTGTGCTGCGTCCGTCTGTCTACCCACCTATCCGTCTATGTATCTATCTCGCTAACGAACACACGTTAGGTCCCAGCTTGAGTTCTGCATACAGCTCTGGTTGCCACATTGCAGAAAGGATGCATTGTGCGGGAAAGGGTGTGGAGGAGCCTTAGCAGGATATTACCAGGACTGGAAACTATTAGCTGAGACATGATTGGAGGAGTTGGGATTGTTTTCTTTGGAAAAGAACAGGGTCAGAAGTCTTAATTGGGGTCTATAAAGTTATGGAGAACACAGGAGACCTATTTTCATTGGCAGTGGGTTACAGACGCAAGGGTAAAGGTTTAAAGTAAACAAGGGTGTAGATTTAAGGTGGAACATTTGAGAGGAGGAGAAGACCTTTCCCTTTCAGATTCAAGCAGAACTTGGATGTGCCATTGGAAGGTTAGGGACACTGCACTGGGATTAATTTGTTCACATATTATGGGCAGACGGCTTACTTCTGATGAAGGGTCTTGGCCCAAAAACATCAACTGTTTATCTCCCTCCATGGATGCTGCCTGACCTGCTGAGTTCCTCCAGCACTTTTTGTGTGTTGCTCCAGGTTCCAGCACCTGCAGAATTTTCTGCATCTCAGTCTTACTTCGATCTTGCATGTTTTCTGTGATTCCATAATTCTGGAGGCTTCGTTACTACTGAGCACCCCACCCCCACCCCCCCATCATGACCCGGTGCAGTGTGTGTCGAGTCACCACCACCTCAGCGATGATTGGCAGTGGGTCTGGTGTGGGCTTCATCCTCACCCTGTCTGCAGTGCTTAGCAGTGCAGCTCTGTGGGAAGAGCTGGTACCCATCATCTGGTCGCCATCTCCTCAGGTGGACACCCTGATTCCACAATTAATCGAATTTCTGATAAGCAGGCACTTCAGATCTGCCATTATGTGGTCACAGCCTTGCCTCCAATAAAAAACTATTGAAGAATTCTCTCTGTTTCTGGATACATGTGAAGAATCAGTAACAGTCCGTGTTTCAGTTCTTGGCAGGTTGTGTTTGTGATGTATCTGTGTTCTAGACCGGTTGTATCTATGCTTTTTCATGCAGATTGTTCTAGGCAAGTTGTTCTAAGCAGGTTGTAGCTGTGTCCTAGGCAGATTGTATCTATTTTTTATGCAGATTATTCAAGGCAAGTTGTATCTGTGTTTTGTTTTATACAGGTTATTCCGGGCAAGTTCTATCTGTGTTCTAGGCAGATGGCGATGTGCTTGTGATGTATCAAAGGTGTTCTCCAGGGTCTCACTTGAGGACATTCAGTTATAATGTTATTATTTTCCTAGTGACCAATGAGACATAATAATATCTATACTTTTAAGATAAGGTATCTTTATTAGTCACATGTACATCGAAATGCAGTGAAATGTGTCTTTTGCATAGAGTGCTCTGGGGGCAGCCCGCAAGTGTCGTCACACTTCCAGCGCCAACATAGCGTGCCCACAACTTCCTAACCTGTGCGTCTTTGGAATGTGGGAGGAAACCGGAGCACCCAGAGGAAACCCACACAGACACGGGGAGAATGTACCAACTCCTTATAGACAGCGGTGGGAATTGAACCCGAGTCACTGGCGCTGTAATAGCGTTATGCTAACCGCTACACTACTGTGCCTGCCCTCTTTTGTCTGCTGTAGTTTACCTGCTCAGCTCAACATACAGTGTGGACCCTTCCTTCAACCCTCTTCATTCTTCACACAATTTACTTGACTGGGAATCCTATAGCTCAGATGCCTTCGCTCCATCGTGCACTCTGTTCATTGACTGAAGCAACAGAGTGACACAGCTTGTGGAGCTGCTACCTCACAGCTGCAGAGACCTGGGCTCAATCCTGACCTCGGAGTTTGCACGTTCTCCCTGTGACCATGTGAGTTTCTTCTGGGTGCTCCAGTTTCCTCCCACATCCCAGAGATGTGTTGGTTGGAAGATTAATTGACCACTGTAAATTGCCCTTTATGCAGAAATGAGTGGTAGAAACTGGGAGGGCAAATAGTTGGAGTGTGGGGATAATAATAGGATTAGTCTAAAGGTGCAGAGGAGATGTCAGGGGTAAGTTTTTTTTACTCAGAGTGGTGAGTGCGTGGAGTGGGCTGCCGGCAACGGTGGTGGAGGCCGATACGATAGGGTCTTTTATGAGACTTTTGGATAGGTACATAGAGCTTAGAAAAATAGAGAGCTATGGGTAAGCCCAGTAATTTCTAAGGTAGGGACGTGTTCGGCACAACTTTCTGGGCTGAAGGGCCTGCATTGTGCTGTAGGTTTTCTTTGTTTCTATGCTTGATAGTCCGAACAAACTCAATGGGCCAAAGGGCCTGGTTCCAAGCTGTATTACTCTATGAATCCCACAGCTCACCATCTCTCAGTAAACGCCCACATCTTATACCAGTACAAAGGGCTCCCACTCAGTGTTCAGCCTTCAAATTTAGACACATCTAACCTTCAGAGTTTCATTGATCAGCATTTTTGATAACATGTTTTGAAATCTTTTTCAAAATCCTTCTTTAAGATACTGGAAGCTACCTGGGTAAATTCAACAAACACACAGAATGCTGAAAGAACTTCTGGAGGGTTTGGAGATCATTTTTATTTCTGTGCGAATATCCCACAGAAGAAAACTTCCACAGTATACGAAGTAGCAGTTAGTCACATAACACGATTCTTAAAATGGATACAGCCAATATTACACGTCACAGGGAATAAAGAGATTAAAAAATATATTAATTTTATTATTCCTGCAGGCTGCACTCTAGAAATGGGAATCAGAATCAGGTTTATTATCACTGATGCATGTTGTGATATTTGTTCTTTTGCAGCAGCAATACAGTGCAAGACTATAAGTTACCAAAAAATAAATTAAATAGTGCAAAAGAGGAATAACAGTGACACAGCCAGTCGAGCTGCTGCCTCACAGCTCCAGAGACCCGGGTTCAATCCTGACCTCCAGTGCTGTTTGCGTGGAGTTTATACTTTCTCCTGTGACCTCATGGGTTTCGTCAAGGTGTTGGAGTTTCCTCCCATTTGGTAAAGACGTGCAGATTGGAAGATTAATTGGCCGCTCTAAATTGCCCCTGGTGTGTGGTAGAATCTGGAGGGGAGTTGCCCAGAATGTGGGAATAAACAGTGGGATTCATGTAGGATTCCTGCACCATGCTTGTTCAGCATGGACAATGGGCCAATGGGTCTGTTTCATGCTACACGAGTTGATGGCACATCTTGAATACAGTGCACAGTTCTGGTCACCACGTTACAGGAAGGATGTGATCGTATTCGAGAGGACACAGAGGAGCTTCAGTAGAATATTACCAGAACTGGAAACTGTCGCTGTGAGGAAATATGAGATGGACGAGGACTCTGAAACCTCAGAGGAGATGTGTGTGGGCTGTATTAAAATATGAGGGGCCTACAGGAAGGACCTATTTTCCTTTGCAGTGAGATCAAACACCAGCAGGAAGTCGATTTAAAGCACAGGCATTCAAAGAAAGATGAGGTTAAACTTGCTGGAAGTTTGACTTGGGCTGGCCAGTGTGGTAAGGTCAGGACTGAGTATGTGTGTTCAAATCCGTCTATTGCAGATGTGGGAGACGGAATTTACAAGCACCACTAGTTGTTCTGCTACATTCTGTGTCATAATTTTCGATGATCTCAGAGCGATGTATGTTTCAAATTCCCACATCAAAATACACTGGGCAATAGGCATTAAATCAAGATCACTTTTTACAACCAGGCAACTGTTTCTTGGTCACCATTACTAATACTAGCTTCTTGTTCCAAAATAATTAATTAAATCATTACTAATACCAGCTTCTCATTCCAAAATATTTATTTAACTAAATTCCATCTCCCACAACTGCGATATCCGGATTTGAACACACATACTCCAGATATCAGTCCTGACCTTGCCACACTGACAAAATGCAACTGGATTTTGAATCCATGTTACTAAACCCCGTGGTCACTACCAGTTGATTAAGTAGGCCCTCATAAGCTGCTGAGACCTGGACAAACTCTGGAGGTATCTTAAGGCATTAGATAAAATTACCACCAATACAGTCTCTGAAAAATCATCCAAATTCACTTGGAAGGATAAGCAAACTAATGCTGCCATCCTCTCCCAGGTTAACAACCCCAGCACCAAGCCCCTGGTTACACTTGATTGGATAAATTGGGCAGGCCATATCAGTGCATTCCCAAGTCCGTACTACTGATACGGACACTTCTTTCTGAGCTTTGTCATGGAAGGTTATACCAGGTGGACAAAGAAAAAGATTCAAGGGTGTGCTCGAAGCTTCTTTGCAGAAGAGCACCATTTCCACTAACTTCTGGGAAGGTCTAGTCCGTGACTACTCAAAGTGGAGAAGAAGCATTTAGAAAGGTGTTGAGAACCATTTGGAACGATGGAAAGACAGCGATATAGTTCAGGAGCGACTGGTGAAGGACAAAAGTGTACAGTAAAACTTTGATAATCCGTTACCCGATTATTCAGAAATTCCGATGGTTTGGCATCTGGCTCACCTGCTCCTCTGAAACTCACTGAAGCCCCATTCCCTTCCCCCCCAGCTCACCCCTTTTAAACTCACCAGGGCCCCATTTCCATGCTCCCTTTTAGGTTGCCGGATGTAGTTTCCCGCATTCCCTCTAAACTCTCCTAGTTCACTGGAAAATTTATTATGCTGTGTAATACCGAAATAAAATGTGAAATAAAAATTTGTTAGTGTCATAATAGGAGTAATATCAAATAGTCCATAAAATCTGCCAGTCCATTGCCACCAAAGTCCCAAGGGTGTAGAATTACCAGAGTCTTACTCCAGTGGCCTTGTCAGTGATATGACCAATAAATGAATAACTATTAAGTTCGGTATTTAGTTAACATCTTTCAGAGTGATTTGAACTGCTTTTATTACAACAGATTACTATTGAAGAACAGATGTTGCTGTAATAAACAGGGGAGTTTGCTGGAAATTAAATTTGATTGCTTATGGAGGGCCATCACATTAAATACAGACACACAGACACACAGTTTCATTGGGAAAAGAGCTATGCTTTCCCCCTTTCCCAATTCCCCCCCCCCCCCCAGTTATGCCGAAAGTATAGCAGGCAGATTATACACAGCAAATCAGGACTGATGCAGGGTCTTGACCCGAAACTTCGGCTTGCACTCTTTGCCTCCACAGATGCTGCTCGACTTGCTGAGTTCTTCAGCATCCTGTTTCTTGCGTCAGTGAAACAAACGATCTGATTATTAGTCTCACAGCCAATTGGTGGACTGACCTCTAAATTGACTGCCTCCATTTGAATAGTGACAACACTTTTAATTTAATTTTACTTTTGTTTAACTTTTTGTTTTAATCATAAACCAGTTAAATAGGGGACAGGGAGAACTTGGTCTGAATGTGCCAAAACTGGTTCACTTCATATGACCAACAGTCGAGTCCAGGAATAGTTCCAAGGTGTCTTGTGAGAATCATTATCAAGGTTTAATGGGAAAACCTTTTAGCAGGTCTTTATCAAAGATTAATAAGGACTGTTGGATAGAGGAGGTGCAAGCAGTTTCCATTTCTTTCTACGCCATGTGTTAATTGCAGTTGTATAGAGAACAAACAAAAATGGTCTTTGATCACACAGGAAGGTACAATGCTCTATCACAAGTAGCAGCTTGCTTTCAAAAGTCAAATCATTAACAAGATTTAATATTTCATTTTAAAAAAGTTACGTTTGTTTGTGTAAATAAAATTGTTCAGTTAGGAACTGTGCAAGACTATAAATTTCAATAGTGTCCCTGCCCACCAGCTTTTACATTTGGGATCGAATTGTTTTTATTGTCACATGAACCGAGGTACAGTGGAAAGACTTCTCTTGCATACCATTCATACAGATCAATTCATTACACAGTGCATTGAGGTAGCACAAATACAGAATGCAGAGTAAAGTGTTACAGTCACAGAGAAAGTGTAGTGGAGGCAGACAATAAGGTGCAAGGTCATAATGAGGTAGATTGTGAGGTAAAGAGTCCATTTTATTGTACTAGGGAACCATTAAATAGTCCTATAACGGTGGGATAGAAGCTATCCTTGAGCCTGGTGGTACGTGCTTTCAGACTTTTGTATCTTCTGCCTGGTGGGAGAGGGGAGAAGAGAGCCAGTGAGTGGGAATGTAGATAGGTGTGTAGCCAGAATCCAGAGATCTTTGTGGTTATATGTACAGCTGGATCCAGGGACCAGGAATGTGCAGTCAGAACCAAAATGTGCTTAGGTGTGTGGCTGGATACAGGGACCAGCATGGCTAGTTGTATAGCTGGAGCCATGGTGTCCGAGTCAGTATTTATCCTCCACATGGAATCACTAATCATTATCATATTGGTGGGACCATGCTGCATACAAATTGTTGGCTGTGTTCACCTCTTAGTGCTTAATTGGTTTGTAAGTGCTTTGGAACATCCTTAGATTGTGAAATACTCTTATCATCCTTTATAATAAGAGGAGTTATGTCTTTCCGTCTGACCCTGTAGCCTCTACACACTGGGTGTGTGATGTGGTGTCTTACAACAAGTAAACACCATGTTTCAAGGTTGTTCCTGTGTAGTTTAAAAGTATCTCAGATATTTCTAATCCACACTCTGGTTCAAGTGAACTGTATTAACCAATGTCCTTTGCTCCACATTACTTAGAGAGGGTAGACACATTGCAACAATTTGAAGGTATGATGCCCATCCCTGGAGATCAAATGAGGTCCAATATAATAGGTGACTACATTAGCCAGATATTAGAAATTGGCTACAGAATTCCAAAGAAGAGCAAATTAATTTGAGCTTAATTATTGACAAGAGTGCACATGTAGCTGGAATTTCACTGCATTATGTTCCTCCAGATGAACAAAAACGGACAAAATCAATTTTGCCGTGATTACGCAACAGTCAAAATCACTTTAGCATTCCAATATTGGATTGTTGAACAGTATTGCCCTGAAACTCACTGTCTTTATGTGAAGGTAGACTGAAAATAGACAACACCTTTGTAATTTAACATTATGGTTAATGTTGTAAACAGACACTTAGAGGCATTCAAGAGGAATTTAGACAGGCACATATTATTATGATTAATGATTTATTAATAATGATTTAGATGATAATGTGCTGTATAACTCTACAAAACTTTATAGTAACATCAAGTAATGTGGAATTAAGACAACGTAACTGATTGACCAACTCATGAGCTGGGGCAGGACAATGGCAGATAGAATTTAATCTTGATTAGTGTGAGGTGATGCATTTTGGCAGATCAAATAAGAGTAGGACATATACCGCGAGTGACAGGGCCTTAAGGAAGTACTGAGGAAGAAAGGGACCTATGTGTACCTCTAGAGATCCCTGAAGGTGGCAGCATAGGAAGGTATGGTGGTGAAGAAGGTATGGTGGTGAAGAAGGTACATGGGATGTTTGCTGTCATTAGCTGAGGCATAGAATGGAAGTGCAGGGAGGTCAAGTCGAGTTGAGTTTATTGTCATGTGTACAAGTACGATGAGGTACAGGTACAATGAAAAAACTTGTTTGCAGCAACATCACAGGCACAAACAACACACAGAATATAAATTATGCAGAGATTTACCAGGGTACTGCCAGGTTTAGAGAGTATGCATTATGAGGAGAGACTAAGGGAGGTAGGGCTTTACTCCTTGGAGAGAAGGAGAATGAGAGGAACTTGATAGAGGTGTACAAAATTTTAAGAGGAATAGATAGAGTGGACAGCCAGCGCCTCTTTCCCAGGGCACCAATGCTCAATACAAGAGGGCATGGCTTTCAAGTAATGGGTGGGAAGTTCAAGGGAGATATCAGAGGAAGGTTTTTACCCAGAGAGTGGTTGGGGCATGGAATGCGCTGCCTGGGGCGGTGGTGGAGGCTGATACATCGGTCAAATTCAAGAGATTACTAGATAAGCATATGGAGGAATTTAAAATAGAGGGATATGTGGGAGGAGGGGGTTAGATAGTCTTAGGGCGAGGTTTAAAGGTCGGCACAAACATTGTGGGCCGAAGGGCCTGTATTGTGCTGTACTGTTCTATGTAAACTAGATCAACAAATTTGCAGATGACACCAAGATTGGGGGTGTGGTAGACAGTTATCAAAGTTTGCAAAGTGATCTAGACCAGCTGGGAAAATGGGCTGAAAGATGGCAGATGGGATTTAATGCAGACAAGTGTGAGATGTTGCACTTTGGGAAGACAAACCAGGGTAAGACTTGTACAGTGAATGGTGGGACACTGAGGTGTAGATATCTTTATTAGTCACATGTACATCGAAACACACAGTGAAATACATCTTTTGCATAGTGCGGTAGAACAGAGGGACCTGGGAATACAGATCCATAATTCCTTGAAAGTGGCATCGCAGGTAGGTAGGTCGTAAGGAGAGCTTTTGTCACTTTGGCCTTCATGAATCAGGGCATTGAGTACAGGAGTTGGAATGTTATGTTGAAGTTGTATAAGATGTTGTTGAGACGAAAGTTAGAGCATTGTGTGCAGTTCTGGTCACCTACCTACTGGAAAGGTATCAATAAGCTTGAAAGAGTGCAGAGAAAATTTACACAGGTGTTGCTGGGACTTAAGGACCTGAGTTACAGGGATAGGTTGAATAGGTTCAGACTTTATTTCCTGGAGCGCAGGAGAATGAGGGGAGATCTTATAGAAGTATACAAAATTATGAGGGATATAGATAGGGTGAACGCATGCAGGCTTTTTCCCCTAAGGTTGGGTGAGACTAGAACTGGAGGTCATACGTTTAGGGTGAAAGGTGAAATATTCAAGGGGAATCTGAGGGGGAATTTCTTCACTCAGAGGGTGGTGCGAGTGTGGAACGAGCTGCCAGCGGAAGTGGTGGATGCGGGTGCAATTGTAACATTTTGGATAGGTACATGAATGAGAGAGGTATGGAGGGCTATGGTCCGGGTGCAGGTAGATGGAACTAGGCGGAAAACTAGGCTGGCATGGACTAAATGGGCCGAAGGGCCTGTTTCTGTGCTGTAGTGGTCTATGACATCACCATGAAGGGAATGGAAGGATATAGATCATGTGCAGACAGATGGGATTCATTTCATTTGGCATCATTTTTGGCACAGACATTGTGGGCTCAAGGATCTGTTCCTGTGCTGTACTGTTCTATGTTTGAACTATTCAACTGGGAGCATGAGAGCTTCATGCAAGTGGGGTTACACAAATTTCAGCTTTCAAAACAAAAGTAGTTCATTGCATCAGTGGATTCTATTTTCCCAAAGGTTAGATACAAATATGGTTAGCAACAAGCTTGATGATCACATGGCTAAGTGTGGGAGGGTACCAGAAATGGGGGTGATCCAACCTGTGAAATGCTGCACTGTCTGTTCCATAGGCTTGGATAAGTATTAACAGTCCCAGGACACTAATTGAAAAGAACAGCCAGTGCTTCTGGGTGTCCTGGCCAGTGAGCCTTCCTCTCTTAACAACATAACAGATAAATTAGCTGCCTAATCACTTAATATCTTGTTTATCAGATTTTTAAAAAAAGAGAGGAAAAAGGCAGGAGGATACTCATCCCCACCTCTGTCTCTTGGTCTGCATGTGCTGAATTCCCCATCTCATTTATCTTTGCAATGAAATTAAGAGTGTGGGGTCAATTTTAACCTTAAACAGGACAAGCAGATATTGGAACAGTCACCCAACGTTGTTGATGGAGACAGAAACCCTAATTGCATCTATAATACTCCTGGATGAGCACGGGGAGAGTCGTAACCCTAACCTTAACCCTACAAAACCACACTGAGACCTGGGAAGTGAGAACAACCAAACTGGCTCTACTTTTGCCTGCCATGGACACAATATCTCAGACTATAGTGTACCCGTCCAAGTACCTTTTAATGTACCTGCCTCAACCACTTCCTTTGGCAGCTCGTTGCATATACTGCCACCTGGGTGAAAAAATTGCCCCTCGGGTTCCTATTAAATCTTTCCCCTCTCACCTTAAACCTATGCCCTCGAGTTCTTGATTCCACAACCCTGGGAAAAAGACTGAGCATTCACCTTATCTATGCTCCTCATAATTTTATACACTATATATCAATTCCCTGACACCAAATGTGGATTCTATTTTAATTTCAGATATTCCACACCTAGTTTATCTCTTGGTGATTTAGATGCCTGTGCATCCCTAGAATTGTTTTATAGGTTGGTTGAACAGAGCCTAGTGCAGGACATTGAGAGCTCCAACTGCTAAATTTACACGCAATCTCCAACAGCACTTGTTATTTCAACCTGTTAGAATTGCCAGCCAGATTGAAATCGTAATGCTCTACCGCAGTGCCTTTTAATGTCTTTTTTAAAATGATGCACAATGCTGAGCACCAGTTTGAAGCGATTTGCTGCAGGGGTTTATATTTAGCAGCCAGCGCGCCCACCTATCCAATTAGCAACTGAACAGATTCTTCTCCTCCTTCCTCGCATCTGTTACATTACGGATATTAGATAACAGAAGAGAGCAAGGGAGAGAGGAATTTGGTGGCACTTTAACCAGTGACACACACAGCCTCTCAAACAAGAATGTTAATGGGAGAAATCAGATGCATTCTCTTAGTTTGGAAAGAAGTGGTGTTTCAAAAGCCTCCTAATGCTTTATTATTAGGGGGTGTTTACGAGTGTGAAGGATTTTTTTAATGCCATTTTCAATGCAACTTGAACATGCAACGTGACAATATGTAGGACCTTGTCACTTTAAAGAAAGACAATTTCACAGAGAATGAATCAACAGAGTGACTCAAAGTGTTGACATATTCCACCTATGAGAAATCAGAGACTTGCGTAAGCTTATGAGGGCGTGATGGTTGCTAAGAGGCTGATGACGTTCTGGGGCCGTGTGTTATGAGGGAGCGCTGGCAAAGAGCAACATCCGCATCCAATACCCTGATAAGTTAAACACAAATTTCAAAACCTAGCACGTTGCCACAAATGGTGAGGAGGTAAAAGTGTTTGCTTTATTGTTGGATGACCTTCTAACTTAAAGAGTGCAAGTGGGTAAATCACCAGAGAAATTCATCCCAAAGCTTGCTCTAGGGATCTGGTGGTGAATAGATCCTAACCACTCTCTCCTGAATTGGGCTTGATAGTGACTGTCAAACATTGATGAAATAATGTAGTTGGCCATACCAAACAATGTGAGAGAATACATGATGTATGGTGGAATACAAAGAAGTGAGGAGGCAGAGGGATCGTGGAGTGCTTCAGTGTAAGTCCCTTCTGTGTAGGTCTGTGTAAGTAGCAGGATGTGGGTATTGGTTTATTATTGTCACTTGTACCGAGGTACCGTGAAAAACTTGTCTTGCATACCGATCGTACAGGTCAATTCATTACACAGTGCAGTTACATGGAGTTAGTACAGAGTGCATTGATGTAGTACAGGTAAAAATAATAACAGTACAGAGTAAAGTGTCACAGCTACAGAGAAAGTGCAGTGCAATAAGGGGCAAGGTCACAACAAGGTAGATCGTGAGGTCAGAGTCCATCTTATTGTATAAGGGAACCATTCAATAGTCTTATCACAGTGGGATAGAAGCTGTCCTTGAACCTAGTGGTATGTGTCCTCAGGCTCCTGTATCTTCTACCTGATGGAAGAGGAGAGAAGAGAGAATGTCTTACACTGAAGCAGCCAACATAGTGCTATTACAGGTAAGCTGGTTAAGAAGGGACATGGGTAATTTGTTAATTAGAACATAGAACATTACAGCACAGTACAGGCCCTTTAGCCAACGATGTTGTGCCGACATTTTATCCTGCTCTAAGATCTATCTAACCCTTCCCTCCCACATAGCCCTCCATTTCTCTATCATTCATGTGGCTACCTAAGAGTCTCTTAAAAGTCCCTACTGTATCTGCCAAATTAATTGAGGTGCAGAAATAAAATGCAAGAGCAAGGAAGTTAGACTGGAACATATAAATCCTTGATTAAGCTAAAGGTAGAGCAGTGTGTATATCAAAAAGGATATGATGGCACTAGAAATGAGTGTTAGGGACTTGCTGCCAGGTCTGATGAGGGATTGCAGAGGAGGAGCCAAAAGCTGTTGAGGATAAGTGGAAGTTCTGCCAGATGATGGAGGGTGTTGGTGGAGGGGAGCTGGTTGAGTCTGTGTTCCAGAACGAAATGGAGAGCCCTGAGGCTTTCCTGATGGGGCTTGTGCAGGGACCGGACATCCATGGTGAAAACGAGGTGGTGGGGGCCAGGGAGTTGATGGTTGTCAAAGTGGTGGAGAGCATGTCAGGTGTCATAGATGTAGTTGGGAAGGGACTGGACCAGGGGGGAGAAGATGGAGTCGAGATACAAGGAGATGAGTTCAGTGGGGCAGGAGCAGGCAGAAAAAATGAGCATACCGGGGCAGTCTTGTTTGTGAATCTTGGGTAGGAGATAGAAACATGCAGCGAGGTGGAGTTGATGAGGGACTGTACACGCTGGGATTGTTTTCTTTAGAACAAAGGAGACTAAGGGGAGACTTAATCAAGACGCATGACAATACGAGAAGCCCAGAGTGGGTGAAGAGATAGGATTTACTTCCTTTGGTGATTTTTAGGTGATTAGAGGAAGGTATAAGGGGGATGTCAGAGGTAAGTTTTTTTACACAGAGAGTGGTGGGTGCATGGAACGCACTGCCGGCAGAGGTTGTAGGGGCAGATACTTCAGGGATATTTAAGAGACTCTTAGATAGACACATGAATGATAGAGAAATGGAGGGTTCTGTGGGAGAGAAGGGTTAGATAGAGCAGGATAAAATGTTGGCACAACATTGTGGGCCAAAGGGCCTGTACTGTGCTGTAGTGTTTTATGTTCTACAGACATATCCCTGCCACTTAACACACAGTTCAGGACATCTTTGTTTCGTCACTTAATATTCTAGCTGTTTGTATATCTAGGAAGCTGCCCCTCAACACTGCAATGAAAGAGGTATACTTTGAGTGTCTTGAGTTTGTGCTCAAGAGCCCCTTGGATCAGCCACCAGTATTTGAATATTCAAAGGGGTTTTGCTAGTTGGGATGCGCTTCCATTTTGCAGAAGTTACCTGTCTAAATTTAAAAGTTATGTAGGTATTTATAGCCATTGAAACTATAGTTAATCGTTCATTGTTGTCCTTGCGCTTAAGAAGTATAAAACATCACTGAACTGTTGAGTGTCAAGAGAAGAAAAATAGGTTCTCCAGTAGATCTTCTGTGTTGAATAAAGATCTTTTATATCTCTTGGATACAGTCTCCGTGTGGCTTAGTCACAGTCACAACAGCACCAAGCTCACTGGTACAACTGCAGCTCCTTGTCAGAGCTCCCACCTTTGTTCCTTCCCACTCACAGAATTAACTCTGACATCACGCACCAGCTGAAATTCTTTAGTGTTTTTAGAGCCTCTGTCCATTGACGTGGCAATTTCACATGCACGCTCAAATGCTAAATCTTGAGAATTTAATAATTCAGTGTGAATGTTCTTATTTGTTAAACTGCACGCAAGCGTATACCAACATTTGGTTCAGGAAGATGCCAAAATTACACTTCTGAGACAGATTTTTCAACACCATTACATCATGACTAATGGTTTCAAAAATTAAAAAATTTAAAATTTAAAATTTTATTTGCAGCGTGGTAACAGGTCCTTCCGGCCCAACGAGTCCGTGCTGCCCATTTTAAACCCAATTAACCTACCCGTACGTCTTTGCAGTGTGGGAGGAAACCGGAGCACCCGGAGGAAACCCACGCAGACACAGGAGAACGTACAAACTCCTTACAGACAGCAACGGGAATTGAACCCGGATCGCTGGCGCTGTAATAGCGTCGCGCTAACCGCAACGTTACCGTGCCGGATGACTATTGGCTTCTGGTCCTGAACGTGGAACTTCCTATGATCTCAGAAGTGCTGAGTTAGGATGATTCTACCATCTTTCCATCACCTCACTGAATGAACCATCCATTGCCTTGTGTGGTGCTCTGCTGGAGTTGTGCTTGTATCGGAGCCTGTCTCTGTCAGTAAGAAGGCTTTGTTTTGAGCTGGCACATCTTCATCCTCAGTTTCATTTACAACAGATTTCCATCTGTTCTACATAGGACTGAAGAGTTCCCACACTTTATCAGAAATACTATGGCTCCCGATTTAGCCAATTGGTTCTGAAACACTCACCATTTTACTTCAATGATTACAAATTTTCTACTGAAACATTGCCATGCTTTATTTATCTTGTGTTGGAGGCTGAACTTTGCACTTTGATCACTTTGCACCAAAATGTGCTTTATTTTATTTTTGTTCTAATTGTGTTCTTTCTTGTAAAAATTGTGCATAATTTATGTTTATGTTTTTCTTGTGAATGCTGCTTATCTGATACCATGTGCCTGTGATGCTGCTCCAAGTAAGTTATTCATTGCACCTATACATACATAGACTTGTATATATGACAATAAATTCAACTTTGACTTTGAATTTGAACTCAAGTCTCACGACTTCATGTGCTTGTCATAGTTACTGTGACCAATACTCACTCTATCAGTGTGAGTATATGATCACTCAATGTTTTTGATGACTTTTTTCCACTTTGGATACTTTCAAGTTTTTCCCACCTCATCCTAGGCCAATATAATGTATCTGCACCTGTGGGTTCCTTGTCTTTTACGGAGTAACGTAGTGTGTGAAGAGCGACACTCAAGGAAAGCTCTGGATAGAGTGTCCAATTTATTCTAGAGAAATACAGGACTGCAGTGATATATATTTATCTACCTATCACTGCACTGCTTTTCCCTCCTATATATCAGGCTTCCCCTTTTCCTATCTTCAGTCCTGAAGAAGGATCCTGACCTGAAACGTTGACCACCTGCTTTTCTCCATGGATGCTGCCTGACCTGCTGAGTTCCTCCAGCCGGGTCAAATGGCTTCTTTCTGTACCTTCTTTCTATGACTCTTTGATGACAATTGGGTTTGGAGTCCCTGGCACCTGTAAAATGTGGGTAGAAATTCATCCTCAGTAATGTGTTAAGGCTGGCACCGTAGTGTAGCGGTTACATAACGCTATTACAGCACCAGTGACCTAGGTTCAATTCCAGCCGCTGTCTGTAAGGAGTTTTTACGTTCTACCCATGCCTGCGTGGGTTTCCTCTGGGTGCTCCGGTTTCCTCCCACATTCAAAAGATGTACGGGTTAGGAAGTTGTGGGCATGCTGTGTTGGCGCCGGAAGCTGGCGACACTTGCGGGCTGCCCCCAGAACACTCTACGCAAAAGATGTATTTCACTGTGTGTCTTGATGTACATGTGACTTATAAAGATAACTTATATTGGGGACCACACATAGTACTCCATTTCAGAAGTTGACCAACGGAATCCAATTCTGTAATTGGAGTGGAGAAGGACGCAATTTGGTCTGCCTGAAACTCGTTGGTCTTCTGGTGCAAGGAGACATCTGTAAGCAAACCTGAGGATCAGATGTGAAGTGTAACTGGATCCTTTCTTCAGTGACTTACTGCTGAATCAACAGTGAGTTGAGCGGCAGTCAGACATACCAATTGCTGACCTCCAGCTCACCTTGGACACCCACTGAAGGGCTACCATCAGATAGCTGGCACCTTCCTTCGCTACTGCCCATTATCAGTCAGCACCATATGGGCCATTATAGAAGGGAAAATAAAAACATTGGTTGAGAATGATCTTGACTAGTTATGTAGTGGAAGTGTTGATCTCCTCAAAACAGCCGGCAGAGGAAATTAAAGTGCGTTCCACCAACCTTGTGCGATAACATCCAGATGTTAACCTTTAAAATATCTTTGACTGCAGGAGTCCTCTGTGGAATTCTGCAGACATTGATTCAAACCAGTTGATGAAGACAAAAGCCCAGGAATCAATGTTAATATCACTCAAAGACTGACTCAAGCTGACATTTCTGGTAGGGCAGTTTCCAAGTTATGCTTGAACATTAACTAATTAACCTTCAGGGCTGTTATCTTCTCTTAATTGCTGTTAAATAGCAGTTCAGTGATTTTTTTTTATATTCCAGACTGCCTTTTCCTTTCATACTCTATGGAGTATAATGTTTGATTTACTGGCAGTATTAACTATGTGAAGAAGAGGGATTAAAAGGGGCGGATGGATTTTAATGCAGATTACTGTAAGGTTATGCAGTGAACATGAAATGTCGCATTAAAGAATGCAACCATTCAGAGATGAATAATAAAGGTTCAAAGGTTAGGTAGATATTCCAAAGCTTGCTTTGATGTAACTGAGGACAGGGAGACGAGAAATATTTGTGATCTAAAAAAGGAATAGGCTGGACTGAGGCCATAATTAAATCGATTGTATGAGGTTTGTAAATAGGTTGTGTATGCTACAATAAACTGCCTTGGTCTCTTCCAGTCTTTCTCCTGCTGTTAAAACGGAATCGCATTAAATGCTGTGAGATTTTAACTTAATATTAACAAATTAAGCATGCGGAGGCATGGGGTAACAGATGATTCCTCGAAACATGCCTCAGGTACAGTTGAGTAACGGATGTAGAATTGTAACCAGATAAAACAGAGAAAGCTGAGAATACTCAGCATGCCAGGTGGCATCTGTGGAGAGAGACATTTCTTATTCACTGCTCCAGTGTTCATAATCTTACATTGATCTGCATTAAAAATCAATCTGTCCCATGTAGTCCCTCTTCTTCATGTAATTAACATTGCTAATAAATCAGGTCAATGGCCTTTCATCAGAATAAGTACTGATAGAAGATCATTGATCTGAAACATTATCTCTACTTCTCCCTCCACAAATGCTGCCTGACCTGCTGAGTATTTCCAGCTTTCTGTTTTATCTAGGGAGAACCTGTTCCAAGTAGTAGATGGTTCAAGAACCAGGGGAGACAGGTCAAACAGGCAACGGAGGGAATGTGAGATCAGTACTTCTTTACATAGAGGTCTTGAAAATGGGGACAGTCAGTGCTCTCAAAAGGGGATTTGATTGACATTTCAGGGAAAATGACTTGGAGAACCATAGAGAAAGAGTAGTGGTATGGGACAAATTGGATTTCCACTTTATTTTGTTTTTCATTCTGATCTTGTATTCTTTCTACCTCTTCTGAATCTCTTCTCAACTTGCTCCTCTGCAGGGAGAACCATCTCATCCTCTCCAATCTAACCTTGTAGCTGAAATCCCTCATGCTAGAACCCTGCTGGTAAACCTTTTCTGCACCCCCTCCATTAACTCCATCCTATCTGTGTTATTTCCTTTGGTAAAGATAATTAACCAGCCCCAGCCACTACTGATCCATCCCACAGCCCAGTAGCACTTCGTCCAGAGGTAATTATCCAATTTCTCTTTGAAAGTTACTGCTGAATTTATTTTCCTGTTGTCCATAAGAGAAATATCAAACTGTGAAGCCAAACTCATTAAATCTGTTAACTTGCCTTAGGAAGAGAATCAAAATATCATAAAAGCCAATTGTTTCACTAATGTTGAAGAAGCTACTTCTACTTAGTTTACCTGCTGGTCACTTGTAAGAATTTGGCATCCAGGAGGTTTAATGTGGTAGTGATTTTCACAGCCAGTAAATGAGACAAACCTGTGGTCACAGTAATTTGAAAAGTTGGCGTAACATATTTCTTGATGCATTCTTGGGAAGTGGATTTTACCTGTAAGGCCAGCTTTCCTTGGCCAGCTCTACATGCCTTCAGAAAGAAATTTCATCACCTGCATAATGTATTGTGAGTCTTTCTGAACTGATCACTAAATCTGACTTTCCCTATCACTCAGCCGAAAGCAAACTGCTAGAGCAACTCAGTGGATCGGCAGCATCTGAGGAGGGAAGTGGACAATCAATGTTTCAGGTCGAGACCATTCAAAGCCAAAGTTGAGTTTATTGTCACATGTGCAAGTACATGTATGTACAGGTGCAATGAAAAGCTTACTTGCAGCAGCATCACGGGCACGTAGCATCAGATACACAACATTCACAAGAAAAACATAAATTATACAAGAAAAAAATGCAATTAGAACAAAAAAAAGTCCATTGTAGTGCAAAGTGGTCATAATGTTGTTATAATCAGGTAGTGATTAGGGTTGCGCTGGTTGGTTCAAGAACCAAATGGTTGAAGGGAAGTAGTTGTTCTTGAACCTGGTGGTGTGGGACTTCAGGCTTCTGTACCTCCTGCACGATGGTAGTTGTGAGGAGATGGTGGGGCTCTTTGATGTTAGATGTTGCCTTCTTGAGGCAGAGCCTCATGTCGATACTTTCAATGGAGGAGAGGGATGTGCCCGTGATGTATTGGGCAGAGTCCACTACTCTCTGCAGCTTCTTGAATTACTGTGCATTCAAACTGCCGTACCCGACCATGATGCAGCCATCTGGACTGAAAGAGTAAAAGAGAGATGCGGTGAGGCGGAGGGTTGGGGCAAGAGCTAGCAAGTGCTAGGTGGATCCAGGTGGGGAGGGGTGATTAGCAGATGGAGGAGTGGAGATAGTGACAGAGGCTCGGAGGTGATGGGTGGCAGCAAAGACGGACTGCAGATGATGGAATCTGATGGGAGAGGAAGGTGAAGAGGAACCAAGTAAGGGAGGTGGGTGGGGGCAGATGGGAATAGTGGGGGGAGAGGACCCCTTTAATCCTGTGAGCATAGCTTAGCAATTGAACGTAGCTGTTTACCACAGCAATAGAAAATGTTGGAAACTCTAAGCAAGTCAGGCAACATCTGTGAAAAGGTGTCTGAAATGTTAACTCGTTTCTTTTCCCACATGGGGCAGGGCAGCAGGCGGAAAGAGAAACAGTTAATGTTTCAGGACCCTCCATCAGCGCTGGTGCCTCACAGCTCCAGTGACCTGTGTTCAACCCTGACCTCCTGTGCTGTCAATGTGGAGTCTGCACACTTTCCTATGTCTGTGTGTGTTGCCTCCAGGCGCTTCAGTTTCCTCCCACATCTCAGAGACATGCTGGTAGGTTAACTGGTTGCTACAAATTACTCCTAGTATAGGTAAATGGAAAAGAATCAAATAGAAGTGAACCAAAGATGATGTAAACACCTCATGCAGCATCTGTGGGAAGAGAAATGAAATGTAGCTCCTATCGAGCAGGAGGTACAGAAGCCTGAAGTCCCACACCACCGGGTTCAAGAACAGCTACTTCCCTTCAACCATTCGGCTCTTGAACCAACCTGCGCAACCCTAATCACTGCCTCAGTATAGTAACACTGTGACCACTTTGATCACTACACTCGTTTTGAGTCCTGATGCAGGGTTTCGACCCAAAACATTGACAATTTCTTTCCTCCCACAGATGCTGCTCGACCTGCTTTCTTCCAGCAGATTGCTCCAGATCCAGTATTTGCTGTCTCTTGTGTCTCAATGGTTTTTAGTTGTTCTAATTGTGTTCTTTCTTGTATAAGTTTGTATAATTTATGTTTTGTTTATGTTTCAAGAGTTGTGCACACAGCTCAGCACATCACGAAAACCAGCCTCCCATCCAAAGACTCTGTCTACACATCTCACTACCTCGGTAAAGCAGCCAACATAATCAAAGACATCACCTCCTCCCAGATATTCTCTCTTCTCTCCCCTCCCATCGGGCAGAAGAGATAAAAGCCTGAAAGCACGTACCACCAGACTCAAGGACAGCTTCTATCCCGCTGTTATAAGACTATTGAATGGTCCCCTTGTACGATACGATAGACTTTTGACCTCACAATCTACCTCATTATGGTCTGTCTGCACTGCACGTTCTCTATAACTAACACTATATTCTGTATTCTGTTATTGTTTTCCCTTGTACTCCCTCAATGCACTGTTGTAATGAAATAATCTGTTTGGATGACATGCAAAACAAAGTTTTTCACTGTACCTTGGTACATGTGACAATAATAGACTAATTTACCAGTAATAAACCAATTTTTCTTGTGAATGCTGTGTATCTGATACCATGTGCCTGTGATGCTGCTGCAAGTAAGTTTTTCATTGCATACATGTGCTTGTGCATATGACAATAAACTTGACTTTGACCTTGACTTTGGTTAATGTTTTAGATCTGGGGACCATTCATCAGAACTCCGATTGTGACAAAAGATCCCAGACACCAAGTTCTGATGGATGGTCCCGGATATGAAATGCTAACTGCTTCTATCTCCACGTGCTGCATTACTGTAGCAACACACAAAAAGTTGGAGGAACTCAGTGGGTCAGGCAGCATCTATGGAGGGAAATGGACAGTCGATGTTTCGGGTCGAGACCTTTCATCAGGACTGGAAAGAGAGAGCAGTATAAAGGGTGGCGGGGAAGGGGTGGAGCAAGAGCTGGCGGGTGATAGGTAGATCCAGGTGAGGGGGGGGGGATAGGTAGGTGGGGGGAAGGAGAGGGTGTGAATGATGTAAGAAGCTGGGAGGTGATAAGTGGAAGCGACAAAGGGCTGAAGAAGATGGAATCTGATCAGAGAGGACACTGGACCATGGAATAAAGGGAAGGAGGTGAGGAGGGGAACCGATGATGGCAGATGGGGGAGGAGGGGAAAGTGATGAGTTATGGGAGCCGGTAGGTTAAGGAAATAAAAGGGGGGGGGGTGGGGTGAAGTGGTTTTCAGAATGTTATCACCCCTTTCACCTGGATCCACCTATCACCCTATCAATGAATCATCTAGGCTTTTACAGCAATGTTACCAACAAGCTTCTCTTGTTTTTACTGGTACCACCTTTGGGCACATCAGGAGAAATCATCCTTCATATTTCCTCCTTTCCCGGGGGATATACCTCCAGTTTGGCCTGAATTATAAGGTATCAGTAGCAAAGCCTGATTTCTTCTGCTGTATCCAAGTACAGTTGCCAGGGTTCTGGCTGAGGTAGTCATGTGCACGAGAAGTTTTCAGCTTTTCATGAACCCTCATGAATTGATCTTCTGTCTCCAAATCCTAAGGTGTTATCAGAAATCCAAAGTTATTTTCATCCAATCCAGTAGTTTGCCGGAAGAAAAATAAAGATCTGGCAGAGGAATGACTGTGTTCAAAGCAACAATAACGGGGGGACAAAATCATTTATCAAAATAAAAAGACATGGATTTTTAGAGCAAGTACACAGCCTCTGGACACCTTGTGGCGATTTACAGCTGATGAAGAACTCTATTTTTATACTGTTTTCACTGTTTAGGTGGCACAGTGGTGCAGCTTGTAGACTGCTGACTTACAGATCCAATGAGCTGGTTCAGTCCTGATCTCAGGTGCTGCCTGTGTGCCAGACCATGTGTAGGAGGTGCAGTGCCAAAGTACCTCTCAGAGGGTGACACAGTGTCACAGCTGGTAGAGCTGCTGCCTCAAGGCTCCAGTGACCTGGGTTCAACCTGACTCAGATCCTGCCTGTGTGGAGTTCACATGTTCTCCCTGTGACTGTGTGGGTTTCCTCTGGGTGTCCTCATTTCCTGCCACATCCCTGACTCACTGGAGTTGATTGATTGATCACTGTGAATTGTTCCTAGTGTGTGGCTGAAAAATGAATCTTACAGGGGTGGGGAAGGGTCAGTTTGAGGAGATAGTGGAAATAACAAAAACAGATTAGTGTGAATGGCTGTTTGATTGTTAGTACAGATTCAGTGGCCTGTTTCTGTGCTGTAAGACTTTATGACTTTATTAATTCTAGCTGGCATCCAAAAGGCCACAGACAGTTTGGTAGTGGAATTCCTTCATTATTGATGGTAAAGTCCAGACCAAACCTCCCTCGCCCCTCCCTGTCATCTCCTTTATCCCTTCAAATACCAATTCCATTCAGTAAAAGTCTATTATCTCATTTTTAAGACACTGATTTTTTTTCCTGCTTGTCATTTATTCCCTTGTGTTTTTTCCCCATAAAATGTTACTGCGCATTTAGAAAATTTTCTTGTCACTTCAATCAGATGCAAATGTGCACGTCATTCCCCTAAGTGCAAGTGTAATCGAAGCCTCGACAAGATTGCAGGAGCAGTTACTCCAAAACTGTTGTTACGCTCTGTCACATTGAAGCAATAGCCTATTGCGACCATTTCATATTTGCCTTTTATTGACACTTAGAAACTGAATGTGGATTTAACGAGAATGTAAATTAGTCTCTGTCATTTTAACAAATAATTCTTCACCTACATTGTGCAAATTTTATGTTCAAATATATGAATTTGTGTTGGCCACTTAAATCACTCTTTTGATCATTGGAGAATCTCAAAGTTTCTTGAAACGAGGAGGTATTAATCATTCCTAGTGTAGGTTGTTATGATTGTATTATAAGTTATGGATATATTTTCATGAAGCTTCTTCCTGTGAATTCCTGTTTGTACCCATCTAACTAAGTCACTGAGGGATAAGGGTTGATCCCAATAGAACCCCCCTAAAACTCCACATCGAGGTAACCAGCTGTGGCTGGTGTAGGGATCAATAAGTTATAGTATGTAAATTAAATTAGTAGATTGGTTTATTATTGTCATATGTACCAAGGCTATCCATACAGATCATTTCATTACAACAGTGCATTGAGGTAGTACAGGGGAAAACAGTTACAGAGAAAGTGCAGTGCAGGCACACAATAAGGTGCAAGGCCATAATGAGGTAGATTGTGAGGGCAAGAGTCCTTCCTGTAGTACTTCACCACCTTTTCAAGAACAATTTGGGATAGGCAATATCTGCCACGTCAATGATGCCACATCCTGTAAAGAAACGAAAGAGAGAAACACCTGCTATAATTGCACAGGGCCGACTCTCAGACAATTATGAAAACGACTACAGATATTGGAGAAGTGGTCTGCTGGAGGAACTCAGTGGGTCAAGCAGCATCTGTGGGGGGGGGGACGGTGGGAAAGAAACTTTTTTTTATATTAAAAAATATAATATTTCATGATAAAAATATATACAAAAAGAATAAGCACAGTGCAAAGTTCTTTACATTCTTCATTAACATTTGGTCAATACATTCAGTAGTGTTAGCATATTTCTTTAGATAACGTTATTGAATTATCGACATTTTGGGTTGAAACCCTGCATCAGGACTGAGTGTGCAGAGGGGAGATGGCCGGTACAAAGAGGAGAGGGGGAGTGGTGAGACAGAGGCCAGAGGTGATTGGTGGACTGACAGGGCCGAGGGGAGAGTTGAAGGATGATGAACAGATCAAGCCAGGGGAGGGGGAGTGGTGGAGCTGGGAGTCATGTTAAATGGAGGCAACAAAAAGAAGAATTTGGAGAGAGGAGGGGGGGTGGGGAGGGTGAAGGGTCTCGAACCGACGCGTCGACTGTCCATTTCCCTCCGTCAATGCTGCCTGACCCGCTGAGTTCCTCCAGCGCTTTGTGTGTTGCTCCAGTGCTAGAATCTGATAAGGAAGGTGATGACTCTGTCTTTACCTCTCGTTGTCTTGGTGAAGCAGCCAGAATAATTGAAGACCCCACCCACCCGGGACATTCTCTTTTATCTCCTCTCCCATCAGGCAGAAGATACAGGAGCCTGAGGGCACGTACCACCAGACTTAAGGACAGCTTCTACCCCACTGTGATAAGACTATTGAACGGTTCTCTTATACGATGAGATGGACTCTGACCTCACGATCTACATCGTTGTGACCTTGCACCTTATTGCACTGCACTTTCTCTGTATCTGTGACACTTTACCCTGTACTGTTATTGTTTTTACCTGTACTACATCAATGCACTCTGTACTCACCCATGTAACTGCATAGGGTAACTAACCCAATGTATAATGAATTAACCTGTACGACCGGTATGCAAGACAAGTTTTTCACTGTACCTCGGTACAAGCGACAATAATAAACCAATACCAATACCAATCGTGAGGGGAGAGGCGAAAGCAAGTTGGAACCAGGACCAGATGAGGGAGAGGTGGGGGGAGAGCCAGTGGGTGCTATGTGTTGGCAGTAGTAGAACGGGAATGGGAAGGGGGCTGGAAATGGGTGATGGGGGGCTGGAAGGGGGTGTGTGTGGGAAGGGGACAAAAATAGGGGGACGGAGAGGATCGGGGGGGGGGGAGTGAAACAGAGGTAAGGATTACCTGATACTGAAAAATTCAATGTTCTACTGATGTAGAAGCTGACAACAATAACTTGCATTTTTGTGGCACCTTAGCACGGTAAGCCATTGTTGAAATATATAAGCATATCCCATCTCTACCATATAGTTTTGAGGATATTGTTATCTTCACTATGAGGTTTCTCTCTCATTTACAAGCTTGTGTGGTCTTATATCTCGACTGCACAGAACGCTTGGGCACAAAGCCATCTAGGGGACTTCTGGACCGTCTCCTGCCCTATTTAACCGTGTAAACTACTCAGATTCTAAAGGCAAGCGCTGTCTTCTTCGTCTCTAGGCAATCATTGAACAACACAGTCTGCAGAATACAGCAGCCTAACATTTTTCTGGATTGGTGATTTGCACAGAGTGTGTCCATTTTCTGCTGTGTTTTTGTGTCTTGACTCGCTTGGTGAGCAGTCGTTGCCTTTGAGTGCCCCAGCTGGAGGCTGGAGAAATTACACAGTGCAGGTACTTGAAAGATGTTAAACACAGAGCCGGTACTTCAAAGGTTTTTAGCATAGACCCTCAATTTCCCATATGTGCAGCAGGGGATGCAAGTAAGTCAACAGGAAGCACTGAGGCTGATTTTAATTCCTTTTTCAGCTGCGTTGGCACCAGAAAGTTCAGGTGGTATTTTCAGCTGTTCTCCTGTGTCTCCCTTTGCTTGCTACTGAGTTTTCAATGAGAGTTAGTAGCCCATGTACAGGCTTTTTAAGAGCTATTAAGCTTTTCCATCACAGTTGCTTTTGATGTCCACTCAACGGGGCCTTTTGCTGACTCTGTATTTGCTTAAAAGCTTTTCACTCCCAACATCTTGCAGTTCTGATGCAAAGTCAATGAGCTTGAGAGTTAATGCTGCTTGTCTCTCTGCAGATGCTGCCTGAACCACTCCGTAGTGCTGTTGTTTACTCTTTCACTTCACTAGACTGGCTGATGTCCCAAAGGACATTCGTTAGGAGATGGGCTAAGTGTTGGGACCCAGTTAAGTACTAGTTTTCCCAGCAGACTGGCTGTTGAGAACATCCTCACCAATTCCAAACCAGCATGGATGATTATCTTTGCATGTACTCTGGATTCAACATCGAATTTGACAGTTTCAAATAATCCACCATTCCAACCTTGTATCCCACACCTGGGATAACACAGTTGTGCTGCAGGTAGTGCAGCTCTCTCAGCTGCAGGGGCCCAGGTTCAATTCTGACCACTGGTGCTGTCCGTGTGGCACTCGAATGTTTTCCCTGTCTGTGAGGGCGCTCCAGTTTCCTCCTACGTCCCATACCCCATGCAGGTTGGTGGGTTGATTTGCTTCTGTACATTGTCCCTAGTGGGTGGCAAGAGGATCCATAGAAAGCATCCTATCTGGATGCATCACCGCTTGGTATGGCAACTGCTCTGCCTGGGACTGCAAGAAACTGCAGAGAGTTGTGGTCACAGATCAGCACATAACAAAAGCCAGCTTTCCCTCCACGGACTCTGCCTACACTTCTCGCTGCCTCGGTAAAGCAGCCAACATAATCAAAGACCCAACCCACCCAGGATATTCTCTCTTCTCCCCTCTCCCATCAGGCAGAAGATACAAAGGCCTGAAAGCAACAATCACCAGGCTCAAGGACAGCTTCTATCCCGCTGTTTTTAGACTATTGAACGGTTGCCTAGCATGATAAGGGGACTCTAGATCTCACAATCTACCTCATTATGATCTTGCACCCTATTGTCTACCTGCATTGCTCTTTCTCTGAAGCTGTAACACTTTATTCTGCATTCTGTATTGTTTTACCCTGTACTACCTCAATGCACCGTGTAACGAATTGACATGTACGATCGGTATGCAAGACAAGTTTTTCACTGTACCTCGGTACAAGTGACAATAATAAACCAATTCCAATTCCAATCAGGGGGTGGTGAATTGACATGTGAGAGAATTGCCTAGCGTGGGAAATGTAAAAGTGCTCTACTGCCTGCTGCCTGCAAAATGTCACCTCTTTCCGGCACCCTATTTGTTTCGAACAACTATGTTCCTACAACCATCAGGTTCTTGAACCAACCTGCACAGCCCTAACCTTACCTCAGAAATGGATCGCTCCAAACCATCTCTTGCTGTACCATGGACTTGTCTCTGATCGTGTCTTTTTTTTGCATTAAGTTCTTGTTCTTGCACAGCCTTTTTTCTCTCTCTCTTCCCTGTCTTGTATAATTTATGTATTCATTATCTTCTGTGCATTGTCAGTACCTACGTGCCTGTGATGCTGCTGCAGGTGGGTTTTTCATTGTAGCTGTACCTCACCAGACTTGTGCACACGACAATAAACTCGACTCAACTCAAATTGAAATAAGTGTTGAAATAAGTGGGGAAAGGGGACAGCTCTGAGAGCTGGCATTGTCTCAAAGGGCCAAATGGCCTCCATGTGTGTTGAAGGAAATCGAAATATAATTTACAGCATTCTCAGTACTTTTTTTCTCTCTCTGGCATTTCAGATTTCATTCATCTTGTCTGTCTTACCCTTTGTTCAGTCATATCTCCTTTGTTATTCACTAGCCTTCACCAACTCTCTCAACATGTGTCACTCAATCTGTCTGATCACACCCCCTTCCCCATCACAGATTGCTTCTTATATTCATTGCCTTTCTTTGCAATTTAAAACTTGATTTATTTCTAATGAAGGGTCAACGACATTAACTCTGTTTCTCTCTCTACAGTCGCTGTCTGACCTGCTGAGGATTCCCAGCATTTTCTGTTTGCGTACCAGATATATTGACATCTGTAATTGCAGTTTGGTCAACTTTGTGATTCAGAATCACAGTGGCAACAGTTCTGCTTTCCCTTTGAATCTGCTTAACAATGTCATTTGTCACACAAATGATCTTTTAAATCGCAAGACTGTAGATTCAAACACCACAACAGAATCTTAGACACAAAAATCTCGCTTAACTCTGTGGTGTGTTAATGGATGAAAGATATGCCCTCAGAAGTGTTGTCTTTCAGATGAAGCATTAAGCAAGGGTCGGTCTGCTCTCTCAGGTGGATAGTTAAAGACTCACAACACTGGGGTGAGGGTGAGCAAGGGAGTTATCCCTGATTCTATGTAATCAATATAAAAATATATATAGGCCTAAAAAGTCATTTGCAAAACAGAGGTCTTCTGTGCTACCTACCTGAAACACAGTAGTGGCCACTTCAGTGCCACTTGTGTCACCTGGGAAATTTCACTGACATTTCTGGATGCAAGTTCAAGTTCAATTTCAAATTTATTAGGAATGCATACACAGTGTATAAATGCCATGAAAATTAGCCTTTTGCAGCAGCAGCAAGGTATATTACAAGCACAAAATCATACAGCATGGAAGCAGGCCCTTCAGCCCAACTGGTCTGTGCCAACCAAGATGCCCATCTAAGCTGGTCCCATTTGACCCCATTTGGCCCATATCCCTCGAAACCTTTCCTATCCATGTCCTTGTCCATGCACCTTTTAAATGTTGTTAATGTACCTGCCTCAACCACTTCCTCAGACCGCTCATTCCATATACTGACCATACTCTGGGTGAAAAAATTGCCCCTCAGGTTCCAATTAAATTTTTCCCCTTTCACAAACCTGTGTCCTCTAGTTCTCGATTCCCCAACTCTGGGAAAAAGGCTGTGCGCATTGATTCTATCTATGCCCCTCATGATTTTATACACTAACAAACATAATTAACATAAACTTAAATTAACATAAATTATACATAATTTACACGACAAAATAATGTGATTCCCAGACCTGTGACACTGAGGATGATATCATTCCTTTAGGAACACTACAACGGGAAATAGACCAAGTTGTCTTGGGGAGGGCATTGTTGGGTACTCCAGAAACATCACAGTTTTCATACCAAGTCATCGGACTGGGACCCTGTAAATCAAGTCTCATACCTATTTTTCATTGTTCACCTCTCACACAGCTCCCAAAACCCCTGCCCCACCTGCACCCTCCAACCCACTCTCTAATCTCTCCCTCGATGCCCTGCAGTCAGACTCTCTGTTTTTTGATTCTGTCCCCCACAACCCCTTCCTCCTGTCACTAACCAGAAGCTCCCAAGGTGTGGGCTTTAAAAATCAACATTAAAAAGGAAGGGAGGCAGCAAAACTTAGGGAGGGAATTCCAGAAGTGAGGGCCATAAAACAGTAGGCGGTCACCAATAGAGGAGTGTATAAATTTGGGGATGTACAGGAGGTCAGAACTTCTGGGCCACACAAATGGATAGGGTGGGAAAGAAGGCATGTGGCATGCTTGCCTTTATTAGTCGAGGCATTGAGTTCAAGAGTCAGGAAATTATGTTGCAACTTTATAAAACTCTGTTTAGGCCGCATCTGGAGTATTGCATTCAGTTCTGGTCACCCCATTATAGGAAGGATGTAGCTTTGGAGAGGGTGCAGAAGAGGTTTACCAGGATGCTGCGTGTGCTATAAAGAGAGGTTGGACAAACTTGGGTTGTTTTCTCTGGAGCAGCGGAGGCTGAGGGGAGACCTGGTAGAAGTTTATAACATTATGAGAGGCATAGATAGAGTAGACAGCCAGTAACTTTTTCCCAGGGTTGTAATGTCTAATTCTAGATGGCATGCATTGAAGGTGAGAGGGGGAAAATTCAAAAGAGATGTGCGGGGCAAGGTTTTTACACAGAGAGCGGTGAGTGCTTGGAATGCGCTGCCAGGGTTGGTGATGGAGGCAGATACAATAGTGGTGTTTAAGAGGTCTTAAATAAACACAAGAATATGCAGAGAATGGAGGGATATAGACCATGTGCAGGCAGAAGTGATTAGTGTACTTAGGCATCATTAGCTTAATTAGTTCAGTACAACATCATGAGCCAAAGGGCCTGTTCCTGTGCTGTACTGTTCCATGTTCTGCATTCTATGGCCCTCCTCTGTGCCAAATCCTCATAGCTCTCAATACCCCAATCTTCCAAACACCCATTTACCTCCACATAAATACTTCTGATGATCTAGTCTCCACAATTTATTCGGGTAGAGAATTGCAGAGATTCCCTCCCCTCTGCAAGAAGAAATTTCTATGTACAAATGGCCTTTAAAAATCGACCCGGAGCCAAGGTAGGTTACCAAGCAAAGGGCTGAGAGGCGAAAGGGTCAGAGTAACCTGGGATGCATACAACAAAGCTGAAGACTGTGGAGGAGCTGTGGGCAGGGAGAAAGCTGGGGGTTTTTCTGCCTTATCATCAATCAAATCAAATTCTGCTTGCATGAAATACAGTTCAGAATAGGGGAAATCTCCCCCTTAGACTATTTCATTAGGTCAATTGAAGTAGGATCTAATTAATAGAAATTCTCATCCAATGACAGAACTGACTAACTGACTCCAGGTGCTTCAATGATCTGATCTTCAAACTACAGCTAAAATAAGACTTCAAACTTTGTGTCCAGCACCAATAATTCAGATCGAAGATGTCCCAAGCCAGAGAAACAACATAAAAGAAACATGCTTGGCTGTTTTTCATCAGTCACACAGCTTGAAGCAAGCAAACTTTGTCTGCGCAGGTGTTACAAAGCCGATTGCATTGCTGAAAGGGGAAGTGATCTTGGTATTCAAACATCTGGGGATATTTCCTTTGGATGGGCTAAGTGTTAAACAGTAATTTGGAGGGAGCCATAAACCAAACTCATTTGACAGGGCCTGTGGTTTATAGAGCTTGACAGAGTAGATAGGAGGTTGGAGACACAAGAGACCACAGATGCTGGAATCTGTAGCAACAAACAAGATGCTGGAGGAACTCAGTGGGTCAGGCAGCATCTGTGGAGGGAAATGGACAGTTGATGTTTTGGGTCAAGACCCTTCATCCGGACTAATAGGAGGTTGATGTCTCCTTGACTGGATTGTCAAGAACCAGGGACCAATCTAAATTAGGACAGAGATAAGAAGAATTCATCTACAGGGTAGTGAATCTTTGGAATAATCTTCTAACGAAGGTTGTGGAGGCTCAGCTATTTTCGAGACTGAATTTGATAGATTTTTTGATAACAAGAGAATCAAGATCCTGGAAGTGGCACCAAGGTCAAAGATCAGTCATGATGTTATTGAAAAGCACAGGAATGATCTATTCCTGCCTCTATTTCTATGAATCAGAATGTTACAATAAAGAGGGAACCACTCAGCCCAAGTCTATACTAGTTGCCAGAAGAGCAATCCAATCAGTCCCGTTCTTCTGCTCCCTCCCCACAGACCTGCAAGTTATTCTCTCCCAGATTTACATCCATAGAAAGCATCCTATCCAGATGGCAACTGCTCTGCCCAAGACCACAAGAAATTGCCGAGAGTTGTGAACACAGCCCAGTCCGTCACTAAAACCAGCCTCTATTCCATGGACTGTGTCTACACTTTACGTTGCCTTAGGAAAGCAGCCAACATAATAAAGGACCCCTCCCATCCTGGACATTCTCTCTTCTCTCCTCCTCCCCATTGGGCAGAAGATACAAAAGCTTGAGAACATGAACCACCAGGCTCAAGAACAGACCTCTTATACCATAAAAATGAACTCCTGATTTCTATTTTGCCATGGCCCTTGAACTTTATTTGTCTACCTGCACTGCATTTTCTCTGTAACGGTAACACAATATTCTGCATTGCGTTTTTCTCTTGTGTTACCTCAATGTACTTATGTATCGAATGGAATGATCTTCCTGGATAGCATGCAAACCAATGTTCTTCACTCTATTTCAGTACATGTGATAATAATAAAGTAATTATCAAATCTACATCCCTTTTGAAGGCATTTCTGCATCCCTTTTCCCATCTTTTTAAATCAGTGTTCACTCTTCAAAATCCAGCGCCAAAATACTCCTGCCCTCAGCACTGCCACATCTTGTAAACATATCTAAAATAAGATATCTTTATTAGTCACAGGTACATCGAAACACACAGTGAAATGCTTCTTTTTGCGTAGAGTGTTCTGGGGGCAGCCCGCAAGTGTCTTCCGGGGCCAACGTAGCATGCCCACAACTTCCTAACCCATACGCCTTTTGGAATGTGGGAGGAGACCGGAGCACCCGGAGGAAACCAATGCAGATACAGGGGAGAACATACAAACTCCTTACAGACAGTGACCAGAATTGAACCTGGGTCGCTGGCGCTATAATAGTGTTATGCTAACCGCTATCACTACCACACGCATACAAAGACACACACAGACCCTACCGCTCACACACACACACACACACACACACACACAACCACACACTACCACTTGCACAACCATACACACAAAACACACTACCACACATATAATTACACAATTACACACACAGACCCCGTCACATTACAGACAGGATCTACGACATATGTACACACACATAACCACACCAACACACATATAAACACCAATACGCAGTCACATTCACAAACACACACACATATAGAAAGTAATAAAAATAGATGCACACAAGGACATTAAAAGGGAAGGTTTAAAAGGGACCTGAGGGGCAACTTCTTCATGCAGAGGGTGGCACATCTATGAAACAAACTGCCAGAGGATGTGGTTGAAGCAGCAACATTTAGAAGACACTTGGACAGGTACATTGATGGGAAGGGTTTGGAGGGATAGAGGCTAAATGCAGGCAAATGGGACTAGCTTTGATGGGCATCTTGGTAAGCATGAAAAACCAACAAGTTGCTGGAGGAACTCAGAGGGTCAGGCAGCATCCGTGGAGAAAAGCAGGCGGTCAATGTTTCAGGTCAGGACCCTACTTCAGAAATGAAGGTAGGAAAAGGGGAAGCCCAGTATATAGGGGGGAAAAACAAAGCAGTGATAGGTGGACAAAAGAGGGGACAAAAGAACTAGAATGCAGACAGCTACTGCTCACTGTCTTCCACTGAAGCCCTTGCCACCTGTGCTGTTTAGAAAGAGAGCTGTCCTCTATCTAAAGATCTTCTGCCTAGAGAGGTCCAAGCTTGTACAAAGCTACCAGTGATCGAAAAATATGTCCAGCCCTGACAAAAGTAGGGCACTACTTTTTACGTCTGTGGTGGGTAAGCTGTTGGAAAGGATTCTAAGAGATGGGATCTATGAGCATTTGGAGAAACATGGACTGATTAGGGACAGCCAGCAGGGCTTTGTGAAGGGAAGATCTTGCCTCACAAGCCTGATTGGGTTCTTTGAGGAGGTGACCAGGAAGATTGATGAGGGTAGTGCAGTGGATGTGGTCTACATGGATTTTAGTAAGGCGTTTGACAAGGTTCCACGTGGTCGGCTTCTTCAGAAGGTCAGAGGTCAAGGGATCCGGGGAAGCTTGGCCGTGTGGATTCAAAATTGGCTAGCCTGTAGAAAGCAGAGGGTTGTGGTGGAGGGAGTGCATTGGAATTGGAGGGCTGTTACTAGTGGTGTCCCGCAGGGATCGGTTTTGGGACCTCTACTTTTTGTGATATTTATTAACGATTTAGATGAGGGGGTGGAAGGCTGGGTTAGCAAGTTTGCAGATGACACAAAGATTGGTGGTGTTGTGGATAGTGTGGAGGGCTGTCGAAGCTTGCAGAGGAATATTGATAGGATGCAGAGCTGGGCTGACAAGTGGCAGATGGAGTTCAATCCAGAGAAGTGTGAGGTAGTACACTTTGGAAGGACAAACTCCAAGGCAGAGTACAAGGTAAGTGGCAGGATTCTGGGCAGTGTAGAGGAGCAGAGGGATCTGGGGGTTCATATCCACAGATCACTGAAAGTTGCCTCGCAGGTGGATAGGGTGGTTAAGAAAGCTTATGGAATGTTAGCTTTCATAAGTCAGGGGAGTTTAAGAGCCGCAAAGTGATGATGCAGCTTTACAAAACTCTGGTTAGGCCACACTTAGAGTACTGTGTCCAGTTCTGGTCACCTCATTATAGGAAGGATGTGGAGGCGTTGGAAAGGGTGCAGAGGAGATTTACCAGGATGCTGCCTGGTTTGGAGAGTATGGATTATGAGGAGAGACTAAAGGAGCTAGGGCTGTTCTCATTGGAGAGAAGGAGGATGAGGGGAGCTGATAGAGGTATACAAGATGTTGAGAGGAATAGATAGAGTGGACAGCCAACGCCTCTTTCCCAGGTTGCCAATGCTCAAAACAAGAGGACGTGGCTTTAAGGTATTGGGTGGAAAGTTCAAGGGTGATGTCAGAGGGAGGTTTTTCACCCAGAGAGTGGTTGGTGCATGGAATGCACTACCTGGGGTGGTGGTGGAGGCTGATACATTGGACAAGTTCAAGAGAATGTTAGATAAGCATATGGAGGAATTTAAGTTAGAGGGATATGTGGGAGGAAGGGGTTAGATAGTCTTAGGTGTGGTTTGAAGGGCGGCACAACGTGGTGGGCCGAAGGGCCTGTATTGTGCCGTATTGTTCTATGGTTCTATGGTAGCGTATTGGCACAACAGTTAACACTGCTGCCTCACAGCTCCAGTGCTCCAAGTTCGATCCCAGCCTGAAATGCTCTCCGTGTGGAGCTTCCGTGTTCTTTCCGTGACTATGTGGGTTTCTGCTGGATAGGCTAGATTTCTGCCACACCCCAAAGATGTGTTGCTGGATTTACTTGGCTGCAGTAAATTACCCCTTAGTATATGTAAGTGGCATAAGAATGGGAGTTGATGTGCATATGAGAAGGAATAAGTTGGGGGGCACATGGAAAGAAAGGGAAGAGGGGCTGATCTGGGAGCTTGCATGGATGATCAGAAAGTAGAAAGAAATTTACTTTGATTGATAGAATGGTGGATGATTCATTGGGACCATGATATGGTGTTGCACTAATTACCCAGTCAATATAAAATTAGAGAGATGTGATACAGTTGGCAAAGAGATACTGAGGTACTGAAGGTTCACACAGGCTAACCATGGTGGGGAGGGAGTAGCGTGAGTGGAATTTAATGAGATCAACATATTTAGTGCCTGACCTGCTGAGTTCCTCCAGCACTTTTTGTATATTGCTCCAGATTCCAGCATCTGCAGAATTTTTTGTGTCTCCGTAGTGTTTAAACCTTTTGGCTAAACCGTTTGAGTTTACATCATGAGTTTACATCTGTTTCCCACAGTTTGTGTTAGTCCAGATTAGAATTGTTTTTTTTTGTCTTTTTAAATCATGTGCTAGGTGTTACTGTTAGGGAGATAGTTCACAGAGCCCTGACCTATCATGAGGTGATATGCTGTCTATTTGTTTCCAGTGTGTTTATGCAATGAAATGAGTCCTTTCTCTTACTCCATAACACAGAGGAGACTGCATGTTCTGACAGTCTAGAAGGCTACCTGTTGCAGGCTGACTTAAGGCTATTTAGCATTATCCAAGGAATATAATTGAAGGGCATTGCAAGAAGAGGCCCAGGAGGAATGCTGTGAATTGAGGTTCCCAACAAGCTGTGGTGCAGTGGAAACCAATTGCATAGGAATTGGACCTCAAAGTCAAAGTTAAGTTTATTGCCATATGCACAAGTACATGTATGCACAGGTGCAATGGAAAACTTACTTACAGCAGCATCACAGGCACACAGCATCAGATACACAACATTCACAAGAAAACAAATTAACAATGTAAATTATACGAAATTATACAAGAAAGAACACAATTAGAACAAAAAGACAAAGTTCATTGGAGTGCAAAATGCTTATAGTGTTGCTATACTGAGGTAGTGATTAGGGTTGTGCAGGTCGGTTCAAGAACCGAATGGTTGAAGGGAAGTAGCTGTTCCTGAACCTGGTGGTGTCGGACTTCAGGCTTCTGTACCTCCTGCCTGATGGTAACTGCAAGAAGATGGCATGGCCCGGATGGTGGGGATCTTTGATGATAGATGTTGCCTTCTTGAGGCAGCACCCCATGTAGATACTTCCAATGGTGGGGAGGGATGTGCCAGTGATATAATGACCTCACCCTATATCAGTGTACATAATGGGTATGGGCTGTTATGTTAGTGTACTGTCAGATAACCCACAATAATTGAGAAAAGCCTGTAAAAAAAATCACCCGGAATCAAAAATATTATTAGTATATTTCCTTATTTGATTGCAGATATAAGATTGGCATTTAAGAGGCTGTTTGATCGACACATGAATATGCAAGGAATGGAGGAATATGGATCACGTACAGGTGGATGAGATTTAGTTTAATTTGTCATTGTGCTCAGCCCAGACATCATGGGTTGAAGGACCTGTTCCTGTGCTGTACTATGTTCTATTTTCTATGTTCCACGACTGATATCAGAGCTGCCATTTTGCAACTCACTTCCATCAACTTTATTGATGAGATTAAGTGGTTATTTTAGTATCACTTTTTCTCTTAATCAATATTTTCAAAAAATCATAGCTAATTATGGAGTCATACAGCACATAAATGGTCCCTGAGACTCACTGAGCTCACATCAATCATCAAGTGCTGATTACACTAATCCTACACTAATCCTATTTTATTCTCTCGACATTCACATCAACTACCCCTAGATTCTACCACTAACCTACATGCAATTTACAGTGGCCAATTAACCTACCAACCAACATGCCTTTGGATACAAGAGGAATCCAGAGCACCAGGATGAAACCCACGTGGAGAGGGTCAGCAACTTTAAATCCCGGGGCGTTAACATATCGGATGGCCTGTCCTGGGCCCAGCGCATCGATGCAATCACAAGGAAGGCGTGCCAGCATTTCCTCTTTCTTAGAAGTTTAAGGAGGTTTGGTATGTCACTGAACATTCTAACAAACTTCTGCAGATGTACTGTTGAAAGTATCCTGACTGGTTGCATCATGGTCTGGGATGGCAATTCAAAGGTGCAGGAATGTAAGAAGCTGCAGAGGGTAGTGGACTGAGCCCAATACATCAGGGGCACATCCCTCCCCACCATCGGTATTATCTACATGAGGCGCTGCCTCAAAAAGGCAGCATCTATCATCAAAGATCCCCATCATCCAGGCCATGACATCTTCTCGCAGCTACCATCGGGCAGGAGGTACAGAAGCCCGAAGTCCCACACCATCAGGTTCAAGAGCAGCTACTTCCCTTCAACCATTTGGCTCTTGAAACCCACACAACCCTAATCACTACCTCAGTGTAGCAACACTATGACCACTTTGCACTATAAGGGACCTTTTTGGTTCTAATTGTGTTCTTTCTTGTATAATTTTGTATAATTTATGTTTAATTTATATTTTTATTGTGAATGTTGTGTCTCTAATGCTATGTGCTGCAAGTTAGTTTTTCATTGCACTTGTGCATACATGTGTATGATGTGCATACATCAGCAGGATTTAGAGGAGCAAATTTGTAGACAGATAGCACAGTTGTAGGAAATATAAATTTGTGATGGTAGGTGATTTTAACTTTCCACGTATTGACTGGGAATCCCATACTGTAAAAGGACTGGATGGGATAGAGCTTGTCAAGTGCGTTCAGGAAAGTTTCCTTGATCAATATGTAGAGGTGCCAACTAGAGAGAGCGCAATACTGGATCTCCTCTTAGGGAATGAGACAGGGCAGGTGACAGAAGTGAGTGTAGGGGAACGCTTTGGATCTAATGATCATAATTCCACTAGTTTCAAGATAATTATGGAGAAGGAAAGGACTGGTCCTAAGGTTAAGATTCTAAACTGGAGGAAGGCTAATTTTGATGGCATCAGAAGAGATCTGGCAGGCGTGCATTGGGATAGGTTGTTTTCTGGCAAAGAGATGCTTGGTAAGTGGGAGGCCTTCAAAAGTAAAATATTGAGAGCACAGAATCTGTATGTTCCTGTTAGAATGGAAGGCAAGGCTAACAGGTTCAGGGAAACTTGGTTATCGAGGGATATTGAGGCCCTGATAAAGAAAAAGAAGGAGGTTCATATCAGGTATAGGCAGATAGAATCAAATGAGGTGCTTGAGGAGTATAAGAAATGCAAGAGAACACGAGAGAAATCAGGAGGGCTAAAAGAGGACATGAGGTTGCTCTGGCAGATAAGGTTTCTATAGCTATATTAAGAGCAAAAGGATAGCAACGGACAAAATTAATCCTCTTGAAGATCAGTGTGGACATCTATACGTGGAGCCGTAAGAAATGGGGAAGATTGTGAATGAATTTATTGCATCTGTGTTTACTCAAGAGACAGACACAGAGTCTGTAGAACTGAGGCAAAAGAGTAATGAGGTCATGGACCGTTTCCGGATTACGGAAGAGGAGGTGCTTGCTGTCTTGAGGCGAATTAGGGTGGATAAATCTCCGGGGCCTGATGAAGTGTCCCCTCGGACCTTGTGGGAGACTAGTGCAGCAATTGCAGGGGCCCTAGCAGAGATATTTAGAACGTCCTTAGCCACGAGTGAGGTGCCGGAAGACTGGAGGATGGCTAATGTTGTTCCGTTGTTTAAGAATGGCTGGAAGAATAAGCCGGGAAATTATAGGCTGGTGATCCCAACAATGAGCCCGAATTATTGGAATGTATTCTGAGGGACAGGATATATAAGTATTTGGATAGACAGAGCCTGATTAGGGAAAGTCAACATGGCTTTGTGCCTGGTAGGTCATGTCTAACCAATCTGATAGAGTTTTTCGAGGAGGTTATCAGGAAAGCTGATGAAGGAAAGGCATTGGACATTGTCGACATGGACCTTAGAAAGGCCTTTGACAAAGTCCTGCATGGGATGCTGCTCCAGAAGGTTAAGTCACTGATGGTTGTCTCTCTGACTGGAGGCCTGTGACTAGTGGTGTGCCGCAGAGATCGATGCTGGGTCCGTTGTTATTTATATTAATGACTTAGATGATAATGTGGTAAACTGGATCAGCAAATTTGCAGATGACACCAAGATTGGCGGCATAGTGGACGGCGAGGAAGGCTATCAAAACTTGCAGCGTGATCTGGACCAGCTGGGAAAATGGGCTGAAAAATGACAGATGGAATTTAACGCAGACAAGTGTGAGGTGATGCACTTTGGGAGGACAAACCAGGGTAAGACTTGCTCAGTGAATGGTAGGGCACTGAGGTGTGCGGTAGAACGAAGGGACCTGGGAATACGGATCCATAATTCCTTGAAAGTTGCATCGCAGGTATATAGGACCATAAAGATAGCTTTTGGTACAATGGCCTTCATAAATCAGGGCATTGAGTACAGGAGTTGAGATGTTATGTTGAAGTTGTATAAGATGTTGGTGAGGCCAAATTTAGAGTATTGTGTGCAGTTCTGGTCACCCACCTACAGGACAGATTTCAATAAGCTTGAAAGAGTGCAGAGAAAATTTACCTGAATGTTGCTGGGACTTGAGGACCTGAGTTACAGGGATAGGTTGAATAGGTTAGAACTTTGTTCCCTGGAGCGCAGGAGAATGAGAGGAGATCTTATGGAAGTATGCAAAATTATGAGGGGTTTAGATAGAGGGAATGCATGCAGGTTTTTTCTCCTCAGGTTGGGTGAGACGAGAACTAGAGGTCATAGGTTTAGGGCAAAAGTTGAAATATTTCTGGGGAATCTGAGGGGGATCTTCTTCACTCAGAGGGTGGTGCGAGTGTGGAACGAGCTGCCAGTAGAGGTGGTAGATGCGGGTTCAATTGTAACAATTTAAGAGAAGTTTGGATAGGTGCATGAATGAGAGAGGTATGGGGGGCTATGGTCTGGGTGCAGGTAGATGGGACTAGGCAGAAGACCAAGCCGGCATGGATTAGATGGGCTGAAGGGCCTGCTTCTGTGCTGTAGTGCTCTATGACACTATGTGCATGTGACCATAAACTCGACTTGACTCGACTTGACTACAGGGAAAATGTGTAAACTCTACACAGACAACACCGTTGGCCAGGATTGAACCTGGGTCACTGGTGCTATGAGACCACAGCTCTATCAGCTGTCCGTTTTGTCTGAACATGTGGGTTCAACACATCACACCACAGAAACTTACTTTGCTGAGCTGATGTGTTCTCCTTTATCATTCTGGAAGGGTGATCTTTCTACTTAATATGAACCCTAAATTGCAGAAAAGAAGGAGTTCCGAGCTAAACTGGTTGTCTCTTAAACTTCAAAAGCTGTAAACTCCTATATGAATCCTGAGGTGTGCAGTTAGTCAATGCAATTCCCAGGAGTTGGCACTTCAGCAGCATGTTGGTGTTAGAAAGTTGTAGCTGCTGCTCAAGGTCAATAATCACTAACTCTGAAACCTCACACTCTTAATGTTGATCTGTCTTTGATACACTTTCTCAAGCTATGCCTTACCTCGGCCAGGTGACAACTAGTGAGAAAGCTGACCTGGAAGTTCACATTCATGCCACGTGCTTGCAGCTACCTCATCCCAAGCAGTAATTCAATACATTAACCTGCAATGTAACTCCAAGCATCTCTTGGATTACACAAACCATTTGAAAGATATTTCTCACTGTCTAGTTTAAGTTGCGCTGCCTATTCCAACATTTATGTGCCTTTTAAGCAGAATAATGCCAACTTTCGTTGCGCTGATGGGCTGTCAGAATTACGATGTTAGCCTGTGGATCGAATAATTAGCCTAGAGCTTTGAAAGTCCTTTACTACACAACTAAAAGAACACCCCATGAGTTTTATGTCCTCATCGTCTTCAATTCAGTTATTCATTCCTGCTACAGTGTGCATCTCCCTGAGCAAGGAAACCAAGGTGTAGAACTTCATTGGCATCTAAGTAGCCAGGTTAAACATGTGCAGAGTATTGAGCCAATGAGTGGTTCTTTCCAGGGACCATTGCTGCAAGATTCAAAGCCTCCTCATCAACAGATTGACTTTACAAGCCTGACCTCTACTCACTTTACCTTACCCAAGGAAGAGCCGTCTCACTGGGAAAGATTTGATTTTATGATGGGCCCACAGGAAATCATTTCCCAGTGCCTGTTCTCTCTGAGCTGAGACTTATTTAGGCAAATCGCCTTTCAGCTATGATGTCTGTGGGGTACACGTGTCACTGGAAATCTTGGGATTAACGACCAGACCAGTGTTACACACACTGGACGTCAGATTGAATCTCCACCCACATCTGTGCCTTGGTGCGGAGATGTAATTGGTAATTAGTTTATTATTGTCACATGTACCAAGATACAGTGAAGAACTTTGTTTTGCATGGCATCCATACAGATTATTTCAAAACATAAGTACATTGAAGTAGTACAAAGGGAAAAGCAATAACAGAATGCAGAACATAGTGTTACAGTTACAGTTGCAGAGAAAGTGCAATGCAGGTAGACAAAAAGGTGCATGGGCCATGACAAGGGAGATTGAGAGGTCAAGAGATCATTTTTATTGTACAAGAAGTCCATTCAAGAGTCTTATAACAGCGGGACAGAAGCTGTCCTTGAGCCTGGTGGTGCATGTTTTCAAGCTTTTGTATCTTCTGCTCAATGGAAAGGGGGAGAAGAGAGAATGTCCAGGGTGGGAGGGATTATGTTGGCTACTTTTCCGAGTCAGCGAGAAGTGTCGACCATCAAGGAGAGGCTGGTTTTCGTGATGGACTGAGTTGTATCCACAACTCTCTGCGACTTCCGCGGTCTTGGGCAGAACTGTCGCCATACCAAGCTGTGACACATCCAGATAGGATGCTCTCTATGGTGTATCTATAAAAGTTGGTGAGAGTCAACAGGGACATGCCAAATTTCCTTAGCCTTCTGAGGAAGTAGAGGCACTAGTGTGCCTTCTTGGCCATAGTGTCCACGTGGTTGGACCAGGACAAGCTGTTGGTAATGTTTACACCTTGGAACCTAAAGCTCTCAACCATCTCGACCTCAGCACTATTGATACACACGGGCGTATGCTACACCCAGCTTCCTGAAGTTAATGACCAGCTCTTTTGAGAAGGAAGCTGGCAGACTTTGTGGTATGCATGGTCAGTCCCTGGTTTTATTGAACAGAAGTACTTTTTATTCCATTTCAATCTCTTTGTTGTGTCATCCCATGCAACTTCTAGGCCGAAGTTCCTTTTTCCCTCTGTAAGCTCCTTGTCTAAAATCAGGCTGCCTTCAAACGAGAAATTGGGCTAACTGTTAGTTCTCTGGCTTTGCCACTTTTTTTACAATGAGGTGCCAGTCTATTTCCTGCACTTAAATCTGGCTCAGAATTCCCATCAGTGCTATAAAGTCAAGTCAAGAGAATCTCAAGGCAAGTTGAGTTTATTGTCATATGCACATGTACATGTATGCACAGGTGCAATGAAAATCTTTCTTGCAGCAGCATCACAGGCACATAGCATCAGATACACAACATTCACAACAAAAACATAAATATAAATTATACAAAATTATACAAAAAAGAACACAATCAGAACAAAAAAGAAGTCCATTGTAGTGCAAAGTGGTCAGTGTGTTGCTATACTGAGGTAGTGATTAGGGTTGTGCAGGTTTGTTCAAGAACCAAATGGTTGAAGGGAAGTAACTGTTCTTGAAGCTAATGGTGTAGGGCTTCAGGCTTCTGTACCTCCTGCCCGATGGTAGCTGTGAGAAGATGGCATGACCTGGACCATGGGGATCTTTGATGATAGATGTTGCCTTCTTGAGGCAGCACCTCCAGTAGATGCTACCGATGGTGGGGAGTGATGTGCCCGTGATGTATTGGGCTGAGTCCACTACTCTCTACACTGCTATAAAGCTCGACAGCAGGAAATTAACAAAACCTTTCTCCTTCAAGCTTTACTTTTGCATTCAAAAATCCAGGAAAATATGAAATCCTTCATGGTCTCTGATTCTGGACATTGGACTTGAATGGCAAGCGATCACGGCAAGAATTATAAGATTCCCACATGATTTACAAGGCACATCCCTCAGGCTGAAGAAACTAGGATGACCAATCATCATCTTATGATAAAAACTTGGACAATCTGGACAGAGATGAGGACAAATGTCCTTACAGGTGACCCCTGTGTTAAGACTGTTTGAATTATGGAAACTTGCCCTTATAAAATTCACAAATCACTACCAAGAAATCTGAGATATGTAATAAAAATTCACTCTGACAAAATTTATGTGGCAAAAGTAAATAAGTGAACAACTTATTTTTCAACTCGCATTTCTTGATGTAAGCACAGATGACCCGGCTTTTTGTTAAGGAAAACCACGATATGGACTGCTTTCTAGGAAATCAACCCAACACAAGCGGCATCTGTTCTGAAGGGTAGTATTGGACTGGGAGAAGATCTCTGGGCCATTGATCCAAGGATGTGAATTTGAAACTCAACATGACAACTGGGGAAGTTAAGTTCAAGTAATTCAATAAATATAGACTTCTAAGAAAATGCTGGTCTTTGTAACAGTGACCATTAAGTTAATGGATTATTGTAATAACCTGTCTGGTTTACTCATGATATTTAGAAGAGGAAATCTGCGATCAATAGCCTGTCTGTCCTACATGTGATTCCAGACCCACTAAGAGAGTCGGAATATACAGCACTGTCACAGGCCAATCAGCCCATGAAGTCTGTACCGACCCATCATATACTCACTTGCACTAATCCCATTTTATTCTCCCCACAATCACATCAATTCCCTCAGCCTCTACCAATACACAATTAACCTACCAACCTGCATGTGGAAGGAAGCCGGATCACCCGGGGAAACATAGCAGTACAAACGCCAGACAGACAGCACCGGAGGTCGGGATCGAACCTGGAGATCACTGGTGCTGTGAGGCAGTGGCTCTATCTGCTGTGCCACTGTGCCGCCCATTGTCTCCTCAGTTCAGAGCAATGTGGTGCGACCAATGAGTGCCAGTGATATCCACATCTACAGGCAAAGAAATTAGATTAAATCCTCAAGAGTGCTGTGGGTGCCTAGTGCTTAAATATATTTCAAGGGTTAATGATCATTAGAATGAAGGATTCTACAGCAGCAATCAAGGAAGGAAGTGGAGAGGATTGCCTTGCTTTCAAAGTTTCACTTTAGGGATATGACATCAGTGTTAGAAGGTGGCACTGAGTAAAAGATTAGCTGGGGTCTTATTGAAAGGTGGAGCAAGCATAAGGGTCTGAATGTCCTCATCCTGATTTTTGTTATGTTCTTATTTTCATAATATACAGGTCTTCCCCATGTCACAACAGAGCTCCATTGACTTTATGACCTATTTGCTCAGTTCATTATGTGCTGGAAGAAATGCTGGGTTCACCCAGGGTTCTGTTCCTGAGAACTGTTCTTAATTTGATTTCTGTCTTGAGTATACTCAGCCTCTGCACCAACCCCTCTCCCTCTTGGATAGAGAATTCCAAAGATTCACCACCCTTCGGGTGAAGAAATTTCTCCCCCTCACTGACACCTTGTTTTGAGACTGATCTTTGATTCCAGACATCCTAGCCAGGGGAGACATCACTTCCTCCAGACCCCTTTAGAATATTATATGTTTCAATGAGATTGCATCTCATTCTTCTAAACTCTGGAGAGTATGGGCCCACTCTGCTAAATCTCTCCTCATACAACAAACCTACCATCCCAGGAATAAATCTGGTGAACATTTCCTGCACTTTCTCCATTTCAGTATATCCTTCCTTACTCAGGGAGACTAGACCTGCACACAATATTCCAGATGCTGTCTCACCAGGACTCCATATAATTGGAGCAATACCTGTCTGCTCTTGTACTCAAATCCTTTCGTAATAAAGGCTAACATATTGTTTGCCTTACTAATTGCTTGCTGAACCTGTGTGTAAACTTATACACTGACAGCCAGGCTCCTCTGACCAACACCTTGTAATCTCACTCCTCAAAAATACCTTAACTTTCTATTCTTTCGACTGAAGTGAAGGACCTCATATTTTCCCACGTTATCTTCCACCTGTCATGTTCTTGTCCATTCATATAACCTGTGTACATTCCCCTGAAGCCTTTCTGCATTCTCCTCATAGCCCACACCACCATTTAACTTTATACCATCAGTAAACTTGGAGGTTAAGCAGATTTAATTCCTTTCTCCTGATCATTGATTGTCAACAGCTGGGGCCCAGCTCAGATCCCTACACTTGTCACAGTTTCCCATTCCGAAAATGATCCATTAAATCCTAGTCTCTACTTCCTATCATTAATTAATCCTTAATCTACACTTACACTTTAACCCTAACACTATAGCTCTAACTTCTTTAAATAATCTTTTGTGTGCTACCTTATCAAAGGCCACCTGAAAACCCAAACACATCACATCAACTAATTTGTTCTGATATATTCTGCCTGTACAACCTTAAAAATTATGAACATGTCTTCCCTTTCATTAATCCAAGTTGATTCCACTTAGTTCTTTTATTATTTTCTATATGTCTTATTACCATTTCTTTAATTACTACAGAACAATGAAATCACCTCTCAGTCTTCTAAATTCTAGAAAGCATTGTCTGCTTAATCCCTTCTCAGACGATAAATCCTCTGTTCCAAGAATCAATCTGGTAAACTAATCTCATATCCCTTCCCTCCATAATGAGTACATCCTTCCTTGTGTAGGGAGAACAAACATATACAGAATACTCCAGATGCAGTCTCACTAGGGCTCCATAAAAATGACTTGACTTCATATATCATTTTACCCTGGTATCATAAAACTCTGGTCAGGCCACATCTGGACCATTGCATTCAATTCTGGTCACCCCTTACAGGAAGGATGTGGAGGCTATGGAGAGGGTGCAGAAGAGGTTTACCAGGATACTGCCTGAACTAGAGGGTATGAGCTACAAGGAGAAGTTGGACAAGCTTAGGCTGTTTTCTCTGGAACAGCGGAGGCTGAGGGGAGATCTAAAAGAAGTTTATAAGATTATGAGAGGCATAGGTAGAGAAGACAACCAGTATCTTTTTACCCAGGGTTGAAATGTCTAATACTAGAGGGCATGCATTTAAGGTTAGATGGGGTCAGTTCAAAGGAGATATGCAGGGCAAGTTTTTTACATGGAGGGTGGTGGGTGCGTGGAATAAGCGGCCAGGGGTAGTAGTGGAGGCAAATACGATAGAGGTGTTTACGAGGCTCTTAGATAGGCACATGAATGCGCAAAGAATGGAGGAATGTGGACTTTGTGCAGGCATGAGGGATTAGTTTAGTTAGACATTTAATTACTAGTTTAATTAGTCTGACACAGCAATGTGGGCTGAAGAGCCTGTTCCTGTGCTGTACTGTTCTATGTTCTGTGTTCAATATTCTATATTCTACTGAAGTTTGGCAACACCTTTCGAATGAATGGGGTCATGTTGATGCTGGAGAGATGAGGTGGGGGTGGGGAAGTATATACCAATTCATTACAAAATTCAATCTCCACCCAATTCATTACAAAACTGTGCCGGAAGTAATGCTGGATTCAATGCGGAGTCCAGTGGTGGTGCAGGAGGTCAAATGTGCCAGCATCTACAGGATTAAGAAGCTAATAGGTCTACTGGAAGGAGCTGTTGGTACGGAACAGAACAGCCAGCAAGTCAAGTCAAGTTGAGTTTATTGTCATGTGTACCAGTTTGATGAGGTACAGGTACAATGAAAAACATGCTTGCAGCAGCATCACAGGCATGTAGGTACAGACAACACGCAGAACATAAATTGTACGTAAATTATACAACACAGTGAAGAAAAAGACTGTGCAAAACAAGACATTAATGCAAAAAAACCACAATCAGAGACAATTCCACAGCACTGCAAGAGGTGGTCCATAGTGTTCCGTTGCTGAGGTGGGGTTAGGGTTGTGCAGGTCGGTGCAAGAACCTAATGGTTGTAGGAAAGTCTCTGTTCCTGAATCTGGTGGTGTGGGACTTCAGTTTCCTGTACCTCCTGTCTGATGGTAGCAGTGAGAAGAGGGCATGACCCAGATGGTGCGGAACTTTGTTGATAGATACTGCTTTCTTGAGGCAGCACCTCCTGGAGATGCTGCCAGTGGTGGGGAGGGCTCTGCCCGTGATGGACCAGCCTGTGTTCCACTACTCCCTGCGGCCTCTTGCATTCCCGTACATTGGAATTGTCGTACCAGGTTATAATGCAACCAGTCAGTTTACTTTCAACAATGTTGTCACAGCATTGTAGAGTTGGAGGTAGTTCCAGAGAAGTGTGCAGAATATTAAAACAAGAAGAAGAAGAGGTGTTGCTTAACCGGGAAATGCTTGTGAACCAATAAATGTAAGTTAATAGGAAAATTTGATCTGGCACCAAGAAGTGTCCACAGGTGTGCAGGAAAATATCCAGCATGTTGAGGCAATGTGCAGTGGATTGAACTCACTTAAGTTGCAATGCCATCCATATATAATTGCCCCATCTGTATTGCAACGTTCCTCATTCCAGGGTAATCCTGAGTTTTTCCAGCAGTTAAATAATTTTTCTTCCTAAGATATAATTGAGTCACTAAATTCCTTGGCCTGTTCAATCTGCATTGTAGAATATAAAGGGCTAGCTGGATGACTTTTAGCATCGGAATCTTTCTGAAGCACCACCAACTTAAATGAAATATGAGGGTAATCAATCAGAAAGCATTGATTAACATGGTTAGTTTTTAGAAACCCATAGATTCAGGGAAAAGAACAGAAAATTGTATTCAAAACAATATACATTATGGTGGCTGAACAAAAGTTCAGAAGAATATTGATCTAAGCAGTACACGTAGAGAGCCATTGATTTTCAAAAGAATCAGAAATGGCAATTGAAATAGATCCCCATTCTTAACAAAAATTTTTGTGTGCAATTTTATATTAAATGTGGTTTTTGGAGACACTGTGGGCTATTCAGTCACAGTCAATAATCTCAATAACAAATAGTATGTTGACTTTATTTCAGTTGTGATTGTGCAGACTTGTGACAATTGTTGAGACCACACTTGGAGAATTATGTGCAGTGATTTGGTCCCTGGATCAAGAATGAATACACTTGCCTATGAGGTGATATAATAAGATTCAGAGGATAGATACCTGGCATAAAGACAATGTAAGTGTGTCAGATAAGGAGGATGGAGAAGGGGACGCAGGTGAAGGAAGGTGGTTCTATAAGATAAGATTAGAGTGGGCCTTATTTATCAGGGTTTGGGTGAGTGGAGTTGATCTCATTAAAACAAGGGTTTGTTGATGCTGCATTGTTGTTCCTCCAGATTGATTGCTGGGATAATTTGGCTGTCATATGAGGAGAGATTGGGTCAACAAGAGTTTAGAAAAATGAGAAGGGATCTCATTGAAACATTCAGGGAGAGCACAATGGCCTGGAAACAAGAGGGATCACAGTCTCAGGATACGGGGAAAGACACTTGGTATTGGTATTGGTATAGGTTTATTATTGTCACTTTTACCGAGGTACAGTGAAAAACTTGTCTTGCAAAACGATCGTACAGGTCAATTCATTACACAGTGCAGTTACATTGAGTTAGTAAAGAGTGCATTGAGGTAGTACAGGTAAAAAACAATAACAGTACAGAGTAAAGTGTCACAGCTACAGAGGAAGTGCAGTGCAATAAGGTGCAAGGACACAACAAGGTAGATTGTGAGGTCAAGAGTCCATCTCATCGTGTAAGGGAACCATTCAATAGTCTTATCACAGTGGAATAGAAGCTGTCCATAAGCCTGGTGGTACGTGCCCTCCGGCTCCTGTATCTTCTACCTGATGGAAGAGGAGAGAAGAGAGAATGACCCGGGTGGACGGGGTCTTGGATTATGCTAGCTGCTTCTGAGATGAGGAGCAGCAGTGAACCTGTGCAGTGAACCTGTGGAATTATCTTCCTCAGAATTCTGTGAAGACCAAGTTACGGAATATATTTAACAAAGATACAGATAGATTTTTAGACACAAAAGGCATCAAAAGGAATAGGAATTATATATCGAGATAAAGGATCAGCCCTGATTGTACTGAATGGTGAAAGCAGGCTGAATGGTCCACTCCCGCTTTTGTTTCAAAGTTTCCGGGGTGGAGAGCAAAGTGAAGCAAAGTCGAGTTTATTGTCATGTGCACAAGTACAGTGAGATACAGGAACAATGAAAAATTTGCTTGCAGCAGCATCACAGACACATAGATTCAAACACGCAGAACATAAATTATACATAAATTGTACAAGACAGTGAAGAAAAAGACTGCAAAACAAGACATTAGTGCAAAAAAAAACACAATCAGAGACAAGTCCACGGTAGTGCAAGAGGTGGTCCGTAGTGTTCCATTGATGAGGTCGGGTTAGGGTTATGCATGTAGGTTCAAGAACCTGATGGTTGTAGGAAAGTCGCTGTTCCTGAACCTGGTGGTGTGGGACTTTAGCCTTCTGTACCTCCTGCCTGATGGTAGCTGTGAGAAGAGGGCATGACCTGGATGGTGGGGATCCTTGATGATAGATGCCACCTTCTTGAGGCAGCGCCTCATGTAGATGCGTTCAAAAGTGGAGAGGGCTATGCCCACGATGGACCAGGCTGTGTCCATTACTTTCTGCAGCTTCTTGCATTCCTGTATGTTGGAATTGCCCAGAACTGAGATAGAAACCAGGAACCTCTTTATTCATATGACTATGTATCTTAGAAATTGCCAACTCACAGGACAATGGATTGTGAGATATTAAGTATATTCAAGACTGGGACTGATAGATTTTTGGACATTAAGGGAACTGGAGGATACAGGATCAAGATATAAATGGATCTATGATTAAGGATTAAGCTTCAAGAACCATGTGCCTTTCTCCTGCTCCTATTTGTTTAGTGGGTGTCACCAACATAGAACCTTCAGTTCAACCAAACTGAAAAATAGTCTTATATGATCCCTCAGTCACATTGCAGTCACTCTCCCCATCGCCCCTTCCTTCTTAGATTGTTGGCTTCATTAACCAGAAGTCAACAGGACTGGTGATGAATTAATCCATGAAGAAAATAAGTACTTGATGTCCTAGCACTTGTTTTTCCCACCTCTCCTTTTCAAACCAGCTTCATATCCTCACCTGATTACCAATATGACAAGCGTCATCTAATTTATTGCCTCTGTCTCCAGCATCGAAATATGTATTGGGATTGTGTGCCAGAATGTTCTTCTTGTTTCCATTTCTATCTCAGTGTCTGAGGTGAGGCAGGATCTAGATGGTCTGCTTGGCTTTTTTATTCAGTCTGCTGATGGTGTATATTCTTTTGCTTTCAACTCTTCATTTTTGTTTCTCTTTATGACAACAGGGTTGCACTTTGTGTTTATACAATCTCCCTGACATTTCCATTTCCAATGCCATCACTCCTTACGGAATCAACCGCAGTGTGCGTGTGTCAGAATTGAATTCTTGAATGAATGTGAAGTGAGTGCTTATCATAGGTTCACCTTACCCCCGACTTTGCTTCCTGTGGTGACTCGGTGGGTTGTACTCTTGTCTCAGAGTCAGATAGTGATTGGTTCAAGTTCAACTCCAGACATCAAGGACATAAATCTAGGGGACCAATTTTTACTGAGCACTGTTGAAAATAGCAGTCTTTCAGATATGACATTGTTGAACTAAGGTCACTTGGAGGAACATAGATTCAGAGGTTATAGAGAGATACAGCATAGAAACAGGAGCTTCGGCCCACTGAGTCTGTGCCTACACAGTAGTGTAGCAGTTAGCGTAACGCTATTACAGCGCTAGCGACCCGGGTTCAATTCCGGCCGCTGTCTGTAAGGAGTTTGTATGTTCTCCCCATGTCTGCATGGGTTTCCTCCAGGTGCTCTGGTTTCCTCCCATATTCCAAAGATGTACGGGTTAGGAAGTTGTGGGCATGCTATGTTGGCGCCGGAAGTGTGGCGACACTTGCGGACTGCCCCCAGAACACTCTACGCTAAAGATTCATTTCACTGTGTGTTTCGATGTACATGTGACTAATAAAGAAATCTTATCTTATCAACCACCCATTTACACTAATCCTATATGAATCCAATATTTATTCTCCCCACATTCTTATCAATTCTCCTCAGATTCTACCACTCACCTGCACACTTAGGGCAGTTTGCAGTGGCCAGTTAACCTTTCAACTCACACGTCTTTGAGAGGTGGGAGGAAACCCATGCGGTCACAGGGAGAACACGCAAACTCCATACAGGCAGCACCCAAGATCAAGGTCAAACCTGGGTCTCTTGGTGCTGTGAGGCAGCTACTCTACTTGCTGAACCACTGTGCTACTTAAACGACTTGTGACATTTCCTGAAAAAACAGGCGAGTGCTCCCCAGACAATATTAATCTCTTATTCAAAATGGATTATCTAGTCATTTCCACATTGCTATTTGTGGGATCTTGCTGTGTGTAAGTTATAATTTGGAAAAAGTACTTAATTTACCTTAGCAACATGCTAGGCAACATTATGAAAGATAATATATAATTGCAAATCTTTACTTTAACGTAAAGAATCAAAGATGATTGTGATTGATTTTGCCAGTCTCAAAATTATAAATAATAACATTAACAATATCTTTCTTAACCCCAAATCAAAGTTCCAGCCAAGTACCTCTGGCCAATGATGTGCTATTTTTTGCTGGATTATGATGTTGACAGTTTTATTTATGTACTCCTTTCCCCCCTTTTTATTGCATCTTGTATAAATATAAACCATTAGAGAAAGGGTATTTGTTTAAACATTATTCAGAGACTCAATTTATTCTCCTGGAGACTGTTTTCCCAAAAGAAAAGATATATGAGTTTTGTCGATGAACTAGGACAGAAAACACAGTTAAGTGGATAAGGTCTTGCACCCTCACTAAAATTTTCGTGCTCAGATAAGCACTGAATTCATTAGATCATCTCTCTAAGTTGCCCTGACAGTCACGGCATGCCTGGTACATCAGAGGCCAGATGGTTTATCTTCCCTTGGGGTTACTGGACTCCAAATCCTCCCTGTACCAAGGAGTATGTCTTTCTCTGAAGATTAAGTGCTCATCTTACGTCTTCTATTCATTTCCTTCTACTCCCTCCCTGGCAAGATTGTGCTTGGAATATTTTGTGTTGATTTGTTCTCCCTACCTCAGGAACAACATCCTTACAACAGAAGGTGTACAATAAAGGTTCACCAGATTGATTCCCGGGATGGGGCATTGTCCTGTGAGAAGCGATTAAATAGATTGAGCCTTTACACTACAAAGTTTTGAAGACTAAGAGATGGTCTCATCAGAACATGCAGAGATTCAAAAGCTTGAGAACACACACCACCAGGCTCAAGGACAGCTTCTACCTTGCTGTTGTCAGACTCTTGAATGGACCTCTTATACAATAAAGATGAACCCTTGATCTCTTATTCTACCTCCTCATGGCCCTTGCACTTTATTCATCTACCTCCACTGCACTTTCTCTGTAACTGTAACTCTATATTCTGCACTCTGTGTTTTGAATCCTTTTGTACTACCTCATTGTACTTAGGTATGGAATGATCTGTCTGGAAGTCAAGCAAACAAAAACTTTTCAATGTATTTTGGTACATGTGACAATAATAAACCAATTACCAAACTTCACACACAGCTTCAACAAACAATCATGGTAGTGTAGTGGTTAGCATAACGCTATTACAGCGCCAGCGACTTGGGTTCAATTCCTGCTGCTGCCTGTAAGGAGCTTGTATGTTCTCCCCGTGTCTGTGTGGGTTTCCTCTGGGTGCTCCGGTTTCCTCCCACATTCCAAAGACGTACGGGTTAGGAAGTTATGGGCATGCTATGTTGGCGCCGGAAGTGTGGCGACACTTGCGGGCTGCCCCCAGAACACTCTACGCAAAAGGAGCATTTCACTGTGTGTTTCAATGTACATGTGACTAATAAAGATATCTGCTGGAGGAACTCAGCAGGTTGAGCAGCATTTGTGGGGGGAAAGGAGTTGTCGACGTATCCTGCATCAGGGTTTCTTATACGGCTTAACAGGATAAGTTCAGGGATGATATTTCCCTTTAATCATAAGTACAGAGAAATGGTATTGTTTAAAAGTAACTTAGAGACTCAATCTATCATTTTTGAATCTGTTGGATCAAAAAAAAGGTTGCAACACTATTTTAGGAAATCCCAAGGTCACAATCTCAAAAATAGGGGTCAACCATTCAAAACAGAGGTGAGAAATTTCTTCACCCAGAGCATTGTGAGTCTTTAGAATTCTCTACCCCAGAGGGTTCAGTTGCTGAGTATATTCAGCACAGAAATTGATAGATTCTTCGCTGTCAGGGACTTGAGGTTAAGAGCAGGAAAGTGCAAATGAGGTAAAAGATCAGCCATGATCTTATTAAATGGCAGAACAGGCAAAAAGAGATGATTGGGACACTTGTGCTATTTCTTATGCCCTTGTTCAGTCCCTTGGGGAAAAGGATGACACATCTACTCCAGTGCAGAGGTGGGATCCACAGACTCTGCCATTGGTGAGACAGTTGGTACTTGGTGGGACAGGTGGGTGAGCAGTCAAGTATGTTGCGTGCTCCTTCAGCTGTTGGTGAACGACTTTATCAGCTTCTGTCATAATCTTGAGGGTCCCTCAAATGTTCCTTCTCCATGTAGAGCAGCCATGGGCTAAAGATTCCCCTGAGCCAGTGAGATTGTTACATTTTCTCAAGGGAAGTTTGAGAATATCCTTGAACTGTTTTCTCTGTCCTCCTGGAAATCTCCCAATTCTCAGTTTCCAATTCCCAACTGAGAGCCCCAGTTGATGCTGTTTTTAACCCCCTTGTAGGCATTAAGTTCCAGATCAACCCCAAGTTCAAGTTTATTGTCATTGGCATAGATACCCAGGGTGTAAATGCCATGAAAATTTGCATTTTTTACAGCAGCAGCACAGAACGTTGCAAACATGACAAATACAAATTACAAATTAACATAAGTTATCCATAACTTACACCACAAAATAAACATAATGAAACAAGCTCAAATTGAGAGAGAGAAAAAGAAATATAGTCCGAGTTAGTGTTAGGGTTCTTCAAGTCAGTTCAAGAACCTGATGGCAGTTGTTAAACCTTGAGGATTATTCACTTCATGAAACAATTTCTCCTCATATCCTCCCTGTACCTTTTTCAACATCACTTGAAACCGAGGGCCCACCTGGTATTTGAACTACCCACCAACACAAACATCTCTGTCTCTCCACACGTTCCATTTCATCTGGGGTTTCCATTGCCCTGTATTCACTGTTCCCATGGAGGCTGAAACTCATGGAAACTGCAAATAAATGTTCTGGTTTCTGGTGATGAATCAAGATCAGCATTATGCCAAACTAACAGGAAGAGGCTTTAGAATTGCCTGTACTGAACCATCAATAGAAACCATCATTGAACCAATTTTCAATGAGTTGTTATTCCCAATTATTTTAATGGCATAGAGTCCTTAAAATTTCCATTAAAACAGCCATGAAAAGTCCTTGGCAAGTAGGATTAAAGAGAATCCAAAGGCATTCTTTACATGCATCAAGAGGCAAGAGGATAACTAGGGAGTGGGTAGGACCGCTTAAGGAGAAAGAACAGAACATGTGCTTGGAGGCAGAAGATGTGGGAGAGGTCCTTAGTAAGCACTTTGCATCAGTATTTACCAAGGAGAAGGATGTGGAGGATAAGGAGATCAGTGTGGAGCGTGCTACAATTCCAGGGCATTTTGAGATAGAGGAGGAGGAAGTGTCGGGTCTCTTAAAGAACATTAAGGTGGATATCCCCAGGGCCTGATGGGATATACCCCAGGTTATTGAGAGAGGCAAAAGATGAGATTTCTGGGGCCTTGACCAATATCTTCATGTCCTCTTTAGCCACAGGCGAAGTCCTGGAGGACTGGGGAGTAGCTAATGTCATTCAATTATTCAAGAAGGGTAATAGGGATAATCCTGGTAACTATAGACCGGTGAGTCTTACCTCAGTGGTAGGGAAGTCACTGGAGAGCATTCTTAGGGATAGGATTTATGAGCATTTGGAAAACCATGGCCTAATTAGGGACAGTCAGTGTGACTTTGTGCAGGGCAAGTCATGTCTCACTAACTTGATTGAGTTTTTTGAGGAGGTGACGAAGGTAATCAATGAAGGTAGAGCTGTGGATGTTGTCTACATGGATTTTAGTAAGGCGTTTGACAAGGTCCCTCATGGGAGGCTTATCCAGAAGATTAAGATGCATAGATTCCACAATGGATTGACCATTTGGCTTGCCCATAGAAGACCGAGGCTAGTGGTTGATGTGACTTATTCTGGCTGGAGGTCTGTGATTAGTGGTGTTCCTCAGGGATCCGTACTGGGACCTCTGCTATTTGTGATATGTATAAATGACCTGGATGAAAATGTACCTAGGTGGGTTAGTAAGTTTGCAGATGATATGAAGATTGGTCGTGTTGTGGATAGCATTGAAGACTGCCAAAGGATACAGCGGGATACAGAGCAGTTGTAGATATGGGTGGAGAAGTGGCAGATGGAGTTTAACCTGACCAAATATGAAGTGTTGCACTTTGGAAGATCAAATGTAAAAAGGCAGTACACTGTTTATGGTAAGACCCTTGACACTATTGATGTGCAGAGGGATCTTGGGGTCCGAGTCCACAGCTCCCTAAAAGTGGCGACACAGGTGGATAGGATGGTAAAGAAGGCATATGGCATGCCTGCCTTTATTAGTCGATGAACTGAGTACAAGAGTCAGGAAATATGTTGCAGCTTTATAAAACACTAGTTCGGTCGCATCTGGGGTATTGCATTCAATTCTGGTTGCCCCTTCCAGGAAGGATATGGAGGCTTTAGAGAGGGTGCAGAAGAGGTTTACCAAGATGCTGCCTGGATTAGAGGGCATGGGCTACAAGGAGAGGTTGGACAAACTTGGGTTGTTTTCTCCGGAGCGGCGGAGGCTGAGGGGAGATCCAATAGAGCTTTATAAGATTATGAGAGGCACAGATAGAGTAGACAGCCAGTATCTTTTCCGCAGGTTGAAATGTCTAATACCAGAGGTCATGAATTTAAGGTGAGAGGGGGTAAGTTCAAAGGAGATGTGCAGGGTAAGTTTTTTACACAGAGAGTGGTGGATGCCTGGAATGCGCTACCAGGGGTGGCAGTGCAGGCAAATATGATAGAGGTGTTCAAGAGGCTCTTAGGTAGGCACATGAATGTGCAGAGGCATATGAACCTTGTGTGGGCAGAGGGGATTAGTTGGGCATTTATAAGATAAGATTTCTTTATTGGTCACATGTACATCAAAAAACACAGTGAAATGCATCTTTTTTGCGTAGTGTTCTGGGGGCAGCCCGCAAGTGTCGCCACGCTTCCTGCACCAACATAGCATGCCCACAACTTCCTAACCCGTACGTCTTTGGAATGTGGGAGGAAACCGGAGCACCCGGAGGAAACCCATGCAGACACGGGAAGAACGTACAAACTCCTTACAGACAGTGGCCAGATTTGAACCCGGGTCGCTGGCACTGTATAATAGCGTTATGCTAACCGCTACACTCCCATGCCTTACTAATTTAATTGGTTCGGCATAGCATTGTGGGTTGAAGGGCCTGTTCCTGTGCTGTACTGTTCTATGTTCTAAAATAACAGGCAGCAGGAACTTGTCTCAAGCGAGTTAATCTATGAGAACATCACTGACACAAATTTCCACTCTGCTCTTTCCTTTGGCCTTATAAATGTAATATATTTAAGGAGCTCGAAGTTAATGTATTCCTTGAATTGAAAGGTCCTCTCAATGGTGTTGTGTTAGATGAGGTACCTTTGTGAAAGGTAGTTTTCAAAACCTTGGAACAGCCTGTTTGACTTAGACAATATCAAATGTGACAAATCTCAAATAAATCATACCTTTGAATGAAAGTAGTCACTTCAATGCAGACTTAGGCAAAAGACCAAAAAGCAAAATCATACTTGGGGTCTTTTGGATTCTGAAAAGTTCAGCTACAGCTTTATTTTCCTGTTTCTATTCCCTCCTCATGATGGGCAATTTCTTGCTGAGCACAATCTGGTCCAGTGATTTCAGTTAAACACATATTCTGGTGTAAAATAGGTGTACATAATAGTGAACAGGACCTGTGTGAATTCACACCACTGACTCCCAACCTTTCTGAATTAAAGCACCAATTGTTCACACTTGGTAAACTAAGTGTCCTCTGTCAACGTTGGAATACCAGATGAGGTTGCAAGTCATTCTTTTTAAGGAAGCGTTTGTCCCAGATAACATTACAAACTAAGTTATTGAGGCTTCACAGATCCTCTATAATCGTCACCGTCCCAACCCCTCCTTGCACCCAGTCATAGAATCTCACACCATAAGTTGGGAACTATTGATCTAAATGACGAGAGCGAGCAGGTTCTTTTCCCGATTTCAGATGCTCTTTAGCCTATCCATACACAATACCCACGTCGGAAACTGGTAAATTGGTAAATCGGTTTATTATTGTCACATATACTGACGTATAGTGAAAAACTTCGTTTTGCATGCCATCCATACAGATCATTTCATTACAACTGTGCATTGAGGTACAAGGGAAAACAATAACGGAATGCAGAATAAAGTGTTACAGGTACAGAGAAAGTGCAGTGCAGTCAGACAATAAGGTGCAAGGTCATAAGGAGGTAGGTTGTGAGGTCAAGAGTCCATCTTATCATGCAAGGGGATTTTTCAAAAGTCTTATAACAGCAGGATAGAAGCTGTTCTTGAGCCTGGTGGTATGTGCTTTCAGGCTTTTGTATCTTCTGCCTGATGGGAGAGGGGAGAAGACAGAATGTTGAGAGTGGGTGCGGTCTTTGATTATGTTGGCTGCTTTATTGAGGCAGCAAGAAATGTAGACAGAGTCCATGGAAGGGAGGTTGGTTTCTGTGATGTGCTGAGCTGTGTCCACAACTCTCTGCAGTTTCTTGCAGTCCTGGGCAGAGCAGTTGCCATACCAAGCCGTGATGCATCCGGATAGGATGTTTTCTATGGTGCACCGATAAAAATTGGTTAGGGTCAAAGGAGTCATGCCAAATTTCTTTAGCCTCCTGCTGGTAGAAAAAGGTACTTTGAAGCATACACAGTAGAGGAACAGGCCCTTCAGCCCACAATGTCTGTGCCGAACATGATGCTGAATTAAACTTAACTCAAGCACAGAAGAGTGAGAGGACAACGATAATCCTGTGGCTCCACTGTTGAGGAAGTGACACAACTCAGTACAAAGGGGTATGATTTACAGAAACATGGTTGCGGGGTGGAGATGAGTGGGAATTAAATATCAAGGGTCTCAGGTAATACAGAAGGCTAAGCAGGAAGGTAAGGGAAGTAGGATAGCACTCTTAATTAAGGATGAGATCAGGGCGATAGTGAGAGATGATATAAGATCTAGGGAGCAGAATGTTGAGTCCATCTGGGTAGACATTAGGAATAGTAAAGGGAAAAAAAATTACTGGTGGAAGTTGTCTATAGTCTACCGAATTGTAGCATTACAGTGGCACAGGCAATGAACCAAGAAATATTTGATGCATGTAAGAATGGAACGGCGGTTGTCCTGGGGGACTTTAACTTCCACAAAGATTGGGCAAATCAAGTTGGTCGAGGCAGTCTTGAGGAGGACTTTATAGAATGCATCCATGATAGCTTTCTTGAACAGCATGTTAGTGAACCTACAAGGAAAAATGTTATCTTAGATCTGGTCCTGTGCAATGAGACAGGTAAAATTAATGATCTTGTAGTTTGGGATCCTCTTGGGAAGAGTGACTATAGTATGATTGAATTTCTCATATAAATGGAGGGTGCACTAGTTTGATCTAAAACCAGTGTATTATGCCTAAACAAGGGATACTACAATGGGATGAGGGAGGAGCTGGCTAGCATAGACTGGAAACACAGGCTATATGGTGGGACAGTTGAGGAACAATGGAAGACTTTCAAAGAGGTTTTTCATGGTGCTCAACAAAAGCATATTCCAGTCAAAAGCAAGGACAGTAAGGGTGGGGAGAGCCAGCCTTGGATAACTAAGGATAATTATTGGGTGGCTAAAGTGAACATAAGTCCCTTGGAAGATGAGAAGGGGGAATTAATATTGGGTAATGTGGAATTGGCCGAGGCCTGAACGACTGTTTTGTGGAGGACACGTCTAACATGCCAAACAGAGACGATATGGATGTGATGGGGGGTGAGGACCTCAATACAATCACTGTCACTAAGGAGGTAGTGATGAGAAAACTAGTGGGTCTAAAGGTAGACAAATCCCCTGGTTCAGATGGGATGCATCCCAGGGAATGAAAAAAATGGCGGAAGTTATAGCAGAGACACTTGTGATAACTTACCAAAGTTCTCTGGGCAGGTCCCAGTGGATTGGAGGACAGTGAATGTCACGCCACTGTTTAAAAAAGGATGTAGCCAAAAGGAGGGTAACTATAGGCCAGTTAGCTTAACGTCTGTAGTTGGGAAAATGCTTGAAGCTGTCATTAAGGAAGAAATGTCTGGATAGAAGTGGTTCCATCAGGCAGACACAGCATGGATTCAGGAAGGGCAAGTCCTATTTAACAAACTAACCGGAGTTCTTTGAGGATGCAATGAGCGCAGTAGATAGAGGGGAACAGATGGATGTTGTACACTTGGATTTTCAGAAGGTGTTTGATAAGGTGCCACATAAAAGACTTATCCATAAGAAATTACCTGTACTCCCTCAATGCACTCTGTACTAACTCAATGTAACTGCACTGTGTAATGAATTGACCTGTATGATTGGTATGCAAGACAAGTTTTTCACTGTACCTCAGTACAAGTGACAATAATAAACCAAAACCAATACCAATACCAATAAGGACACATGGAGTTGGGGGGTGGGGGGGGGGGGTAATGTATTAGCATGGATAGAGGATTAGTTAACCAATAGAAGGCAGACAGTCGGGATAAATGGATGTTTCTCTGGTTGGCAATCAGTGGTGAGCGGGCTGCTGCAGGGGTCCGTCCTGGGCCCGCAACTGTTTATGATATACATTAATGACTTGGAAGAGGGAACCAAGTGTAGCATTTTCTAAGTTTGCTGATGACACTAAATTGAGTGGAAAAGCAAATTGTGCAGAGGATGCAGAGAGTCTGCAGAGAGATATAGACAGGTTAAGTGAGTGGGCAAGGGTCTGGCAGATGGAGTACAATGTTGGTAAATGTGAGGTCATCCACTTTGGAAGGAAAAATAGAAGATCAGATTACTATTTAAATGGTGAAAGATTATAGCATGTTGTTGTGCAGAGGGACGGGAGCGCTTGTGCATGAATCGCAAAAGGTTGGTTTGCAGGTGCAACAGGTTATCAAGAAGGCAAATGGAATGTTGGCCTTCATTGCTGGAGGGATTGAATTTAAGAGCAGGGAGGTTATGCTGCAACCATACAGGGTGCTGGTGAGGCCACACCTGGAGTACTGCGTGCAGTTCTGGTGTCCTTACTTGAGGAAAGATATACTGGCTTTGGAGGCGGTGCAGAGGAGGTTCACCAGGTTGATTCTGGAGATGAGAGGGTTAGCCTTTGAGGAGAGATTGAGTCGCCTGGGACTATACTTGCTGGAATTCAGAAGAATGATCGGGAATCTTGTAGAAACATATAAAATTATGAAAGGGATAGACAAGATAGAGGCAGCAATGTTGTTTCCACTGGTAGATGAGACTAGAACTGAGGGACATAGCCTCAATATTCAGGGGAATAGATTTAGGATGGAGATGAGGAGAAACTGCTTTTCCCAGAGAGTAGTGAATCTGTGGAATTCTCACCCAGAGAAGCAGTGGAGGCTACCTCATTAAATGTATTTAAGACACACTTAGATAGATTTTTGCATAGTAGGGGAATTAAGGGTTATGGGGAAAAGGCAGGTCGGTGGATTTGAATCCACAGCCAGATCAGCCATGATATTGAATGGCGGAGCAGGCTCGACGGACCAGATGGCCTTGTTCCTATTTCTCATGTTCTTATGCTCTTATGTTATATTGTGTCGACAAGGTAATGCCCCTGGGATTGGGAATAAAAAAACCCAGCAGATGCGGGAAATCTGAAACAAAAGGAGAAAATGCTGGAAACACTCAGCAGGTCAGGCAGCATCCGTGGAAAGAGGAGCAGAGGTAATGTTTCAGGTCCACTCTTTGACAAATGCTGCCTGTTCTGCTGAGTATTTTCTGCTCGCTGTGATTGAGAGGCTGAGGGTGTGAGGATATCGGGAGGAGTGATGGATGCAGCAGGGAATAACTTTGAGGGGCCATACTTCACCAGAACAAGTGAAACATAGAGTCATAGAGTTGTACAGCACAGGAACAGGCCCTTCGGCCCACCCCATCCATGCCAACCATCATTCAAGTATTTGCATAGAGCATGTTTCTTTGGCCTCCTGCAATAATATAACAATATAGTATTGCATAGGCTCCTTTTGTGTTGATATGAGCACAAATAAAAAGATAGTTATAACCCAAGTGCACCAATTTCCATTTTGGTGAGTGGGCCTTGCTTGGCATACAAGCCATCAAACTTGCACTGGATTTCAACATTTAGAATCAGAATCAGGTTTATTATCACGGACATATGTCGTAAAATCAGTTGTTTTGCGGCAGCAGTACAGTGCAAAACATAAAGACATAAAAATTACTATAAGTTACAAAATTAAATAAATAGTGCAAAAGAGGAATAACGAGGTAGTGTTCATGGGTTCATGGACCGTTCAGAAATCTGATGGCGGAGGGGAGAAGCTGTTCCTGAAACGTTGAGTGTGGGTCTTCAGGCTCCTGTACCTCCTCCCTGATGGTAGTAACATGAGAGGGCATGTCCTGGATGGTGAGGGTCCTTAATGAAAGATGCCGCCTTCTTGAGGCACCGCCTCCTGAAGATGACCTCGATGGCAAGGAGGGCTGTGCTTGTGGTGGAGCTGGCTGAGTCTACAATCCTCCGCATCCTCTTTCAATCCTGCACATTGGAGCCTCCATACCAGGTGGTGATGCAACCAGTCAGAATGCTCTCCACCGTACATCTGTAGAAATTTGCCAGAAATTCATAAATTTACAAATTTGCTCCTTTAAACCTAATTCAGTGTTAGCTCTCTCTGTGCCAAAAAGATGTGAATTTAAATCTCACCCCAGTGCCTGAGTCCCATTATCTGGACAGGCACTCCCAGTGCAGTGCAGAAGGAGTGCTACACTGCTGGAGGTGTTGTTTCCTGGAACAGGGGCCCTGATAATTCTCACAGGTGAGCATGAGGGAGCACAAGACACTTTTGTAAGCAGAACTTTGGGGGGGGGGGGGGGGGGGGGTGGGGTTATCCTGGTATCCTGGTCAAGGTTTGGCCCTTGACCAGCTCTATTGAAACAAGCCTAATCATGGGATATTACTGCGCACAAATTGGAGATACAAGAAACTGCAGACGCTGGAAATCTGGAACATGGTCCACCGTCCTCTCCTGTCAGATTCCATCTTCTTCAGCCCTTTGTTACTTCCACCTATCACCTCCCAGCTTCTTGGATCATTCCCACCCTCCCCCTCCCTCACCTGCGTATCACCCCCCCCCCTCACCTGGATCCACCCATCAGCTGCCACCTCTTGCTCCACCCCTTCGCCCCACCTTTTTATGCCAGCTATCCCCTCCCTTTCTTTCCAGTCCTGATGAAGGGTCTCGACCTGAAATGTCGACTGTCCATTTTCCTCCACAGAAGCTTCCCAACCCACTGAGTTCGTCCAGCTCCTTTGTGTGTTGCTGCGCACAAATCTCTTGCAACTTTTTCCCAGGTTACAACGATAAGATAAGATAAGATTTCTTTATTAGTCACATGTACCTCGAAACACACAGTGAAATGCATCTTTTGCGTGGAGTGTTCTGGGGGCAGCCCACAAGTGTTGCCGCCATAGCATGCCCACAACTTCCTAACCCATATGTCTTTGGAATGTGGGAGGAAACGTGAGCACCCGGAGGAAACCCACGCAGACACGGGGAGAACGTACAAACTCCTTCCAGACAGCAGCCAAAATTAAACCTGGGTCACTGGCGCTGTAAAGCATTACGCTAACCACTACACTACAAGATAAAGCTCATTCTAGACAGAAATTACCCTGATTTCTTTCTGTGGCATCTTCTCATGTGTGTGTTGTTGAGTCAGATTTTACTGGGAAATGCCACAAGATCCGTGATGAATACCAGGAGATTCAAGACTCCTACACACAAACGTGTATGGATATGAAAATCCCAAACTTCCTGAGAGGTGCTCGGTGGTGAAGTCCCGACAGTGTTCCTCATCGATTCCTCAAGGAGTCCAGTGGCAGAGCGCCAGCTTCCTGCAAGTCCCTAGTAGTTACACTGGGAATTCCACCCACTGAATCCACGTCATTTCAACGGAGAGGAAACATTGTCGGATTAGTTTCACATAGCATGCATTCTTTACAAATATTTGAGTTTGCTTGAATGAGTTTAATGACATTTTTTTAAATTTTGCTTTTATATTTTCATTAGAAATATTAATTTTTGAGAATTTTTGAATGCTTTAGAATGAATCATAGAAATTTTCTGACACAAGAGGCCATTTGGCCCATCATACCTGTACCAGTCAGAACACAATGAAGGCACAGCCTCAGAATAAAGGGACGTCCCTTCCAACTGAGATGAAGAGGAATTTCTTCAGCCAGAGGGTGGTGAGTCAGTGGAATTTGTTGCCACAGGGGGCTATGGAAGCCAAGTCACTGGGTGTATTTAAGGCAGAGATTGATAAGTTATTGATTAGTAAGGGGGTTAAGGGTTACGGGGAGAAGGCAGGAGGATGGGGTTGAAAACAAATCGACCTGTTGAGTCTTGATGAAGGGTCTCGTCCCGAAGCGTCGACTGTTTATTTCCCTCCAGAGACGCTGCCTGACCTGCTGAGTTCCTCCAGCACTTTGTGTGTATGGCTCCAGATTCCAGCATCTGCAGAATTTCTTATGTGTCTCTCTTGAAAAAAATCAGCCATGATTGAATGGCAGAGCAGACTCGATGGGCTGAATGGTCTAATTTTGCTCCTATATCTTATGGTCTAATGGTTGTGATCATCTAAAATGAAAGAAAATGCTGGAAATAGCAGATGGGGAGAGAAAATTTCCTGCAATTGCTGTGCTGTGCATCTCATCGTTCCGGAATACTGTTGTCCATTTCTTTTCTGTCTGACTGCCTTCCTTCATCTCCCTCTATTTGCCCTCCAGCAGATGGATCGACCATGATCAAACAGATGACGCTGGAAGCGATTGTGTCACATTGACAACCTTGATTGGCATCCTGTCACAGGCATCTCCATCCCACCCCTCATTTTGTAACTTAAACCATGCTTGTTCCTCACTTTTCCAATTTTGATGAAAGTTATCACCCTAAAATATTCACTCTGTTTCTCTCCCCACAAATACGGCCTGACCTGTTGAGTATCTCCATTGTTTTTTTCTCTTTCTATTTAAGTCTGGGCTTAGTGCGTAGGGGAGTGGTGAACACAGATGGTTCACCATTACAAGAACGTCCAGGCCAAATCATTGCAAGGTAGACACACCAGAGACTGCAGATGCTGGAATCCAGAGCAACAAACCAGACCTGCTGGGGGAACTCAGCAGGTCGAGCAGCATCTGTGGACGATAAGGAATTGTTGACAGGGTTTTGACCTGAAACTTCGACAAATTCCTTTCCTCCCACAGGAGCCGGTCAGCTCGTTGAGTTCTTCCAGCAGATTGTTTGTTGTTGTTGGATAAAAGAGAAAATATTGCTGAACAAAGACTGGGACTTTATTCTCTGGAACATAGGAGATTGAGGGGTGAGCTGATAGAGAGGTATATAAGATCATGAAGGGAATGGACAGGGTGAAAGCACATAGTCTTTTTCCCAGGGAGGGGGTGCTCAAAACAAGAGGGCATAGCTTTAAGATCAGAGGTGAGAGATTTAAAAGGGACATCAGGGGCAGCTTCTTCACACAAAGGGTGGTGCATGTTTGGAATGAGCGGCCAGGAATAGTGGTTGAGGTGGGCACAACAGCAACATTTAAAAGCCATCTAGATAAGCCCATGGATGGGAGAGGTTTAGAGGGCTATGGGCCAAATGTGGGCAGATGGGACTGGCTTGCTGGGCAACACAGTTGGCATGGACGAGTTGGCCAGAAGGGCCTGCTTCCACGTTTCCTGTCTCTATGACTCTAAAATATCCTCAATAGGCTTTCCTCCATAGCCAATTTATGTCACTGATAAGCTTATATTACAAACTAAATTGTTCTGAAAGTAACCAGATCAGATTAGCTTATTGTCATATACACCAGGGTGCAATGAAATTCCTTGCTTGCATGAAGCTCACAGAGTGAACAGTGTACATGGTAATAATAAATTCAACAATAAATACAACGATGAGTGCAAAAACAATGGAATAGTGCAAAATGCAAACTCAGGATGTGCAAAAAAATACTAAAGTGACAATAACGGAAGAGGTAGAGTTAAGGGGTCAAGAATGTGGCAGCACTGCCAGGAAGGGCATGTGAAAGAGGTGACTGGTTCACAAGTCTGAGAGCAGTGGGGAAGAAGCTGTTCTTGAGTCTGATTGTCCAGGCTTTCAAGCTTCCATGTCTTTTCCTAGAAGGTAGAAGAGAGAAAAGGGAATGGCCAGGGTGGCAGGCATCCACTCCATTGATTGTTGACTGTTGGATTGGCTATAATGCATATGCAGAAAGAACAAACAAACTGTCCTTGAGCAGTTCCAACTTGGAGCTTGTAGTAACAATAGGAAATATTCTGCACTTGGGTTTTAAACACTCATTGATAAAGGGATCTTAGCAATCATCGGTGAAGCCAATCCTCCTTCAATGGCAAGGGACTTTGTAAGTGTGACTGGTGTCCAATGTAAGCAGTATATTACATGTTATGCAAATAGCTGTGATCAGATATTAAAGTAATGCCTCATCTCATCTCTCAGGTAAGTTACTGAGATCCCTTGGCGCTGATATCCTGTCCAGTATTGATCCTCCAACCAACATCACTCTATCATGTTATGTGGTCTTTGTCACAGTACTATTTGTGGGAACTTACAAACTGGTTGACGAATTTCCCATATTATGAACGTGTCTAAACTACAGAAAGTATTTAATTGGCTGTAAATCTTTTGGGATAACAAAGTTATGGAAGATGCTACAGAAATGTGAGTATTCTGTATGCTGAACAGCAGCCTCCAAAATCTGGGTGATCTGCAAGGTTCATATTTTTTATTTAACTTTAGTTTCTGCTGCTTTGTTTATCAAGATGAATCAGGGTTTATTATTTCAAGTGCTCTTTTTCTAAGTGGAACTGCAGTATAGCAATTCCAGAATGAACCAGAATGTGAAGCAGCAGATTACATTACTTGAACCACTTAGATCCAGTATCACCATACCAACCAACCAGTTAAAAATAATAGACTGAGATGAATAGGTTTTGGATCAGGAACATGTCTAGTTCCAGGCAAGGGGAGTGGGTGGGAGAGTGAATCGTATACTTTCCCCAGTCCTTTATTTTTCCAAGCCAATCTGTACCTTATAAGACTGCAAGAAAATGTGTTTTTGGAATATGGTTTCCCTGATAAGAATCTTTCCCTGGTTATTTTATATGTATTGAAGTCGTAGGGACTAGACGATGCTATTCAGTCTCTTGAGCTTGGTCTGCTGCTCCATAAGATGATGACTGATCTGAGATATAATTCCACATAACTGCTTTGGGCTAACTCCATAATGTCTTTGGTTAGCAAAAATCCACCAGTCTCAAATTTATAATTAAGAACTGGCATAGTACCAATCACTATCTGCAGAAGAGAGTTCTAAATTTTTGGATACTTATGAGAAGGTTTTTAGATATTAAGGGAATCAATCTGTGTGAGGTCAGTACAGAAACTTGGGTAAAAGATAAAAGAATAGCAATAGATCAGAATCAGAATCACGTTTATTATCACTGACTTATGTGACATGAAATTTGTTGTTTTACGGCAGCAGTAGAGTGCAAGACATAAAAATTACTCTAAGTTACAAAATAAGTAAATAGAGCAAAAAAAAAGGAATAACGAGGTAGTGTTCATGGACCATTCAGAAATCTGATGGCAGAGGGGAGGAAGCTGTTCCTAAAATGTTGAGTGTGGGTCTTCAGGCTCCTGTACCTCCTCCCCGATGGTAGTAACGAGAAGAGGGCATGTCCCCAATGGTGAGAGTCCTTAGCGATGGATGCTGCCTTCTTGAGGCACCACCTCTTGAAGATGTCCTCAATGGCGGAGAGGGTTGTGCCCGTGATGGAGCTGGCTGAGTCTACAACCCTCTGCAGCCTCTTGCAATTCTGTGCATTGTAGCCTCTGTACCAGGCTGTGATGCAACCAGTCAGAGTGCTCTCCACTGTACATCTGTAGAAATTTGCAAGTGTCTTTGGTGACATACCAAATCTCCTCAAACTCCTAATGAAGTACAGCCGCTGGCGTGCCTTCTTCGTGATTGCATCAATGTGTTGGACCCAGGATAGATACTTCAAGTTGTTCACACCCAGGAACTTGAAGCTACTCACCCTTTCCACTGCTGACCCCTCAATGAGGACATATATGTGTTCTCCCGATTTCCCCTTCCTGAAGTCCACAATCAATTCTTAAATATTCTTCTTAATTCTCCTCTCACAATGGAGTGGTCTGAATGGCCAGCTCCTGATTCTATCTCTTATGTTTTCATGTTATGTTCTCTGTGTATAAAAGTCTTTCTTCGATTCACCTTTGAAAGTCTCCACATTGTGGAATGTGCCCTGTGGTCCCACTAGGGAAAAAACTACATAAACTTTCAAACTCCCTTAATAGCTTGAAAACTTCAATCAAACCATCCTGCAAATAGCAGGGTACACAGCTCTAATTTGTTTAATCGTTCTTAATCCTTGAAGTTTAGAGTTTATTCCAGTTGATCCACACTGGACCACTTCCAAGGCCGCTATACCCTCTTAGAAGTACAGTGACTGGATTACTGACCCCAAGCATGACCAAACTGAGTTTTCTAGGGCAGTGGCAGAACTTTTAACTCTCTTTGGATCGCAAATCTGTTTTAAAATCCTCCCTCATATATATTTGGAAGAATCTAGAATATTACTCTCCTTCGAGGTGTACACTATGATTTCATTTCTTCAGTCACAAACTTGCAGAAATCAGTGCACATTTGACACTTGGTTGCCTGATTTTACCTATCATAGTGTGTGTTAATATTTAATCTGCCCTCCCTTACTCTGTCCATTTTAAAATGTTTGCACATCATGGGGATAGCAAATCATCAGAAGGATATCATTCAGCTGGAAAAGGTGCAGAAAAGACTGAAGGGCTTGAGTGATAAGGAGAGGCTGGACAGGATAGGACTCTTTTCCCTGGGGCATAGGAGGCTGAAGGGTGACCTTATAGAGGTTTATAAAATCATTGGGGGGCATAGATAAGGTGAATGGCCACAGTCGTTTTCCTGGGGTAGGGGAGTCTAAAGCTAGGGGGCATAGGTTTAAAGTGATCATATAAACACCACATATAAACACCAATACGCAGTCACATTCACAGACAAACAAATACACACATTACACCAGTAAGGATATATACATATACTGTATATGGAAAATAATGCCTATATACACGCACAGATGCACACAAGGACATAAGGAGAAAAATTCAAAAGGGACCTGATAGGCAGCAATACTTCTGGCACGATTATTCTCAACACTGGTGCCCCACAAGGCTGGGTCCTCAGCCCCCTACTCTACTTCCTGTACACGCATGACTGTGTGGCCAGATTCTGCTCTAACTCCATCTACAAGTTTGCAGATGATACCACCATTGTAGACCGTATCTCAAGCAGCGATGAGTCGAGTACGGGAAGGAGATAGAGACCTCAGTGACATGGTGTCATGACAACAACCTTTCCCTCAATGTCAACAAAACAAAAGAGCTGGTCATTGACTTCAGGAAAGGGGTCAGCGTACATGCACATGTCTACATCAACAGTGCTGAGGTCGAGAGGGTTGAGTGCTTCAAGTTCCTGGGAGTGAACATCACCAGTAGCCTGTCCTGGTCAAATCACGTAAATGCCACGGCCAAGAAAGCTCACCAGCGCATCTACTTCCTGAGGAGGCTAAAGAAATTCGGCTTGTCCCCTTTGACACTCACCAACTTTTACAGATGCACCATAGAAAGCATCCTATCTGGATGCATCACAGCTTGGTATGGCAACTGCTCTGCCCAGTACTGTAAGAAACTGCAGAGAGTTGTGGACACAGCCCAGCGTGTCACGGACACCAGCCTTCCCTCTTTGGACTCTGTCTTTACCTCTCGCTGTCTTGGTGAAGCAGCCAGCATAATCAAAGACCCCACCCACCCGGGACATTCTCTCTTCTCCCATCAGGTAGATGATATAGGAGCCTGAGGGCACATACCACCAGACTTGACAGCTTCTACCCTACTGTGATTAGACTATTGAACGGTTCCCTTAGACGATGAGATGGACTATCACCTCATGCTCTACCTTGTTGTGACCTTGCACCTTATTGCACTGCACTTTCTCTGTAGCTGTGACACTTTACTCTGTACTGTTATTGTTTTTACCTGTACTACATCAATGCACTCTATACTAACTCAATGTAACTGCACTGTGTAATGAATTGACCTGTACGATCAGTATGCAAGACAAGTTTTTCACTGTACCTCGGTACAAGTGACAATAATAAACCAATACCTATACCAATACCAATGTTTTCACACAGAGGGTGGCTTGGTATATGGAATGAGCTGCCAGGGGAGACTGTAGAGGCAGGTACAATTACAACATTTAAAAGATATTTAGACAGGTATATGGATAGCACAGGTTCAGAGGGATATGGGCCAAACACAGACAAATGGGACGAGCTCAAGTAGACAACTTGGTGGGCATGGACAAATTGGGCCAAAGGGCCTGTTTCCATGCTTTTAACTCTATGATTCCATGACTCCATGAATCTGTTATTGAACTTTTGATTGTTCTGTGTAGATAGATAAAATTGTCCATATTCCTGATTGTGATTGAACCTCTCTCAAAGCAAACCTGCTTGCACACAAGATTCCATGAAGCACTTTAAAAATAGAGCAGAGGAACTTTACCTTGTGTCCATAATTCCTCAATTAACACCCATAATAGATGATCTAACCATTAACTGACTACAGTTTGTGGGAACTTGGCATGTGCAAAGTGATTGTCGTTCATCCAACTTTACAACTACAAATAAAAAGTATTTAATTGTCTGTTAAAAACTTTGATGTGTCTTGGATCAAAAAAAAACGCCAAAAAATGCAGTTCCTTGAAAAACCTCTACCAGTCTGAGGCACCAATCAGCTTAAATTTCCTGTCTGGAGATATTTGGTAAATTGGTGAATTGGTAAATTGGTTTATTATTGTCACATGTACCGAGGTACAGTGAAAAACGTTTTGCATTCCATCCATGCAGATCATTTCATTACAACAGTGCATTGAGGTAGTACAAGGGAAAACAATAACAGAATGCAGAATAAGGTGTTACAGTTACAGAGAAAGTGTAGTGCAGGCAGACAATAAAGTGCAAGGTCATAATGAGGTAGATTGTGAGGTCAAGCGTCATTCTTATCATACTAGGGGACCATTCAATAGTCTTATAACAGTGGGGTAGAAGCTGTCCTTGAGCCTGATGATATGTGCTTTCAGGCTTGTACCTTCTGGGATGGGAGAGGGGAGAAAAGGTCCAGAGTGAGTGGAATACCTGATACCTTTTGCATTTTTCTCATAGTTTTGTACAATATGGAAGGAGGCCATTTGGCCCATTGAGTCCATACAGGCTTTCAGGGGAATCCCATCAACCCCATTTCACCACTTGTTTCACTGTAACCCATTTCTCTCATATGGCTTTCAACTCCACTTTAAACTTCTACCGCCCACCCATATTAAAGGTAGTTTACAGTGGCCAGTTTCCTACCAACCAGCACTGCTTTGGGATGTGGGAGGAAGCCAGAACACCCAGAGAAAACCCACGCTGTTAGAGGGAGAACAAGCAAATTGTACATGGTTGGCAGCAGACGTCAATCGAATTTGAGTCCCTGGAGTTGTGAGGCAGCAGCACCACCTTCTTCTATGATTTCCAAGAAATTCCTCCTTACACTTTAATACCAATTCCTTTGCCTGTCACTATATCCCATTAGTTCTGGGCACACACACACGGAAAACATCCTCTCAGCATCCATCTGTCAAACTCCCTTTCAATAAGACAACCCCTCATTCGCCTACAACTCAAGAAGGTCTTGGCACAATATGTTTAATCTTTCTTACAGGACAACCCCATCAGAGGACCTGCATGGAAGGTAATCCTTTTTCTAGGGTATGAACCTCATAATCAGTCAGTCTGTATCAAATGCGCCAAACTGTCAGAGCTTTCTAAATGGTGCTGGCAAAGGTCCATGAAAGAATAAAGCTAAGACACAAGAGATTCTGCAGATGCTGGAATCTGGAGCAACCCACACAAAATGCTGGAGGAACTCAGCGGGTCAGGCAGCATCTATGGAGGGAAATAAGCAGTCGACATTTCAGGTCGAGGCCCTTCATCAGGACTGGAAAGGAAGAGGGCAGAAGCCAGAATGAAAAGGTGGGGTGAGGAGGAGGAGCACATGCAGGCAGGGGAGAGGTGAGTTCAGGTGAGGGGGAAGGTAGGTGGGTGGGGGAGGGGGGATGAAAGGGAGTGATATGAGAAGCTGGCAGGTGATAGGTGGAAGAGGCAAAAGGCTGAAGAAGAAGGAATCCGATAGGAGAGGACAGCAGACCATGGAAAAGCTACTCCAACACAAGGCTAGTCCACAGGTAAAACTTTAAACAGAAGACATCATTCTTTCCAGAATAATTAGCCATAGGCACTTGAGACAGATTTTTAAGCCTGAGGTAACGTTGTTCCAACACTTCAAATAGAACTTGTTGAATATATCCAAAATGAGATGGCAGCCCTTGAAACAATTGTAAGCTTGAGTCTGAGTTCAGAGAGGCTAGCCCCATTAATAAAACCTGTAATCTTCTTCACTTGAACATCGCCTTGAAGAGAATAATTGATGAGTTTCATGTGGCAGAATTGGAAGGCAGAGTGAAAATATAATTTTGAATATTGCCTTTCCAATTATTCCAGGATAATCTGCTAATATTGTGGCAAGTGCCCAGTAGGCTAATCAGTGGTATGGTAATAATGTTAAGAGCCTTGAATAAGTTGTTTCACAAATAAAGTTATCGAGAATAAACAAACAGCTCTCAGGATTATGGCCTTATTAAACCACACTCTCAGGAGCTTTACTTTCAACAAGGGGTATATTAAATCTTAGTTAACTGACTTTCCACCCGCTTCTGACTTGTAATGACAGAGATGACATATGCAAGACTGAATTTGCTTGAATTCCACACTTCTGTGACAGTTTATATTCAGGCATCTGGGAAAGGGGACAGAGATGTGCAGATAATGTCAGCTCTACTGGAAACCGATCCAAAAATCTTTCAATTGTCAAGCAGTTAAAAAAAAAATCAAATGGCATATGGCATGGTTTGAAAAGAAGCCACATTATACTTCTTTATAATATAAGCAGCGTGTTCTTTTGGCTATTCAGTTAGAAGGGAAAAATCTGTTTTAATTATCATTGATATTGAATTGCAATACAACAGTAACCTAGCCCATAGATAGATGGAAAATATGACCAGAAACAAGCTATTGGCCCTTTGAGCCTGTTGAACAATTAAATATAGTCACGGCCGATCTTAGAGTACTAGAGTCATAGAGAAACATAACAGAAACAGGCCCTTCGGTCCACTGAGTTTATACCAATCCTACACATTCTCCACACATTCCCATCACACTTCACCAGATTCTACCACCCACTTACACACTGGGTAAAACTTACACTGGCCAATTAACCTACCAACCCGCACGTCTTTGGGACGTGGGAGGCAATTGGAGCACCCAGAGGAAACCCACACGGTCACATGGAGAATGTTCAAACAATCAGCACCCAAGGTCAGAACTGAACACAGGTCTTCTGTTTCAATGCCACATTCCTGATCTCTCGCCATAACTTGGGGTGATGTTTTTTTTTGTGTCTGCAAATCTATCTACCTCCTTAATATATTCAGCCACATGTCCACCACCACCTTCTGTCTTAGAGAATTCTACAGCTGCACTGTCCTCTAAGTGAAGAAATTTCTCCTCATCTCAGTCTTAAATGCATTACCTTGCATTGTGAGACCATCACCTCTCATTCTAGAGACTGGGTGTCCAAGTCTGTCAAATCCCGTCAAAATTTGGTAGGTTTAAAAGAGATCTCCTTTCCTTCTTCTCAACATGAGTAAATTCAAACCCATTTGCCCCAATGTCTCCTCCTTTAACAGTCCTTCTATCTCATGAATCAGTCTGGAAAGCCTTTGTTGTACTTCTTCTAAGGCAAGTCCATCCTTTCTGATGTAAGGAGACCCAAATTGTACATCAGGAATGGTCTCACCAAGATTCTGCATAATTGTAGCAGAATATCCATATCCTATTTTGAAAACCTCTTGCAGTGAAGGCCAGAACACTATTTGTCTTCTTAACTGCTTGTTGTATCTGCACGCTTGCTTTCAGTGACTGGTGTGTAAGCACACCCAGGTCATTCTGTTCGTCAATACTTTCCAATCCACCTCCATTTAAATAACACTCTGCCTTTCTGTTTCTCCTATTGACGTGGGTAACTTCATGCTTATCCACCTCATATTGCATCTGCCATCCATTTGCCCACTTATTCAACCTGTCTAGATCATCTTGGAGCCTTTTTGTGCACATTCACACCAACTACGCGCACACACACTCTATGTTGACACACTCTCCTGCACACATACACAAAAATCCCCCACACGCACATGTATACACACATGCGAATGCACACACATGCACACACACACGTGCACACGCATATGCACAAAACACAAGCACACACACATTCTACCTTTATGCAGCCTCTCAACACCCATACACAAACATTCTATTCAAATGCATACTGCAATAGATGAATAAAATGGTAAATTTAGAGGAAAAGAGAGTTCAGAACAAGATTGTGGGCGTGGAAAACAATATGGAGGGTGAGAGAATGAAGGCCATAAAAGGTTGTGTTCCATTACTGAAGGAATGCTCCATTGTTAGAGGCATAGCCTTTCAGGTGAGACATTAAACGTAAGAGTTTGGCCTCTCAGCTGGAAGTAAAAGAACCCATGCCACTACTTTGGAGAAAACTAGGGGAGTTATGCCTAGACCCTTTTGTGGGAGCTCACTGTACCCAAATAAGCTGCCAAATTTCCTACATTATAACAGTGTCCACACATCAAGAGAACTTAACTGGCTGCAAAGCACTGGCCTGATCTGCACAAGGGGCTGTAGGCATGCAAGGTTTTCATTCATGCATAAAATATTTGCTCACTTTTCTGTAGAGGGAGATAAATATTGAGAAAATGGAAGTAAAAAACAAACTCCTTTTTTCAAATAAAACAATCAAAGAAATAACATCCTTTGATTTCATAAAAAAGACTCTACCTACTCATTTTGATAAATTGAGTATCCCTAGAGAAATATTCTGAGGGCACCTTACAGCAGTAATTGAGTTCTGTGTTGCATTCAGATTTTATTATTTGAATAAATTTATTTGTGGAGCTATTTTTACAATTGTTTCTCGCCATACAATATGATTTTGCCTTCATAATATTCATAAAATTTTACTTCTGAAATACAGTGTTACTTCTTGAACAAACAGTTTGGGACTAGAAAGGAAACCATTTTCTGTGGGTGAGAATATAAGTTGGTTAAGAGCTCAGCTAAAGCAGTGGACAGTGGATTTGGAGAGGAAGATGTTAACCATTTGTTTGACAAGATGTCACACAGTGTAACTAACAATTACTGATTACATGCCGTAGTGGAATGTTTGAACGAAAACAGAATGCTAAAAACACTCAGTAGATCAGGCAGCATCTGCGGAAAGAGAAACAGTTAACATTAACTTTGTTTCTCTTTCACAGACGCTGCCTGACCTGCTGAGTATTTCATGCATTTTCTGCTTTTGTTTTAGATTTCCAGCATCCGAGTTTTTTTTTAAATTTTCATTTACCGAAAGAATGGAGGATTGGGTTGTTTTGTTCCTGAATCTGCTGCTAATAGTTTATTTTGAACTGGCATGGCAGATATTGCAGACAGACTTGAGAGAGTGTAACTGCAGGGCTATTGACACATGAATGATTGAGAAATGAGGAGCTATGTGGGAGGGAAGGGTTAGATAGATCTTAGAGCAGGATAAAATGTCGGCACAACATTGTGGGCCAAAGGGCCTGTACTGTGCTGTAATGTTCTATGTTCTATGTTCTTTTGGGAATGGAACTGACAAGATTTCTCTACTGGTAACCCGCATGGATTCAATGGACTGAATGGCCTTTTCCCATGCCAAAATATCACTGTGATCATTGGAAAAAGAATATAAGTATGTATGTATTAGAACAGAAGTAAGCAACATGACCCCTCAAGCCCACTCTGTATTCAATACGATCATGTCTGATCCTTGGCCTCAATTCCACTCTCCTCCTGATTCTCATAATCCCTAATTCCCCTATAGTCCGAAAAACTTGTCTGTCTCAGCCTTGAATATTCTCAATGGCTCAGCAACCACAGCCCTCTGGAGTAGAAAGCCTACAATTGTTCTGAACAGCTTATTAAAAGAATTTCAAAACCCAAATGACAGGGTAAGTGGATCCTTCCTGAATTCATCCTGTACTACAGACAGAAGGTTTGCACACGTTCCTGTGAATAACAGCACAAGTTTACAGCATATAAAAGCAGGCTTTCTGTGAATAAAGGGTCCTTGTATTTAATTATTAATGCACTCAGAATCCACACACATTGAGAGTCATCCTATGAAAGAAAAATAATATTTTTTGCCTACATCCAAGCTGCATTTCACATTTCTTCAGATGTGCTGAACTAGGGCTCACCCTAATTAAAATCTAAACAGTGTTGGCATATAGCTGGCATATTTGTCTCAAAAATTAGTCATACACTCATTCGTTAGTATCTGGTTTTGCAGATTTCAGTCTGCATAAGCTTTAAGTTGGAGATTCTGGAATAAGAGCTAGAAAGCGGTAACATCAGATAGGCATCAGAAAAGCTGGTATATGTGCTGCCTCTTCATGCTCAACTTTACCTTATGAATTATTGGAGGTAATGCAGCTTATCCAAACTTTCCTACTCATACTATGTCTTACTTTATTTTGAAAGCTGCTCTTTGAAGAATATAGACAATGAGGACAATTGTGACAGTCTTCAGACCATGGCCACTGTCCTATCCATCAGTTACTCTTTACTTTTTCTGTTTTCTTTTTTAACTCTGCAATAGTTATTTTAAGAATGCTCACATTTGATTAAATTGTCAAAGTTAGAACAAATCCAGACGCATTCTATGATGGCTTCCTTGTGACAGTGTTGAAACCTGTCCTGCAGTATCATGGAACCAAAATAAAAATGTAGCATAGAACATAGAACATGGAACATAGAACAGTACAGCACAGAACAGGCCATTTGGCCCACAATGTTGTGCTGACATAGCTAATCCCTTCTACCTACAGAATGCCCATATCGCTCCATTTTCCTTTCATTCATGTGCCCATCCAAGCCCCTCTTAAAAGATCCCAATGAATTTGCCTCCACCACCCTATCAGGCAACGCATTCCAGGCATCCACCACCATAGCAAAATAAGAAACAAAGGTAGGAGTGGGCCATTCAGCCTTTCATGCCTGTTCAGACAGAGCAAGGTGGCACTGGAGCATGGCAACTCATTGCAAGCTGCTCTCTGCAGATCTACTCATTGCTTCTATTATAATCATTCTACTCTTTTAAATCTAAATTCTAATTCTTCTAAGAATTACTAACAATGTTCTTTCTTCTGCATTTTGTTATTGTTTTTCCTTGTACTACCTCAATGCACTGTTGTAATGGGATGCCCTGTATGGATGGCATGCAAAACAACGTTTTTCACTGTACCTCGATATACATGACAATAATAAACCAATTCCCAATTCCAATTCTCCCATTCAATGGCTGATTCACAGCTTGATCGTTGGCTTCAGTTCTATTTTCCTGCACTCAGTCTATATCCCTGGATTCCCTTAAGATCTAAAAATCTATTTCTCTCTATCTTGAATACATTCAACAGCTGAGCCTCCAAAGCTTTCTTGGGTGGGGATTCCAAAGATTCACTACCCTCTGGGTGAAGACATTTCTGCTCATCTCTGTCCTGCTATGTAAATCATGGTAACAACAATGAGAGCGCCAGATGTTTTTCTTAAAAACAAAGATACTGAATGGATGATTTGTAATTAAGAATAGTTTAAGCCTTAGTTCAATTCATCATTTCATTCTGTAGATCAATTGTTCAGGATACCATTCAAGAATAAGAGTGTTATCGCCGCTGTCAGTAATTTCTAAAGAGGAATTTCTACTCTTCAGTACGTCCTTAGGTCTTTGTAAGCCATGATAATGCTGCTTTTGTTAGAACACAGAACATAGAAGATAGAACAGTGAAACGCAGGAACAGGCCCTTTGGCCCACCATGTTGTGCCAAACTAATTGCACCTCATCCCTTCTGCCTACCTACTGAGTGGGCAGTGGCTAGGAAATCTGTTGGTACTTAAAACAGAGGCACTATCTATGAGTTTTTTTTGATCCATGCAAGGGTTGTGGGCTTCGCAGACCGAGCCAGCATTTATTGCCTATCTTTAATTGCTCTTCAGAAGGTAGTGGTGAGCTGCTTTCTTGAACCGCTACAGTCCTTGAGGTGTGGGTATGTTGGTACCAGGATATAAGAAACAGAAGGAAAGAAAAGAGTTTTCATATATATAGTTCCTTTCTCAAGCTTTCCAAAGTATTTTACACCTTATAACGTGCACTTACTGTTGTAATATATGAAATGTAGCAACAGAGCAGGTTCCCACAGCATCAATGTGATCATTTTCCAATTTCAGGTAACCTGCTCCCCCCTGTCCCTTTTCTCTGTCCTTCTAATCTACCCAGTCCTTCCTACACCCACCCCTCCCCCAGCCTCCCATCACCCTATTTCTTTCCCATCCTCCACCCACTCCATCTGGGTCCCCTCCCCCTGCAGTCCCCATCTGCCCTCCCCACCTCCCTTATTTGGTTCCATGCTCCACCTTCCTATCAGATTCCATCATCTGTAGCACTTTGCTGCCTCCACCTATCACCTCCCAGTCACTATTTCTACTCTTCCCTCCTCCCTCTGCCTATCACCCATCCTCACCGAGATCCACCTATCGCTTGCCAGCTCTTGCTCCACCCTTTCCCCTCACCTCTTTATACTGCCTATCTCAGTCCAGATGAAGGGTCTCGACCCGAAACACTGACTGCCCATTTCCCTCCACAGATGTTGCCTGACCCTTTTGAGTTCCTTGAGCAGTTTGTTTTTTGCTCCAGATTTCAGCATCTGCAGTCTCTTGTGTCTCCAATGTGATAATCTGTTTTAATTGAGCAATAAGTATTAGTTTGGACACTGGAGATAGACCTTTCCCTCTTTTTTGAAATAGTTTGTGAAACCTCAACATATGGGCCTTCTTTCTCATCCAATAGGCTGGTACTCTTGACATTTTGGCATTCCCTCAGTACTGAATTGCCAGCTAAAACTTTTGTACTCAGGAGTGGAACTTCCCCTTCACACTTCGAAAGTTTAAACTTTCTCTACTTCTTCTAAACTTGCTAACAAGCAAGGAGGAAAGTCAGTCAAAAGAATGTTTGAAGTGGTACGCTGGAAGGACTGTGTGCAAGATGAGCAGCAATGAGTAGTAGTTTATGACAGAAAATCCCTGCCAGGACATCTCAGTTGAAAGGCTATGCTACTAATGAGGTGTGTGTGTGTGTGTGTGTGTGTGTGTGTGTGTGTGTGTGTGTGTGTGTGTGCGTGCGTGTGTGTGTGTGTGTGTGTGTGTGTGTGTGATCTCAGACCAGGTGTTTTGCGAGGCTGCAGATGGTGGTAAGAACATAAAACATAGAACACTACAGCACAATGTTAACCCGATTTGAAAATGAGGGGTAGTCTGTTTAGGACTGAGATGGTGATCTATCTTTAGAATTCTCTGCTCCGGATGGTTGCAGAAGCTCAGTTGTTATGTTCATTCAAGGGGTGTAAGTATCACCAACAACTTGTCCTGGTCCAGCCATGTACACACTATGGCCAAGAAAACACACCAGTCTCTACTTCCTCAGGAGGCTAAGGGAATCTGCCATGTTCCCATTGACCTTAATTAATATTTACAGATGCATCACAGAAAGTATCCTATCTGGATGCATCACAGCTTGGTATGACAACTGCTCTGCCCAAGACCGCAAGAAATTGCAGAAAACCAGCCTCCCCTCCATTGACTCTGTCCACACCTTCAAGCAGCCAACATAATCAAGGACCCCTCCCACTCCAGTTATTCTTCCTTCTCCCTCCTTCCATCGGGTAGAAGATACAAAAGCTTGAGAAAGCATACCACCAGACTCAAGAACAGCTTCCATCCCATTGTTGTAAGACTCTTGACTAGACTTCTTATACGATAAAGACAAACTCTTTATCTCTCAATCTACATTGTCATGGCCCTTGCATTTTATTTATCTATCTGCACTACACTTTCTCTATAACTGTAACACCATAGTTTGCATTCTGTTTTTTTTTCCCTTTTGTACACTTACTCAATGTACTTGTGTATGGAATGATCTGTCTGAATGGCATGCAAACAAAAGATTTTCACTGTATCTCAGTACACCTGACTAAAATAAACCAGTTACTGATCAACAGATTTTTGGACGTTAAAGGATAATGTGGAAAATAATGCTGTGACAGATGATCAGTTATGGTGAAGGGCAGAGCAAACACAAAGGGTCGTATAGCCAGGTCCTGCTCCTATTTCAATTTTTTTTCATCTTCTTACGACTGACAGACACACAGGAGAGCACGCTGTACTGCTTCACTTCAGAATGGTGCCATAGGATCAACTTGATTGGAAAGGGAGCACCCCAACACAATACACCTCCTGGACTTCTGTGTTTTAGTCTCAGGAACAGGAATTGAATCCACTACCTTCTGCCTCAGATTGAGACTGCCAACCACCAAGCTACTGGGAAATTTATAGAAAATGTGAAGATTTTCACTTCAGTGGACCAGGGATTGGAGAAGCGGTGATGTTTGGCAAGGACTCCAGTGATGATTGGATGGAGACAGCTTGTTTGATGCATTAATACCTTACATAATTGGCAGTCAAACCTTGGTACTGTTGACAGCTTTGTTTTCTGAGTAGCAACTCTAATCTGAGGTTTTTTAACATAATTACAGGGACAGTCTAAAACAATTTTGATTCAAATTATGCTTTGTTTTAAAAATCATTGATTTATCTTTTTTGGAGTGGAAATAGAAAGGTACTTTTTTAACTGTTCAAACCTTAGAAACTATTGTTGGGATGTTTTGCCATCTCAATGCATAATATTAACTGGCATTGTGTGACAGGGCTCATATAGTGAGAACCAGCTCCCTAGTGTAATTGCAATGCAATTCAATCACATACAGAAACAAAGTACCTGATTGAGTTGGCATATAATTAGCACATGGAATGTTTTCTTTGCTTGTCATTCTTTTCCCTCCAGCTTCAGAGTGTAGCATGAATGCTCTGTTACTTTGAGAGTTGCAGCAGCACTCCTGAAATATTGCACTGATGGAAGCTGAGATTTCTTGAAAGAATCACGCCCCTCAAACTTGAAAACCACAAGCTTCTTGTAGTCTTTATTTAAACTGACTGCTGTCATGTTCCTTACAGCTTAGCAAATTACAAGACTTTACAAATTCGTACTGAAACTGAATCCCTCAGGGCTACTGTACATTAGAGGGGAGAAGGATTCTTAGACCACTAGACTTCAATCAGCCTCTTCTGATCAATCCTACCAACTCACATTTCAGCCAGGGTACTCAAGCCCTTCCCTCTGACAAACACTTCTTTATGTTGCTCCACTCCCAATGGTCCAATACCTGCCTCATCCCTTCTTAGTTCTATCTCCCTGACTTCTAATTTAATTCTTCTCATTCGGTAGTGTAGTGGTTAGTGTAACACTTTAAATCTGGCCACTGCCTGTAAGGAATTTGTACGTTCTCCCCACGTCTGCGTGGGTTTCCTCCAGGTGCTCGGTTTCCTCCCACATTCCAAAGACATACAGGTTAAGAAGTTGTAGGCATGCTATGTTGGCACCAGAAGCGTGGCGACACTTGTGGGCTGCCCACAGAACACTACGCAAAAAGATGTATTTCACTGTGTGTTTCGATGTACATGTGACGAATAAAGATATCTTGATGTGTCCAGTTGGTCCTGTTCTGCTTTTCTTCATCCATTGGATAAAACAGGACAGAGAAGGCATCCCTTCAGGAATATCAATGTCGCCAAAGATTCTTACAAATATCTATAGATGTATGGTGGAGAGCATTCTGACTGGTTGCATCACCGCCTGGTATGGAGGCTCCAATGGACAGGATCACAAGAGGCTGCAGCAGGTTGTAGATGCAGCCAGCTCCATCACGGGCACAACTCTCCCCACCATCAAGAACATCTTCAAAAGGCAGTGCCTCAAGAAGGTAGCATCCATCACTAAGTGTCCTCACCACCCGGGACATGTCCGCTTCTCGTTACTGCCATCTGGGAGGAGGTACAGGAGCCTGAAGACCCACACTCAGTGACTCAGGAACAGCTTCTTCCCACCGCCATCAGATTTCTGAATAGCCCATGAACCCATAAACACTACCTCATTATTCCTTTTTGCTGCACTCTATTTATTTTTGTAGTTTGTAGTAATTCTTATGTTTTTACACTGCACAGCAGATGCAAAACAACAAATTTCACCTCATGTAAGTCAGTGATAACAAATCTGATTCTGATTCTGATCTTCACATTCAGGGAATTGCTTTTGAAGTGCAGCCACTGTTGTTATATATGTGGAAGATACAGGAGCCTGTGGGCACATACCACCAGGCTCAAGAACAGCTTCTATCCCACGGTGATAAGACCATTGAATGGTTCCCTCATAAGATGAGATGGACTCTTGACCTCACAGTCCACCTTGTTTGACCTTGCACCGTATTGTCGACCTGCTATGCACTTCCCATTAACTGTGACACTTTACTCTGTGTTCTTTTATTGGTTTTACCCTGTACTACCTCAATGCACTGTGTAATGAATTGATCTGTACGATCGGTATGCAAGACAAGTTTTTCACTGTACCTTGGTACAAGTGACAATAATAAACCAATACCAATACCAATATGCACAAGTGGTATCTACTTGGTGCGTAACAAGATCCCAGAAACTATACCAGATAAGCCATTTGCTGTTTTGGCAGTGTGGGCAAACAGATGAACTTGTTTCCTTTGAGAATACTAAGGTCCTTTAGTGAGTAACACAGTAGGAATCACTCTGTGGATCATATGATTATTTCAACCATGTGAGGCAAAATAATCACTCCTGTGTTCATTCATCTTGATGATTTCTGAGCCAGTGACCCGAGTTCAATTCCAGCCACTGTCTGTAAGGAGTTTGTATGTTCTCGCCATGTCTGCATGGGTTTCCTCTGGGTGCTTTGGGTTCCTCCCACATTCCAAAGATATTAGGGTTAGGAAGTTGTGAGCATGCTATGTTGGCACCGAAAGTGTGGCAACATTTACGGGCTGCCCCCAGAACACTCTACGCAAAAGATGTATTTCACTGTGTGTTTCCATGTACATGTGACTAATAAAAATATCTTATCTGAGATGCTGGATATCCAAAACATAATCAGAAAATGCTGGAAATACTCAACAGGTCAGGTGGTACCTGTAGAGAAAGAAACAAGAGTTAACATTTCAGGTCAATGATGTCAATTCTGAGGAAAGGTCACCTCTTTGATTCAGTTGCTGCCTGACCAGCTAAGTATTTCCAGCACTCTTATTTTTTATTTCAGATTTCCAGCATCTTAAAAGCTTTTCTTCTTTTGTTTGTATCCCAGAATTCCAACATTCACCTGTTTTGTGATCATCGCTTGTCTCCTCCCATCTAACCTCCTCCAGACAAGATTAATCCATCTTCACCACCCTCCCTCTGCCAGCGCCACCACCACCAATATCATTCAGACCCTCCAGGTCTTTACCCAATCACAGACATTCCCTTTGTTATCTTCACCCCTCCCCTTTCTCTGCAACTTAAAACATACTTGATTTCTAACTTTTCTCAGTTCTGATGGAAACATATTTATCTTAACTGTTAACCCTGTTTCTCTGACATGGAACATAGAACATAGAACACCACAGCACAGAAATAGGCCTTTCTGCCCATGATGTCTGTGGTGACTATGATACCATATTAAATTAAACCCATCTGCTTGCACATGATCCATATTCCTCTACTCTTTGCATGTTCATCTATCTGTTTAAATATCTCTTAAGCATGTCTGCTTCCACCACCACCCTTGGCAGTGTGTTTCAGGCACCCACCACTCTCTGTGTAAAAATCTTGCCCCTCACATCTCCTTTAAACTTTCCCCTTCTCACCTTAAGCCTATGCCCTCGAGTATTTGACAATTCTACTTCTGGAAAAAGATTCTGACTGTCTACCCTATCTACGCCTCTCATTATTTTATAAACTTAAACCAGGTTTCCCCTCTGCCTCAAATGCTCCAGAGAAAACAATTCAAGTTTGTCCAATCTCTCCTTTTAGCTAATACTGTCTAATTCAGCAGCATCCTGGTGAACCTCTTCTGCATCCACTCCAATGCCTCTACATCCTGGTAACTGGTAATTGGTTTATTATTGTCACATGTACAGTGAAAAGGTTTTGTTTACATGCTATCCAGACAGTTCATTCCATAAATACATTGAGGTAGTACAAAAGGGGAAAAAAACAGAATACAGAATATAGTGTTACAGTTAGAGAGAAACTGCAGTGCAGGTAGATGAATAAAGTTTAAGGGCCGTGATGAGGTAAATTGAGAGATCAAGAGTTCATCTTTATCGTATGAGCTTCATTCAGGAGTCTTATAGCAGCAGGATAGAAGCTGTCCTTGATCTTGGTGGTATGTGTTCTCAAGCTTTTGTATCTTCTGCCTGAAGTGGGGCAAAGAGAGAATGACCAGTGTGGGAGGGATCCTTGATTATGTTGGCTGCTTTTCCAAGGCAGCGGGAAGCGTAGACACAGTCCATGGAATGGAGGCTGGTTTATGTGATGGACTGGGCTGTGTCCACAACTCTCTGCAATTTCTTGCAATCTTGGACAAAGCATCCTTCCTGTAATGGGCTGACCAGAACTGTACACAACATCATCTCATCTTCTCAGAGATGCTGCCCGATCTAATCAGTATTTCCAGCAACTTCTGTTTTTTATTGAAACTTTGAATATTTGTTTCGGGTAGAGCTTGAAATCACAGCCTTCTGAGTCAGAAGCAGGTGTTCCTCATTTTCAAAACAGTTTCCAGAAGCAAACCATTCAAAGTTCATCACACTGAAATAGAGCATGTAATGACAACACTGCATCAGTGAGTGATGGGGTAGAACACATGAGTCAAACAGTCTATCATTCAGCAAACAAAGCCAACTTACTCAGAATACCATCTTTTTAAAACATATAAAAAACAGAAACTGCAACAACTTCTCCCAATGAAAGCAGGATAATTTCTCCTAAAAACGTAATGAACAAAGAATATATATAGAACATAGAACATTACAGCACAGTACAGACCCTTCGGTCCACAATGTTGTGCCGACATTTTATCCTGCTCTAATATCTATCTACCCCTTCCCTCTCACATAGCCCTCCATTTCTCTATCATTCATGTGGCTGTCTAAGAGTCTCTTAAATGTCCCTAATGTATCTGCCCCCACAACTTCTGCCAGCAGTGTATTCCACGCACCCACCACTCTCTGTGTAAAACACTTACCCCTGACATCCCCCTTATACCTCCCTCCAATCACTTTAAAATTATGCTCCCTCGTGTTAGCCATTTTCACCCTGGGAAAAAGTCTCTGACTGTCCACTCGACCTATTGCCTCTTATCATCTTGTAGACCTCCATCAAGTCATCTCTCATCCTCCTTCTCTCCAAAGAGAAAAGCCCTAGCTCACTCAGCCTATCGACATAAGACAAGCTCTCCAATCCAGGCAGCATCCTGGTAAATCTCCTCTACAAAGTGCATAAAACTACCACAATGGCTTCCAGTGGTTTGACCAGCAGATTTGATTGGCAAGGGAATTATTTATTCATTTCCACTCTGGTTGGCCTCAGGATTGTCGCTCTGTACTGCCCAACTTAAATTGGAGAATGTAACATGTTTGGAATTCATTGTATTTGATGATATATGAAGAGAAAAAAAATATAGAACCGATTATAACAAAGCTATTTCCGACATTAATTCAAATCAACCATGATCTAGCTTGCTGAACTCACAGATTCTTGTCACTGAATGACATTCTTTGGTTTCTATATTTACTTAGGATAAGTATGCAAATTCCACATCATTACACCACCAGAGAGCACAAGTGCACTGTGCAGATATCTCCACTCTCAGCTTCAATTTGATTGAGACCTGTGATAGTTCCCCTGGATGTGAGAGACCATCAGAAGTATTCACCAGTTGTTGGTTGAGAAAGTAGCTCAAATTTCCAAAGATTTGCATTTACTAACAACATTCACGTCACTTTCAGGACAGCACGTAAAGATTTACAGCTAATGAAGTATTTTGGAGCCCAGTTACTGTTGTCACCCAGGAGATATGGCACTCAATTTACACACAGCAAGCTCCCATGAGGAGCAGGATTATTTTGACTAATTAACATGCTTTCTGTGATGCTGCTTAAGGAATAAACCATGGCCATGTCGTTTTGGATAACGTTGAGATATTGCCGTGGAATCTTACATTCACAACAGTTGGAGCATTGGTTTAATACCTCATCCAAAAGATGATCATCACAACAGTAAAACATGCCCTCAGTACCAGATAGAAGCATCAAAATCATTTTATTTGCTTAGGTCTCATCAGTGAGACTTGAACCCACAGCCTTGCGACTCAGAGGCAAGGAGCCCAGTAACGTTGGATTAATTCTTAACACCAGCACTGGACTTCCACCAATCCTGTCAATTTTTTATCCTGTGGTTTTTAAATAACTGGAATCTAAAGCATTACGTGTTCAACTTGAAAAAGATTCAATAAGGATTGTAGAAGGGATGTTTACAGGATAACAGCAAATAATTTTGTTACTTTGAGCTGAAGTTTTCTTTAATGGCTGGAACACATTAGTTGAGATGCCTATATTTGTACATTGTAGACTGTGAGAGAGAAAATGAAAATAAAAAACAAAACAACTGCAGATGCTGGAAATCTGAAATGAGCACTGAAAATGATGGAAAAAATTTGGCAAGTCAGACAGCATCTGTAGAAAGAGAAACAGTTAATGTTTCAAATCAAAGACCCCTCTGCAGAACTGAGAAAAAGAGAAAAGTTGTTCAGGTATCAGAGATGGTGGGGAAGGGGAATGGATAGAACAAAGGGGATGTCTGTGATAGAATGAAATAATGTAGCCAATAAAGGGCAGTAAAGCTCCTTTGTCTGAGTAATGTGTTGTTTATGTTGTGAAATTCAGGTTATAATCTGGCCAGAATATACAAATGAAAAAAAAGGCAAAAAGCAAAGACAAACATAAATGTCCAGTCCTAATAGAAACAGAAAGATAGAGCAAGTTCTCTAAAGTCAGAGGACTCATTATTGATCTTGCAGGCTGCAGTGTACACAGATGAATGATGTGTCATTTCTTGAGCTTGTATTGGATCTCATTATAACAGGCAATAGATAGAGATCAGGGTAGGAATGACACAAAAATGCTTGTTCTACAGAAGCATCACACCACAGAAGCTGGAAACCTGAAATAAAAACAGAGATAGAAATCTGTGGTGAGAGATGTAGAGATAATATTTCACCAGAATAGGAAATAAATCGAGACAAATGGGCTTTAGGATGCAGAAAAAGAGAGAAGGGGAGGAAAGTGCAAAATGGATAATCTATAATAGGATCAAGGGCAAGTGGGAGTGAAGGACAAAAGGAAAGATCGTTCATGGAAGAAGGTGTCCTATTGGGAAAGACAAAGGAAAAAAAAACAATGGCTCTGGCAGGGAGAGCAGGATCATTATTTAAAATTACCAGATATATCAGAGATTATCCCTAAGCCTTTCTCTGTTATACTGGAATATTTACTTTATATTTCCATTACTGGAATTGAATGCAGTACCCAAGGTACCATCTGACCATATCAAGGTACTGTCTAATTATTGTTTCAATATGCATTTAACTGCTTTAATTATAGTAGTCCACTATCCCAGAATCATACATCAAGATAAGATATTTATTTATTAGGCACATGTACCTTGAACACACACAGTAAAATGCGTCTTTTTGCACTACTGAGAATGTGCTGGGGGCAGCCCGCAAGCGTCACCACTCTTCTGGTGCCAACATAGCATACCTACAGCTCCTAACCCATACGTCTTTGGAATGTGGGAGAAAACTGGAGCACCCGGAGGAAACCCACGCAGACACGGGGAGAACGCACAAGCTCCTTACAGACAGCGGCCGGAATTGAACCCAGGTCGCTGGTGCTGTAATAGCGTTACGCTAACCTCTACACTACCGTGTCACCACTACAGAAGGAAAGGAGGTCATTTGGCTCATCAAGTCTTTTCTGACATTTAGGTTAGGAATTTGGTCAGGTGCGTAAGAAATCTGGGAATCTAGATAATCGCTCTTTCAGTAAGGAAATGTCGTTTCATCCCCCCTTGTATCTTTTGCCCAACATTGTAATTCTGTACTCTCTTGTCTCTGAGCCATCTGCTAACAGCTTCTCCCTACTTGCTCTGTCCAAACCAGTCATAATGTTGTACACCTCTATTCTGCATTGCTTGAACATGCACAGAATTGAGTGCATTAAGATGCCTGGCTCTTTTTCCATCACATTTTTAGCCATTCAGCAGCGTTCATGCACTATATGAATGCTATACCGTGCACTTGTCAGCATTAAATATCATATGTCATCGTTCTGCATACCTGCTTATTTCATTAGACTTTTCCATGTTGCTGTAAGCTTTGGAAGCTGAATAATAACAGCAAGTTTGAACACTTTATAATAAATACAGAAAATTCTGGAACTACTCAGCAGGGAAGGCAAATCTAGCAGAGAAAGTAATAGAGCTAACATTTCAGGCTAGTGGGATTAGTATAAGTAGGCAATGATGGTCGCCATGGAAACAGTGGGCCAAATGGCCTGTTTCTATGCTGTGCAGCTCTGTGACTTTTCATCGGAATTGACGAATGGTCATAAACCTGAAATGTTAACATGTTTCTTTCTTCACAGATTGTCACCGTCTGACCTGCTCTTTTTGAGCACCGTTTTGGTGTTTCAGATTTCCAGCACCTGCAGTTTTTTATTGCTTTTAAGTTTTCGGGACCAAAACCTTTATTGCCTTAGAGTCAGCGAGTCATAAAAGCCCTTTGGCCCATAAAGTTCACACTGACCATCGACCACCCATTTAAACTAATCCGACGGTAATCCCATTTTTTATTCTCCCCACATTCTCTTCAACTCTTCCCACATTCTACCACTCACCTACACACTAGCAACAATTTAGGGTGACCAATGAATCTCCCAACCTGCATGTCTTTGGGATGTGGGAGGAAACCGCAGCACCCCGGTGGAAACCCATGCAATCACAGGGAGAGTGTGCAAACTCCACGCAGACAGCACCCGAGCTCAGGATTGAATCTGGGTCTCTGGCGTGGTGAGGCAGTGGCACTACCAGCTGCATCACTGTGCCACCTACTTACTTGCTTTCTGTGTTTCTGGATAGGTTTTTATACCATTCCCTGAGATTATTCTGAATCTCCTCTTCTATGGGTTGATTAATCATCTTACTCGTGGAACTTTGAAATATCCTGTGCTTGGCTTAAGGCTCATTATGATGTGTTGAGGGCTTTGCGCTGTGCAATCGGCCACAGTGTTCCTAAATTGGTGGAAGTGTCCCAAACTCATGCAAAAACATTCTTTTATAAAATTCCAATTAAAAAAAAATCACAATTAACTGAGTCCCTTTTTGGGAAATATCATCCAAAACACAACAAGTTGGAAGTGTCCTTCAATCCACAAAAATATCATTTTAACTATTAGTTATAAAGAATCTAGGCTGAAAACATCAGAGTTTTCTGCTGTTCTCATTGCCATTGATTCCATTGAAATTAACTGCAGCTGATATTCCGAATCCAAATGAGTGATGGAACAAGTCAATTAAAATGTCAAAATATTTTGGATTTGCTGACTGTAATTATGTTTCTCATCAGTACAGTAATAAAGTACAGTGGATGTTGCTGCAATATTGCAAACAATTCAAGGTATTTTGAGTGAAATTATTGTAAAGAACCATGGGATGCCCATGGTAAGAACATTTATGGTTGACATCCAAATGTGGATTACAACATTATTTTTTCACTGGATTCAACCAAATATTTGACCCATGTTTATGAGCTTTGGACATGTAGAGAGATAATCACAATTGTAAATTGTAAGTTGTAACTTGGTTTATTGTTGTCACATGTACCGAGGTACAGCGAAAAACATTGTTTTGCGTGCCATCCATACAGGTCATTTCATCACATCAGTGCATCGAGGTAGTACAAGGGAAAACAATAACAGAATGCAGAATAAAAGTTATAATTACAGAGAAAGTGCAGTGCAGGCAGACAATAAGGTGCAAGGCCATAATGAGGTAGATTGTAAGATCAAGAGTTCATCTTATCGTACTAGGGGACCATTCAGTAGTCTTGTAACAGTGGGATAGAAGCTGTCCTTGAGCCTGGTGGTACTTGCTTTCAGGCTTTTGTATCTTCTGCCTGATAGGAGTGGGGGAGAAGTGACAATGTCCGGGGTGGGTGATGTCTTTAATTATGTTGGCTGCTTTACCGAGGCAGCAAGAAGTGTAGACACGGAGGGGAGGCTGGTTTCTGTGATGTGCTGAGCTATGTTCACAACTCTCTGCAGTTTCTTGCACTCTTGGGCAGGGCAGTTGCCATACCAAGCTGTGATGCATCCAGATGCTTTCTTGGGAGCATCGATGGGAGCATCAATAAAAATTGGTGAGGGTCAAAAGAGACATTGTATTTCCCTCCAGCTGAAGATATAGTCATCATTCATCTTTTTGATACTTTCTCTACAAATTGGGAAGGAATGGTCAAGATCTCTGAGGGTCTCGAGTCACTCTATTCCCGACAGCACATTGAAACGTGATAACAGTTACTATGACAAAGATCCACAGATGTGAAGCAGTTCCTATGAGACCTTCAGGTAGCAACTGTTGACATCTTAGTCTATTGGTCGGTTACTTATCTAATCCTATCTGGATTTGTCCTCCCCCAAGGTGGAAATGAAAAGAAGTCAATGACCATCGATTGCAGAAACTGAAGTTCTCACAGAGGGTAGGGGACCTCTGGCATTCTCCACCCCCCAAGAGATCTGGATCTAGATCATACACTTTCCGCAGCCTTCTGACTACACTGCCTGCTGCCTTGGAAAAGCAACTAACATAATCAAGGACCCCTCCCACCCCAGACGTTCTCTCTTCTCCCCCCTCCCATCAGGCAGAAGGTACAAAAGTATGAGGACATGTGTCATCAGGCTCAAGGACAGCTTCTATCCTGCTGTTATAAGACTCCTGAACGGACCTCTTGTATGCTAAAGATACTCCTGATTTTTCAATCCACCTTCCACTTTATCAATGCTAGCATTTTACTGTCTATACCTGGATAGAGGTGGCAAGCAAAAGTGAACTGTATCCTTATGAACAGCAATAAGTAGCTTTAACCAGTTTGTTAATTCTAGTTACAGTGCCCATCCACAAACCAATATAAAAAACAACAAAAACCTCAATCATCAGGGGGCAAGCAAAATCCTAATCCTGCATGGACATCGACAAATGACCAGAGTATCATATATCACAGGGGCACAAGGGACTGCAGATGCTGGAATCTGGAGCAACAAACAAACTGCTGGAGGAACTCAATGGGTCAAGCAGCATCTGTGGAGGCAGAGGGATGGTTAATGGTTCGGGTCATAACCTTGCATCAGGACTCTTATATCTGAGGCTGGAGTTGCAAAAAACTCACTGCTATTTTTGCAATAAAGTTTATAATTGTTGGTAAATTGTTAGAACAAAGAAAAAAAGAAGGAAAGTGTAGAAGGATGAGTAGAAAGAAAGGAAGGTGGCCCTTTTCAGGACAGTCTAAACAGTTGTACCTGAAGTTAATTTACTTTGAAATGTAGTCAAAGTGGAAATGTAGCAGACAGCAAATTCTCACAACCCCCAAGGTGGACTAAGGACCAGGTAATCTGCTTTTCAGTCATGTAAAGTGTGGTATAAATATTAGCCAGATATGGTGTCATGGGATCTTTTCTATGTACCTGATAAAATAGGCAAAAGAGTTGGTTTAACATCTCACCTGTAAACAGTACAGATTCACCATGAAGATACTTTGGCTTAACGGATTAAATTAAGAGTATTACAGCATATGAAAGAAATCTGGGTAAATGGTAGAGAATTGCCAAGAGATAATAAGAGACATAAGAGACTGCAGGTGCTGGAATCTGGAGCAACATATAAAAGGCTGGATGAACTCAGTAGGTCAGGCAGCATCTACAGAGGGAAGTGTTTCACATCAAGACTCCTTCACTTAGTCCAGATAAAGAGCCTCAACCAGAAACATTGACTGTCCATTCCCCTCCATAGATGCTGCCTGACCTGCTGAGTTCCTCCAGCAATTTTTTTAAACTTTAAATTTTACTTACAGCGTGGTAACAGGCCCTTCCAGCCCAATGAGTCCGCGCCACCCATTTTAAACTCTAATTAACCTACCCGTACGTCTTTGCAATGTGGGAGGAAACCGGAGCACCCGGAGGAAACTCACGCAGACACGGGAGAACGTACAAACTCCTTACAGACAGCGACGGGAATCGAACCCGATCACTGGCGCTGTAATAGCGTCGCGCTAACTGCTACGCTACCGTGCCGCCCTCAGGAGCCGCTAAGAATCTGAATAATCTCCCCTGTTCCTATGCCTATTTACTATCGATAGTCTTATGCATAGCTCCAATGATGGGGTGGCACAGTGGCAGAGCTGCTGTCTCATAGCCCCAGTAACCCAGGTTCAATCCTGCCCTCCAGCACTGTCTGTGTGGAGTTTGTACATTCTCCCTATGACCATGTGTGTTTCCCCCAGGTACTCCAGTTTACCCCACATTCCGAAGGCCAGTAGGTTGATTGGCCACTGTAAATACTCCCAGCATGTTGATAAGTTGTAGAATCCTGGGGGGAGTGGATGGGAATATGGGAGAATAAAATAGAATTAGTGTGAGATTAGTGTAAGTGGTTGTTTGATGGTTAATACAGACGGGGTGGGCTGACATGCTCACTTAGGGGCAGGCACGGTAGTGTAGCGGTTAGCATAATGCTTTACAACGCCAGAGACCTGGGTTCAATTCCGGCCACTGTCTGTAAGGAGTTTGTATGTTCTCCCCGTGTCTGCATGGATTTCCTCCGGGTGCTCCAGTTTCCTCCCACATTCCAAAGACGTACGGGTTAGGAAGTTGTGGGCATGCTATGTTGGAGCCAGAAGCATGGCGGCACTTGCGGGCTGCCCCCAAAACACTCTATGAAAAAGATGTATTTCACTGTGTGTTTCGATGTACGTGTGACGAAGAAAAAATCTTATCTAATCTTATACTGAACGACTGTATGGGTCTGAGTCTCTGATTTAACTTCTCTGCATTTCCTCATCCCCAATGGACTGTGGACCACCTTGATGCTTTTTAAGATCCTGGTCCGAAACGTGAAACATTTCCAACTAGTTTGAGATATAATTTAATAATTTGGTCTCTTAATTTACAACAGCTATTAAATAATGGGCAGACTTCCAATTAAAACAATAATTAATAGAGGTCGTTAATTAACTTTTCTTCTGCTGTTCAAAGCAGAAGTCAACAGTAGCTGACATTTGAAATGAGATCCTATTCTCTCTGCCACTGTTACCATTTGCAGTGGTAGTTTCTGGCACCTTGTGCCATCATATACCTTGAGTCAACTTACATCAGTGAAAGTGTCTTCATGGCTACGTTTCAACATATTTGCTTGCTGAGCTGAACAATCTGAAAAACTTACACACAAATCAGAAACTGAGAGAGGATAAGCAATGGATAACCATTCCCACTGGGTTGTCATAGAGTAATACAGCATGGCTCAACTTGTCTATACAGACCATGTTGCCCACCAAGCTAGTCCCATTTGCCTGCATTTGGCCCATGTCCCTCTAAACCCCTCCTAAACATGTAATTATCCAAATGTTTTTTAAATGTTGTTATTGTATCTGCCTCAACCACTTCCTCTGGCAGCTCATTCCATGTACACACCACACTCTGCATGAAGAAGTTGCACCTCAAGTCACTTTTAAATCTTTTACCTCTCACCTTAAACCTCTGCCTCTTGTTTTTAGTTCCCCTTCCTAGGGAAAAAACTATGTGCCTTCAGCCTACCTATACCATCAGAGAGAGAGCTACTGATCTCCCTCTGCCTTACATTACCTAATTCAAAGAATGTCCACTGGTAAAGCAGCTCTCATCAACTCAATAAAGCAAGTTACACCCAATGCAGTCACTGCTGTGAAGGAACGTACCGGCCAGTTTGCTCACAACAAGCTCCCGTATAAACAGCAATTAATAATGAATGTTTATGACGTTACTTGAGAAGTTAATTTACCCAGAGTGCTGAAGAGGGAGGAGAAAGGGGAGACCATGATTGACACTGAACTATTAAAGCCTGATTGTCCCAGGACCGACCGATGGTGAGGTGCGGGGTAGCAGTGGGATGGAACAGCATTGATATTCTTCAGAGCGCACGGTAGTGGAGCAGTTAGCGTAACACTATTACAGCTCCAGCGACCTGAGTTCGATTCTGGCCACTGTCTGTAAGGAGTTTGTACGTTCTCCCCATGTCTGTGTGGGTTTCCTCCAGGTGCTCCGGTTTCCTCCCACATTCCAAAGACGTACAGGTTAGGAGTTGTGGGCATGCTATGTTGGCGCTAGAAGCGTGGTGACACTTGTGGGCTCTCAGTAATGCAAAAAGACACATTTCACTGTGTGTTTCGATGTACATGTGACTAATAAATAAATATCTTACCTTGTCTTATCAGAGAAGTGCCTGTGAGCCTTTGCATCCGCTTGAGGGACATATAGGTCTCAGTTATACACCCCATGCAGGAAAGGACACATTCAACAGCACACCAACCTCCCAGAACTACACTGGAGTGCAGTTGAACCTTTTATGAACTCCAATCAACGATGTTAAATCCAAAACTTGACAAATGATTTATCAACCAAGCAGCACACAAAGAGAAGGAAATAATGACAGAAAAACAAACTAAAAATGCTGGAAATACTTAGTGAATGAGGCAGTGGTGACAGAAAGATAGTTAATGTTTTAGATTTGCCGAACCTTTGGCAACTGCAGTGTTTTTTTAAGGAGACTGCTGCCCTGATTCTTTGCCAGAAGGCCATGATGTATTGCTTTGGATAGCTGGCCCAGTAATGAGGAAAGGTGAGTAATTCACCAGAGGTGACTCAGTTTCCACTTTTTCTTGTCTTGCCTCATTTCGGCCTTGAATTTAGACCCTAATTCCAAGGTTATTGAATTAAAAACTAATGTTAACCCAGAGTAAAATGCAATAAGGACAAGTTCCAAGATGTGTTGCGTCAGTGTGGAAATTTGACAGGGCATTTCCCATTGTGTGTCCCTGGTCTGATGAAATTTGCATGTCAGACATATATGATATTACTCACTCTCGATGCAAAACATTCAGGAATAATCCCCATCGGTCACCCTTGGGAGAGCCAGGTTTTCATAGCTCAGTGCTGATCTGGAACCCAGTTACCATAATTCCCATATTTAATTTCCACCATTCTGGCCTCCTTTCCCTTGCTGTGGCTCTGGCTTCATACAATCCCACCCAATGACAATCCTGGCATCACCCCCATGCACCAACCTTAAACATGACTCTGCCACCCAACACCCACAATCCGCCAAGGTCCCCACTGGAGGCTCCAATCTCTAGTCCCTTCCCAATCCACCCACCAATTTCATATCTGGCCACCCCCCTACCTCCAGGCCCCACAATTCACCAAGCTCCCCTCTGGAGACCCTGACCTCCAATTCACCACCGCCCCCCTCACCCACCCCATCCCATTCCAGGGTTCCTCTCTGATTAACTTAAACTGACCCCAGCCCCAATTGGACCCACTATTACTGACCCCTGTCTCCTGCTAAACCCTAGACCTGGAATTTGCTCTTGGCAGCATACTTTTCTGGCATGAAGGTGCAACTGATGCTCAGTAATGCTCAAACCTTGCAGTATATCTGTTAGTGCACTCAAGGATTCTTCAACCATATCCTTTAGATATGTAGCAGTATGCTCATGGATCCATGTGGTGAAACCCTGGATGCTTCCATCCCCACCGTGTGATTGTGAAGACACATTCAACAGCACAGCACCCTCCTAGAACTACACTGGAGTGGAGTTGAACCTTTTATGAAAGTGTTATGAACACATAGAGGGATACAACTTGGAAACAGGCCCTTCAGCCCACCTAGTCTGTGCTAAACATCAACCACTTAATCCTCCATTGTTCTATTTTTGAAATTCTCCCCATATTCTAAGATAAGATAAGATTTCTTTATTAGTCACATGTACATCGAAATACACAGTGAAATGCATCTTTTTGCGTTGAGTGTTCTGGGGACAGCCTGCAAACATCGCCATGCTTCTGGCGCCAACATAGCATGCCCACAGCTTCCTAACCCGTACGTCTTTGGAGTGTGGGAGGAAACCAGAGCACCCAGAGGAAACCCACGCAGACACGGGGAGAACGTACAAACTCCTTACAGACAGCAGCCTGAATTGAACACGGTTCTCTGGTGCTGTAATAGCGTTACACTAACCGCTACACCACATCAACTTCCCCCAGATTCTACCATTCACCTACAGACCAGCAGAAATTTACAGCAGCCAATTTACCGACAATCCACACATCTTTGGGATGTAGAAGGAAACTAGAGCACCCAGAGGAAATGCACACAGCCACAGGCAAAACGTGCAAACTGCATGCAGACAGCACCGGAGGTCAGGATTGAACTCAAATCTCAGGCACTGTGAAGCAGCAGCTCTATTAGCTGCACCACAGTGCCGTCTTGACCAACAGTTTGTGGGTTACTCTAGACTGGCACTGAGCAACCCACAAATCCTTCACCCAATGGCCTACTCTGGAAGGCCAACATGAGGAGCACATTTCAACAGTCTGGCCCTCTCAGGTTACCCATTACAACAATAACCTTTCAAAAGAATGAGAAAACACCAGAAATTAAAATACATTTTAAGGTGCAGAGATGGGGAGCATAGAAACAAACAGAAAGGAAAGTCTGTGACTGGTTGAAAGGCCAAAGAAATTAAATGAAGAAAGAGATTTAAAGGTGCCAGGTGCAAAGGACAAGCAAAGAAGCAAAAGGTGAATTTTGCAGAAGTTCAAATGAGAAAAGCAGAATTGTTCTCTGAAATTGCTGAACTCAGCAATAGAAATAAAAGATTCTAAAAATACTCAGCAGATCGGGGGGATTTCTGGAGACAGATATTGTTTGACCAACTGAATACTTGCAGTATTTTCTGATTTTTCTACAGATTTCCATCATCTGCAGTAAGTTGCATTTATTTCATGGAAATCTGTGTTGTTACAGTGGAAAAGGATTGTGCTTCAGGGCCAATCATAGATCTGATCACTTTATTTTCTTAGCAGCAGGTTGGCAAATTCCAATGTTATGCAATTAAAAACTGACCTAACCCGGAGTAAAATGCACTAACACCAGGATTTAAGTGGGAAATATGGGGAAACCTGAATATTCACAACTATCCCCTGAGAATTATAGAACACTCCATTGTGGCTCTAATTACATGGTGAGTGCACCAGGTGAGTATGAAATAGACTTAGAACCAGGTGCCTTGAATGTTTGTCCTCTGCAGATATGAACATCTGGTAGTTAGTGCAGAATACAAATTCCCTTAATAGTGAGGACCTGTTTTCTAGACACCTGAGTGCCCTGACAACGTTGGAAACAGATTGCCTAAAGAGATTGAATGGTCAGCTTTCTCATGGATGGAAGGTGAAAGGGATTTCGCCCTTGACTCCTGCTGGGATCTCACCCATTGCTGGGTGGATATTAGCCCGGTGTTGGGTTGCTTTATATTTTGGCCCACTAACTCTGGAGTAATATTAGCCTGTTTTACAATCAACTCTTGATTGGAATTGGAATTGGTTTATTATTGTCACTTGTAGCAAGGTACAGTGAAAAACTTGTCCTGCATACCGTACATACAGATTAATTCATAACATCAGTGCATTGAGGTTATGAGAGAAAAGAAATCAATAACAAAATGCAGAATAAAGTGTTACAGCTACAGAGAAAGTGCAGTGCAAGCAGACAATAAGGTGCAAGGCCATACCGAGGTAGATTGTGAGGTCAAGAGCCCACCTTATCGTGCAAAGAAATCGTTCAATAGTCTTATAAGATAAGATCTTTATTAGTCACATGTACATCAAAACACACAGTGAAATACATCTTATGCGTAGAGTGTTCTGGGGGCAGCCCGCAAGTGTCGCCACACTTCCGGCGCCAACATGGCATGCCCACAACTTCCTAACCTGTACGTCTTTGGAACGTGGGAGGAAACCGGAGCACCCAGAGGAAACCCATGCAGACACGGGGAGAATGTACAAACTCCTTACACACAGCAGCTGGAATTGAACCCGGGTCGCTGGCGCTGTAAAGCGTTATGCTAACCACTACGCTACCGTGCCTGCCTGGCTGTGTACAGTGGGATAGAAGCTGTCCTTGAGCCTGGTGATACTTGCTTTACAGGCTTTTGTATCTTCTGCCTAATGGGAGAGGGGGGAGAATTTCCTGGGTGGGTGGGGTCTTTGATTATGTTGGCTGCTTTCCCAAGGCAGCAAGAAGTGTAGACACAGTCCATGGAGGGGAGGCTGGTTTCTGCGATGTGCTGAGCTGTGTCCACAACTCTCTGCAGTTTCTTGAAGTCCCAGGCAGACCAGTTGCTATACCATTCTACCTGAGATTCTGGCTGTTCCTACTTCACCTCACAGTCCAGTAATGAGTAATGATCGGGGCCATGCAAATGCAATAAAATATTGTGCTCCTTATCCTGCTTTTTAGAGAATTCACTTTGAGCCATGTTTATTCTAGCGATGCAGCTTATCACTAATCAGTACATTGTTGCTGTTGCCGAGGTGAGTGCTGTCTTTGGGTAGAATCTTGTGTAGAATGAGACAGATCAGATCAACAGTTCAATGTAGAACAGGCTAATTATAAACACCATCAATAAGTTGTACAGAGAGAATCCTCTTTTCCATTGAGATTCTGTTTGTCACAGGGAGGCTGTATAGCCAGTAAAGAAAATTATAGTTAGCTGTGGCTCATTTGGTCACAGTTTTTGTCTCTGATACATCTCCGGAGAATGAAACATAAAAATCTAGCCTGCTACTCCAGTTAGATCATAATTGATCCAATTTTGGTTACAATATCACTTTCCCATTCTCTCCCTGATGACCCCCACCAATTTTTACGGATGCATCATAGAAAGCATCCTGTCTGGATGCATCACAGCTTGCTATGGCAACTGCTCTGTGCAAGACCACAAGAAGTTTTAGAGAGTTGTGAACACCACCCAGTCTATCATGAAAACCAACCTTCCCTCCATTGACTCCGTCTACACTTCGCACTGCCTCGGGAAAATAGCCAACATAATCAAAAACCCCTCCCACTCCAGTCATTCTCTCTTCTCCCCACTCTCATCGGGCAGAAGACACAAATGCTTGAGAACACGTACCACCAGGCCCAAGGACAGCTTCTATCCCACTACTATAAGACCCTTGAATGGACCTCTTCAGAATCAGAATCAAGTTTGTTATCACTGATGTCGTGGAATTGGTTGTTTTGCGGCAGCAGTACAGTGCAAGACATAAAGACATAAAAATTGCCATAAGTTACAAAAGTAAATGAATAGTGCAAAAGAGGAATAACGAGGTAGTGCTCATGGGGTCATGGACCATTCAGAAATCTGATGGCAGAGGGGAAGAAGCTGTTCCTGAAATGTTGAGTGTGGGTCTTCAGGCTCCTGTACCTCCTCCCCAATGGGAGTAACGTGAAGAAGGCATGTCCCAGGTGGTGAGGGTCCTTAATGATGGATGCTGCCTCTTGTACAATGTACTGTAAATCAACTCTTGATCTCTCAGTCTACCTCACTGTGGCCCTTGCAACTTATTTGTCTATCTGCAATACACCAGCTCTGTAACTGTAACACTACATTCTGTATTCTGTTATTGTTTTTCCTTATGTAATAACTTGATGTACTTATGTATGGAATGATCTGTCTGGATGCCATACAAGACAAAGACAATGATAAACCAATTACCCATACTCCTTGTCGTTTAACTATCTGACAATCTCTCACTTGAGCATATTCAATGATATCTCTCTGGGACAGAGATTCATGACTTCTGAGACAAGTAACTCCTCCAAATGTCCATCTGAAATGAGCAACCCCTTCTTCTAAAACTTTTCCCCTAGCCCTAGATATCCCCACTAAGGGACCCATCCTCTCAGCATCCACCTTGTCAATCCCTCTCAGAATCTTGCCTGTTTCAATAAGATCACCTCTCATTCTTCTGTTCTCCAATGAGTTTAGCCCTAATCTTCTCAACCTTTCCTCATATATTATCGCCTTCGTTCCAGGAATCAATTTCTTGAGCCCTCTTGACACTGCAAGTACACCATTCCTTAAATATGAAGACTAAAACTGTACAGAATACCCCAGGTGCTGTCTCACCAATTCTTTATAAAGTTTCATCAAAACTTCCCTCCTTTTATTCTCCATGCCCCTTGCAAGAAAAGCCAGCATTTCCTAATTAACTTCCTAATTATTTGCTGTAGCTGAACACTAACTTTTTGTGCTTCACACATCAATATCCATTTCCTTAGGTAAATGGAGTAGTCAGGGCAATATTGTGACTCTCGATAACATTAGATTCGCTACTGTAAACTCAACCCTTGTATCCCTGATAAATTAGACAGACTCACTACTCAGAGTGATATAAACAATGGCTGCTTTCTTTATTGCCACACTTGAGATATTGAGCATGGTCAGAACTATACACAGTCTTAAATGGGAACTGCACACAGTATTCTTAAGTAGGAATGTGCCAACCTAACAAAAGCATAAGGTAACATAAAGCAACACAACTACTGTTGCAAATAAATACAGTAATAAGAGAGAGAGAGAGTCATACAGCATGGAAACAGACCCTTCAGCCCAACTCATCCATGCTGATTATGTTGCCCACTGAGCTAGTCCCATCTGCCCACGTTTGGCCCATAACCCTCTAAACCTCTCCTATCTATGTACTTATCCACAAAATAACTTGATAATTTCATAAGCTAACAAAAAATGGTTGCGTTGAATCTGAATGGTTGCCGTTTCTGACAGTTTTGCTCAATATTGCTGATTTTTGAAAGCCATCTTTTTGATCTACTCCTCTGCATCCAATTCCCTGTCTTCAGTTGACTGTCATGCATTTTCCCTTATTTTGTGATGAGCTGTGAGATGTTCTTCTTTATGTTAGCTGATCTATGAAAGGTGCTATTTCAATCACTGGATCTGACAGTCATTTGTGGGCCAGTTGCCTTTTCAACCATTATAATGCAGGTACAAAGGACAAATCCCATTGAGAAAGATTCTAGTTCCTTGCACTTTTTTAGGTTACCTAGTGAGTGATGAAATTCAACCTAATTAAATGTCGCACTCTGTAGATTATAATAATGAAAGTTAACAGTGTGCCAGTTCTGTCATTTTTAAGCAGATTTAGCAGGAGCTGGTTTTGTTCATCTTGCATCTACATTTTAATTGTTTTTTTAAAAGTCCACTAATCATCATAGATGACAGGGGAGTTAAATGTAATGACATCTCTACATTTATCTGGAATACTGCAGTCTCAAACTGCCTTCTGTATCATAATTCCTATGCAATTCCCCTTTCGTTTCTGGCTTTTTGTTCCCAGCAGAGATACTGTTCATTTTCCACCCTGACTGTCTGAAATTGCTGAGACCCTTCCCCCCCCCCCCACCCCCCGGCTCCTACAGATCCACAGGAACGTAAGAAGATGCAGAAGGTAGTGGACTCAGCTCAATACATTGCAGGCACATCCCTCCCCACTGTCAGTAGTATCTACATGAGGCGCTGCCTCAAGAGAGGCACATCTAACATCAAAGATCCCCACCATCCAGGCCATGCCATCTTCTCGCAGCTACCATTGGGCAGGAGCTACAGAAGCCTGAAGTCCCATACCACCAGGTTCAAGAACAGCTACTTCCCTTTAAACCGTTTGGTTCTTGAGCTAACCTGCACAACCCTAATCATAATGATCCCTTTGACCACTTTACACTACAATGTACTTTGTTTTATTTTGTTCTAATTGTGTTCCTTCTTATATAATTTACGTTTAATTTATGTTTTTCTTGTGATTGTTGTGTATCTGATGCTATGTGCCTGTGATGCTACTGCACGTAAGTTTTTCATTGCACCTGTGCATACATGTACTTGGGCATACAACAATAAACTCTACTTGAATGAGATTCTTTTCACTTAGATCTTTTGTGGAGTTTTTCATGATCTCTGGTTCTCTTTTGGATGGTTGCTTGAGTTTGCAACAGCAGGAGATGGGCTAAAACCACAAGACATTGGGGGTATTTTTCAAACAAAAGCCCACTAGTCCTGGTTACAACTTGTATCTCCAGTTGCAAATTGCTGTGGGAAGTGTGGTGTGAGATCTTAGATATGAATGCCTCTCATGAGCACATAAAACCCATAAGGGGCATTTATATCAAAGCATCTTAGCACCAATGGAAGTAATTGGCCAGATTTTTGGCAATGCTACCCATTTGGCACTATACATGGCCTTAACTCATAACTTTATAAATTGCTCCTCAAGTATGTGTCTACATCCTTTTTAACAGTTGATATGTGATCTGTTGCTTCCATTCTTTCCAGGTACCGGTCTATACATCCTTCTGATTTCTATTCCTTTGCCAATTATTTTAAATCTGGAACATCTCTTTACTGAACCACTCCCCAGGGAAAACAGCTTTGTTCTGACAGCTCTCTCATAATCCTTCACCTCAATTTAACCACCTCTGTTCTACAGAGAATAATTCCCACCTTCTGTAATTGCTACACAGACGTACAGGCCCTCATTCCTGGCACCTCCTTTGCATTTTCTCCTTGGCCTTGATGTCATTACTAAACCACATTCTCCATGGACGTACCCTATTCTCCACTTGAACCTTAACCACTGATGTTGTTAGGGTTTACCATGTGCTCCTTGTTGCCTTCAAAACAAGACCCCTTTTTATAAACACAACATTTTCTTAATCAACTTATCCTCGAGCATGGCGCTCTTCAAAAGCTCTTGCATTCATCAAATAAGTACCATCTGGTCAATGTTCCCCTCAAAGTGCTACATTTCACACTTATCCACACTAAATCCTGTTGTGTTTCAGGCTCTGACTGTGCTTTCCTGAAGTCTACCATGATCCCGCTCATTGTTTATGACATTGCCAAATTCTGCAGTATCCACAGGCTGTGAAATTGTGTTCCCTGTACCCAAAGCAACGCACAAAAAGCTGGAGGAACTCAGCGGGTCAAACAGTATCTGTGAAGGGAAATGGACAGTTGACATTTTGGATCCAGCTTCCATTTCTTTTTGTGTGCTGATCCAGATTCCAGCATCTGCAGTCTCTCTTGTGCCCTCTTCCCTGTACCAAAGTCCTTTTTCATATGTCTAACAGGGAAACTAATGGTCTTATAACTAAGTATTGGAGGAACCCACTGCCTACTTCACTCCAGTCAGGAAAACGTATCTAAGTATTATTTCTGTCTCTTAGCTTTTAGTCAGAGAGTCATACAGCATGGAAACAGGCCATTCAGCCCACCATGTCCATGCCAACCTGTGAGCACCCGTCCATATTAATCTCATATTTCTGCACTTGGCGCATAGTCTCCACTGCCTCAGCAGTACAAGTGCTCTTGCAGACATTTCTTAAATACTCTCAGCCACTCTGCTTCCACCACTCTCTCAGGCAGTGTAGTCCAGGTTCTCACCACTCTCTGGGTGAAGAAGGTCCCCTCAGATTCCCCCGAAATCTCTTCCCCCTTTTCCCCTAAATCTATGCTCTCTAGTTTTATCTACCTCTGGTAGCTTTCCTGCAATCTGTCCTATCTATACCCCTCATAACTTTATATACCTCAGTCATGTCCTCTCCCAACCTCCTCCACTCTGGGGAAAACAGCTGCTCCACTCTGTCCTCACAACTGAAGTGCTCCATCCCCTGAATCATCTAAAGTTATTGAGGAAATCACAGTTTGATATTTTGGTGTCCTTTGGAGTTAGTCCCAATCTATCTTGTCCCAAATGAAAGGATCAGACAGAATGCAGTATTGTTTGACAGCTTTGTCTGAGGCCTTTCAGTCTAATGGATAAACTTGATGAATGGCTGTGGTGATCTTAGACAGATCAGCTCATTAGCTGGGGCAATTCATTTATGGATTATATTGGAATTTATGTGCTTGCTGAGCAGTCCAGAAAAAAAAATCTGTTTGAGTTGGCAACCAACAGAGGATTCTTGGTTGGTTGAGATATTATGGTCTGTTTCACAGCATGGAAGGAAGTTCCTGTCTATCAATGGAACAAGCACAATGAGTGATGTCTTTGTTATTTAATTATCCAAGCGTATAATGACATTTCATTCTCTGTTTAAACAGTTCATATACCTTGATTTTTTTTATATAAAGCCATCTGTTGGTTTGGAGTTCTCACCTGAAATTCACTGTCCCTTCTTGGAGAGAGAATTGTATTGTGGCACATTGCAGTGACTGGTGTTTAATGTTGCAATCTCTAGTTCTCACAATTGTTTTTTTTTGGAGTTAAAAGTGTGCTCCAGATCACATGACCATTTGTGGGAAAATTGTCAGTGTCACTAAAATTACATGATAATCCAAAAATATAATCTACCACTCTCAATAAATGAACTGGACATGACCATCATGAGTATCTGCAGTCTCTTGAGTGTCCATGTGACCTCTTGGATTCGACATAGATACTAATTTTTGGAGACTCAAGAGACTGCAGACGCTGGAATCTGGAGCAACAAACCATCTGCTGGAGGAACTCAGTGGGTTGAGCAGCATCTGTGGGAGGAAAGGAATTGTTGATGTTTCGGGTTGAAACCCTGCATCAGTACTAAAGTTGTAGAGGCAGCCATAGTTCGATATTTTGGTGTTTTTTGGAGTTAGTCTCAATCTATCTTGTAACGAATGAAAACATAGCAATTGACCATCATGTCTATCTATATTCATCCCACTTACCTGCATTAATTCCATCTCCCTCTATGCTTTGCTCATTCAAGTACCTGCCCAGATGTCTCCAAAATGCTGTGACTGTCCCTGCCTCCCCACCTCCTCTGGCAGCTCATTCCAGATACCAACTACTCTTTGTGTGATAAATTTACCCCTCAGATCCCCTTTGAATTTCCTCTCTCTCACCTTAAAACTGTGCTCTTTAGTTTTAGACAGCTCTACCATGGGAAACAGACACTGGCTATCTAATCATAATTTTACATACCTCTACCATGTCACCTCTGAGCTTCCTTTGCTCTAGGAAAACAGTCACAGCCTATCCAATCAAGGAAGCATATAAAGTTATGAAAGGGTGCAACACACACAAAGTGCTGGAGGGACTCAGCAAGTCAGGCAGCATCTATGGAGGGAAGTAAACATTTTAGGTCGAGACCCTTCATCAGGACTCCTGACACTGAGTCCTGATGAAGGGTCTTGACCCGAAATGTCGACTGTTTATTTCCCTCCATAGATGCTGCCTGACTTGCTGAGTCCCTCCAGCACTTTGTGTGTGTTGCTCCAGATTCCAGCATCTGCAGAATCTCTTATGTCTCCAAGTTATGAACGGAATTGATAAGATAGAGGCAGGAACATTGTTTCCACTGGTGGGTGAGACTAGAACAAGGGGACAAAGCCTCAAGATTTGGGGGAGTAGATTTAGGATAGAGATGAGGAGGAACTGTTTTTCCCAGAGAGTAGTGAATCTGTGGAAAGCTTCCTCATTAACTATATTTAAGACACAGTTAGATAGAATTTTGCAAAGTAGGGGGATTGAATTAAGGGTGATGGTGAAAAGGCAGGAAGGTGGAGCTGAGTCCACGGCCAGATCAGCCACGATCTCATTGAATGGCGGAGCTGGCTCGACGGGCCAGATGGCCTCCTCCTGCTCCTATTTCTTATGTTCTAATCTCTCCTTGTAATTTAAGTCCCTTCCAATTCAGGCAACATCATCGTGAATCTTTTCTGCATCCTCTCTAGCTGAATTACATCCTTCCTATAGTGTAGTGACCAGAACTACACACAATACCCCAAGTGCGACCTAACCAACATTTCACTGAAAGGTTCATTCTGGAAATTAGTCAGAACAATGATCCCATCTCTACTTGTGAGTATTGTGGTGACATGCCTTTTGTACTGCTAGGGTCTATTGTGGTGTAAATGCCCCCATAGTGTTAATATTTAGCAAGCTCTGTGTTGTTGTCCCAAACACAGGAATGACAATATATTTCCAAATTAGGATTGTGTGTGACTCAAATGAGAAAAGAAGAGTGAAAGCTTGCTTCGTAATATCAGAGAGTCACACAGTACAGAAACAGGCTATTTGGCCCATCCTGTCCATGCCAATCAAGTACCGCTCAAATTATTCCCATTTACCAGCACTTAACCTTCTATGCTTTGGTGACTCCAATACTCATCTAGATCATCTTGTGAGAGTCTTTGCTTCCATTGCCCTTCAAGTTCCAACCACCCTCTGGGTGAAAAAATTCTTCCTTATAATCTCCTAATGCTTAACCTTAACCCTATGCCCTCTGGTAATGAATGCTTTTGCTATGTGGAAAAGTTTATGGTTGTCTACCCTATTTATGCCCCTCATAATTTTGATATCTGTGTCAGGTACCCACTGAGCCTCTTCCGTTCCAAGGAAAACAAACCCAGCCTGTCCAGTCTCCATTCATAACTGAGACACTCCATCCCAGGCAACATCCCAGTGAATGTCCTCTGCACCCTATACGTCCATCCATTACATCCATCTTTGGATCTTTGTCAGTAAAGGATGACCCCCGCCCCCCAATGCTATTGCGGCTAGAGATAATATCCAATCTTTCTGATTTACATCTTTCTCCCTGTTCTGTAGTTGGTGAGCTGTGGTGACCAACAATGGTTGTGTAGCAACCCTTTTGCTTGTAACAACTCTGCAACCTAAGATGGACACTTGTTGCATATTTTACCAGAAGGTTAACACTGCATGCAAAATAAAATCATTTTGATTCCCCCTCTCCCTTCAATCTTCACTCTTCACTTTGAGAAACACTCGATTACAGTCGATATAAAGGTCTTCATCCCCAGGACATCAGTAATTGCTTAATCTCAGTAATTAAAGTAACTAAGTATATTAAATATAGTACATCTTTTCGCTAATCTCAGCAAGTGCCCTTTCTAAATACATTCCACAAGATTTATGAGTTGATTTTTATAAACTTAACAATAAAATTTGTTTCACAATTACATCTGCTGTGATGTTTGTGGATAGGGTCTGCATCAAATATATTGTGGATGTATTAAAAACCTCTTAAGTACTTTTTTAACCTGAACTGTTTCATTGAAGAAATTATCTGTAACATAAATTAAATGATACAACTAACAGTGGCAGACAAATCGTCTGCTTGGTATAGAATTTGTGTTTGACTTCTTTCTCTTTTGAGTCACCCATTCTTGCCCAGACGTTAGCAGGTATGTTGCACTTTACAGTTTGACTTGGGCTAGAATGTGCTGGGTCGGCACTCTCTCTGCACATCCGCCCTGCAACCACAGTAACCTTTAGGACATAGGACATGGAGCAGTACAGCACAATACAGGCCCGTCGGCCCACAATATTATGCCAACCTTTAAACCTCGCCTAAGACTATCTAACCCCTTCCTCCAACATATCCCTCTATATGCTTATCTAGTAATCTCTTGAACTTGAACTGCCTCCACCACCACCCCAGGCAGCGCATTCCATGCCCCAACCACTCTCTGGGTAAAAAAACCTTCCTCTGATATCTGTCTTGAACTTCCCACCCATTACGTTAAAGCCATGCCCTCTTGCATTGAGCATTGGTGCCCTGGGAAAGAGGCGCTGGCTGTCCACTCTATCTATTCCTCTTAAAATTTTGTACACCTCTATCATGTCTCCTCTCATCCTCCTTCTCTCCAAAGAGTAAAGCCCTAGCTCCCTTAGTCTCTCCTCATAATGCATACTTTCTAAACCAGGCAGCATCCTGGTAAGTCTACTCTGCACCTTTTCCAACGCCTCCACATCCTTCCTATAATGAGGTGACCAGAACGGGACACAGTACTCTAAGTGTGGTCTAACCAGAGTTTTATAGGCACTCAATTAACCTGCTGCCCAATGAATAGAGTGCGCCATTGAGTGTTGGCTAGGCCTCCGGCTGATATGTTCCAAGGCCTCAACTCCAGTTTGACGGCCTGGGCAGGCACAGTAGTGTAGTGGTTAGTGTAACATCATTACAGCGCCAGCGACCCGGGTTCAATTCCGGCCGCTGTCCATAAAGAGTCTGTATATTCTCCCCGTGTCTGTATGGGTTTCCTCCGGGTGCTCTGGTTTCCTCCCACGTTCCAAAAACGTACAGGTTAAAATGAAATGTTTAGTCTGATGCACTGTCTGCTGGTTCAGGGCCTCGATAAAAATCATATAGCTTTCTTCAAAAAGCGGGTTCTAGTGTCCTGCTCCTCATTCTTCAATCCCACCCAATGGCAATAAAGGTCTTGATAATTAGTTTATTATTGTCACATGTACCAAGATACAATGCAAAGCTTTCGTCTACCTGCCCTCCAAAAAGATCATCCCATACACTAGTACATTGAGGTAGTATGAAAGGAAAAACAGTATCAGAATGCAGAATATAGTGTTACAGTTACAGAGAAAGTGCAGTGCAGGCAGACAGTTAAGGTGCAAGGGCCACGACGAGGTAGACAAAGATCAAGATTTCATCTTTATTGTACAAGATGTCCATTCAGGGGTCTTATAACAGCAGATAGAAGCTGTCTTTGAGTTTGGTGATACATGTTCTCAAGCTTTTGTATCTTCTGCCCAATGGAAGGGGGGAGAAGAGAGAATGACTGGGGTGGGAGGGTCTTTTATTATGTTGGCTGCTTACCGGGGACAGCAGGAAGTGTAGACAGAGTTAATGGAGGGGAAAGGAAAGATTTGTGGGAAGCTGTATTTATCTACAGAATAATAGTATTTCAAGAGCATAACTCACTGTGTATAATGCTTCAAGGTTTTTAATGAAAAAAAGATATTAAAAAAATGTAATATTCCATTCCTTAAAAGAGGAACTGTTGTTCTTCCTCATTTTACCCTCCATTGCATCAGCTTCATCAGCTTTGTTCTTTTTTAACTGCTCTTGTTTTCCTTTGTGGCTGCTTCTCCTCTTATGCAGAAACTTTGATCAATTTTTCTCTTTGTAGGTTTTACTTTTGGTTGTGCGGGTAATTGGTGTGTTAGCAGCAATGATTAATCAAAGGAGGGTGAAAGGTATAATCTACTCTCATGAGACGATTAGTACGAGGAGCTAAATCTGTCTTTTTCCTTGGAAAACAATTTATTGTGGAACATTAGGTTGGTTTCAGGCTAATGTACATTAATACTGCACAGGATAGTTACACCACTAAGTAGCTTTCAGCTGAAATGTTAAACCGAGGACCACCCTGCCCCCTTAGGCAGGATGAAAGCTCCCACACAACCATTCAGAGGTGATTTAAGGTTTTTACCCAGCGCCCTAACCAATATTTGGTTCCCAGCCAGCTTCCGCAGTAAATTAGTGTCATTTATTTCACGGTGGTTTGAAGAGAACATTTATTTCTTTAATTGTGGTTTACAGAGATCTGCCTTGAACAAATTGGCTGCCACTTTTCCTGTACAACACAGATACAGTGTTGCCTGTCAAGAATATTATGAAGCCATGAAAGGTCTTGCACAAATTCTAGTCCTTTTACACATGCATCAGTTGGATTTATTAATGAATTCTTACCACTGTTCTCCACCCCCAAAGGAATCTCCCTCTTCTCCTGAATGGAACATTTTTGTCTGTATTATGTTAGCCCTGCTGGTATAACAGAATAAATCAAATTGGAAAATCTAGGCTACATTTGGTAACTGATAATTTGTTTATTATTGTCACATGTACCAAGATACAGCGAAAAACTACTGTTTGCATGCCATCCAGACTGATCATTCAATACATAAGTACATCAGGGTAGTAGAAAAGGAAGATACAGGAGCCCGAGGGCACGTACCACCAGACTTAAGGACAGCTTCTACCCCACTGTGATAAGACTATTGAACGGTTCCCTTATACAATGAGATGGACTATGACCTCACGATCTACCTTGTTGTGACCTTGCACCTTACTGCACTGCACTTTCTCTGTAGCTGTGACACTTTAATCTGTACTGTTATTGTTTTTATCTGTACTGCATCAATGGACTCTGTACTAACTCAGTGTAACTGCACTGTGTAATGAACTGACCTGTACAATTGGTAGGCAAGACAAGTTTTTCTCTGTACCTCGGTACAAGTGACAATAATAAACCAATACCAATACCAATACCAATAACAGAATGCAGAATATAGTGTTACAGTTACAGAGAAAGTGCGATGCAGGTAGATAAATAAAGTGCAAGGGAATAATGAAGTAGATTGAAAGATTTTTATTGTATGAGAGGTCCTTTCAAGAGTTTTACAACATGATAGAAGTCGTCCTTAAGTCTGGTGATACGTCTTCCCAAGCTTTTGTATCTTCTGCCCGATGGGAGAGGGGAGAAGAGAGAATGATTGGTTTATCATTGAGAATAAATACCTGGTTTACCCAAATACTCCAATGTTCCAGAACAATGAGTTCAAACACCTTTCCAAACAGCATATAGATTCGTCAATTTTTTTCCAAGAAGTGATGGCAGAAATTCTGTGAATGCAGAAGTTCTGAACAACCTGAGAAAAACGCATCGGTAGTTTCTCGGCCGTGCCCCTCATGAAGTCCATCCTCTGAGAAGAAATCTCTCCAGAAGAAATCTGCCTGCTGAACTAACATTGGATTAGAGGTTTAGCTACTCCATTCATTTCAATGGAGAAGAACAGGTGCAAGGGAGAGAGGTACTGTTGGTAATTTGTTTGAGTTAATTTAAATGTGTTTAATTGTTGTTTTGTTTTTTTTCAACAGACTGCAAATATGCAAGCTTGTTTGACAGTTTTGACCACTGGTTCAGCCTGGAAGTAGGGTCTAACAGGATTGAAAACATTTCTGTGGGATCTAAGCTTGGAAGGACCCGTTGCTCAGATGAGCTGGTTTCTTTCAAATATTACATGCTGAAAGGTATTCAGTCAAGAGCAAGTCAAATGGGAATTTGAGTATGAACAAGTGAGCTTGCTGCTCCTGGGAAATTCCAGGATGTTGCATGAAGGAATTTAAGGAAATTCTTTTTCCATGCGATTTGAAAAGCCATTGGAAAAGTTACGTAACCACTATTGATTAATCAAAAATGTAAATATACATGGAAATGAAAATATAACTAAAAGTTTTGTTTAAATTTACCTTTTTTAATGAAGACTAGCGATCATATTTGAATAAACAGGTGGGGCTATGTTCTCTAGCCATGGCAGGTGTTGAGGGGAGATTGTGATGTCTGTTCAGCCCATCAAGTCAGTCTGTTCCAGACCTGCCTCTAAGCTCAGTGGCAAATCCAAGAGCAGAGCAGGAGGTCAGACATACTGCCACCTGATCGTCAACACATTCCGTAATCCCATTACCATGAGCAGCTGCAGAGGGCAAAGAGGTGGAAGACAGGGTGGGACGTACCTTCTAATGGAACTACTAACCATGACCAAGCATGACCTAGTCCAATATATTTTTGTTTTCTTCTTGAATAGCTCAAGTATGATGACACTGCTGTTTGCCAGTGGCCACAGGAGTAGTGCCAGATGATCGGAAGGTGGCATATGTTGTTCCTTTGTTCAAGTAAGAGAGTAGGGACAACTCTGGGAATTACGGGCCAGTAGGTCTTACTTCAGTGGTGGGCAAATTATTGGAGAACATTCAGAGAGACAGGATTTATGGGCATTTGGAGAAGCATAGGCTGATTAGGGACAGTCAGCATGGCTTTGTGAGGGGCAGGTTGTGCCTCACGAGCCTGATTGAATTCTTTGAGGAAGTGACAAAGTACATTAATGTAGGTAGAGCAGTGAATGTGGTGTACGTGGATTTCAATAAGACGTTTGATAAGGATCTTCATAGAAGGCTCATGGAAGTGTGGAGACATGGCTTGAATTGGCTTGCCCATAGAAGGCAGAGGGTGATTGTAGATGGAACGTATTCTGCCTAGAGGTCAGTGGTGTTCTGCAGGGATCTGTTCAGGGACCCCTGCTCTTTGTGATTCTTATAAATGATTTGGATGAGGATGTGGAAGGGTGGGTTAGTAAGTTTGCAGATGGCACAAAGGTTGGTGGTGTTGTGGATAGTATATAAGATTGCTGTTGGTTACAACAGGACATTGATAGGATGCAGAGCTGGGCTGAGAAGTGGCAGATGGAGTTCTACCTGGAAAAGTGTGAAGTGATACACTTTGGAAGATCGAATTTGAAGGCAGAATACAAAGTTAATGGCAGGAATCTTAGCAGTGTGGAGGAACAGAAGGATCTTGGGGTCCATGTCTGTAGATCCCTCAAGGTTGCTGCGCAGGTTGATAGGGTTGTTAAGAAGATGTCTGGTGTGTTGGCCTTCATTCGTCGGGGATTGAGTTCAAGAGCTGCGAGGTAATGTTGCAGCTCTATAGAACTCTGGTTAGACCACACTTGGAGTATTGTGTTCAGTTCAGGTTGCCTCATTATCGGAAGGATGTGGAAGCTTTAGAGAGGCTGCAGAGGATGTTTACCAGGATGCTGCTTGGATTGGAGAGAATGTCTTATGAGCATACGTTGAGCAAGCTAGGGCTTTTCTCATTGGAGTGAAGGAGGATGAGAAGTGACTTGATAGAGGCATAGATCGAGTGGACAGTCAGAGACTTTTTCCCAGGGCGAAAATGGCATAATTTTATGCCCAGGACATAATTTTAAGGTGATTGAAGTAAGGGATAAGGGGGATGTCAGGGGTAAGTTTTTTACACAGAGAGCGGTGGGTGCGTGGAACGCACTGCTGGCAGAGGTTGTGGGGGCAGATACATTAGGGATATTTAAGAGACTCTTAGATAGGCACATGAATGATAGAGAAATGGGGGGCTATGTGGAAGGGAAGGGTTAGATAGATCTTAGAGCAGGATAAAATGTCGGCACAACATTGTGGGCTGAAGGGCCTGTACTGTGCTGTAATGTTCTATGTTAACTTACCCTTGCTTGCTCGCTTCATGTGAGGGCATGTTGTGTCAAGGCTCAATATGATTGACGACCGTAATCCATTGGTACTTCGAGGTTGTGTGGTTCAGATGCCTTGGTGATGAGCCTTCTCTGGAAGGTTTTATGAGCAGAGGATTTAATTTTGCCAAGAATGACAGCCCCAAAATTGCATATGGTTATTAAATTTCTTCTTCTGTCCAATTTCCCTTCCTGTTCTTGTCTGGGCACTGTGTAAATACAAAATGTGAATATTAACTATTATTGTCAAGGTGCTGCAGTTCTTTATTAGATATCTAGATTCTTGCCATGTATATTTTCTCTATGCAAGAGAATAGAGGTCTTGTCTTCGATAAATCTTGTTGCATTTAGATTTGCGATGACTACTGTAATTGCTCAGTTTCTGTTTGCAAGACTCATTTGTATTTATTCAGTCATCATTTGCTTAGTTGTTTGTCAGTGAAAATACAAGGGTGATGCGAGAAATAACGAAGATGGGTTGAATATGTCAGCAAGCCTTATTTAGATAATGCTGGTGTAAATAATGGGGTATAAGACCTGAGGAGATGTGATTGGAATACAGAAAAATATAATGGTAATTCTTTATTGCACCTTAACCAGTTTAGATCTTCAAAGCAACTGAGGACAATATAGCCAATCAACAAAGAAACACAAAAGAAATACATTTATTTTTCCAGATTAATTGCATGTTTTAAAAGAACCTTGTATAGGCTCTCTTGGAAATAAGCAGCATTAGTATTTATAATTATACATAGAGTGGAGTGGTTGAGGGAGAAAGGGAGGTTTAATTGTCGTAAAAACCCTTCTAGTTCAGTAATGTCCTTCAGTCTGGAACATAGGATCAGTCTGACGTAAATGTGAGTCCAGACCCATCAATCTGGTTGACTTTTAACTGCCTCCTCAGTTCAGGGATTGGACATAAGATGCCGGCTTTTCCCGTCCCATGAATCAATTTTAACATTTCTGACTGTACTCACGGTTTATGTTATCACCAAATCTCTTTCAGGAAAAACATTTTTTTTTAGCATGTGCACTAACACTGAGACAAAATCCTAATAAGCTATTCCAGGTGTCAACACCTTTATTACTGAATTGTGAAATATATTGTTTTGATTAGCTAGGTGTCTGACAAAGCTTAATTCCATTTCAAAATGTGCCAGACCTCTCGCAGAAACTCACTGCTCAGTTTATGCTGCACACACTCTCTGCTTAGACAAAAGTCCTATTTCCAAGAGTTTGTTGTACTTGAGGTTACCGAAAGCCACTTGGAGTGCACCTGACTCAGGTCACCTGTAGGGTGATATTAATGCTAATATCATTAATGATGACCATGAAACTACCCAATTAGTGCTTGAATATTTATGTCTATCTATAAGATAAGGTACCTTTATTAGTCACATGTACATCGAGACACACAGTGAAATACATCCTTTTGCATAGTGTTCTGGGGGCCACGCTTCTGGCGCCAACGTAGCATGCCCACAACTTCTTAATCTGTACGTCTTTGGAATGTGGGAGGAAACCGGAGCACCCGGAGGAAACCCATGCAGACACGGGGAGAATGTACAAACTCCTTACAGACAGTGGCTGGATTTGAACCCAGGTCTCTGGCACTGTAAAGCGTTACGCTAACCGCTACACTACCATGCTATAGATAATATTTTTCAAGCAAACCTGCTGGCCAAATGTGACTTCAGACCCATAGCATGGGGCACCACAGTGCCGCAACTGATAGAGCTCATGGCCCACAACTCAGCGACCCAGGTTCAATCCTGACCACTGGTGCTGTCAGTGTGGATAATGCACATTCTCCCTGTGACTGTGTGGATTTCCCCTGGGTAACCTGGTTTCTTCCCACATCCCAAAGACATAGAACCATAGAACCATAGAAAACTACAGCACAGAGAACAGGCCATTTGGCCCTTCTAGTCTGCCAAAACATTATTCTGCTGGTCTCATTTACCTGCCCCCAACCCATACCCCTCCAGACCTTTCTCGTCCATGTATTTATCCAATTTACTCTTAAAAGTTAAGAGCAAGCCCGCATTTACCACATCAGATGGCAGCCCATTCCACACTCCCACCACTCTCTGAGTGAAGAAGTTCCCCCTAATGTTCCCCCTAAACCTTTCCCCTTTCACCCTAAAGCCATGTCCTCTCATATTTATCTCTCCTAATCTAGGTGGAAAGAACCTACTTGCATTAATTCTGTCTATGCCCCTCATCATTTTGTACCATGTGGGTTGGTAGGTTAATTGGCCCCTGTAAATCATCCCAAGTGTGTAGAATCTGGGAGAGAATTGATGGGAATGTGGAGAAAATAAAATGGGATTAGCATAATCTCACAAATGCAGGCGTGTGGCATGCTTGCCTTTATTAGTCATGGCATTGAGCTCAAGAGTTATGTTGCATCTCTATAAAACTCTGGTTGGGCCACATCTGGAATATTGCACTCAATTCTAGTCACCCCATAATAGGAAGGATGTGTGGATGTCATTAGTTGAAGAGTCAGAAAGCTACGTTGCAGCTTTATAAAACTCTAGTTAGGCTGCATCTGGAGTATTGGATTCAATTCTTGTTGCCTCATTACAGGAAGGATGTGGAGGCTTTGGAGAGGGTGCAGAAGAGGTTTACCAGATGCTGCCTGGATTAGAGGGTATGTGTGATAAGGAGAGGTTGGATAAACTAGGGTTGTTTCCTCTGGAGCGGCGGAGGCTGAGGGGAGACCTGATGGAAGTTTATAAAATTATGAGAGGCATAGATAGAGTAAGCAGCCGGTATCTTTCTCGCAGGATTGAAATGTCTAATATTTGAGGGCATGCATCTGAGGTGACGAGGGCAATGTTCAGAGGAGATGTGAGGAGCAGTTTTTTTACACAGAGAGTGGTGGGTGCCTGGAATGTGCTGCCAGGGGTGGTGGAGGCAGATACGACAGAGGTGTTTAAAAGGCTCTTAGATAGGCACATGAATATGCAGAGAATGGAGGGATATGGACCACGTGCAGGCAGAAGCGATTAGATATTATTAGCTTAATTGGTTTGGCACAACATGATGAGCTGAAGGGCCTGTTGCTGTGCTGTACTGTTCTATGTTCTATGAATTGGTTTTTGATGGTTGACCCAGCCTCGATGCACTGAAGGGCTTGGGTCCATGCCGTATGACTCACCAACACTCTAATTTTTCCTTAATTGCTCTCTGAACTGACTCAGAAATCAAGATTGGGAAACAAATCCACATACTGTGAATGTACTTTAAACAAATTTAGGAGCAGAGATCACTGAGTTTCCCACTGTCACATTGAATAAAGTCTGCCCTGCTTATCATAGCATAAACTCGCATGGTTATTTGGAACCAATTGAGAAACATGCTCACCCTAAGTAGAAGATCTCTCCTCACAAATCAGTAGTGAGACTGTCAACAGTGTCCTCCCAGAGTATTGTGGATCTCTTTGGTTTAAACTGAAAGTGCCATGAGGATTAACTCCATTTCATGATTATATCGGCTGAATGAGTCTAATTCGTCTTGGTCTTGAAAGGATGCCAACATACTGTCTTAGCATATTCTGTCAATGTGTATGTCAACCAGACCTGCACACAAACTCACGATGTTCATAGTGCAATAGGGAAATACTTACCGGCCCATCATTGTTTTCTTATAACTTTCAACGGCCATTTGAGCCACTGAGATCCATAATATTCTGGGAGGATTCACTACTGATCTGTGAGTAGGCAGGCATGGTAGTGTAGTGGTTAGCATGACACTATTACAGAACCAGCAACCCGGGTTCAATTCCGGCCACTGTCTGTAAGGAATTTGTAAGTTCTCCCCGTGTCTGCATGGGTTTCCTCTGGGTGCTCTGGTTTCCTCCCACATTCCAAAGACGTACGGGTTAGGAAGTTATGGGCATGCTATGTTGGCGCGGAAGTGTGGCGACACTTGCGGGCTGCCCCCAGAACATTCTACGCAGAGATGCATTTCACTGTATGTTTCGATGTACATGTGACTAATAAAGCCATCACTTAGGGTTGGCATATTTCTCATCTGGTTCCAAATATCTTGGTTTATTGCTCATTACTGACCTTAAGGAAAGATGTAAATAAGTAAACAAATATTTTGGCTTGAAAGATCCAAGTAAGTTGTGTGTGCTGTGAATGGATGGCTGGACTGCAGCTTTTAAACTTTCGTGGTCTTGCAACAGTTAAAGATTTAACTATTTTTCCTTGGAAGGTAGATCCAAGCATGATTAAATCGAGTCCAAATTCCCAGACTACTGTGCTTTCTATAATGCTTAATTGCTGCCGTCCTTTGGACTTTATCTCTCTGACAGCTTCAAAGGAAAAGAAAATTATTTCCAAAAGTTTAGAGTCATAGTGCCATAAAGCACAGATACAGGTCCTTCAACCCACCAAATCAATGCTATCCATTGCACCCATTTATCCTAATCCCATTTGCCACCACTTGGTCTGTATGCCTTGGTGATTCAGTGCTTCTTAGAGGTTGTGAGAGTATACTTGTAGAGAGCAACAAAATTCCATCAGCATTAGACAGATTAATTGGAGGAAGGACATTCTCACCGGGAGGGAAGGTCACAATCTAAGGATAAATCACTTAAGACTGAGATTGTTGGGGGGGGGGGGCGGGGAGGGGAGCCGGTGGTGGTGGAGGGAAGTTTCTTTTCCCAGAGAATAGTAAACCTGTGGAATTCTCTACCACAGAAAGAGGTTGAAGACAAATCATTATATGTATTCAAGAAGGAGGTAGGTATTGTTCCGAAGGGAGAAAGGTGGAACAGAGTAATGAATTTAGATGATTGGCCATGATCATATTGAGTGATAGAGCAGGCTCGAAGGAACGATCTGCCTATTCCTGCTCCTGCTCCTGGTGGTGAGGAGAAGAAGAAGATATTCCAATATTCCCTTTGTCCCATCATCCCTCTGCCACCTTCTCGGCAACTTAATACGAAATTGTTTTCTCTCTTTCCCAGTTCTGACAATGGGTCTTCGACCTAAAACATTAGCTCTATATCTCTCTCCATGGATCCTGCTTGACCTGCTGAGTGTCTCCAGCATTGACTGTTTCCATGCCACTATCTACATGTTCCCCACCAGGTCACTGTTCTAACTGAGAAATATCATGATGTTCCTGCAGCGTTGCTGAAGCTCACTATCCAACAGCACAGTGGGAGTACCTTCACCAGAATGTTGAAGCAATTCAAGAAGATGGCTTTCCAGTACCTTCTCAAGGGAATTAGGGATGGATATACGGTATATGCTGGCCTTGCCTGTATCCAGAAAAATTAATTTGGAAAATATGCCTCGACCTAAAGATGACAAAATTAGTTTGCAGTGCAGAAGGTGCTGCTCTTCCCCAACAGCTGCTCTGCACTGGATCCATTTCAGTTCACAATGCCTGTGTCTTTTGTCGCCTGTTTCTCTCCGCACAATAACCTTATTGTGCAAGTACTCAATGCTAATAATCTGTTGTCACTTTGGCTCGGTTCTGTTTAACTACAGGGTTTACTTCCTCTTCTGCAGCTGTTTGGAAAAACAAAGTGGAAATGTCAAATGCAGTCACACAACAACAATTAGGTTTGTGATAGAATGTGAACTCGAAAAATCACTATGTATCATGACCTACATTGACCTGTTCTTCCAAAAATGCATGGTCAAATTCACCCAACAGCTAAATGAGTCCAGTTAAATAACTCCATCCAATGCTTGGCTTCCCTCCTTCCCTTGGATGATGGATCAAGTCCACAAATATGTTCAGCTGCAGTGCTTTCCTCCTCCTAGATCACACCAATCAACATTGTTCTTAGGGAAACCCTCTTGCATGATAAATTAGTCCTCTTTACCTCAGGAGCTCCCAAAACAACTCGGTCTTCGAAGGGAAATGTTGGACGAGGAACCCACTAAGGTAAACCAAATATTTAGCATTATTCATGATCACAGAGTCATTGAGTCTTACAGCAAAGCAACAGGCCATTAAGTCCACCAATGTTTATGCCAACAATCCAATATAGCCTTCAGCGTCATGGAGTTTCAAGTGCTCATCCAAATACTTCTTAAGTGTTGTGAGAATATCTGTCTCCACCAGCACACCACTCCCCACTCCCCCATGCACTGAACTCCAATTGTCAACAACTCTCTGGGTGAATGAACCCTTCCACAAATCCCTTCTAAATCTCTTACCCCTTACCTTAAACCTACGCCATCTGTCTTTAACAGGTTTATCCCCATTGCCCTTCTTCAATAAAGGTAACATATTTGCTATCCTCCAGTCACCTGGCACCTTTTCACTGGCCAGAGAAGATTAGAAAATTTCTTTCAGAGCTCTAGCTATCTCTTTGCTTCCATCCCATAGCAGCCAGGGATATATCTTCAAAGGCTCTGGAGAGTTATCCACCTTCAAGCTTGCTGAATCATCTAACATTTCTCCTTTTCAGAGATGAATTGATCTAGAATTGCACTGCTACCCCTTATATTCTCCAACTACAGTCCCCTTCTTCAAAGTAAATACAGACGAGAAATATACATTTACAGCCCTTGTCCTTGGAGACTCTTCCCCCAATGATACCAATCATCATGATTTTCTAATTCTAATTGAATTTTGCACTAATGTCCTGTTTTGCACAGTCTTTTTCTTCACTGGCTTGTATAATTGATGTATAACTTATGTTCTGTGTGTTGCTGTTTGAACCTATATGCTTCTGATGCTGCTGCAAGAAAGCTTTTCATTGTACCTGTATCTCACTGCGAGGTAGTCTTGGAGTAATACAGCATGGAAACAGGTCTTCGGCTCAACTTGTCCATGCTGACCAAGATGCCCATCTAAACTTGTCCCATTTGCCTGTATTTGGCCCATAACCCTCTAAACCTTTCCTATCTCTGTACCTGTCCAAGTGTCGTTTAAATGTTGTTCGTACACTCGCCTCAACCACTTCCACCGGCAGCACATTCCATGTACTGACCACCCTCTGGGTGAAAAGGTTCCAATTAAATCTTTGCCCTCTCACCTTAAACCTGTGCCCTCAAGTTTTTGATTTCCCAGCCCTAGGAAAGAGACTTTGTCTGGTTAATTCTCAACTGAATCATAACAATTACAGAGCATTAGTTACTTGTGATAATTAAGGCATATTTTGCCATGCCAGTGACTTGTGTCTGTTGGAGAATCTGAATTCTCCAATAATACTTATTTACATTGCAGAGATGTTCTGGCAGTACCTAAACCACATTGGAATGAAGCTCAATTCTATTCAGTTGGTACATTTTCTTTCACAACTAAACCCATCACCATTTACTGACTGTTTTGCTCCAATCCCAAGTTCCAGTTCAACAATTTAAGATAATTGGATATGAATAATGTCTTTTACTTTTACTTGAAGGGGACTAAGAAACAGGGCAGTGAACTTTCTTCAGAAAATTGTTTGAGAACAGGAGTTTGAGAAATCTTGCATGCAAAAAGAACTCCTTTGCATTGTTATGTATGCAAAATAGATAAAATACTTGCAAGGCTTCTATACACTTATTTAATTGGCTTCCAATAAATGCATTTGAGCAGACAAGGTCTTCTTTCTCTCTGCTGTTCGAACAGTGGAAATTATTTTACTGTTAAGGGATGTGAAAGACCTTGACTGATTGAGATTGGTGAAGTAGAAGGACATTGGTGAATGGTTCAAAGCTGAGAGGACAAAGACTTTGCTCAAAAGATACAATGGGAATGTGAGGAAAAAATATTTCATGTGGAAGTTAGTTATGCTCTCGGACTCATTGCCAGAAGAGATGATGGAAGCAAAATCAGGGGTCAGATCTTTCAAAAAGAAATTGGTTATAGTCACTTGAGGAAAATTCATTTGCAGGACTACAGGGAATGTGGTTGACAGGATAATTCTGTTAAGAACCAACACAGAATTGATGGGCTGAATGTCTTTCTTCTGTGCAAAATTAGAGCGCAACACAGAACACACCAAAATGTGCTGATTGTAGATTTTAATGTCTACTCAAACAGAGTGATTTAACATCTTCCTTGAGAGGAGTGGGTCTCCAGTTTACATGGCACTGCCCATCATCATCAATAATGTCCACAAACCAATTGAAATTCAGAAGCACCTGGAGCCCAAGGCATCAGATGCCACTGATATATTTTCCTTGTGCACTGTAAGGTGTTTCCTTCACTGGTGCTTAGTATGGGTAGGGATTTGGAATTTCAGGACATAAACCTGGGACACGGACAACATTTGGAATGGGATGGATATTGGGACAAGTTTCCTAGCAGTGGAGCCCACTATCATTGATTGGGAATGAAGAGTCAGTGAGTCAAGCTGATGATCTTTCAACTGACTATTCTGATGAAAGATCATTGATCTGAGACATCAATTATTTTCCTTTCTCTTCAGATGCTGCCTGACCTGCTGAGTATTTCAGCATTTTCTCTTCAAGCACTAGCTCAGTGTCAAAACCATTACACCATTATTTTCTTGGCTCTAAGATAAGATTTCTTTATTAGTCACATGTACATCAAAACACAGTGAAATGCATCTTTTTGTGTACAGTATTCTGGGGGCAGCCCACAAGTGTCACCACGCTTCCAGCGCCAATATTGCATGCCCACAACTTCCTAACCCCGTACGTCTCTGGAATGGAGGAGGAAACCGGAGCACCCAGAGGAAACCCACGCAGAAACGGGAAGAACGCACAAACTCCTTACAGACAGCGGCCGGAATTGAACCCGGGTCACTGGCACTGTAATAGTGTTATGCTAACCACTGCACTACCGTACCTGCCCACAAGAACATGTAGAAGTCCCAAAGAAAAGATGAAGCAATCTCCACCTGGTTAGTTTGTGAACCATGCTCTTACAATCTTTACCTTCAGCCCTTTTTCACCTCCACCTATCACCTCCCAGCTTCTGTCACTATTTCCACCCTACCCTCCTCCCTCTGCCTATCACCCTCCTCACCTGGATCCACCTATCACTTCCCAGCTCTTGCTCCACCACTTCCCCTCACCTCTTTATACTGGCTATCTCCCCTCTATCTTTCGGTCCAGATGATGGATCGCAACCTGAAACATTGACTGTCCATTTCCCTCCAGTATCTTGCTTCTTTGCTCCAGATTCCAGCCTCTGCAGTCTCCTGTGTCTCCATGTTCTTACAATCACTTTCTTAGCTAAGCCACATCATGGCAATCCCATGATGTATCAAGCCTCTGTAACCCGTTTAAGTCGAACCCTTGTTGCTAATATCCACAATTAAGTTCTTGTGAATCATAATAGCCATGTTATTGGAAAGCCAAAGTGGGTTATTTGAACTCCATGGTTACTTAGGTAATTTGCCTCAGTTCTTTCTGCCGCTTGGTTACTTACTGGATACGATAACACAGCAGGTGCTTCACTGGACCAGATACCCTGAGAGCTGAACTAACCATCCAGAGACACGAGTTCAAATCCCAGCACAGCAGCTGAGGAAATTAATTAATTAATTAAATTCTGGAATGAAAATATTATTGTCAGTAAAAGTGAAATAACAGATTGCTTTGAAGTACCCATCTGGTACAATTTAGGGAAGGGAATGTGCTCGTTTGGCCTTTATGTGACTATAGACTCTTTGTGACTTTTAACTGCTCTCTGGAAAGGCACAGCAAGCCATTCAGTTCAAAGCCATGGTAGTGAATTAATAAATTTAAAGTAACATTTATTTTAAAAGCAGAATGTGTATTCTTAATTGTAATTTTAAATTTTAACACTGCACACAGCAAATCATTTTGCATTTAGCTGTTGTTTTGTTGCTGTTGCCATTTTTAACACAGTACCTGTAAACAATTCTGGTGCATTGACTCATGTTGTTAACAGCAATTGTCTCTTCAGTGTCGTCAATTAACTCAAGAGTACGCTGACTGGTGTAATTTACATTACCTGGCGAGTTTCCTGGTGCTTATAATTGTGTTGAATTGCCAAAGCACAGCCCAATGATAAGCAACCAGTGAGATAGGGTTTGACATTTTGACATCATATTACTGTAACTCAGTAAAATCTTCAGCTCAGTAAGTGTCAAAAGTCTCTCTTATGATTGGCACTTACTGCCAGCTAAGCAGTGATCTACAGCAGTGGATAGTGGTAGACCTTCTGAAGCTGTCTTTAGGAGGTTTACAAACTGATGGAAGGGTGTTTTTATACAGTTTCTCTGTTAATGAGGAAGTCGCAAACAGTTCTGTTGCAAGCTTGAAATATCAGAATGTCACTGCAATAGCAGAATTCAGGACTCATCATATTCCTTTCATATCTTACATCAGACTTCAGAATTCAACACATTATGGAGCTCACAGCCATTTTGAACACCAAAGAAAACTTCCTTTCTTCTTCAAGATATCTTTCTTGATCTGCAAAGCTGGTTTCCTATGCCTCCAAAATGACTTGCAGAGCAAACTGATGTGTGCACAAAGCAATAGAGGGCTGTTAACTGGTAATCTTTGCTGCCTAGGAGAAAGGACCAAATTTAGAATCCTTTTCAAGATGTCACCAGATCAAAAAATGAACCAAGGAGGACCACCAGCACACTCACCAGTGAAAATAATAACATTCACAGAAGTTCTTTATTCTCTGGAAGCATACAGAAAATGGAAGCTTGCACTGTTACAAAAAGCAGTGAAAGTTTGAGGAACAGAACGTCATTCCATCTGGGCAAGTTGCAGCCCTCTGGACTTAATATTGAATTCTACAACTTCAGTTAACTTGATTTCTCTGTCTGCATTAGTTGTCCATCTATGATATTAGTTCAGCTTATTTGTAGTTTTTCCCTCTTTTTTTATTATTTTATTCCTCTGGGAGTGGAGGATATGCCCAGCCTGACCTGCCGGGCATACCTTCCTGCTTTACATTTTGCATCTCCCACATTGTCTGTGTTCTAACTGCTCCCTTTCACTCACTGACCAGATAGCCTTGTTTACAGTAATCCCTATGATCACCCCATCCTTACCCTATCAGAGACATACCTCTCTCCCCACCCTCCTTACAGTTTAACCACTATTATCATTTTCCTTTGTTCTACCTCGATGTACTTATGTATGGAATGATCTGTCTGCATGGCACGCAGACAAAAGCTTTTCACTGTATCTTGGTACATGTGACAATAATAAACCAATTACCAACAAGCTCCTTCTTTCTCCTTCCCAATTCCTACAAAGGGTCTTCAACCTGAAACATTAATTCCATTTCTCTTCCCACAGATGCTCCTGACGCAGCATATTTTAAGCATTTTCCCTTTTTTTTTATTTTAGACTTCCACTTTTTTGATTTACAAGGTTCTATCAAATGCTGCCAAGTTGGTCATGGCTGACTACCATCTGGTCAACTTGAAAGCCAAGGAAGAACTTTGTGCCTGTCGAGCACTGGCCCATGATGCAATAATAAAGTACCTTGGCATAAGTATTTTTAAAGGCATGCTGACTTACCCGCAGCATCTCCAGAACATTAGAGCTAAGGTCCAGATAACTGTGTACCTCATATGGAAACTGGGCTAGCAGAGGCAACATGCTGTGTACTGCTTCATCTGCCCTGGTTTAGCCACCAGCAGAGTACTGCTGTTTAACCTGCCTCAGAAGCCAACAGACATCTGCGGTAGTTTGCAAACCCCGGGGAGACATGAGCTTCTGGAGCATGAACACGGGTTTTTTTTAAATGGTGGGGTGGGGGGGGGGGGCATTGAGGTGTATTGTTTTGTTTCACTGCCTCATGGCCCCGTGAGACCTGGGTGTGCGACAGGTCACAGATACCAATCTGTGCAGTGTTTGCACATTCTCCCTATGACTGAGTTGGCTTCCCCAGGTGCTCTGGTTTCCTCCCAATTGCCTACTGTAAATTCCCTACTGGGTGGCAGGGGAATCAGGAAGTGTTTGGGGGGGGGGGAGGGGGTGGTGGGGGAAGGGAGTTAATGAGGACTTGAGAGAGAATAGGTTAAATATTTAGGGAATAGGTTTGAAAGGAAGGCTCTGAGAGAATAGCATAGAATCAATGGACTGAAGGATCTTCTTCCACATCATGAGAAATATACGAGCTCAAATCAAGTCAAGTCGAGTTTATTGTCATGTGCACAAGTACGGTGAGGTACAGGTACAATGAAAAACTTGCTTGCAGCAGCATCACCGACACACAGGTACAGACAACACACAGAACATAAATTATACAAGGCAGTGAAGAAAGAAAAAGAGTGCAAAAACAAGAGCTTAATGCAAAAAAAAAGACAAAATCAGAGACAAGTCCATGGTAGTGCAAGAGGTGGTCCATACTGTTCCGTTGCTGAGGTAGGGTTAGGGTTGTGCAGGTCAGCTCAAGAACCTGATGGTTGTAGGAAAGTAGTTGTTCCTGAATCTGGTGGTGTGGGGCTTCATGGGGCTTCCTGCACCAGTTCATATTAAACTTCCTTGTGTCCATAGGGAAAACATACCCCTTAAAGAACATCACCAGCTGATAGCAAACTAACCATTCCTGGCTGACAAAAGAGTTCATAAACTTCCCAAGCATCTGTCTGAAATCCTGCAATCCCAACCTGATCAAACTCCAAACCAGCCTAACTAATGGCATCCCTACCTCTAGGTGGTGAACCTCAAGACTGACCAAAAACCTGGACAGCCATGTTTGAGGACATGTCAAGGAAGATGTGACCACCTGCTCTACAAATAGAACATGAGGAACACTCAAACTGTTACTGTGGCCATCCAAGTCAGACCATGGCATTTTTCACTTTGAGAAGTCAAACCAGGCTAGGACTTATACAGTGATTGGTCATTCCCTAGGGAATGTTGTGGAACAGAGAGACCTGGGAGTACAAGTACATAGTTTACTGATAGCAGCGTCACAGGTAGATAGGCTGGTGAAGAAGGCATTTGGCGTGTTGACCTTCATCAGTCAGGGCATTGAGTATAGAAGTTGGGAAGTTATGCTACAGTTGTACAAGATGTTGGTAAGGTTGCATTTGGAGTACTGTGTACAATTTTGGTCACCTTGTTATAGGAGTGACATCATTAAACTGGAAAGGGTGCACTCTGTACAAACTCAATGTAACTGCACTGTGTAATGAATTGACCTGTATGATCGGTATGCAAGACAAGCTTTTCACTGTACCTTGGTATAAGTGACAATAATAAACAAATACCAATACCAGATGTATGAGGACTCGAGGCCTGAGTTGTAGGGAGATGTTGGGCAGTTTGGACTTCATTCCTTGGAATGAAGGAGATTGAGGGGTGACCTTATAGAGGTGTATGAAATCATGAGGGGTGCAGATAGGGTGAGTACACAGTCTTTTTCCCAGGATTGGAGAATCAAAAACTAGAGGGCATAGGTTTAAGGTGAGAGGTGAAAGATTTAAAAGGGACCCAAGAGGCAACTTCTTCACAAAGGGGGTGGTGTGTACATGGAAAGAGCTACCAGAGGAAGTGGTTGAGGCAGGTACAATAACAACATTTAAAAGACATTTGGATAAGTACATGGATTGAAGGGGTTGAGAGAGATATGGGCCAAACACAGACAAATGAGACTAGCTTGGTGAGTACCATGGTCAACGTGGACGAGTTGGGCCGAAGGGCCTGTTTCCATGTGTCGTGAAACAGATTGGAGGTCTCAGAAGACACAGTCTGGAGAGGAATGATTTATTTACAAATGACAAACACAGGAAAAGGGTAACGGGAATAACACACACACACAGTTTATAGCAAGTGTTGGAAAATCACAACAGGGGTAAGATATATACACACACAACAGACTAGGTACAGACAATCAAGGAAAAACAATACGATACCCGCCACCCCTTGACTCAGTGCAGGCCCGGCTCTGTGCTACTAGGGACACTACTAAAATGCTCCCAAACCTTTAACAGTGCACACCTCACCAATGATCTCTCCAGTGCGGTTTCACAGTGCTCAGGCTAGAGCAAAGCAGGATGATCTCTTGGAGACAAAAGAGAGAGAGGCAAGCACATGTGGCATTCTTTATAGTGCAGGAGGGCTAGGGGTCCAGCCCAGGTAATTTACAAAGGCCAATGGCCCAGTGCCAGCAAGGACTAATCAATTACAAAGGCCAATGGTCAGGTGTGGGGTGGGGCCAAACCTTGATTGGTAGTGGTGTGTCTTCCAACCAGGTAGGGGGCAGTGCTGTAACGTGACAGCCACGATCCTCCACAATATACCATGCTGTATAACCCTATGACTCCATGGCCAATGCACTGAACTTCTGAAATAGAGTTATACACCACCGAAAAAGGCCCTTGGGCCCATCAAAGGCATGCTGACCATCAGCTCCAATCTATACTAATCCCATTGATCAGCTCTTGGCCCATAGCCTACAACACCTGAGCAATTCATGTGCTCCTCCAGATTCACAAATGTTGTGAGAGTATCTACCTCCAATACCTTCTCAGGTAGCAGTTTCTAGATTGCAACCACCTTCTGGGTGAAAAAATTAGTCCTTAAATCTGCTCTAAAAATGATTCATTGGAGACAGGCAATTAATGCTGCCTTTGTCAGTGACAACTACCCCTGAAATTAAAGAAGAAATTGTAAAAGAGCAATACTATTAAGAATAACATTTCTTCTAATGAAGAGATGCATGACATATTAAACCCATCCTTCTGTTATACTGATTGAGTTGTGCAGTTTTGAAAAATTATTTATAAAACGCCATTTTTTTTACAAAAGGAAAAACATCCTGAGACATGTCAAGATCTGTTCCTTTTTTTATTAACTGCTTTTATATTTGAAAGGAGTCCCTTTGGGATGATTCTTTTTTTAAGCCATTGTTTCCAACCAGATCATTTATCTTTTCTGCACACTAAGGCCACTCCATATGCCTTGATGATAAACATGCTCCGAAAAGAAGCCTGAGATTCAAAAGAAAAACTGAACAATGCCAGGTATTCAACCTATCAAGGCTGTTCTTTCCATGTACAATTTTATTTATCTGCTCTTTGCAGGTCATTCTTCATCTCCTGAAGAAAACCTTTCTCCAAATATCAACTTAATCTTGCTGCCTACTGGATTCAACTTTAGTTTGTTTTTCTTTGCAGAAGTGCCCTTGTGAGCTAAGCAGAGAAGGAAACCGTAGAGCATTTGGTTGCACAACCTTTGATTCTCTGTCTATCAACTAATCAATGTGGTATGAACTACTTTCACTGAATCCACATGTAATTCCAGTACTCTGTGGAAAAAAAGCTTGAACTTTTGTTCATATATTTCCTCATTTCCAAATTACATGATCTGCTTCCGAACATATTATTCACCAGATTCTGAAAAAATTGGATGATATTGCCTCAAAATCCATTCCAGTAAAAACAAGTTTAGACCTCCACACCTCAGCTGAGAGTGCCACATCCTGCCTCATTTCATTAAACCACAGCTGGTAATCCAATGTCATTGGACAGTATGTGAGAAGCAATTTGTCTCTGATTGCAGGTGCACGTTGAGTTGTGGGGGAAGTTAATGAGCATGTGAATGAGATATATTAAATAATTGGGGAATAGGATTGATGGGAATGCTCTGAGAGCTGGCAGAGGGACAATGGACTGAATGGTCTTCTACATCATGTCAAATATATGAGCTCAAGGAGACTTTCTGTGCCAATTCATTTTAAACCTCCTGGCACTCAGGGAAAACATCTGGTGGTTGTGGTCAATCCTTCACATTTGGCTCCTTTGAATGAAGCCAGTGGAGCTGAAAATACATGAGGCAGGTTCAACTAACCTCTCCTTCTTCCAGCTCCAGTGATCAGACTCAAATTCCAGTCCCTCCCCACAATACCCTTCCACCAAAGTCACAGAACGTAGAACATCGAACATCAAACAGTACAGCATTGGACGGGCCATTTGACCCATGATGTTGTGCCGATCTTGATGCCAAATGTCCTCTTCCTATGTATCATCCATATCCCTCCATTCCCTTCATATTCATATGTCTATCTAAAAGTTTCTTAAACTCCACAAAACTGCCTGCCCTTGGTAAACCATTCCAGGCACCTACCGCTCCCTGCGTAAAAAACCTGCCCCTCACATTGCCTTTAAACTTTCCCCCTCTAACCTCAAAAGCACGTCCTCTTGGTTTTTCTACCTTGGGAAAAGATTCTGATTATCAAATTTCTCCCACATCCTTTACAGTATTTTACGCAATATTGCAGTTATGAAACTTACAGTAATATAACCACCTCAACATTAATTGTTTCATCATATTAACCACATGTTCTGTTGAGAGCTGTCTCCCTATTTGAGCTTGTGACTCTTTAATATTGTCAGAATAGCTACTGTTTGGCTCAGAGTTGCTATTGATTTTTTTTTACCTTTAGTAAAAGGATCTCTTTTTTTCCTTTATTAACATGATTTATATTAACGTTTATCGGTGTGTACAATAGGTTAATCCACATTAGGAGCTCTTCTTGGGTTAACAGACCTTAGGGCATCTTTTTAGAATAATAATTCAAAGCTACTCTTTTAAGGCAAGAAAGAGCGATTTGCATTTTCCTTTTCTGGACCCAAAGATTGTCCAAAGAACTCCACTGCTGATTTTTCATGGTGGTTACTGTTGTTATATAGTGCATAATATGTCCACAGCAAGATTCCACGAATAGCAGCCTGATGATAACCACACAATTTGCTTTTAGATATTAGCAGAGTATTTCTCAGGAAATTTACTTATGACAGAGAAGGAGGCCATTTGGTCCATTGGATAGATGTCGGTTGCCAGCAGAGCAATCCCATCAGTCCCGATCCCCCTCTTATTCCCCTGTAATGTTGAAACATCATCTCTCACATACTCATCAACTCCCCTTTATTCTTCTGCCACTTGCATATATTAGGGGTTAATTTACAATAGCCAGTCTTTAGGATGTGAAGGGAAACCAGAGCACTTCGGTGGGAGAGAGGAGGAGGGCAACACATGCGGTCACATGGAACATGTGCACACTTGACACAAATACACTGGAGAAAGTCCCCACTTTGCTACGAGCAGTTCCTTTGAATGCTTTACATCCACATGATGGAATAGACAAGAATTTGGCTTAACATTTCATCTAAAATAGGCCACCTTCGACATTATAATTTCAAAATTTAAGTGTGTGCAGTTTAAACAGCTGCATATTGTTGAGACATACATTACTTGGTTACAGAAGTTTTATCTTGTACCTTCTCAGGGGCACAGAATAATCCATTGGTATTGGTATTGGTTTATTATTGTCACTTGTACTGAGGTACAGTGAAAAACTTGTCTTGCATACCCTTCGTACAGATCAATTCATTACACAGTGCAGATACAGTGGCTCTACTGTAACACGATATTTAATGAGATTTCACCTAACCATTTAGTTAAACCATCAAGCTGGGAGCAAGGGGTGTTTAGTACTAGCGAACAGAGAAACAAAAACCTTCTTCTATGGTTGACCAGAATTTTCTTAACTGATGCCAAGGTTTGTTTGATCTTTACAAAGACCTGAGATGCCAAACAAAATATATGCATTTCCAAACATTTAAAGGACAAAGCAAGTAAATTCTGATCCGTGAAGATGAAAACTAAAAACAAAGTGCAGATTCTGGAAATCTAAAATAAAAACAGAAAATGCTGAAAATACTCAGCAGGTCAGGCAGCATCTGTGGGAAGAGCAACCGAGCTAACGTTTCAAGTCAAGGACCTTACCGAAATATTGAAAGTCCAGGATAGAGTGGACATGGGAGAGAATGTTTCCAGTAGTGGGAGAGTCTAGGACCAGAGGGCATATCCTCAGAATGGAAGGACATCCCTTTAGAACAGAGATGAGGAGGAATTTCTTCAGCCAGAAGGCAGTGAACCTGTGGAATTCATTGCCACAGACGGCTGTGGAGGCCAAATCATTGTGGGTGTTTAAAGCAGAGGTTGATAGGTTCTTGATTGGTAAGGATATCAAAGGTTACGGGGAGAAGGCAGGAGAATAGGGTTGAGAGGGAAAAATAAATCAGCCATGATCGAATGGTGGAGTAGACTCAATGGGCCGAATGGCCTAATTCTGCTCCTATGTGTCTTATGGTCTTACGTCAGAACTCAAAGGGGAAGGGGTTGGTGGCAATTAAAAATGTGAATGAAAATTGGAGCCAGGAATTAAAAACAGAAATTGCTGAATATCTTCAGTTTAGTGTGACAGGTAGAACAAATCTGACGAAGGGTCTTCAACCTGAAATATTGACTCTGTTTCTCCTCCCCCAGATGCTACCTGACCTGTTGAGTATTTCCAGCATTTTCTGTTTTTATTTTAGATTCTGATATGTGCTTTCCACTTAATTTGCTATCATTCTCTGTTTGTATTGGAATAATGTATAGGGAAGACCATCTTGGCCACCAGACAGTGATGTGGATCCTCTGTGGGATGACAAAAAACTGAAAGTGTCTAGTCCCATCTCATGTTAAAAGTATGGAAACTTGTGATGTGATAATTCCCTGCAGGGAAGGTTGGGGTTCATATGGATGATGCAGCTGAGTATTTTGCATGGAATTTGTGAAGGCTGGCACTGAGGTCATTTTTAAAGCATCGAGTCTGTATGAAATGTAATTGAGAGGGTGGCTTATGTAGTGGATGATGAATCCTACGATGGTATGGCATGAGGGCAGGCATGGTAGTGTAGCGGTTAGCGTAACGCTATTACAGCGTCAGTGACCCGGGTTCAATTCCGGCCACTGTCTGTAAGGAGTTTGTACGTTCTCCCCGTGTCTGCATGGGTTTCTTCCGGGTGCTCTGGTTTCCTCCCACATTCCAAAGACGTACGGGTTAGGAAGTTATGGGCATGCTATGTTGGCGCCGGGAACGTGACAACACTTGCGGGCTGCCCCCAGAACACTCTACGCAAAAGATGCATTTCACTGTGTGTTTCAAATGTACATGTTTCTAATAAAGATATCTTATCTTATGACTGGATTGAGGATGTTTTCTTTTGCAGCGGGCTAATGGTCATCTTGATGGGGAGGGAAGTGGTCCTCATCCCATTAAAATTGTGAATTAACTTGGAGCCAGGAATTAAAAACAGAAATGGCCGAACATTTTCAATGGGGCAGACAGGATCTGAGATGAGGTCAGAAAAAGTTCCTCAGCCACCAGCGAATCATGTGAATCCAGAGAGCTGGAAGTGGACAGAGCGTATCCCACTGAGAGTCAAGGAAAATGATTGGCTGGAGTGGGCATAGGTTAGTGATAAGGGGTGAAGTCTTGACTGAAAACATTCAAAGATGTTCAGATTCACATTGGTTTATTGACCAGGGTGCAATGAAATCCTTGCTCGCGTGAAGCTCACAGAGTAAACAATGTACATGGTAATCATAATTAGAATAATAAATACAGAGACAAACACAAGACAACAGAATGGCGCAAAAAAAATACAGCAGTGCAAACTGAGGTAGTGCAAAACCAAATGCTAAGTGACAATTGGGGAAGAGGTAGAATTAAGAGTTTAAGAACCCGGCAGCAGAAAGGGAACATGAAAGAGGTGATTGGTTCAGAAGTCTGACAGCAGTGGGGAAGAAGCTGTTCTTGAATCTGGTCATCCAGGCTTTCAGGCTCCTGGATCTTCTCCCAGAAGGCAGAAGAGAGGAAGGGAAATGGTGGGGTGAAGATATAGGATTGTCCCTATCCTTGGGTGAAGCTTGTGTATCGGGAGGATTTATCTGTCGTGAGGGAAATAATTGTTTGGTAGCTGAGCTAGATTCAGCAATGGGTGGTCAAGCTATTTGTGATTGAATGGCAAGTTAATAAGACTAAAGAATGAGGTATGAGTGCTCCGAGAAACAAAAGCAAAACAATGGGTGGAGTTTGTGCGTTCTCCCTGTGGTTTACCTTGGGGTGCTCCAGTTTCCTCCCACATCTCAAAGACGTGCTGACTTGTAGGTTAATTGACCACTGTGAACTGCCTCTGATGAGTGGTAGAATCTAGGGGTGGGGGGCAGGGGTTTGATGGGAATCAACAACAACAACGTAGCATTAATGCTAAGTAAACTCATAAGAGCCATACAGCACAGAAACAGGCCCTTTGGCCCTGCGTGTTTCTGCCAGCCATTGAGTAAAACTTTTAAAACTTTATTTATACAACATGGTTACAGGCCCTTCTGGCCCAACAAGCCCACGCCGCCCAATTACACCCATGTTAACCTACTACCCCGTATGTCTTTGGAATATGGGAGGAAACCGGAGCACCCGGAGGAAACCCACACAGATACAGGGAGAACGTACAAACTCCTTACAGACAGCGGCCGGAATTGAACCCTGATCGCTGGCACTGTAATAGTGTTACGCTAACCACTACACCACTGTGTTGCCCCTAACTTATCTAATCAATACTAATCCCACTTACCAGAACTTGGTCCTTAACCAGCCATATTTTGGCAATTCAAATACTCATTCAAATGCTCCTTAAATGACATGAAAGAATGTGTGAAGAATAAACGAGAATAATATAAGATTAGTGTAATATGTGGTTAATGGTAAGTACAGTCTCAGTGGGCTGAAGGGCCTTTTTCTGTGTTGTATGTATTTAGGGCTCTACGATATCAGTGCATGGGATGCTTATAACTGAAACCTATTACAGGGTCAGATTCAGTAAGAGATAACTGGGGCCAGCCACCACAGTGAAGGTGTTTCTTAGTCCATCGTTTGCAGTGCTGTTTTCCTTGACAGAATCCACCTAGCATTGAAAGCCAACAGAAATTTAAAATTGTAGGTTGACTTTCATCAACATAAGTCAATACGAAGGTTCTGGACTGAAACGTTGTTCATTGTTTTTGTTGGAAGCATGTCATTAAAATAACAATAAAGATCCATTAATGATTTTACAACACCTTATGAAGGCACGTGCCCCAAAGCAAGTGGCCTCTTGCTGTCCTGATTGTAAAAGTACCTTGAGGAACAGCACCTCATCTTCCACCTATGTATGTTGTTATCTTTGGGTCTCAGTATTGAATTCAACAATTTCAGATAACCAGCCTTTCCTGTTTGTGTTTCCTGATCAGTTCTGATGTAAGGTCATTGATCTGTAACTTTCACTCTTTTCTTTGCACCACAGATGTTATCTGATCTGCTGAATATTTTCAACGTTTCCTTTTATTTTTAACTTCCAGCAACAGCTGCATTCTACATCTCACACTTAGTGTTTTTTCTCTCTGCCCTCATTCATTTTCTATTTACATTTTTCTAAGTAGATTAGCTATGCTTAACAAGCATTCACCACAGGCTCTTCTATAGCACTTAGATTCTCTTGGTCTCCACATTATCACAGATATTCCTTTTGTTCTTTCCCCCTCCCCTTTCTCTGCATGCTTGTTTTCTCACTTCTCAAATTCCAAAGGCCATCGACTTGAAACATTAATTCTATTTCTCTCTCCACAGATGCTGTCAGACCCATTGAGTATTCCTAACATTCTATGCTCAAGTTTGTTAAAATACCTTCCCTGAGAACTGAAAAATATGCAAAGGTTTCTACATATAGTACACACTTTACATTTATAAAGCATCTGAGGATTAGGTGCAGGAAGATAGATTGTAAATGTCAAGTCAAGTCAAGTTTATTGTCATGTGCACAAGTACAATGATCTACCCATTCTTATGCTTCTTAGTGGTGTCCTATGCAGTAAACAGACAGACTAATGGATGCCCGTGTCTGCTATCTTCCAATCACCTTTAACCACAAAGGTGAGTGGATTCTAGCCAACAGAATGAAAGTCAATGATAACTTTGCAGGTTGGAATGAATAACATCTTGTACGTGCATATGTTTGCAGATGGTCTCCAGATTGTGGACAGGATATTTTGCCCAGATAGGCGCCTTCTCTTCCTGCCTCACAGCAGTGACCAGCAGTGTTTATGCAATGTAGCACCTCTCTGGATTCTGAAAGGCCACCTGCTGCTTATTCTTCAGCCAGAACTTCTCTTTAGAGGGATCATTGCTGTTGTATTCATCCAAAAGCTTTTTGGTTGACTCATTCTGAAACAGATGGTATACATTTTATTCCAGGATGGAATTAAATGCAGCCCGATACCGCTTCCCAAATAGCTCTTGGAGCTTTGCAGAGGCACCATTTTGGCACAAACAATGTCATCTGGTTGCATCAAACATATTTGCCAGCTAAGGTTTTTCCAACTCTTGGATGTTTTAAGCATCCAGGACCTGTTAGTATATTTCTCCTATGTAGTTTCTCCCTCTCCTTGCTCTTTTAAGAGTAAACTGGACCAGGAAGATCTCAAACTTGGCTTGATGTAGCTGAGGAATTTTCAGCCAATGAACTCTCATAAATTTGAAATCTGCACCCAAATTCAAATCATTCCACATAAGTACTCATCTGCTAATGAAAGGACAATTTGCATTTTCTCCTGAGCAGATAGATGATGCTGCAATGATTCCATCTCGAGGAAGAATCTAAGCCCGGGTTGCAGTGGCTCTCTGTGATGTCCCTTGTACTGTGAGGATCCTTATCCATTTTATTTTGCAGCTGCAGTCAAAACATGTTAATGAAGAATTGTTGAGGGCACTTGTCTCCATGTAACCTTAACTGCACTTGATGCGCAAGTAGCTGATACAGCCTCTGGGACCAATAAGCAGGGAATATATATTCCAAACATTGCCATCCTGCAGCTTCATACAGACACTCACCCCTAACAATTTTTAATGAACCACTTTCACCTGTTTACTTTACTTACCTTAATTAAAGTCCAACATTTAGAGTGGTGTAAATGTTATGTTCAGCTTTTGCATTTTGCTTATATAATGTAGTTAAGTGTGCACTTGCATATCTGCAGGATCAAGTTTACCAATTCTTCTTTTAATTTTATTTTGGTGCACATGATGGCACACTGCAGGAACATAGCATCTTTCATTTTCAAGGCCCTGTTTGTGATGGAGGCACGAACAAACTAAAGGAGTGAAAGTTTTTCTCTGGATTGACTAAACTCGACACGCTCCCTGCTGTGTTTAATGACCCAGATTCAGTGAACAAGCAAAACCAGCCATTTAGTCCTGATCCAAATAATTCAACTTCCCTTGAAGTCATGTTTCTCCAGTAGAATCTGACAAACCTTTGAGCTTCTGATGCCTGCAAACGTCAAGAAAGAGAGGACGATTGTATTCAGTAATAGTGTGCTGGTTGTTAAGCAAATTGGTGACTTTAAATTTCAGCTAGAGGAGGTGAATGGAAGGAGAGTTTGGGGTTGGAGGGGCAATGTTAATGGGCACGTGAGAGAGAACAGGTTGTAGGGATATAAATGGGGGGAACGAGGTTGATGGGATTGAGGAGATGAGTGACACAGAGGGGGAGATGTGACCTGGGGCAGATCGGCCATGATCACATTGAATGGCAGGGTGGACTTGAACAGCTGAGTGACCTATTCCTGCTGCTATATTCCTATGGTGTCATAGAACATAGAACAATATAACACAGGAACTGGCCATTCGGCCCATGATGTTGTGCCAAACTAATTAAACTAGTAATTAAACATCTAAATAAATTAATCCTTTCTGACCACACAAGTCTGTATCCCTCCATTTTCTACACATTCATGTGCCTGTCTAAAAGCCTCTTAAATGTCTCGATCGTATCTGCCCTCTCCACCACCCCTGGCAGTGCATTCCAGGCACCCACCGCTCTCTGTGTAAAAACTTGCTCTGCCCATCTCCTTTGAACTATGTTCTATAACTTTGCCCGTCTCACCTTAAATGCATGCCCCTAGTATTAGACATTTTGAACCTGGGACAAAGATACTGGCTGCCTGTGTTATTATGTGTTATTCTGTAGTTATAATAAAGAACTACAGTTCCCAGTAGGCAATGCAAAGGGTCACATGGGGAACAGGAAGTGGTTGTAAAAAGAGAGGGAAAGCAAACCAGTCTGGTGTTGGTTAATAAAAATGTTCAGATGTTAAACCCACGCAAAGTTTGTCTCTTGATGAAGAACAAACATAACACTGTCTACTCTATCAATTCCTCTCTATCATGTCTCCCCTCAGCCTTCACCACTCCAGAGAAAATGACCCTAATTTGTCCAGCCTCTCCTTATAGAACATGCCCTCTCATCCAGGCAGCATCTTGGTGAACCTCTTCTACGCCCTCTCCAAAGCCTCCGCATCCTTCCTATAACAGGGCAACCAGAATTGAATGCAATACTCCAGATGCGGCCTAAGCAGAGTTTTATAAAGCTGCAATGTAACTTTCTGACTCTTGAACTCAATGCTTTGACTAATAAAGGCAAGCATGCTCTTTACCACCCTATCAACTTGTATAGCCACTTTCAGGGAGCTCTGGACTTGGACCCAAGATCCCTCATGGATGGTTGTGGGAGCCGACATAAGTTTGATGGCCCATACAGACTCCTTCAATGCCATAAGAAAATATGAGAGGCATGAGTGAAGTTAAAGGAGATAGTGGAAGAGCAAAACAGTAATGAAGGCACATGTGGGATCAAATACACCGCTGCTATGTCTCAGCAGCAGATTCAGGGTGTAGTTGGATCATAGTGAGTGCTTGGTTAGCGTTAGCAGGAACAACAACAACTCAATGGCACCTTAATGAGTCAGTGTACAAATTGAACACAATCGGCCGATTCTTCCAACCTATTGCTGTCTGTCCGCAGAAGTCCCAGTTTCCATCGCTGGGATGGAGCTGCCCCGTCATTGTACTTGAATTGGCCGAGTGCCTGCTGTGTAGAGATTTTCATAAAAAGAAGTGGTCAGTCATGTCCTGCTGGTAATCTCTAATGGGAATTGGCAATTAAATTGAGAAGGATGAACCTTCAAGGGTATCGGGAAAGACGAGAGGAAGTAGACCTAATGGTTTTAATGTTCTAGTAGGATAAGGTATCTTTATTAGTCACATGTACATCGAAACACACAGTGAAATGCATTTTTGCATAGAGTGTTCTGGGGGCAGCCCGCAAGTGTCACCACACTTCCGGCATCAACATAGTATGCCCACAACTTCCTAACCCGTATGTCTTTGGAATGTGGGAGGAAACCGGAGCACCTGGAGGAAACCCATGCAGACACGGGGAGAACGTACAAACTCCTTACAGACAGTGTGCCAGAATAATTATGAGTGGGCATGGGCTGAATAACCTTTTTTTCCACATTGTGAGATTCTGTGATTCATTAGGAATTAATGATGCATTTTTTCAGACTGGCCCCCCTGGGAATAAAGGCATCCAGAAGATCAGAAGAAATTAAGCTGTTCGTGTTATTTCAATAGACAATAGACAATAGGAGCAGAAGTAGACCATTCGGCCCTTCGAGTCTGCACCGCCATTTTGAGATCATGGCTGATCCTCAACAATCAATATCCTGTTCCTGCCTTGTCCCTATATCCCTTGATTCCCCTATCTATAAGAAACCTATCTACCTCCTTCTTGAAAGTGCCCAGAGAATTGGCCTCCACTGCCCTCTGAGGCAGTGCATTCCACAAATTCACAACCCTCTGGGAGAAGAAGTTTTTCCTCACCTCTGTCCTAAATGGCCTAGCCCTTATTCTTAAATCATGCCCCCTGGTCCTGGACTTCCCCAATATCTGGAACATATTTCCTGTCTCTATCTTGTCCCATCCCTTAATAATCCTGTATGTTTCAATCAGATCCCCTTTCAATCTTCTCAATTCCAGCGTGTACAATCCCAGTCTCTCCAACCTCTCAGCATAAGAGTCCCGACATCCCCGGAATTAACCTCGTAAACCTACGCTGCACGCCCTCTATAGCCAGGATATCCTTCCTTAACCCTGGAGACCAAAACTGTATGCAATACTCCAGGAGTGGTCTCACCAGGGCCCTGTACAAATGCAAAAGAATCTCTTTGCTTTTGTACTCAATTCCCCTTGTAATACAGGCCAACATTCCATTAGCCTTCATCACTGCCTGCTGTACTTGCTCATTCACTTTCAGTGACTGATGAACAAGGACTCCTAGATCCCTTTGTATTTCCCCCTTACCTAACCCCACACCATTCAGATAATGATCCGCCTTCCTGTTCCTGCTCCCAAAGTGGATAACCTCACACTTATCCACATTAAACTTCATCTGCCAAGTAGCTGCCCACTTACCCAACCTATCCAAATCACCTTGAATTCTCCTAACTTCCTCTACACATGTCGCACTGCCACCCAACTTTGTATCATCAGCAAACTTGCTAATGTTATTCACAATGCCTTCATCTAAATCATCAACATAGATCGTAAGCAGCTGTGGTCCCAGCACCGAGCCCTGTGGCACCCCACTAGTCACGGCCTGCCATTCTGAGAAACATCCATTCACCCCTACCCTTTGTTTCCTATCCGCCAACCAGTTTTCTATCCATGTTAGTACCCGCCCCCCAATTCCATGAGCCCTAATTTTACCCACCGATCTCCTGTGCGGCACTTTATCAAATGCCTTCTGAAAGTCGAGGTATACAACATCCACTGAATCTCCCTCGTCTATTTTCCTGGTTACGTCCTCAAAAAAACTCCAGTAGATTAGTCAAGCATGATTTGCCCTCGGTAAATCCATGTTGACTCGGCCCAATCCTATCATTGCTATCCAAATATGCCGCTATTTCATCCTTAATAATGGACTCCAGCATCTTCCCCACCACAGATGTTAGGCTAACTGGACGATAGTTCCCCGTTTTCTCCCTCCCTCCTTTCTTAAAAAGTGGGATAACTTTAGCCATTCTCCAATCCTCAGGAACTGACCCCGAATCTAAGGAACATAGGAAAATGATCACCAATGCATCCACAATTTCTAGAGCCACCTCCTTTAGTACCCTGGGATGCAGACCATCTGAACCTGGGGATTTGTCAGTCTTCAGCCCCATTAGTCTACCCATCACCATTTCTTTCCTAATGTCAATCCACTTCAGTTCCTCTGTCACCCTCTGCCCTTTGTCCATCCTCACTTCTGGGAGATTTCTTACGTCTTCCCCCGTGAAGACAGATCCAAAGTACTTATTAAATTCGACTGCCATCTCCCTGTTTCCTGTAATAATTTCACCTGATTCAGTCTTCAAGGGCCCAACATTGTTCCTAACTAACTTCTTTCCCTTCACATACCTAAAAAAGCTTTTGCTATCCTCCTTAATATTCCTGGCTAGCTTGCCTTCGTACCTCATTTTTTCTTCCCGAATTACCTTTTTAGTTAAATTCTGCTGCACCTTAAAAATCTCCCAATCTTCTATCTTCCCACTCAGCTTGGCTCTGCCATACTTCTTCCTTTTTAACACAATGCTATCTCTGACTTCCTTTGTCAGCCACGGTGGCCCCTTCCCCCTCTTTGAGTCTTTCCTTCTCTGGGGAATAAACTGATCCGGCACCTTGTGCATTATTCCCAAGAATACCTGCCATTGCTGTTCCACTGACAATTCTGCTAGGATGCCCGCCCAGTCAACTTTAGCCAGCTCCTCCCTCATGGCTGCATAGTCTCCTTTGTTCAACTGCAAAATTGACCCTTCTGATTTGCCTTTTTCCCTCTCCAATTGCAGATAAAAACTTATCATGTTATGGTCACTACCTCCCAATGGCTCCTTTACTTCAAGTTCTCTTATCAAATCCTGCTCATTACACAGCACTAAATCCAGAATAGCCCTCTCCCTGGTCGGCTCTCGTACCAGCTGCTCCAAGAATGCATCCCGGAGGCACTCTATAAACTCCCTTTCCTGGGGTCCAGTACCAGCCTGATTTTCCCAGTCCACTTGCATATTGAAATCCCCCATAACTACTGTGACATTACCCTTGCCACATGCCAACATTAACTCACTATTCAGCTTGCACCCAATATCCATGCCACCATTCAGAGGCCTGTAGATAACACCCATTAGGGTCTTTTTGCCCTTACAGTTCCTCAGTTCTATCCACACTGACTCTACTTCTCCTGATTCAATGTCCCCCCTTGCAAGGGACTGAATCTCATTCCTCACCAACAGGGCCACCCCACCCCCTCTGCCCACCTTCCTGTCCTTACGATAGCATGTATACCCTTGAAAATTCATTTCCCAGGTCTGATCCCCCTGCAGCCATGTCTCCGTTATCCCAACAACATCATACTTACCCATTCGTATCTGAGCTTCAAGCTCGCCTACCTTATTCCTGACACTCCGTGCATTCAGATATAGGATTTTTAACCCATTTCTCCTCTCTCCATTCGTATTAATGTTCCAAAATTGTGCAGTTCCTACCTGTCCTCTACCCTCCATCTCGCTATCCTCTCTCTCATTCTGGATCCCCTCCCCCTGCAAATTTAGTTTAAACCCCCCCGAGCAGCATTAGCAAACCCTCCAGTTCAGGTGTAAACCGTCCCGTTGGAACAGATCCCATCTTCCCTGGAACAAATCCCAATTATCCATAAAACTGAAGCCCTCCCCCTCGCACCATCCCCTCAGCCACGTATTAATCTGCCTAATCTTCCTATTCCTCTCCTCACTCGCATGTGGCACAGGTAGCAATCCTGAGATTGTTACCCTGGATGTCCTGCCCCTCAACTTAGCACCTAACTCCCTGAACTCCTTACGCAGGACCTCCTCTCTTTTCCTGCCCACATCGTTAGTCCCTACATGGATCACAACATCTGGGTTAACACCCTCCCTCCTGAGAATAACCCGAACCCGATCAGAGATATCCCGGACCCTGGCACCAGGGAGGCAACAGACCATCCGAAATTCCCAATCATCCCCACAGAATATCCCATCTATCCCCCTGACTATAGAATCCCCTATCACTACCACTCTCCTCTCTTCCTTCTTCCCCTTCTGAGTTGAGGGTCCACTCTCGGTGCCAGAGACCAGACCTCCGCAACTAGGTCCTGGTAGGTCATCCCCACCAACAGTATCCAAAGCGGTATACCTATTATTGATGGGGACAGCCACAGGGGTGCTCTGCTCTCTCTGCCTGCTCCCCTTCCCTCTCCTGACAGTCACCCAGTTACTCTCCTCCTGTCTTATCGGTGTGTCTATCTCCCGATAACTCTTATCTATCTCTGCCTCCACCTCCCGAATGATCTGTAGTTCATCCAGCTGCTGCTCCAATTCCCTAACTCGGTCTGCTAGGAGCCGCAGCTGGACGCACCTTTTGCAGGTGTGGTCATCAGGGACAACCGTGCTGACCCTGACCTCCCACATACCGCATACGGAGCACATCACTGCTCTAACTGTCTCCCCCATATCCTGCTCCCAGATTTGTTACAACAAATCAAGATAAAAAGTACCCACCAGACCTTACCTTATATCTCAGCAGCACGTACTCAGGCTTACTGGCTTCCTCCTAGTGAAGTCCCTGTGTGCCGAAGCCCTTTGTGCCAAAGCCCGACCACTCTGTTTCCCTCTCACTCCGCTGCCCGCTCCGACGCTGCCCGCTCTAGAGGCTGTTTGCCTTTTAAGCTGCCCGCCCCACGCCTGCGCAGTCCAGCCCCCCCCACTCAAGCACTTAAAAACTTTTACAATCCTACTAAAAGCACCTTAAAACAACAAACTAACCCTAGTAAATTACACCCCTCTTAAAAACTAAGCTCTACACTTAAAACCCACTAAAAAAAGATAAAAGAAACACTTAGCTTTTCCGCAGTCCTCCGAACTCCCCTCGAAGCGAAAATTTCAATTTTGATGCCCTACATCACCATCTCTGCCAATATCTCATCAGCTCTTGATGGGGTTCTATTCACTGGTCTTGACTTTTAATCAAAGATTCAAGAAGACGGTCAAAATTTGTTCCCAAGGGTAGAAATATCAAACACCAGTGGACATGCCTTTAAGGTTAAGGGGGGAAGTTTAAAGGTGACATGAGGGGCAAATTTTTTATGCAGAAACTGGTAGATGCCTGGAATGGGTTACTAGGGGTAGTAGTGGAGGCAGGCAGTTTGGTGGAGTTTAAGAAGCTTTTAGATAGACACCTGAATATGAAGGGAATGGAGGGATATGAATGATATACAGAAAGAGGACATTTAGTATAAATTGTCATCAAGATCGGTGAAACATCCTGGGCTGAATGGCCTGTCCAGTGCTGTGCTGTTCTATGTTCTAAGAAACATACTGGCAGGTACTTGGACAGAAAAGGTTGAGAGGAATATGGGCCAAATGCAGGCAGATGGAACTAGCTCAGATGGACATCTTGGTCAGCATGGATGAGTTGGGCTGAAGGGCCTGTTTCCATGCTGTATGACTGTGACTTGTATTTAATTGAGACTATTGTCTATGTGCTGGGATAATGGCAGATAAGTAGACTCACGTTATTGTGACCTACCTGCAACTTCTGTAGCGTTTTGTTCCAAATTCATTCACAATCTGTAGCTGTCCCTTAGGTCAGTAATAAATGCCCAAATTGCCTGAAATGGCTTTCTAAATCATTTCAGAGGGTGGTTAAAGGTCTTCCATGTTGCTTTGGCTGGGTAGGGAAAGTGGTCTTCAATCCCTGAGATGGCGTGAGTGAACCAAATGAGTTTTGCAACAATCTGCTTGTCACCATTACTGATACGAGTTCATTATAAAATTCCAGAAAATGTTTACCTCAGCTGCCTCACTGGATGCGAGAGTATTTCTCTGGATTATTAGTGTAGTCAGTTAACCATTAGTTTACCCTATTACCCACTCATTAAGGTGGTCCCCGATGCAATACTTTGATAGGACTGGGAAAGGTATTTAAGGGTTTCTTTGCTGGCCAGGTAATGCAGTGATTGTCTGATTGAGGTCCTGAAAAATTTCAAGAAGTGTAGAGGCAAAGGTTTGAATCTTTTTCAATGGGTTTATTTTGTGTTAACATTAGCAAATAGTCATAGGTACGACCATAAGAACAACATCTTTTGTTCAAGGTGTCACGAACCAGCAACAAAAGAAACACACTGAGCATGATTCAGTGTTAAAAACTATTTTATTAATCACTACTTATGATAATACGTAAAATAAAAGTAAAAACGTTAGTATGTTAGAATTCAAAAATGTTAAACCTCGAACGTTAACCCCAAAACTAAACTTTTCGTGTGTGTGTGTGGCAAAGTCCAAAACTCCCAGTTCCGGAATGGTTCTTAAAGTTCAGTTCCGCAAGCCATAAGGTGAAACATGAGCAAGGGCTTCTTCAACAACCACCGTTGTCTGAAGATAAGACGTAGACGTAGAGAAACATAGAGAGAGTAAATACGAAATCCAAATGTTCCATGATGGAACCCAAACGACACTTCAGTGTTTACTCGGTAGTGACTGCCTCACCCCGAAAAGCATCCGAATCGTGGTAGTCCACACACAAATACCTGTTTCCTTCTACAGGTCAGCAACAAAGTGAACTCCACCGGATTTCTTCCAACTTCCATACATGGATTTCTATGGCAAACACAGTTATTGTTTCTCATCCATCGATAGAGAAAACAAGCAGGCTGGTGTCTCTCTCCCTTCTCTCTCTCTCTCTCCTTCTTCTCCTTCTTCTAACTTCTTCAACAACGTCATTATGTCCTTTATCTTCTATTGACGTAAGCATGCCCCACACACACATACACACACACTCTCTATCTTAAAGGGACTTTCACTGAGTCCGTAACACCTCCCACCTAAAAAAAATTTTTCCCAAGAAAAATTTAACCGCGCATACAGTTAGTAATTTTAATAATTATCATGCTGCACAACTACAGACTATCAGATTAGTACAGATTCATGTTTCCCATTTAACATCGGGAAAGACAATCAGCAATCACATTATCTTTGCCTTTAATGTGAGTTATCATGAGATCAAACTCTTGCAAAATTAAACTCCAGTTTAACAGCCTTCTGTTCTTGTTTTTGACTCGGCTCAGAAACACCAATGGGTTATGATCTGTATATACAGTCAATGGTTTCTGAGCGGTGCAAACATATACACTGAAATGTTGCAAGGCTAAAACAAGCGACAGTAATTCTTTCTCTATGGTGGAATAATTCTTTTGATGCTCATTAAATTTCTTTGAAAAGTAAGCTACAGGATTGTCAATATCATCAAGGTCACCCTTCTGCAACAACACAGCTCCTGCAGCTTCATCACTGGCATCTACTGCTAATGAAAATGGCTTTTCAAAGTCAGGTGTTTTGAGCACAGGATGGTAGCATAAAATGGCTTTCAGCTTCTCAAACGCTTCTTGACAAGAATCTGTCCAAACAAACTTTACTCCCTTCTTCAGAAGATTAGTTAGGGGAAGAGCAATATCAGCAAAATTTTTACAAAATTTTCGGTAATATCCAACCATTCCCAAAAATCTTCTAACAGTCCTCGTACCTGTGGGAATAGGGAACTCAGATATTGCTATTTCACTGCCAGGAAACTGTTTTAACACTTCCTTCTCAAACACCTTCTTTTCCACATAATGGCCAGCTATCAGTCTCTGAATATCTGCCTTTCTCATAGACCACTTTACTTCTGTAAGGTTTAACCTTGTAGCAATCTTTATCAGATCATCCTTTTTCGCCACCTCCAATCCCTTTTGGGTTGGTGACTCCAAAAATGCCTTAATATCCATTGCTGCTGGTTTCCACACACACAAGCCAATTAAAAAGAATTTATCAGACCTCCCTCAAAAATCTTTGGATTGAATCCCGAACAAATCTCGTCAATCTGGGGAACGATCCCAGACGACACTCGTTAATCTTTGGATTGGATCCCGGACGAATCTCGTTAACCTTGGGAACTATCCCGGACGAGCCCCCAATTTTGTCACGAACCAGCAACAAAAGAAACACACTGAGCATGATTCAGTGTTAAAAACTATTTTATTAATCACTACTTATGATAATACGTAAAATAAAAGTAAAAACGTTAGTATGTTAGAATTCAAAAATGTTAAACCTCGAACGTTAACCCCAAAACTAAACTCTTCGTGTGTGTGTGTGTGTGGCAAAGTCCAAAACTCCCAGTTCCGGAATGGTTCTTAAAGTTCAGTTCCGCAAGCCATAAGGTGAAACATGAGCAAGGGCTTCTTCAACAACCACCGTTGTCTGAAGATAAGACGTAGACGTAGAGAAACATAGAGAGAGTAAATACTAAATCCAAATGTTCCATGATGGAACCCAAACGACACTTCAGTGTTTACTCGGTAGTGACTGCCTCACCCCGAAAAGCATCCGAATCGTGGTCGTCCACACACAAATACCTGTTTCCTTCTACAGGTCAGCAACAAAGTGAACTCCACCGGATTTCTTCCAACTTCCATACATGGATTTCTATGGCAAACACAGTTATTGTTTCTCATCTATCGATAGAGAAAACAAGCAGGCTGGTGTCTCTCTCCCTTCTCTCTCTCTCTCTCCTTCTTCTCCTTCTTCTAACTTCTTCAACAACGTCATTACGTCCTTTATCTTCTATTGACGTAAGCACGCCCCACACACACATACACACACACTCTCTATCTTAAAGGGACTTTCACTGAGTCCGTAACAAAGGCAGTACCACTCAACCAAAGAGCAGTGTCCGGTACAACCAAGTATCAAAGACATACTATGTGATACAAACCTGCCTCTTTGGATCCTAGACCATTTCTCTGCATTGTAAGTGTGGTCATTAACCATTAACCATTAGCTATACTGCCTCTGCTAGTTGAAGAGGTCTCTTGAATGCTAACAATGCACATGTTGCTCTAAGGCTCATATTTCGGTCCCTGAACATTTAAACAAAGACTCTTCTTTCTTGTATTTCCTTGAGACTATTGTGTTGGGATAATGGCAGCCAGGTAGTCTCCACATTATTAATGGTGACCTGCAAATTTTGTAACATTTTATTCCAAATTGATTCACAATCTGTAGCTGTCCGTTAGGTCAGCAATAAATGTCCAAATTGCCCGAAGTGGCCTTTCTGGATCATTTCAGCGGGTGGTTGAGAGTTACCTATGCTGCTTTGAAGTTGCAGTCAAGTTTATTGTCATATGCATGAGTACATGTGTGCACAGGTGCAATGGAAAACTTACTTGCAGCAGCATCACAGGCACATAGCATCAGATACACAGCACTTACAAGAGAAAACATAAACACAATTTTTACAAGTAGGGAAACAATTAGAACAAAAAAACCAAAGTCCATTTTAGTGCAAAGTGATCAAAGTGGTCATTGTGTCACTAAACTCTAGTGATTAGGGTTGTGCAGGTTGGTTCAAGAACCAAACAGTTGAAGGGAAGTAGCTGTTCTTGAACCTAGCGGTGTGGGACTTCAGGCTTCTGTACCTCCTGCCCGATGGTAGCTGCGAGAAATGGCATGGCCTGGATGGTGAGGATCTTTGATGATGGATGTTGCCTTCTTGAGGCAGTGCATCCTGTGGATCCTACTGATGGTGGGGACAGGTGTGTCCATGGTGTATTGCTCAGAGTCCATGACTCTCTGCTGGTTCTTATGTTCCTGCGCATTTGAATTGCCATAGGTAACCACGATACAACCATGGATATGGATGTGACTGGGTGTGGAATGTGGCCTTACCACCAGTGGCACGTACCACCAGACTTAAGGACAGCTTCTACCCCACTGTGATAAGACTATTCAACGGTTCCCTTGTATAATGAGATGGACTATGACCTCACGATCTACCTTGTTGTGACCTTGCACCTTATTGCACCACACTTTCTCTGTAGCTGTGACAGTTTACACTGTACTGTTATTGTTTGTACCTGTACTATGTCAGTGCACTCTGTACTAACTTAATGTAACTGCACTGTGTAATGAATTGACCTGTACGATCGGTATGCAAGACAAGTTTTTCACTGTACCTCAGTACAAATGACAATAATAAACCAATACCAATACCAATACCAATAGGGTAGACAGTCAGAAACATTTTCCCATTGTCCCTTTATACACCTTTATAGAACGGTTCCTTTATACAATGAGATGGACTATGACCTCACGATCTACCTTGTTGTGATCTCACACCTTATTGCACTGCACTTTCTCTGTAGCTGTCACACTTTACTCTGTTCTACGTCAACGCACTCTGTGCTAACTCAATGTAACTGCACTGTGTAATGAATTGACCTGTATGATCAGTATGCAAGACAAGTTTTTCACTGTACCTCGGTACAAGTGACAATAATAAACTAATACCAATACCGATACCTTCATTCCCTCAGAGGGCAATCATGATCCAAATGAGTTTTCTGTTCAGAGCTTTAAGACCACAACCCCTAAACGGTGGAAATCCAAAACAGAAAACGATGACTGTAATGAATATGTCAACATCAGAACTGGCAGCCACACAGGAGTTGCATCTGTTTTGTAAGATAAAATAAATACAGTCATTCATTCATTCACAAATTTATTACATGTCAATAAATTTGTCATTAATGTCACATAACCTCAGTCAGTAACCTTCTGCTACTAATTTGGTTAAAGTATATCAGGGTTTGATAACTAACAGAAAGGATGATGAAAGGTTTGAACCAGTCATTAAGCTGGAAAGAATGCAGAAAAGATTCACGAGGATGCTGCCAGGAGTCAAGGGACTGAGTTACAGAGAGAGGTTGGGCAGACGAGGACTTTATTCATTGGAGTATAGGATGCTGAGGGGTGATCCTGTAGAGATTTCTAAAATCATGAGGGGCATACATAGGGTGAATGCACTCAGTCTTTTTCCCAGGGTTGAAGAATCAAGAACTATAGGGCATAGGTTTAAGGTGAGAGGGGAGAGTTAATAGTAACCTGAAGGGAAATTTTTTCCACCCAGAGGGTTATCTGTTTATCGAATGAGCTGCCAGAGGAAGTGGTTGAGACAGGTACATTAATAACATTGAAAAGGCACTTGGGCAGGTACATGGATAGGAAAGGTTTAGAGGGATATGGGCCAAACATGGGAAAATGGGACTAACGTAGATGGGCATCTTGGTCAGCATGGTTGAGTTGGGCCAAAGGTCCTGTTTCTATGCTGCATTACTCTCTGGCTCTATTTGATTATGTGTCCTCAGCCAAGTAAAATCAGAAAGTAGGCACCCCATTCACGATAGGCTATGAGTATTGTTTAATGATATGTCATGTTCATCAGTATTTCGGACAATTCAGTTTCCATCCACTCACTAAGACATTGTTAACAACAGCTGCAGAATTCTCAATGCATGCTGCCCTCAGGACGACTGCAGTGGGGAAGAGATGGTCACCCATCTCTTTGCAGGCTGTGGATAAGGGGGTGTGGTGAAGGATGCAAGAGTTCTTGTCATGGTTCATCCCAAGCAGCTGCGTAATAGAGGACTCTCTGATCTACGGACTGTTCCCGGGGACACACACACACACAGAAGGAGGTCGAGTGCTACTGGAAGATCATCAACTCAGTGAAAGACGCCCTTTGGTCTCCCCGAAACTTGTCCTACCAGCACAGCGAGATGTCCGTGAGGGAATACTGCTGACTGGCACATTCCAGGCTGCAGGAGTGCATGCTGAGGAATGCACTGAAGCTTGGCACATCCAACGCTAAGGCTCAGTGGGGAAGGACCACAGTCCAGGGTCATTCCGCCACTGGACATGGAGGGGCTGAGTCTGGTGAGGAAGCTCCTCAAACAATGAAAGGGGGCCACATGAGGGGCAATTGTGCGATATTTAAAACAAAAGTGTCAACACGACTGCTGAATGCATTGACCAAATGACACTAGGAATGTAAAGAGGTTTGTACTGTTTTACTTTTTGTATGAAATCTATATATACTATTATGAATAAAGTTTATTTTTGAAATGTAGTTTTTGACATCACCTCACAAAGTTGTGGCCTCCACCATCTAGAAGCTCAAGGGCGGCAGTATTGTGGGAACAATAACACCTTCAAATTCACCTCCAAGTCACACACTATCCTGATTTAGAAATGTGGTGCTAATTATTCACGGTGGCTGGCTTTATATCGTGGAAACTGCTGACAGCAGACACAGTGGGAGTACGTTCAAAACACATATCATAGCAATTCGTGAAGGTAGCTCACTATTGCCTTCTTAAGGGCAATATTAAGGATGGGCAATAAATGCTGGTCTTGGCATCTCCACCCATACATCAAATGAATTAAAAAGAAAGGGAAGATAATTGTATTATGATAATTGTCGCCCAGTTATTTCCCACAAAACCTGTTGTGTTGTATAAAGGAAACATCATTTTTTTTATTATCTTGAATGCTTACGGCTTTGAATGGAAGACACCATTTAAAAACTGGGATAAATCATGATGCAGTTAGGAAAACAGAGGAAATAAAAGGATGAGAGGTGATGGTTTTCTCTCTTAACCTGCATAGATCTTGGTTTATCCTGAAACACCTTAAAAAAAAGGTCATCTTCTGATTTGTTTTTTTGTGAAGGGCTAAATTGATGTCTCGTTTCTTTGCTGCCTTGTTTAGTAGATTACAAGATGATGACAAAAAGTGAATACTAAAGGCTCATTTATAGTACCACCCCTGTAGAGACTGCATTAAGTTTGAATCGAGATGTTCTAAACATAATGGAACCTCCTGGGGTTTATACTTACAGCTGCTTGGTTTTGCTTCATGCTTCAGGCAGTTTTACATTACAGTCCAAAGTATGTACTGTGTATTCTTTCTTCGAAGCACAAAAGGTAAAAGATTAGTATCATATTTTTACACCAACCTGATTCACAATTCGCACCTTGTAGTCTAAGTCACTTCACATGTGGCAAACTAAGTACATTCAAAAGCAACATTCACCACAGTTTTCATTTTAAAATAATAATGGATGGATTGGGATAACCAGAACACAAGAGTCCTGAATAATGAAAGGAGCTTATGACTTAATCACAAGTCTTGGTTCAATAGCACCATCTTGCATACCTTTCCTCAAGAAAACAGTTAGAACTAGTAAAAATAATTCTTGGTTCATGAATTCCTATTAAATAAATCAGAACTTGCTTTAGTCAATCATGGTTTGAAACCAAGCAAATTGCTTAATAAAGTCAGAGGTTCCCTCTCCTTATAGATTGCAAATTTGTCCTATATCCATAACTGTCCAATGCAAATTTGTAGGCATATTATAAACACGGGTCAAATACATTTACATATTTCATGGTCTGCTTACCACATTATAAATAATATTGCATCCAAACAATAGCAGAATTAGACAATGGATGGGAATTTACTCTGGGTCTTAATAAGCAAGAAAGCCCATCAGCATTTATTGCATACCGCATGGAAGTTTCTAATCATGAATATATAGGGACATTTATTGTTATCCAAAATGGTGCTGAGGAGATTTATAAGAAAGGATTGGATGATGAGGCAACGGAAGATGGAGTTGTTTTCCTTGGAACAGGAAGGATGAAGGGGTAATTTAATGGAAGGTTCAAAATGATAGGTGGCTTTAACAGAATAGAAAGGGAGAAAATAGCCCAGAAGTTAGATCAATTAGTGCCTATTTTATTTTTAAGCACTGATTGTTCAAACCTGTGTCAGTTGTGCTAGTGATAATTTCCTGGTGAAATTGTACTCATTGTAAAACTGGACAGGGTACTTCTGTGCACTACTCCCATCAGTGACATGTTTTACTGGCATATTAGACAAGCAACTTACACTAGCTGTGCAACAGTTTCAGTACAACCAGCAGTACATCATGTTACCTTGTCACTTTTACTGCCATTGAAAGGGACACCCTGCTGCCATCAGGAGACCCGACTAGGAACTCACTAAAGGGTGTTCTGTAACCTTCCAAGCTTCACAGAGTGTGCTACAACCAATAGGAAGTGTTTTCTCCAGCATTTAGGAGCTGACATAACTCATTCAATGGGTACACAAACAGATGCTAGAATCTAGAGCAACAAAAAATCTGCTGGAGTAACTCAGTGGGTCAATAAGGACCTGATGGAGGGTTTCGACCTGAAACGTCGACAATTCCTTCCCCCTCCCCCACACAGATGCTGCCCTAACCCACTAAGTTCCTCCAGCAGATTATTTGTTGCTCATTCAATTGGGTGCCTCACTGCTGGCCACATTCTTTGAGCAACACTTCTATGTGAAATATTGTAGGACCTCACCAATGCCAGCAGCTGCCACACCAGTGTCACTTACGTACACAATTTGGATAAAAATTGCCCCAAATGAGATTGCATTTAAAGAGTGCTGATGTGTGCAGAACCATTTATAACTGCAGGAAATCAAATAAAACTAAAATCAAAACTCATAATAATTGGGTCTGAACTTTAATACCCCAGTAGCTTTCCTTTTTCACAATATTAAGTGAGTTTGAATGTCATAGATTCCTGGAGTTATGCAGCACGGAAACAGGCCCTTTGGCCCAATTTATCCATGCTGAACAAGTTGCCTATTTTAGCTAGTCCCATTTGCCTGCATTTGGCCCATATCCCTCTAAACCTTTTCTATACATGTACCTGTTTAAATGTCTTTTAAATGTTGTGATTGTACCAGCATCTACCACTTCCTCTGGCAGCTCGTTGCCCCAACACCATGTTGCAGTGTCACCTCTGTGGCTATAGTCAGCTGCTGGAAGGCTGTTGTCTTTCAATTTGAGTTTGAACAGATATCCTTTATGGCTCACGAGAAACTCTCGTTGTAGATGGGCCTGCTTTTTCACCAGTTTCACTACTTTTTACAGGACAAGCCTATTCAACAAAATCATCCAATGCAATGAGTTTAGCACATGAAATGGCAAAATCCAATTACATTGAAAGAAAAATGAGTAGGTGATAGTTTATGTTAACTTTTGTTTGTTTTTGTAATGTACTGTGCTGCTGCTGCAAAAGCTAATTTTCATGGCATTTATACCCTGTGTGTGTATGACTATGACAATAATAAACTTGAACTTGAACAGGTGAAAAGATCCAGAGACTGGCAGAAAAACTGTGGTGAAAACTGGAGAATTTTTGTTTTTGTACAGTGAGTTGTTCTGATCTGGAATCCACTGTCTGAAAGGTTGGTGAAACATTTAATAATAGTAATCAAAATGTGTGCAGCAGTGTTAAAAGATATGATGACACAACGGTTGAGTTATACTGTTAGTAATCCAGAGGGCAACACTAATTATCCAGAGATACCACAGAAACTGATGAATTTAACCTCATTTAATTGAGAAAGCTATTGTCAGTAATAATGACCAATAATCTTCTGGATTGCTATTTGAAACTCAATAACCTGAAGTAACTTCGGACACACTGCAATCTGGTTGACTCTCAGCTACATATTGGAATGACCCAATTGGTCATTCAGTTCAAGGGAAATTAGTGAAGGATAATAAATAGTGGCCTTGTCAGCGATCTCCACATCTTGTGAATGAACAAATAAGTAAGAGAAGAATTTAAGGAAATGGAGAATAGAGGAGAAATATTTGGAATAATGGACCAAATGACCTTCTTCTTAATTCCTCGACTTCTGAGGAACAGAATACTTAGAACATAGAACAGTACAGTGCAGGAATTGACACTTTGGCTCACGATGTCTGGTCCGAACTCAATGACAAATTAAATTAAGTCTCTTCTGCCTGTACGTGATCCATTCTCTCTATTCTCTGCATATTCATGTGCCTGTCTAAAAGCCTCTTAACGCCACAATTGTACCTGCTTCCACCACTATCCCTGGCAGCCTTTTCTAGGTACCTGCCACTCTCTGTGTAAAAAACATGCCCCTTTAAACTTTCCTCCTCTCACATTAAATATATGTCCTCTGATATTTGACATTTCTACCCTGGGAAAAGATCCTGACCGTCTATCCTATCTATGCCTCTCATAATTTTATAAACTTCTGTAAGGTCTCCCCTCAGCCTCCAGCGTTCCAAAGAAAACAACCCATGTTTGTCCAACTTCTCAATATAGCTCATGCCCTCTAATTCAGGCAGCATCCTGGTGAACCTTTTCTGCACCCTTTCCAAAGCCTCCACATTCTTCCTGTAATGGGGCGACCAGAATTACACACAATACTCCAAGTGCATCCCAACCAAAGTTTTTTTATAGCTGCCACATGACTTCCTTATTTTTATACTCAATACCCTGACCAATAAAGGCAAGCATGCCACATGCCTTCTTTACCACCCTATCTACTTGCATAGCCACTTTCATGGAGCTATAGATTTGGACCCCAAGATCCCTCTACACACCAGTGCGGTTAAGGGTACTGCTATTAACTGTATACTTTCTCCTCACACTTGACCTCCCAAAGTACAACACCTCATCTGCATCCAGGTCAGTATTAAATTCTTTCAAAATCTAAATTCAACAGAGATTACATGCAAGCTTAATAATGTTCTTCATATTGCCTCAGTAGCATACCTCCACTACATTATCCAGAGATCCACCTATCCATTTCCCCACTTGTTCTCCTTCCGGCTTCTTGCCGCAAGACATCCAATTAGAGCGGAACTGTCTTTGGCCGACTGTTGTATGCTGCTACCTACCAGGGGTTGAAATCGGACTTCACAAAACAGCTTCACAATGGATCTTTGCAACTGTCAAGTGAAGGAGGACTCTCATCTCCTCAATCCAGGCTGCATTCAAAACAAATTCCTGGGGCAAAGGATAGTGACAAAATGATCCAATCCATGAAATTCTACAGATGAAGATCTCAGCAATCGTTTGGCCCAATCACTATACAAACTGCAATCTGAAATAAAATAAACGTTATGTGCTGGGATTGTGCCATAGTTAACTAAACTGGATAGCATTTCATTCCCAGAAGCTGCCATTGTTCAAGTACCAGAGCTTTTCGGTTGTGAGAACAAATTAGGCAGATTGTCCTTGGTGGCAGGATGAGGGGAGAGAGAGGATCAAAAGGTATTGGAAAATATTAACAACCTGTTCATTAAAATAAGGGGTTGAAAAACTAAACGTACAAGTTTAAGGATAAGGATGATGTTCAGCAGAAAGGTAAACCATGTGGAATCTTTCACCTGCGGGATACAAGAGCAGCTCAATAGCAGGAAAACACATTTAGACTCAATGGCAATCAACTTTCTATGAACCTCATTGATAAAGAAAAATATATTTAAGATCACAAAATGCCCTAGATCCGTTTGTTCTGTAAAATAGAAACATTTGATTTGTAAGCTCCATCATGTGCTCTCATAAACAAAATGAGATATTGCCATCAAGGCAATCAAAACAGGCTGATTTATTTCTGATACCTAGACTCACAATGCCTCAACAATAAAAGTGAAGCCATTAGCAAGGGGTTAACATGTTCTATTTACCACATGTTCCTTCCATTTTGAAAAGTGACAGGACTTTTTCATGAAATATTTTCTTCCAGACTCTTGCTAGATGATCTATGTGGATACCTGCTAATGATTTGGCCATGCCTAATTTCTGAGGCAGCTACAGGAAGACCATTGTATCCTGACCCCTTTAAAGAACAAAAACTCACAGGCACCCAAATAAATTTTGCTAAGCCTTACCTCTGTTGTAGATCAGAGAGTCAGGCATCCAGGTCAGTGGGTGAGATTTGCAGTTCTACCAAGTTTCCTGTGATTTAAGTCGAAGAATTGCCCTTTGTGCCCTGGTACATGCCTTCTGGTGATGTGCATTAATTGAAACATCCTGGCTTGGGAATGACAAGTTATACCACATTAGCCTGATCCCCTCCTAACAATTTCAAGAGAAGTCTGTTCCTATCCCAGAAGCAGAAAGTTGCAACAATTAAAGCCTCCATTTTGAAACCTGTTGATGGCAGATAATTTAATTTTAACACACATAATTATAAAGTGCATAATTTCTACTAATTTTACAGCACACATCTTCCCAATCCATTTGGAAAAAGCTTACAGTATTAGAGTCCAGAACTGTTCATGCACAAGAAGAGTGACTGACCCACTCTAACCCTCTCCTGCTGTCCTGTTTGCAATTGGCAGGTACATGTGTTGTTAACATAAAATTCACTCATCAGAGAGAAGGAAAGTTTGTTTCCTTTATTTTTTTTATCTTTGATAAGAATATCTCCTGGGTGTGTGATTATTCAAGCTAACAAAAAAAAAAGAAGCGCTGAATAAAACTGGCCCATTGCATGCAGGTACACTTCCAAAATACCAGTATGGTGCAACAAATTATGGCAGATGTTTAGTCGGCCCTTTCTTGCCAACCAAATCCATGGGGCACAGTGCGGAGAGCCAACGAGAGAGTGCTTAATCACTCATCCCCTCCTTGTTTTCATGTTAATATACATTGTGCAGTGACAAGTATTAAACTGGTATCCCTAGACGCAAAAGGATTAAATCATCCGTTTAAGCAAAAAGAAAAATGATTGTTTATTAAAAAGGAGACAAAGACATATTTTCCTTCCTCTTATGTAGCTGGGAAGAAATGAAGCAACAAAGAATTACAAATATTGCAAATAAAATTATAATCTTATATTAAATTATGAGATCCAAATGGAAGATATTTTGTGACCCAAGATCACAGTTCAGGCAACAGACATAGAGCTGGTGTTAGAATAAATTTGACCAGAATCTACTTGTGCTAGATGAGGGAGAAGTAATCTCCTTACTTACCATGGAGCTGAATAATGTTAAGGAACCTTGGTTTCAGAGAGAAATGGGCAGTCGATGTTTTAGGTCAAGATCTTACATCTGGAATGAAAAAGAGGGGAAACAGCCCGTGTAAGGAGGTCAGGGGAAGGGGTGGAAACCTCTTGCTGCACCCCTTCCCCTCGACCTCTTTATACCGACTATCTCCTCTCTATCTTTCACTCCAGATAAAGGGTCTCAACCCAATACATTGACTGTCCATTTGCCTCCACAGATGCTGCCTGACCCTCTAAGTTCTTCCAGCATCTGCAGTCTGTTGTGTCTCCTTGGCTTTGGAGATGTGGGGCTGCTGCCAGTAAGCTGAGAGCCAACAGCATATGCACACAGCATGTGCATTATAAGGTAAATAAGAAGCACGACTATGTCTTGGAGCACACGAGGATGGGAAAGGAGCTGTGTGACCACCTGTTCTCACCTGATTCCACTTCTGCCACAGAGAAGGGATGGAAAGGTTAAACCAGATGGAGGAACAGAATGTTTAATTGGAGTTGGTGTGTAGTACAACAGCTTCTGAAAGGATACACCTATTAGTGGAGCAACAAAGCATTTCCTTGGCAATTTTTGACCATCGCCAATTCCATTTGAAACAATAATTGTCCCTTTCTAACTAATTCTGCTTAAAAGAATTGGCAATTGTTAACCGTCACCAATTAATTCATTTGAATAGGTAAATAATGAACTGCTTAAGGTCTAATTAAACTTGGATTTGCATAAGTGTTTTTTTTGTGATTGTTTTGTTTCAAGCAGGGAATCATCCACTCCTAAGAGAACTCCGAACAGAGAAACATCACTTTAAGCAGTGCCTATTAACTCGAAGGAAGTCGAGCCAGAAATAGTTTCCCAAGGCATAGAAGAAGCCAGTGTTTCTACACTATCTTGGCATGCCTCACCATTCACTAGAGCTCTGTAAATCCAATGGATTACTTTTTCTAAAGCTGTTATGCATTGAGGAATGTTTACACAGCAAGATCCCACAAGTGATGAATGAAGGACGGCCAGATAATCCATTTTCTTTGTGGGTGCTGCCTGTCAGGATGCAGAGGAAACTTCTTAAACTGATGTGTGGTAAAACCCAACCATTGCTTGCATCAGCTGAGAATTTAACACTGGTCTAATATATATTCAAACCTTCTGTGCTTTAGAGATTTATATAATCAGGCCTCACTGCCTCCTCAGCCTTGCTTTTACATTATAAGCTAAACAAACACAGCCAAGTTTCTTATGGAGGAATGCTTAAATGATTCAAAGTTTGGCCTAGAGATGTGTCTTCAATGTACAGTGTTAACCACACACTATCAGAGTAGCTTTACATTTCAGCATCTCCCCTTAGAAGCAAAGCAATAGCACAATATTTCCTCAATTTCTGAAGAGACGTCCATTTAGCTCGAAGTAATGTTAAGGATTTGCATTTCACATCCCTAAAACATGCTGCATTCAAACTACTTTGGGTTCTTTGTTTTTCCCACTAACTTTTATAATGACACCTACAAGGTTGCAAATAACACAAGCTGGTAATAGGTATCTCATTAACTAATGAGATTTAAGGAGCTGGAAATAAATCATGGAAAGCAGAGTGACTTTAGGTAGATGTAGTAACAGAGGGAAATAATGTTTGGATTAAGGGAGTGAGATGAACAAACAATGAGAAAGAGAAAACAACACATAATACTTTAAAATATGCTTTAAAAAATTGTCCCAAAAAATTCAAAACATGAAGGATTAAGTCTCCACAATTGTTAATTTTCAGCCCAGAGAGGTCAGTTAGTACTTTTAACTGGATTAACCTCAAGTCCCCTTTATTCCATGGTCCACTGTCCTCTCCTTATCAGATTCCATCTTCTTCAGCCCTTTGCCTCTTCCCCCATCACCTCCCAGCTTCTCACGTTTCCCCTCCCCTCCCCCACCCACTTACCTCCCCCTCCCACCTGGATCCACCTGTCACCCGCCAGCTTGTGCTCCTCCCTCCCCCCCGCCCCCATAACCCTTTTATTCTGGCTTCTGCCCTCTTTCTTTCCGGTCCCGATGAAGGGTCTTGGCCCGAAACATCAACGGTTCATTTTCCTCCATAGATGCTTCCTGACCTGCTGAGTTCCTCCAGCATTTTGTGCGTGTTGTTTTTAACCACAAATACAACAGCTATAAGGAAGAAGCAGGGTATACTATGGTGAATGACTCTTTACTTAATTTGCCCAAGGTCCCTCCACCAGAGTCCTTCTACAAGGACAAGTCAGGAGTGTGTTGGAATCTTCTCCACTTTCCTGGATAAGTGCACTCAAACCACACTCAAGAGTCGGCAGAGCAAAGCCGCCCACTTGTTTTGGCCCCCAATGAGTTGTTATAAATGTTCACTGCCTTCACCACCAGAGTGCAGTGGATGAAGTCTGTACCATCGGTACCGCAGTACTCACCTTCATCAGTAACACTCCCAGACTTCCAGTCACAACCTCCCAGAAGGCCAATCACCTCTTCCACCCTCTCTTTCCCGGTGGAGTTGCCATATTCATGTACTCTTAACTCCACGTCTCTCCATTATTCCATTATTGACACTTCAGGATTTCTTTTTGGTCTACTTCAGTTTGCACTACAGTCTTTGCACCATTCTGTTGTTTTGTACTCAGGGTTTTATTTATTGTTGTATTTATTATTACCATGCACACTGTTTACTCCATGAGCTTCATTGCACCCTGGTGTATATGGCAATAAATTACACTACGACACACCATCCAGACTAAGACATATATTGCCGATGCTTCAATGTCACTGAGTCTAAATCTCAGAACACCCAACTTAAGCATTGTTAAAGTGATTCAAAACAGTGGCTCTCTTGAGACCTACCAAGATGCAAATAACACGAGCAAAAGCGATCACTCTATTGGGATTATTCTACAGATCCCCCCCCCCCCCACCCCCAATAGCAGCAGAGACACTGAGGAGCAGATCGGGAGGCAGATTTTGGAAAGGTTCAAAAACAACAGGGTTGTTGTCATGAGTGACTTCAACTTCCCGAATATTGATTGGCACCTATTTAGTGTAAAGGGGATAGATGGGGCAGAGTTTGTTAGGAGTGTCCAGGAAGGATTCCTGACACAGTATGTGGACAGGCTGATGAGACAAGAGGCCATACTGGACCTGGTACTAGGCAATGAGCCTGATCAGGTTTCAGACCTCTTGGTGGGAGAGCATTTTGGAGACAGTGACCACAAGTCCTTGACCTTTACCATAGCCTTGGAGAGGGATAGGAGCAAACGATATGGGAAAGTATTTAAATTGGGGGGGGGGGAAGTTATGATGCTAGAAGGCAGGAACTTGGAAGCGTAAATTGGGAACAGATGTTCTTGGAAAAGTGCACAATGGAAATGTGGAGGTTGCTTAAGGAATACTTGAATAAGGTTATTGTTAGGTTTGTCCCATTGAAGCAGGGTACAGATGGTAGAGTGAAGGAACTATGGCTGACAAGAGATGTAGAACATCTTGTCAAGAGGAAAAAAGAAGCTTACCAAAGGTTCAGAAAGCAGGGATCAGACAGGGTTCTGGAGAGTTACAAGTTAGCCAGGAGAGAGCTTAAGAATGAATTTAGGAGAGCTAGAAGGGGGCATGAGAAGGCCTTGGTGAGTAGGATTAAGGAAAACCCTAAGGTGTTCTACATGTATGTGAAGAATAGGAGAATGACTAGAGTGAGGGTAGGATCAATCAGGGATAAAAGAGGAAACATCTGCCCAGAGTCAGAAGAGGTAGGAGAGGTCCTTAATGAATACTTTGCTTCAGTATTCACCAGTGAGAGAGAACTTGACATTTGTGAAGATGGTGTACGACAGGCTGATACGCTAGGACATGTCGATGTGAAGAAAGAGGACATGCTGGAACTTTTGAAAAAGATTAGGACAGATAAATCACTGGGGCCGGATGGGATATATCCAAGGTTATTACGGGAAGTGAGGGAAGAGATTGCTGCACTTTTGGCAATGATCTTTGTATCCTTACTGGTCACAGGAGTAGTGCCAGATGATTGGAGGGTGACAAATGTGGTTCCTTTGTTCAAGAAAGGGAGTAGGGTTAACCCTGGGAATTACAGACCAGTAAGTCTTCGATCAGCAGTGGGCCAATTACTGGAGAAGATTCATAGAGACAGGATTTATGGGCATTTGGAGAAGTATAAGCTGATTAGGGACAGTCAGCATGGCTTTGTGAAGGGCAGGTTGTGCCTCACGAGCCTGATTGAATTCTTTGAGGATATGACAAAACACATTGATGAAGGTAGAACATTGGATGTGGTGTACATGGATTTTAGTTGGGCGTTTGATAAGGTTCCTCATGGAAGGAGGCATGCGATCCAGGGAAACATGTGGATTCAGAATTGGCTCACCCAATAGAAGACAGAGTGTGGTGGTAGATGGAGTGTATTCTGCCTGGAGGCCGGTGACCAGTGGTTTCCACAGGTATCTGTTCTGGGATCCCTGCTCTTTGAGATTTTTATAAATGACTTGGATGAGGATGTGGAAGGGTGGGTTAGTAAGTTTGCTGATGGCACGAAGGTTGGTGGTGTTGTGGATAGTGTAGAAGGTTGCTGTAGGTAACAACAGGACATTGATAGGATGCAGAGCTGGGCCGAGAAATGGCAGATGGAGTTCAACCCGGAAAAGTGTGATGTGATACACTTTGGAAGATCGAATTTGAAGGCAGAATACAAGGTTAGTGGCAGGACTCTTAGCAGTGTGGAGGAACAGAAGGATCTTGGGATCCACGTCCATAGATCCCTCAAGGTTGCCAAGCAGATTGATAGGGTTGTTAAGAATGCGTATGATGTGTTGACCTTCATTAGTCAGGACATTGAGTTCAAGAGCCGTGAGGTAATGTTGCAGCTCTATAAAACTCTGGTTAGACCACAGTTGGAGTATTGTGTTCAGTTCTGGTCACAGGATCCTGAGGGCACGTACCACCAGGCTTAAGGACAGCTTCTACCCCACTGTGATAAGACTATTGAACGGTTCCCTTATACGATGAGATGGACTCTGACCTCTGTTGTGACCTTGCACATTATTGCACTGCACTTTCTCTGTAGCTGTGACACTTTACTCTGTACTGTTATTGTTTGTACTTGTACTACCTCAATGCACTCTGTACTGACTCAATGTAACAGCACTGTGTAATGAATTGATCTGTACGATTGGTATGCAAGACAAGTTTTTCACTGTACCTCGGTACAAGTGATAATAATAAACCAATACCAATACCAATACCTCATGAAAGGAAGGATGTGGAAGCTTTAGAGAGGGTGCAGAGGAGATTTACCAGGATGCTGCCTGGATTGGACAGCACATCTTATGAGGATAGGTTGAGTGAGCTAAGGCTTTTCTCTTTGGAGCGAAGGAAGATGCACGATAGTGTAGCAGTTAGCACAATGCTATTGCAGCACCAGTAACCTGGGTTCAATTCCAGTCGCTGTCTGTATGTTCTCCCCGTGACTGCGTGAGTTTCCTCCAGGTGCTCCGGTTTCCTGCCACATTCCAAAGACATACGGGTTAGGAAGTTGTGGGCATACTATGTTGGTGCCGGAAGCGTGGCGACACTTGTGGGCTGCCCCCAGAACATTCTACGCAAAGATGCATTTCACTGTGTGTTTCAATGTGCATATGACTAATAAAGAAATCCTAATCTTACTTGATAGAGGTGAACAAGATAAAAATAGACATTGATCGAGTGGGCAGTTAGAGACTGTTTCCCCAGGGCGAAAATGGCTAACATGAGGGGGCATAATTTTAAGGTGATTGGAGGAAGGTATAAGGGGGATGTCAGGGGTAAGTTTTTTACACAGAGAGTGGTGAGTGCATGGAACACATTGCCGGCAGAGGTGGTGGAGGCAGATACATTAAGGACATTTAAGAAACTCTTAGATAGGCACACGAATGATAGAAAATGGAGGACTATGTGGGAGGGATGGGTTAGATAGATCTTAGGGTGGGATAAAATGTCGGCACAACATTGTGGGCCGAAGGGCCTGTACTGTGCTGTAATGTTCTATGTTCTATGTACTGCCAGTTCATATTGGGGACAGGCACCAAATCCTGGTCCTGTTAGTGATGCTCTTATCCCATAAATGAATTGTTAATATGTGGTTAATGTGTGCCATGTCATTGAAAGGGTGTATGCAGTACTAATTGCTACCTCTCAGTGCCGGTGGTGGATTTGATTCCAAGCACAGCAATTTTGTGTCATTCAGGGATGAGGCAGCCAGCACTATGGAGATGGAAGTGCAGCACAAATCCAACAGCAACTTTTGTAAGATAAACAAAAAAATCAAAATACTCAGCTGCTCAGGCAACAAGTCATCCTGCTGAGCATTTCCAGCACTTGAAGTAAAAACACAAAATGCAGTATTGGTGGAGAGGGAAACATAGAACATAGAACAGTACAGCACAGGAACAGACCCCTTGGCCCCCAATGTCTGCGTCAAACACAATGCCAAGTTAAATTGGATGTCTTCTGCCTGCACATGATCCATATCTCTCCATTCCCTGCATATTCATGTGTCTCTCTAAAAGCCTCTTAAAACACCACTATATCTGCTTCCCTGGTGGTCCATTCCAGGCACCCATCACTCTCTGTGTGAAATAAACTTGCCCTGCACATCATCTTTAACTTTTCCTCCTCGCACCTGAAATGTCCTCTAGTTAATGTTTCAGATTGATGACATTTTGTTAGAACTGGAAAACAAAAGGTAAAAGCCTTCCTTTTATTTTGATGGAAAAGTCTGTCCCACGTTGCCCAAATGATTTTGTAAATTACGAGCTGAAGCTTCTGCCTCTTTATGCCAGTAACGCTGTTTCCTCTCCCAACATTCCAGTCACCCTCCTCTCAACAAAACAGAGAGTGAGGGAATCAGTAACAGCTCAATGCAAACATCACCTTTCACATACAATCAGACTCTGAACTATTGAAGTTAGGTAACAGTAATGGCTTTTTTACTTCCAAGCTGTCGATCTGGGCTATATGAATAACTGTATACAATAGGTGCCACTCCAGCTAATGCAGCTGCAATGCTAAAATACTGGGATCACACAATTAGCTGGAAAGGCTGCTGTTACTGAATGAACGTATCATGCTTAGCACCTCTATGGATATACAGATGCATACTATTAGTGCACTGTCCTTTAGCCTGATATTTAATTTTGCAGGTCCATTTAAACATTTCTGGCTCTCAACAACCTGAATTACCATTGTTCTTGTTTTGAACCTCAATCCATTAAATTGATGAAAATCACTAATTGCATTTGTAAGTACAATATGTCCTTAAAATGTTAATACAGAAATATAGCTTGTAAAAATTAGTATGCTCTTTTTATAATGCTGAGTTCAATGTCTAGTTGATAGTTTCTCCACAGACTTTTTTCATTATGAACTGAACTAGTTTTTTCTAGCCAGAAAGTTGGACACATGCAGAATATGGGACATGAAACCAAAAGGATAAATTTATTCGGTGTCGGGGGTGAGGTGAGGGTGGCTGATGGGTCAGAGAAACTGAATGGCAGTTCATAACCCGCGGCAAATGTCAAATTCTGATCACATAACATTGTTCAGTAAAATAGTTGCTTACATGAAAAACAGAAGCAAGAGGAGGCCTTTTGGCCCATCGAGCCTGCTCTGCCATCCAACAAGATCTGATTTTTCCAATATCCCCAAAATAGTTTGACCAAAGCTTTGAATGAAATCATTGATTGAACCTCTTCAGACTTCTGAGAATTCATGGAGGATTTCAAAGATACATCACCCACTGAGTGAAGAGATTTCTCCTGACTTTTGCCCCAAATGACCTCAACCTAATTTTGAGACCATGTCCTTTAATTCAAGACTCCTCAGCCTGTATCTACCTTGTCAAACCTTCTCAGAACTTTGTACATTTCAAAGAGGTTGAATGCTTAAGAGGCTGAACATGGAACTTACAGGGATCTTTCCAATCTGCAATGCCAACTACCCATCCAATAAATAGACTCACCTAACCCAGGACTGTATTTACTTCACAAATAGATTGTTTTAACCATTAGTAGTCCAGTCTGACTCAGATCTTTATTGAATTCAGCTGGCTTGTTGGATCATTCGGCTCCCAGCGCAACAAACTTACTGCATCTGATATTCCCGTGTGATCTCCATCCAGGTACTGACCAGGTCTGATCTGCTCAGTTGAGTGGTCACAAGAACATTGAATCATTGGTCGCCTGCAGGAGTTAAAGGGGGTAGAAATTGCTAAGTAGTTAAAGAATGTTAGAAGGTGTTTTAACAATGGATAGGTAGCAAATGGTTTAGCACACATCATGTTATACCTGTGCACAGATGTCTACTTGTTTTGTTATCTACCTGTTAACCACAGCACAAGTAGAAATAAAACCATCCCAACTTTTAAAGAATACGAACATAAGAAACATTGATAGACCGGTCAGTCTCTCATGCCTGCTTCTCCATTCAGTAAGATGGCGGGTTAATATTTTTTTAACTCAATGCCACTATACCCATCCCTGGCTTTCTTCAACATCCAAAAATTCAGAGTGTTACAGCAAGTTGTACAACTGCCTCACAGCTCCGGTGACACAGGTTTGATCCTGACCTCTGGAGCTTCATGTATGCTGTTTGTACATTTTCTACCTGGTGCTCCCACATCCCAAAAATGTGCTGGTTAGTAGATTAACTGATAACTCTAAACTGTACCTACTGTGGATGGGTGGCAGGAGAATCAGGATGGAGATGATGGACATGTGAGAGAGAATGTTACTGGGAAATAAATGAAATGGGCTCAATGAGATTACTTTGAGAGCCAGCATAGATTCAATAGGCTGATTGGCCTCTTTCTATGTTATCGTTGAATATACTCTGTTACTGAGCCTCCATAGCTCTCTTGCCCAGAGAATTCCAAAGAATAATTCCCTCAGGGGAAAAAAAGTCTTCTAATCCCTGTGCTAATTGATTCTACACAGCTCAGTCAGGGAAAAATCACACATATCTACAGACTTCAAGAGATTTTTGTACAATTAAGCAAGATCACATTCTTCTAAACTTTGGAGCGTATGGAGGCAGTCTGCTCACTCTATCCTCATGTGAAACAATCTAGCAGACCATGACTGCACCCCACAGTTGCAAGCATATCCTTCCTGAGGAAGGAGACCAGACCTGCATGCAATATTCCAGATGTTGTCTCACCAGGGCCCTCTATAATTGGAGCAAGACGTCTCTACTCTTTTACTCAAATCCTCTTGCAATAAAGACCAATGTACCAGTTGCCTTCTTAATTACTTGTTTGATCTTGAGTGATTCAAAGACACCCTGGTCCCTTTGAACAATGACACATTTCAAGGTGAGAGGGGGGAGGTTTAATAGGAACCTAAGGGGCAACAGTTTCACCCAAAAGAGTGGTCAGTATATGGAATGAGCTGCCAGAGGAAGTGGTTGAGGCAGGTACCTTGACAACATTTAAAAGGTACTTGGACAGGTACATGGATAGGAAAGGTTTAGAGGGATATGGGCCAAATGCGGGCAAGTGGGACTAGCTTAGATGGGAATCTTTGTCAGCGTAGACCAATTGGGCCGGAGGGCCTGTTTCTCTGCTGTTTGACTCTATGACAATTCCATCTCTCACCATTTAACAAACTACTCTGCCTTTTTATGTTTATTTCCAAAGTGGATGACTTCATATTTTTCCATATTGTACTCCATTGCCCCTGTCCTTGCCCATTCATTTAACCTGTCTATATCCCCCTGCATCCTCCTTACAGTCATCTAACTTTGTATCAGCAACAAATTTGAATACACTACACTTGACCTTCCCCCCCACTGACTCTCTGTCTCTCACACACACACACACACACACACACACACACACACACACACACACACACACGTACGCGTGCACACACACACACACACACACACACACATAACATACACATACACACACACACAGGTGAAAGTAGGAAGAGGAGAAGACTTATCCTGCTATTCAATATGATCATGGCTGATCTACCTCAACCCTCAACTCCTCTTCTGTGCCAGTTCCCCAATCCCCTTGATGTTTCATAAATTTATCCTCCTCACCTGGTGTCAAAGTTTAAAGAAAACTATGAAAAAACTATGAATTGAGTCTTCCAGAGTAACTGGAAACAATAATAAAAACACATTTTATTCACTGTCTACCTGAGGACAAGATTTTATGTACGCAAGGCCTTTTGACTCAAAGAATGAACACATGGCAAAACTCAGCTGAAGCAGCTGATGGATTGTATAAAAGAAAAAAATACGACTTAAGCAGATATGTTTTACAGACTACAAGAAAGTAATTCTCAAGAGAACAGGGTTAGGTATTGAGATTAGTTTAAGGAAATGCTTAACTAATCCCCTTTTATTGAGGACACCTACATCTTTGCCTGCTCCTGTCCAGATATGATTCCCTTCCAACACTTGCAAGATTACATCTTCATTGCCCTCTGGTTGTATCATAAATCTGCTACCTCTTCAGAGGCATTCAAGGAAGCAAATGTTGGAGAAGATTTACCCAACCTGGAATGACAATCCCTTGCTACAAGAGGCTATATTGCATGCAAACATGAGATATTGGTATTAGTTTATAGTTGTTACATGTACCGAGATACAGTGAAAAGCTTTGCCACAAGCAATCTACTGGAGGAACTCAGCGGGTTGAGCTGTGGGGGGAGCAGAAGGACAATTCCCTTTTTCCCACAGATGCTGCTCGACCTGCTGAGTTCCTCCAGCCGATTGTTTATTGCTCCAGATTCCAGCATCTGCAGTCTCCTGTTTCTCTCGTGTAAAGCTATGTTTTGTGTGCCACCCAGACAGATCATGTCATGCATAATTACATCGAGGCAGTAAAAAGAAAACAGAATGCAGAAAATAGTGCTGCAGTTGCAAAGAAAGTGCTGCCGAGTAAGCCACATGTCCTCTTGGTATTGGTATTGGTATTGGTTTATTATTGTCTCTTGTACCGAGGTACAGTGAAAAGCTTGTCTTACAAACCGATTGTACGGGTCAATTCATTACACAGTGCAGTTACACTGAGTTAGTACAGAGTGCATTGAGGTAGTACAGGTAAAAACAATAACAGTACAGAGCAAAGTGTCACAGCTACAGAGAAAGTGCAGTGCAATAAAGTGCAAGGTCACAACAAGGTAGATCGTGAGGTCATAGTCCATCTCATCGTATAAGGGAACCGTTCAATAGTCTTATCACAGTGGGGTAGAAGCTGTCCTTAAGTATGGTGGTATGTGCCCTCAGGCACCTGTATCTTCCACCCGATGGAAGAGGAGAGAAGAGAGAATGTCCCGGGTGGGTGGGGTCTTTGATTATGCTGGCTGCTTCACCAAGACAACGAGAGGTAAAGACAAGAGTCCAAGGAGGGGAGGCTGGTGACTGTGATGCGCTGGGTTGTGTCCACAACTCTCTGCAGTTTCTTGCGGTCCTGGGCAGAGCAGTTGCTGTACCAAGCCGCGATACATCCAGATAGGATGCTTTCTGTGGTGCATCGGTAAAAGTTGGTGAGAGTCAAAGGAGACAAACCAAATTTCTTTAGCCTCCTGAGGACATAGAGGTGCTGGTGAGCTTTCTTGGCCATGGCATCTACGTGATTTGACCAGGACAGGCTGTTGGTGAACCTGGCCCATCACTCATTAAGTCATGATATACCCAAGACCTCAGGATGACTTTCCCACCGGATCTCCATAGCTCTTCCTCTCTAAGAACCTGTTGATTTTTGCCTCGATTGTACTCAGCATCAACAGCCCTCTGCAATAAGGAATTCCAAACATGCACAGCCTTTGAGCAAAGAAAATTTGTTGTTTTAAACCATAAAAGGCTCATTCCTTATCCTAAGTCTGCACTCTCCAGCTCTGAGATCTCCTGGCCGAAGTTACATCCTCTCACCTTCTACCCTGACAATCCTTCTCAGGGTATTATGCTTCAATGAGATTAGCTGCCCTGGTAAACTCCAGGACAGAAGTAGAAAGTTATGGAAATGCTCAGCAGGTCAGAAAACACCTGGGGACCGAGAAACAGACTTAACTTTTCAGGTCGAGAACATGTCATCAGAACTGGGAAAAGTCAGAAATAAAAATAAGTTGTTAAATTGGAGGAAGTGTAGCAGAGGAAAGGCAGAGGGAACGGGGAGGTTAATAGGGTGAAAGGTAGGAGAGATGGTATAACTAACATAGTGATGGAGTTGGCTGAAGACCAGTGAACAACAAAAGGTGTGTCAGGAGGTGTGCATAACAAGAGACGAGTCAAATCTGAATTTGCTGGAAGGAAACAGAACTATGAATGCTGAAAGTGCGAGATATAATCGATGATATAATTTCGGGTCGAGACCCTCCAGGTGAAGGGTCTCGACCAAACATGTCGACTGTCCATTTCCCTCTACAGACACTGCCTGACCTATTGGGTTCCCCCAGCATCTTGTTTTTTGCTCCAGGTTCCAGCCTCTGCCGTCTCTTGTGTCTCCAGGGCGAGGTATAATGTTGAACTGACTGATTATCTGAAATTGTTGAACTTGTGTTGAATGAGGAAGACCAGGTAAAGACCAGGTTCTCCTCTTTGGACTTATGCTGGGCTTTGTTGAGACAGTGTAGGTGGAGACTAAGAGGTGAGAAAGGGAGCTGGATGGAAAATTGACGGACAGTTGGAAGCTTGAAGGTCACCCTTCCAGGCTGAAGATGTTTTGTGATGTGGTCACTCAATCTACATTCAATATCTCCAAAGTAAGGAAACCAACTGAGAAGAACGTGTCAGAAGTTCTGAACATGCTTTTTAGGATAGGTTGCTTCTCACCACTGCTCACTGAAGTTTCTGAGCAGGGTACCAGGTTTGTTGATGTGGTAACTCCATTCCCATTAAGTCCACAGATTTTCATGGAAGCTGAACATTCAGGTCCAATAACAACATTGAAAAGACATTTGGACAGGTACACGGATAGGAAAGAGGTAAAGGGATATAGGCCAAACACAGGCAAATGGGACTAGCATAGATGGGCATCTTGGTCAGCTTGGATGAGTTGGGCTGAAGAGCCTGTTTCCATGCTGTATTACTCTATGACTCTATGACTGTGGACAGGTTGTCACATACCTGTCTGCTTAATGAGTGTGATTTGGAAGGTTGGTGGAGATGACCCAGGCAAGATGAGGAACTGGTTGTATTATCATGGATGAAAATGTTGTTAATGGTATTAGTTTTATTAGAAGGGTCTATCACTTACAGAGATTTGTGTTGGAGTCATTGCTCTCTCCAATCGTTGGGAGATCATTAGAGTATGAGATAAATAATATGGTTGTGAAGAAATTTGGAAGCAATAAGGATAAAGCTAACTATGTGCATTCAACGCCTGATTTACTTAAGATGCGTGAACTGATCTCTAATATTGTTTATTATTGTGCATTGGTTTTCTTGCAACTGTTCTCTAGTGTCTACTGTTATTTATCATTTTCAATTTTATGTCTAAAACTCTGAGCCTTTATCACAGCTCAATTATCTGAATGTGTGATATTATTGATAGGATAGTTGATTACAGATGTATTCGGCTTATAGGGCCTTAATGTTTTCATTGCACTTTTTTTCTCTCTCAGGTGGGTAGAAGTCCTGTTTCTGATTCAGAAGGATGTAGGTTCAAGACCCATCCTAGAGGCTAAAGCACAAAGCTCCAGGCCAATATTCCAGTACAGGACTGAAGATGTGTTGCCTCGCAAGAGCTGATGTATTCTGGATGAGATTTTAAGCATCCATCCACCCTCATAGATATTGTGGGCTGGGCAGATCTATTCTCAGGGTCTTGTCACATGTTTTTCCCTATGTTAGGATCACCAAGAATATATTATGTGATTGGTATCACATTGTTGTTCTCACAGCAATGGCTATATTTCAGAAGTTGTTCATTGGCTGTAAGGCACATTGGGAGACATCAAAGCTGTGAAAAGAGCCATGTAAATGTGTCTACCCTTCCTCTTTCTCTTTCTCTGTCTCTGTTCATTTGTTTGTCTCTCTCTCACAGTTTCTGTCTGACCCTCTTTCTCTTTTACATACATACACATGACCACATGCACACATCTACGTGCACACAGACACATCCATGTGTCCTTTGAGTGCTAAATCAACTGCATTCTAAAATTCTTGAACTAAAAATGTAAAATGCTCTTAATATAATTGGTAAATTGGTTTATTATTGTCACATGTACTGAGGTACAGTGAAAAACTTTGTTTTGCATGCCATCCATACAGATCATTTCATCACATCAGTACATAAATAGCAGATCAGGCAACTTACATGGAGAGAGAAACAGCGAGAGCACTTCAGATCAAAGACTGGTCTTGGTGAAAGATCATCAATCTGAAATATAAACTCTGTTTCTCAGAATTTTCTGCTTTTATTTCAGATTTCCAGCATCTACAATTTTTTTTTGCTTCTGGTATGTTTGTGCTTGAATTGGGAGTGGTTTTCAGGAAAGATTTCTATGAGAAAGGAATCTGGAACATGCTCTCTCAAAAAAAAACTATGCAGAGTGGAAGGTTACTTGATATTTCCAAAACTGAAGGTGATAGTTTTTCATTAGGGGAAGATACCAAGATAGTGGAGTCTAGATGTGCATATGGTTAAGGTGCAGATCAACCATGGACTAAATGAGTGGTAAAGAAAGGGGACAAGGCATTTTCCTGTCCAGGTGGTCACTGATTCTTTTTCTTCAAGTGCAAGGGACAGATTGTGTCAAGGTTCAATGCTGTGGAGACATTATTGCACACCAACCGTAAGAAACCACTCATTTACTTTGTCAGTGCAATCTAACCCCTCGTTACTATGGCAACACAATCACAGGCTGCTTGATTTTTCTGTTATTTGGTATTTTGCTTTATGCGGTGTCAAAAACTAATCAGACTAAACTCGCCTTGGTTAGTGCAGTCAAGTTAAACCAATGAAAATTTAATTGGATTAGAATAACATACCTTGGCTTTGATTCAGATTATTTCCCTGCATATCGTTATGATTTTACTGGACGTACAATTTAGAGAGACTAATTAAGTGTCTACTAGTTGGTACCTCATCCAAAGTGCCTCAAAAAATACATATATTTTTAATGCAATTTTATATACTTGCTGTGGAATTCATTAACTTGGTACATTGTTAAAGTTTGGTCCATTGCACACAAAAGAATTAAACCAGAAATTTTAATCTAACGTTCATCAGAATGATTTTAGCCATTGTTCCTTCCTTATTTATATGCACTCCAACAACAAGACCAGCATTTATTGCCCATCCTTGTTGCAACAGGAATGTATCAAGTGTTCAACACCAGTGAATATTTAACACGTTTGTCAGAAATAAATTGTAATTAATGTGGTTGACCTCTGTGTTAATTCTACGACAGGACTCATTTTAACAAAGGCTATTCTCATAACTAAACTGAAAAATGAAATCCTTGAATCATTTATTATGAAGCCCGAACATGCAGTTGCACAATCATTGGTCATTTATCACTTATAAAAGTCCTCAAACGACTTCTATTGCCTTCTTTAATAAAGGGGCTTTTATAATCATAGCATGCTCCAAAGTGCTTTATAGCTACTGAAGTATTTTTAAAATATAGAGTCATAGAGCAATACGGCATGGATACAGGCCCTTCGGCCCAACCGGTCCATGCCGACCACAGTATTCCCTGTGTTCCGCAGTTTCCTGCATTCAGCCCATATCCCTCCAAGCCCTGCGCCTCCATGTGCCTATCCAAGTGTTTCTTAAACCTGCCTCAACCACTTCCTCTGGCAGCTCGTTCCATATACTCACCATCCCCTGCGTGAAAAAGTTGCCCCTCAGGTCACTTTTAAATCTTTCCCCTCTCACCCTAAACCTATGCCCCCCAGTTTTGGACTCAACCACCCTGGGGAAATGACTGTTACCGTCCACCTTATCTATGCCTCTCATAATTTCAAACACTTCTATAAGGTCGCCCCCCATTCTCCTATTTTCCAAGGAATAAAGACCAAGCCTGCCCACCCTCTCCCTCTACCTCAGGCCCTCTAGTCCTGGCAATATCCTCGTAAAGCTCCTCTACACTCTTTCCAGTTTAATCACATCATATACAGGAAAAAAAGTGACCAATTTCTGCATAACAATGTTTTTAATGGTCTGGATTGTGATGGATGGGAGCTTTGCTTCTCTATTAAGATCTGCAGAATTATTTTCTTGGATTTAAATGGTTAAGTGGATAACTGAACCTTGCAGAGAAAAGGTACATCTCTACATCTAACCTGCCAAGTCCTGTGATAACTTAATCCTCAAGAGCTTTAATGGGACGGATGTATGTTACATCAAAAAGCAGCTCCCAACTTGTAACAGGCAGTGTAAATTGATAAACTATGGCCTTATGGATTTGCAAAAGATGAAACCATTTACAGGAATTAACACAGGCTTTAATGATGCCACAACAAGGAAGATGAACAGCGATGATACGTAGATGTTACCTCTTGTAATCAAAGTAGTCTGGATAGCCAATCAGGAGTGACAAAGTGGTTACAGCAGTTAGTACTAGTGCTGATCCAGCAACCCGGGTTGAATCCTAACCTTGGGTACGATCGGTGTGGAGTTTCCATGTTTTCCTTGAGACCACGTGGGCTTCCCCAAGGTGCTCTGGTTTCCTCCCACATCCGAAAGACACGCCGATTAATTAACTGGCTACTGCAGTCTCCTTAGTGCAGGTGGGTGGAAGGAGAATCGGGAGGGTGTTGATAAGCCTGTGAGACACAACAGGTTACAGGGAAATAGGTGGAGAATGGGATGGATGGGCGTGCTCCACAATCCAGCATAGACTTGATGGACCAAATGGTCCCCTTTAGTCTCTTAAGGAAATATATGAGCTGATCACACAGCAGAGGCCAGTGAGGATAGAAAGCAGTCAGTGCCAACAGGCTGCAATTGACGGAGCACAAGCTACAGTCAGAGAAGTCAATCTGATCAATGAAGTCCATTTGTCCCATACTGACGATTTGAAGAACATTTACAGATAACAACCATCAGCTGAGTTGGGGATTTGTGTGTGGTGCAGTTTAAGTGATTTGAAAGTAGCTCTAGTTATTTGTAACAGAGGTAAGAACATTGATAATATTTGTGGAAGGTATAACACAAAATCTCAATAATGCTATTCAGTTGAAGCTCTTAGTTATCTGTCTTGTTGCAAATTGCAAATTGAACTCTGAATAAGGTCAGATTGTTTGGAAAAACTCAGCTTCTGAAGAATGCAAGAATGTAAGAAATAGAACCAGGAGAAGGCTGTTCATGCCTGCGGCACAATACATTAAGATGATGGCTGATCTTTTACCTCAGTGCTACTTCTCTCTACTAACCCTATATCTCTTGCTTACCTTGATATCCAAAAATATATCCATCTCTTCTCAGCGAATGAGCCCTCACAGCCTTCTTAAGTGGAGAATTCCAAATATTCATCACTCTCTGGATGAAGAAATTTCTTCTCAAGTCTGTTCTCAATAGCTGATCCCTTATTTTGAGACTATGATACCTGGATCTAGATATCTCAGCCAGGAGAAACATGATCCCTACACCTAATCTGCCAAGTCCTGTAAGAATTTTGTATGTCTCAATGAAACCACCTCTCATCCAACTAAACTCCAAAGAATTTAAACCCAGTCTGGTTAATAGAACATGGAACATAGAACAGTACAGCACAGGAATAGGCCCTTTGGCCCACGATGTTGTGCCGAACTAATGCCTAACTAAACTAATTCCTTCTGACTATACAATGTCCATATCCCTCCATTATCTGCAAATCATGTGCCTATCTAAGAGCCTCTTAAACGCCTCTTATCATATTTGCCTCCACCACCACCCCTGGCAGTACATTTCAGGCACCAACCACTCCCTGGGTAAAAAACTTGCACCACACATCTCCTTTGAACTTTCCCCCCTCACGTTAAATCCATGTCCTCTAGTATTAGACATTTTGATCCTGGTAAAAATGCCTCTCATAATTTTATAAATTTCTACCAGGTCTCTCCTCAGCTTCTGCTGCTCCCGAGAAATCAACCCAAGTTTGTCCAACCTCTCCTCATAACACATGCCCTCTAAATCCAGGCAGTATCCTAGTAAACGTCTTCTGCGCCTTCTCTAAAACTCCACATCCTTCCTATAGTAGGGTGACCAGAACTGAATGCAATACTCCAGATGCGACCTAACTAGAGTTTTATTAAGCTGCAACCTTACTTTCTGACTCAATACCTCAACTAATAAAAGCAAGCATGCCATATGCCTTGTTCACCACCCTTTCAACCTGTGCAGCCACTTTCAGGAAGCTATGGACTTGGGCTCCAAGATCCCTCTGTACATCAACATTGTTAAGGGTCCTGCCATTAACTGTGTACTGCCCCTTTACATTTGATCTCTCAAGGTGCAACACCTCACATTAGGCTGGATTAAGCTCCACCTCAAATGACAATACTCATCGAAGTCAATGCAGTGGACCTTCATTTCACACCATCTATTGCAAGTACATCCTTCCTTAGGTCAGGAGACCAGACGTCCAGGTGCAGTCTCACCGGCGCTCTGTTTAATTTCACTAAGCCATTTGTGTTGCACTCAAATCCTTTTGGAATAAAGGCCACCACACTGTTTGCCTTCCTAATTGCTTGCTGAGTTATTGATTCATGTACAAAGACACTCAGGTCCCTCTGAACACTGAAGATCTTTCCATCAGTCAGCCCTTAAAAATAACCTTGCTTTTCTATTTTTTCTACCAAAGTAGATGATCCCACGTTTTTCCACATTACATTCCATTTGCCTCAGCCTGTCCATCACCACATTACCCTGGATATACCTGATCCGAATCTGCAAGGCTGAATCTGCTGGCCATGAGCGTCTAGAAACTTGACCGACCGAGGACCAATGTAGCATTTAGGCCAGGTGAATGAGACTGAAAGGATGGTTCTGCAACCGGCTAGTATGGAAAATAGGCTGAATGGCCTTTTCTGTGACATAATTCTGTGTAACTCTGAACAGCACCCTACTTGTGCACTGAGTGTTCACAGTGGAGTGAACTCTCTTGGAAAGGTGCCTTGTTGCAATTTCAATCAAACACAGCCTATAACACTGAAAATCATAACATTGCAGACACTGTAATCTGAAATAAAAACAGAAACTGCTGGAATCACTCAACGGGTCAGGCAGCACCTGTGGAGAGAGAAATAGTCAACGTCCTTTGTCTATGAAATCTGTCCTTCTTGATAGAATCAAGTAAACTTATAACACAGAAGTAAACTATTTGGCCCTTGGTGTCCATTCCAGACACAGTGAAGCCATCCAGCCTGAATCCACATCCCAGTTTATCATCTGTCACTTTGCAGCTTACAGCAGTTCAAGTACAAATGCAGGTAGTTCCTTGGAGTTTTAATGAAATTCTCTTTCCACAACTTATCTGGACTTTGAGTTCCAAACCTTCGACATATCTGGATGAACTTACACTCAGTAAATTCTCTCTAACCTTCCCAGTTTGAATTCATGTCCACCTTTTTTTCACTTCCCTGCTTGGAATATTTTGTTCTGTTTTGGTCACCCTGCTATAGGAAAGATGCCATTAAGCTGGAAAGAGTGCAGAAAAGATTTTCAGGGATGTTGCCAGGATTCAAGGGACGGAGTTATAGGGAGAGGTTGGGCAGGCAAGGACTTTATTCCTTGGACCATGGGAGACTGAGAGGTGATCTTATAGATGTGTATAAAATCATGAGGTGTGTAGATAAAATAAGATGTCTTTATTAGTCACATGTACATCGAAACACACAGTGAAATGCATCTTTGCATAGAGTGTGCTGGGGGCAGCCCACAAGTGTCGCCACACATTCGGTGCCAACATAGCATGCGCACAAGTTCTGTATGCCTTTGGAATGTGGGAGGAAATTGGAGCACCCGGAGGAAACCCACAGAGCCACAGGGAGAACGTACAAACTCCTTACACACAGCAGCTGGAATTGAACCCGGGTCGCTGGCGCTGTAATAGCGTTATGCTAACTGCTACACTAGATAGGGTGAATGCACAGTTTTTTCCCCAGGGTTGGGGAATCAAGAACTAGAGGGCATAGGTTCAAGGGAAGAGGAGTGAGATTTAATAGGAACCTGAGGGGCAACTTTTTCACAGTATATGGAATGAGCAGCCAGAGGAAGTGGTTGAGGCAGGTACAATAACAACATTTAAAAGACATTTGGACAGGTACATGGATAGGAAAGGTTGAGAGGGATATGAATCAAACGTGGGCAAATGGGACGAGCTTAGATGGGAATCTTGGTCAGCATGGACGAGTTGGGCCAAAGGGCCTGTTTCCATGTGGTATGGCTCCATGACTCTATGACTCCAACATTTTATATTTGCCTCTACTTGTACATAAACAAATTTCCCCTCAGCCTATGTGCCAAAGAAAATGAGCTTAACCTGTATGACCATTCCTCCTAAATCTCCCTTGTACCCAATCTGGTTGAACCATTTCTTCCTCATTAAATGAGATATCACTTGGTGGATGTGCTAACTGTAAAACTGGATGGAAAGTGAACTTCATAATTAAAGAATGAAAGACACAAGCAAAATAATGCAGGTTTGACACAGAGATAGAAACGGCTGGAAATTCTCAACAAGTTCAGGCAGCATATGGGGAGAGAAAAACAGAGCCAATTTTTCAGGTTGATTCTTTTTCATCAAAGCTGTGGCAAATAGAATTGGAATCTCTAATTTGTTAAACCTCAAGAAGGAAGCCAGAATCTGCAAGTTTAGCGCCATTGTACACCAATAACATTCATTCACAAATGTAGCTCAAACATACACAAAAGCAATGAGCATGTTCATCACTGGAATCAAAAACTGCAGATGCTGGAAGTCTGAAATATATTTAAGAAATCAGAAAATACTGGAAATACTTTGCAGGTCGGGCAGCATATTTACAAAAGAGGAATAATTGACATTCTAGATCAAAGGCCCCTCATCATGACTGAGAAAGAGAAAACTGATTAGTTTTAAGCAACAAAACAATCTGCTGGAGGAACTCAGTGGGTCAAAAGCAGCATCTGTGGGGGAAAAGAATTGTCGACCCTGAGTTCCTCCAGCAGATTGTTTGCTGCTCCAGATTCCAGGATCTGCGGTCTCTTGTCTCCAAGATGAGTTTTTTTGCAGTAATTGGGGGAGAAGGGTGGATAGGACAGAGGAACATCCATAAAAGTCTGAGGCTGTGGTTGCTGTGGGGATAAGCTACTGAAATAATAGTTGTCAGAGTAATGAAGTCAGAGAGAGGGAGAGTGAAAACACAAAAAGTGTTTTTAAAAACTTAAAAGTACAGAGCTTTAAACAATAGATTTGATTTTAGACTAGTTTGCACATTACTGAAGGATAAGGGTCATGGGCAAAGTATCAAAAAGTCTTCATGCACTGAACAATCTATTGGTTGCTTTATGGGGTGCATCACTCTGGGCCCAACTCTTTACATTCAATGGCTTAGAGCTGGAAAGACGAGCAAAACATTTGTACCCTTGTGCCTGCTCTACTATTTAATGAGATCATGGCTGACTTTTTATTTCAGTAGGCCCCACATGGAATAATCCACAAGGCACACCCAGTTGAGCGGGCCACATAAAAATGGTTCTTAACATCTTTGGTGGTGAGTCCAACTACACCTTTTGTGTAAAATGAGATATTACACGGAAGATAGTGCTCTGCTGTCCTCTCCTATGAGATTGGTATTGGTATTGTCACTTGTACTGAGGTACAGTGAAAAACTTGCCCTGCATACCACTCGTACAGGTCAATTCATTACACAACCTCCTGAGGAAGTAAAGGCCATGGCGTCCACGTGGTTGGGCCAGGACAGGCTATTGGTGATGTTTGCTCCAAGGAACTTGAAGCTCTCAACCCTCTTGACCCCAGCACCATTGATGTAAACAGGTGCATGTACACTGCCCTCTTTCCTGAAGGGAAGATTCCATCATCTTCAGCCCTTTGTCACTTCCACTTATCACCTCCCAGCTTCTGACATCATTGTTGCCTTCATCCGCCTATCACCCCCATCATCTGGATCCACCTGTCACCTGCCAGCTCTTGTTCCCCCCTTTCCCTCTACCATTTTGTACTGGCTATCTGCCCCTTTCTTTCCAGTCCTGATGAAGGGTCTTGACCCGAAATGTCGACTGTCCATTTCCCTCCATAGATGCTGTCTGACCCATTGAGTTCCTCCAGTAGTTTTGTGTTACTCTAGATTTCAGCATCTGCAGTCTCTTGTGCCTCCAAGATGTATATGTTGTAGCTTTCTAATGACATTCATTTACCATTGATCCCAAAATCATAGTTTAGGTTCATAGTTTGTGCTTTACTCTGTGGTTCCTTATCCTGGGTCCTTCTCTCTGCCCAGACTGGGAGTCTACTTTCAAATTGTCATTGTAGTAATGAGCTAGTCTATGGGTGAGGTCCAACAGTCTGATATCTTTAAATCACTTATATGATGTAACTGCAAAGCTAGTTGACCTTCCAGGAGCCCCACTTTCTCTGGAAAAGATTAAGTGGGAGCATGGAGTCATATTTCGGTGGTTTGTGCCATTTCCAGATGGTGAGAGTTGTCTGATTACATTTGCAAACTATTAATAAGAATTAATTTCTCCAGCAGCCCCCCACACAATAAAAAATATCACTAAGATGATGCTTGATGAATTCAGGAAATAAATGTCTGGAACTGTCACATTTTCTTCCTGCATTAAGCGGGAACATGGATGTATTCATGCTGAGTTCTATTCTCTAGAGAGCATGAGGTCCAGATGGACACGAGACAGCCTTCATATAATTACTTGGAGAGATTGGAACTGAATTGTTATTTTTTACATTGGATCAGCACTCTTAAAATAAACAACGCATTGCTCTTCAGTCACTGCAAATTTAACATTTTGTATTTAAGTTTAATATGAGCATACCTCTTCCTCCCCCTCATCACTCTCACCCCTTCATTCTGTGTGTGCGTGTGAATGTGTGTGTGTGTATGAGTGTGTGTGTGTCTGTGTGTGTGGGTGTCTGTGTGTGTGGGTGTATGTGTGTGTGTATGTGTGTGTGTGAGTATATATGTGTGTGTGAGAGTGTGTATGTGTGTGTGAATGTATGTATGTGTGTGTGTATGTGTGTGTGTAAGTGTGTATGTGTGTGTGTGAATGTGTGTGAACGCGTGAATGTGTGCGTGTGTGAATGTGTGCGTGTGTGAATGTGTGTGTGTATGTGAATGTATGTGTGTGTGTGTACGCATGTGCTCACCAGTGTTAGGATTTATATGATAAATTAGTTATTTCATGTGTGTGGGGAGGAGGGAAAGGCTTGGTATTAGAGCTCTCATATATTTCCATCAGCTACAACCTGGTCACAGTGCATCTGACAGCAGATGCATTTAACAACAGGGAAAGAGGCTTTTTAGACTCTCACTTGACTGAAGCTGATGCAAAGAGTGGAGCAGAGCCACTTTCATTTATCCATTCCTTTTCACTCTGCTGTTGAGAGCTTTTCTGTTTTGTTACAATTGTTATGATCTAGCATGCAGCCCCAGTATAAATGCTTTCGTGACCGTATTAAACACTTCAATTCAAACAAATTAATATTACAAAGAACTTGCCAAACTTACGTTTGTGATTCTTGGCCATTAGAAAGGACTGACTTTTATCACTTACTCTTGGACTAAATCTAGATGCAAGGAGGGATGTATTTTGATGCATGCTAGTTTGGCAATTCTATACAATGACTATCTTATTGACATCTGGATCACAGTGTTCTCCAGGGAATGCAATGCACCACAGATATGTCCATATCCCTGTCTGTCTTGGAACCATACGATACTTCAAGTTGTTTCTTTCTTGAAAATAAGGGGAATCATTTTAGGGATCTGTAGTCAAACCCATCAACACCTGTAACTATACTATCCCTGCTCACTTTCTTGAAAATCACACAGAAGTTAATAACATCCACAAATCCATGGGGGAATGTGGATGTTATTAACTTGGAAATTTACAGGAGAAGGAGATATAGGGATGTCCAGAATTGTGTTATGGGCAATTAGATGTGATGAACTGATAAGATACAAAAAGCTGAAAGCACATACCACCAGGGTCAAGGACAGCTTCTATCCCACTGTTGTGAGACTATTGAACAGTCCCCTAGTATGTTAAAGTGGATTCTTGACCTCACAATCTACCTCATTATAGCCTTGCACCTTATTGTCTGCCTGCATTGCACTTTCTCTGTAACTGTAACACTGTATCCTGCATTCTGTTATTGTTTTCCCTTGTACTACCTCAATGCACTGCTGTAATAAAATGATCTGTATGGATGGTATGCAAGACAAATTTTTCACTGTACCTCAGAACCAGTGACAATAATAAACCAATTTACCAATTCACCAGTTAACCAATTTACCAATTGACCAATTAACTGAAGAGTTTGTGATTGCTTATCGAACACAATTAGAGAGAAGATACAAAGAGATTATTTGTTCTAGTCAGGGAGCCAAGAAATCTTTGGAAACAGAATCAGTTCATTTTGGAGTGAAGACAAGGAACACACCAGCAACCCATGGTTTGAAGCTATAGGAGAATGGGGTGGGAGCACTTTAAAGATCTTCTCAATTGAGACATGACTGTCCTTAATTTCATCCCACAGCACACTATCCACTGTAATCTCAGTGCTAATCAAGCTTGGGGAAGAGGTCAAAAGGCCAGGCAACAGTTGAAAAACAACACGGCTGATGAAATCACTGCCAAAGCACTAGAACAATTCATGACCTCATTTCCCTCATGTAGGAAGTAGAACGCATGCCTTGGGACCTCAGAGGCTCCATAAAGTGTAATGGAATCTCTTGTCTGAATGAGTGCAGTTCCAAAAGCAATCAAACGTTCCATGTCACTTGGGAGAAAAGATTCTGCTTGAGTTCTACTCTGTCCATCTAATGCAGGAACATTCAATCCCAGTGCACCACCGCTGCAGGTTTTACAATGTGCAAACGCCCTGATAGAACCAAGCGAGGCTTCTTCAACAACACCTCTCAAGCTCCTCCTGTCTTTCACCTGAAAAGACAAAAGCAAAAGATGCTCAGGAATGCTGCAACTCCCAGAGTATCCGACTTTAACATGTACCACTGCTCCTTCATTAGAACTTAGTCAAAATCGTGGAACTGCCAACTTAAGTGTACTGATTTCAACAGTTCAACAAGGCGGCTGACTGGAACCAACTCTATGCCTACTGATACTGTCATGGCATCAGTATCTCAAAGGCAATGAGAGAGAAATATTAAAAGTTGGTTTTGCTCCCATTTGTTTCCAAGACCAGAAGCGATAGGTTTCAGAGAAGGGGTAAGAAGGTTTAAATTGGTAAATTGGTTTATTATTGTCACATGTACTGAGGTACAGTGAAAAACTTTGTTTTGCATGCCATCCATACAGACCATCATCTCAGTACATTGAGGTAGTACAAGGGAAAAGCAATAACAGAATGCAAAATATAGTGTTACAGTTACAGAGAAAGTGTAGTGCAGGCAGACAATAAGGTGCAAGGCCACGACAAGGTAGATTGTGAGGTCAAGAATCTATCTTATCATACAAGGGGATCTGAGGCATTTGAGAGGGGATTTGAGGAATCATTTTTTTCCATCCAAAGGATGGTTGGAATCTGCAACACACCACCTGAGAGAAAGAGACTCTCACAAGTATCTAGATAAGCACTTAAATCTCCAAGGCAAGGATGTCAATGGACCAAGTGCTGGTAAATGGGATTAGTATAGATGGGTACTTAGTGGTTGGCTTAGATATGATGGGCTGAAGGGCCTGGTGTTGTCTGTTTCTATGACTCCGTGACTCCACAATCCACATTTTATGATTGCATTTTAAAAATGAACAAGTAAGGGGATGAACTTTAACAATTCTGAAGTGGATGGTGAGCCAACCCAGAGCAGATGCAGCACTATTTACACGTGAAGCACATGATTATTTTATGACCCGTTTATTTATTGACAACACTGCATCAGCCAATGACTTGGACATAGGTGGATGTATAACCAGCGTTACCAAAAGAACATACAGCAAACAAACTTACTCAGAAAACGGCCTGCGAAAATAAAACAGAGAAGGCAAATTTCAGCAACTTCTCTCAATGGAAGCAAGGTAAATTCTCCAGAAGAATGCAGTGATTAGATAAGATAAGATTTCTTTATTAGTCACATGTACATTGAAACACACAGTGAAATGAATCTTTTTGTGTGGAGTGTTCTGGGGGCAGCCTGCAAGTGTTGCCACGCTTCTGGTGCCAACGTAGCACGCCCACAACTTCCTAACCCGTACGTCTTTGGAATGTGGGAGGAAACCGGAGCACCCGGAGGAAACCCACACATTTACAGGGAGAACATACAAACTCCTTACAGACAGTGGCCAGAATTGAACCCAAGACGCTGGCGCTGTAAAGTGTTATGTTAACTGCCACGCTACACTACCGTGCCTGCCCATATATAGAGGAAAGTAACAGACAAATTATGAGCAAATATCCATCTTGCTCACTGATAGCTGTGTGGTCACCAATCTCGATTGGCAGAGGAATTACCCAATGATCTCCATTTTAGGTGGTTCCTCTGTTGTCATTTCTTTGCGTCCTTTTACAAAGTGCAAAAAAAAACGCTGTCATTGTATTTGGCATCCCTCGATTGTTCCTAACCTACAGTTCAATGCATTCATCAGCCCTTTTGGCTGTACAAAGAGCAGTGTGTGGAACAATATGGTGCAAGAGTGCACTATAAGACAGTGAAGCAGTGAAGAAATTAATGTCAAGGGATCTACAAACCAGACCAACTCCTGACTGCTGACTAACGTACTGCAGTACATGATTTGTAAACATCATTTTCCTTTCTGTCATGAGGTTTTCCAGAATGATGGGGATTAGAATGTATGCTTCCAACTCACCTAAGGGAACTCTGTTTAAGTAGCGTGACAATAGTTGTACTCTTAAATTTTATTTCATTATTAAAGCAAGTGCCTTTCAGCGGAGCACTTTATGTTCCAGATGATGGCCCACTTATCTGATGTCTGTTTTTGCTGGATATGAGTCATATTTAATGAATTGGGAGTAGGCAGTCCAGCAGTGGCGTGCTCCACTGCACTTGAATTTATTTAAAAGCATGCTTACGTGTGCAGTGTGTTTGGCGAGAAAGTACAGGCCTTTGAGCCTGGTGACCTGGATTCTCGAAGGCGCAAAGGTCCACAGTCTCACCACCTCTTATACTCACTGACCTGAACCAGCTCCTGGTTAAGCAGAACCTTGATTCTGAATGCTCTCACCCTCTTTTTATGATTCTCTCCATGATTTTCTCCTCTTTTTCTCTGCAATCTATTCCTTCTCCAATTCAGGCCTGTTGCGCATCTCTGATTTCAATCGCTCCACCATTGACTGCCGAGCTTTCCGTTCCCTCAGCTCTGAGTTCTGGAATTCCCCAACCCCCAAAACTTTTCTTGTTCTTTGTTTCTTCCTTCCACTTTTAACATGCTCCTGAAACTAGGCTTTTGCCTTAAGACTCCAGCTCAGATGGATAACCCCATGCATCATTAACTGGGGACCTCTTGAGGTGAAATCTTCAAGGAGGTGTTGTTTTCTGAACAGTGCTCTGCTCTGGGCTTTTCACATGTGCTGCTGACCTAAAGAACCTGACGTAGCACCAGACATTTTCAGGAACCTGACAGAAAAAAAATTTGCTTCATCAGTGTAAGCTGGTTCAAACCCAATTCTGGATACTAAAAAGCCAGTATAATAACATACTAAAATAGGTGGTATTGTAGACATTGAAAAAGGTTATCAAAAATTACAAGGGGATCTGGATCAACTACGTAAATGGGATGAGGATTAACAAATGGCATTCAATCTAGACAAGTGCGAGGTGTTCAGTTTTGAAAGTCAAACCAGGGTAGAACTTTCACAGTGAATGCTAGGGCCCTGGGAAGTGTTATTGAACAGAGGGACCTAAGAGTATAAGTATGTTGTTCCCTAAAAGTGGCATCACAGGTAGAATGGTTGATGAAGAAATTGTTGGGCACACTGGCCTTCATCATTCAGGGCACTGAGTATAGAAGTTGGGATGTTATGTAGCAGTTATACAAGACATTGGTGAGGCCACACCTGGAGTACTGTGCACAGTTTTGGTTACCCTCTTATAGGAAAGATGTCATTAAGCTGGAAAGAGTGCAAAGAAGATTTACGAGAATGTTGGCCAGGACTCAAGGGTGTGAGGTATAGGGAGAGGTTGGGCAGGCTAGGACTTTACTCCTTGGAGCATAGAGGGCTGAGGGTTGGCCTTACAGAGGTGCATAGAATCATGAAGGGCATAAACAGGGTGAATACACTCAAGTCTTTTTCCCAGGGAGAGGCAATCAAAAACTAGAGGGCATAGTTTTAAGGTGAGAGGGAAAAGATTTAAAAGGGACCTGAGGGGCAACTTTTCACGCAGAGTGTGGTGCGTCTATGGAACGAGCTGCCAGAGGGAGTGGGTGAGGCGGGTACAATAACAGCATCTAAAAGGCACTTGGGCAGGTACATGGATAGGAAAGGTTTAGAGGGACATGGGCCAAAAGCAGGCAAATGGGACTAGCTTAGATGGAAGTCTTGGTTGGCATGGACGAGTTGGGCTGAAGGGCCTGTTTCCATGCTGTATTACCCTATAACTTTGTAACATACCTTTGCTTTTGGGCCCTGAATTGAATTGGATTGCATTTTAATTACATTAACAAAGAAAGACTTGCTTTTACAATGTCCCAATGCACCCTAAAAGCCATTGAATTATTTGCTGTAATGCAGGAAATGTGGCACTCACATACAGGGATGTGATAGTACTCAGACAATCTTTTCGTTGCGCTGTTTGTTGGGAGATAAACACTGGTCACCACAACTGGATGGCAATGCTGCTCTTCTTTGAAACTATTTCAGGTAGTGCCTTTTCCCTCCAATGGCACAACATCCCCTCGGTAATATCATCCTCTACTGGGATGTGAACAATGAACCTTATAATACAGAGGTTTGAATGAGAACACCTATGTAACAATCAGGTGTTGGCTCCCATGTGCTATTGTATTTCCTTACAGTTAGACTACTGCACTGCGACTGATTTAACACCCTACTGCAAACACCAGTGAAATTCTGGGCCACTTATTCTGGTTTACATTTCTGGGTCATTCTTTGTACTGGTTGAGGAGATACACCATCACTCATGCTACTCACTTAGGTCCGGGGATCTCCTGTTTCTCTCTTCACATGTCTATTGCCTTGCATTTCAAAGGTTTTACCTGTGAGGAGAAAATCTAGATAACATCAAATACTGCCTCAGCAAATTACAAGATACAAAACCAAGATTTAAACCAATTTCTATGGATGTGCCAGAAAATCTAAATGAATATTATCACAAAGCAATCGTTAAAGTATTAAATAGAGCACATTTGTCACAAAATGAAGATAGAATTTTGTTTGGCAGTGCACGGTACTGTGCTGACTTACATTATTATACATTTTAATCCCTTTCTTAAAATTCTCCTAGTTATAGCTGATAATAAATTTGTACAATTGTCACCCCATCTGTTTCTTAATTAAGATTGGATTGGAATAATGTTTGTGTTTGTCTGTCGGTATTCAAACCAGAGAAAGATGGGTAATGCTGGTTAAAAAAAGGGAATAGGACATTTTTTAGTCTCGGGGGTTGTATGAACAGGTTACACAAAGTTAAATAATGCTTTGATGGGAACTAAAATGGTAACCCTTCCCAAACAAAGGAAATTCTCTCACAAAGACTCACACATCTCTATTAAATCTCATAAACACAAAAGGCCTTTAAGATAACAAGGATGCCCCTCCCACAAACCATTTCTAATTCCATTATGCACTCTGACATGGATTTTGGGTAATATTGTCTTTGACTGGGAGTATAAAATACACATTCTCAGCTTATCAAGTTGGGACACCATGAAGATGTAAAATGTAAAGGAGAAACTTTATGATTTCACAATGTAACCATGGCTAAATCCCCTCACTCAGCATTATTTGAAAAAAGTCAATGTCAGGTGTTTGCCATCTGCAGTCTGTTGTGTCTTCAGGTTACTGCTGCTGGGCTCCTGCTGTGTGCAAGTTGTTTTCTGCAGACTTCTAACATTATAACACTCACCATCACATCCCAAAAGCACTTCATTAGCTGAAATGATCTTCTGATGTCCTGAGAGGAGTGTGAAAATGATTCTTTCTTTCTGCAGAGTATTTATTGACCACACCCCATCAGCCGATGAGTTTAAGGTAGGTCAATATGCATGACTTACAACAAACAGTCCATTGTAAAGCAAAGGTAATTTACTCATGAACAGAAGCTAGCGAAGGAAATAGGCAGAAGCAACTTCACCCAATAAAAGCAGGGTTATTTCTCCGGAGAAATGCAATGAATAAAGAATGGTCATATGCAATTAATATGCATCTAATGGATTACAGTCATTGGCAGTAATATTGGCACCAAACTTGATTGACAGGGGGATTAGCCAATCAACACCACTCTGATTGACATTAGTCATAGTCCTAAAGTCATACATCACTGAAACAGGCCCTTTGACCCACCATGTCCACACCAAGCATCAAGGGCCTATCTGTACCAATCACATTTACCTGCACTTGGTTTGTAGCCTTGGTGATTCAAGCACTTGTCTAGATACTTCTTGAATGTTGTGAGAGTACCTGCCTTCACCACCCACTCAGTGTTAGTGTTGTCATTTTATGTAGCCTTTAATGAAGAATTAGAGATTTGCCGCCATAGTGTTTGATAACACCCAAACTCCCTTCAATTGTCTGTAATCTATGATTCAAAGCAACCTCTGGCCCTTGCTCTGTATGAAATAAAACTATGCCAATACAAAAATGAAGTGGAGAAGGAATAGATGTCAGGAATTTACAGAACACACCACACTGCCCAACACACAATTAACCACACTAATTATTCTTTCATAATGTCAATGGCCCTACTGCCTTATAGATTTCCAGGATGACAGGGCACAGAATATCTGCTCTCTGCACAGCACAGAAGGTTTGGTTTAAATAGGATGGTAACAGCAACAAATTAGATTTTATTTTATTATTCATAAAGAGCTTTTCAAATAAACACTATGAGGGAGAATCAAGATTCCTGTCCTCTTCTCCCAGGGCCATGAAGTTTAGAGTCATAATTGGTAATCAGTTTATTATTGTTACATGCACTGAGATACAGTGAAAAGCTCTCTGTTTGCATGCACGTTAGTACATCGAGGAAATACAAAAGGATAAAAAAACACAGAAAGCAGAATATAATGTTACAGTTACAGAGAAAGTGCAATGCAGGTGGACAAATAAAGTGCAAGGGCCACGATGAGGTAGATTAAGAGATCAAGAGTTCATCTTTAGTGTATAAGAGGTCCATTCAAGAGTCTGATAACAGCGGGATAGATAATAGCCGTCCTTGAGTCTGCTGGTACGTGTTCTCAAACTTTTGTATCTTCTGCCCGATGGGAGGGGGAAGAAGAGAGAATGACTGGAGTGGGAGGGGTCCTTGATGATGTTGGCTGGTTTCCCGAGGCAGCGGGAAGTGTAGACAGAGTCCATGGAGGGGAGGCTGGTTTGCCTGGTGGACTGGGCTACGATCACAACTCTCTGCAATTTCTTGCATTCTTGGACAGAGCAGTTGCCGTACAAGTTGTGATGAATTCAGATGATATCATAGAGTTCTATAGGACAGCAGCAGGGCCTATGACCTATTGAGTCTGTTCCAGTCATCAAGCACCTATTTACATAAATCCCATTTCACTCTTTCCCAAATTCCCATCAATTTCCACCCCACAACCCAACCCCCAGATTCTATCACTCACCTACACACTAGGGGCTAATTTATCTACCAACCCACATATCTTTGGTATGTGCATAGAAACTGGAGCAGCCAGAGGAAACCTACACAGTCACAGGGAGAATGTGCATTCTACACACTGACAGCAACAAACAATCTGCTGGAGGAACTCAGTGGGTCGAGTAGCATCTGTGGGAGGAAAGGAATTTTCGACGTTTTGGGTTGAAACGTCAACAATTTCTTCCCCCCCCCCCCCCCCCCCCCCCCACAGATGCTGCTCGACCTGCTGAGTTCCTCCAGCAGATTGTTTGCTGCTCCAGATTCCAGCATCTGCAGTTTCTTGTGTCTCCACACAGATAGCACTGGAGGTCAGGATTGAACCTGGGTCACTGGAACTGTGAGGCAGCAGCTCTGCTGGGTGTGCCTTGTGGCCCCAGATGTATTCTTCCATCTGGAGCCCATCTGCCAGAACTTCAGTGTGGCTGAGTGCAGGGAGAGACTGCCAGGTGCATTGACTATGTGGCTTTACAGGGGAATTGCCCACATATACAGTATATCTCCACTCTGGCTCTCTATAGAATCATCGAAAAATTAGACACAGAAAAAGGCCATTTGGCCCACTGTGTTTGTGCTGGTTGTTGAAGAACTGTCCATCCCAGGTTCCAGCCCTGGGTACAGGGTTTTGCTTCCACCAACCTTTAAGACAGTGTGTTCCGGGGACCCATCCCACTCTGGGTGACCTTGTCTCCCCAAGTATCCCATCTAATCTTGCAACATTATATTCTGAATTCTGTTTTATCTTACTACCTCGATATAATTATGTATGACATGATCTGTCTGGATGGCATGCAAAACAAAAGTTTTTTCACTGTATCTCAGTACATGTGACAATAATAAACCAATACTAATAATCCTTCTACCAATTAAATCTATCTATACTTATTAACTACGTCCTTCCCATTTACTCTGTCTAGTCCAGTCATAATTATATACAACTCAACACCTCCTCTGTTCCAAAGCAACCTCTCTCCCAACCCATCTTCCCTATTGACTGACACTTTTTAGAATGAGCAATACTTTTGTAAATCTCCTCAACTCCCTCTGCAGTTCAATCATATCTTTCATGTAATGTGATGACCAAAACAGTACTCAAAATGTGTCTAACAGTTCTCTGCTCTTATGTTATTATGCCTCACATCCCCATGCCTTTTTAATGTCCTCATTATGGATCGTTTTGGATCTGTGCACATACACTCCCTCCACTCCTCCACACCATTCAATATCCACCCATTTTGGACATCCCCTCGCCTCGTTGCTTCGCCCCACACACATTATCTCACACTTCTCCAGATTAAATTCCATTTGCTATATTTTCAACATCATTTGAAAACATCACCTCTGTCTTCCTGCAGTACAAGACTTCTGCCTCACTGTGATCCACATGTCTAAGTCTTGTACATTCTGCAGTCTTCTCTCTCTGGACTCTCTATTACAAAAATGTATTACAAAAAGCAGGGAACTGAGCACTGAGGCTCTTGCACCAGTGTTGTTGTTTATTGTGTACAATTATTTTATGTTAACTTAAGTTTATGTTAACTCATGTTTGTCTTCATTTTGCAATGTAATAAGCTGCTGCTGCAAAAAAAGTTACTTTTCATGGCATTTATACCCTGTGACAACAATAAACTTGACTTGACTTGGGACCTGAGTCCATAAAGTTGTCAGTGTATGTGGACAGACTCTATTCTGTTCTCATATTCCTGATAGTCATTGTTGACCCTGTTGAACTCCACAGAACATACTCTTTACTATTTTGCAATTGAGAACAAACATGCCTTCTGGATCATTTGGCTGTCCCTTTCACAGAAAGCTTTATTTTGCTTCCTTTTTAGTGGAGGAGATGGTCTCAACCTCAACAGCTTCTGCTGATGCCCATGACCCTCTGGGGCAACTGAATTCCAGCAGCCTCTCATCCAATGCACATGCCTATTCAGGACCCACTCGTGTGGTGAAGTCAGAAGAAAACGGTCTCTCCTGCAGATAAAGCACTACAAGAGATTGCACAGTCAAGAATAAAAATGGTCCATTCACAAGCTCCTGACAGAAATAAGTTAATTTTTGATCTTTATCTCTATCTGAAAATCATGGGCTGATTATAGAGATTATAAAGAGAATTTGTGGTTGTGCATACTTCTATAGACGTTTCCTTTATTAAGTCTTTTGTTGAGCTAGATTGTGAACATATCAAATCACCCTGAAAATGCTTTGTGGCTATCTATTACTTAGATGTTTAAAATTCATGTGCGTTTCTGCAGTTGAAAGCATTCATTGCAGCATTTATAAAAGAAGAGGATTGAAATCAAGCTCAGGTTTGTCACAGAACAGACTCAGAACATAAAAAATAATTATCCAGCATTTTCAAAAGTCATTACAACAAATATGTTATCACACCTTCGAGGCTTCGCTCTGCTCAATTCTTTATTTTGCTCTTAACCTTTCTAATTGTGGGATTCAATAAGAGAGAGTAATATTGTAAACCAGAACATGTCATTTCTCAATCTGCAGAGAGAAGTGTGTGGGCAGGGTTTGGGGACTGGTTGGTTATGCCCCCAATCCCCTATCTTTCAATTTCATTTGAAACTTAATTGGTTTGATACCAATGGCTTTTCTGCTTGACTGAAGGTAGTACAGTGGAGTGCTGCACACCAGACTCATGTCACAGCTGCCTAGTATTAACTATAATAAGGGGCGTCTGTTCAATTTCTTCCCAATCTATTTCTTGTCCATTTCATCTTGCTTCGTTTTAATTCCTATTCTGCTTTTCTTTTAAAAGATATTTCAAAATCTTATCATTTTGCATTAACCTTTTTGAATAGAGCTCTCTGTTAAGCAACACTCAGTGTTGCATGAAGATATCTAAAGATCAATATAAGCAAATTGGCATTGGCAAAATAGGGCCAAGGTATTTTGTGCTGTATCTTCAGGAACAAGAATTACATTACAATTTGAAGGGAAAAGTTTGGATTTGAAAGAAAGCAAGAATTCATATAGCCTTCAAGAATTCCTGCAGCATTCTCCAGCATTTTTGATGTGTAGGTATTGTTCTAATGTAAGAAACGTGTCAGGTTGTTTGTGCATATCAAACTCCCAAAATCAAGAGAAAATGTCCTGAATTTTCTCTCATTGGTGCTATTGACTGAGTAATAAATATTGGCCAGGTCACAAGGAGAGCTCCCCATCTTTCTTCAATAACATCTAGGAATTTCCATGTCAGTTTGGGACACCAAACAACATCTCACTTGAACAGATGGTACTACAATGCAACACTCCCTTGGATTTACCTGCTGGAGCAGCTGGATGCTGTGACTAGGTTTTGGGAGTGGGACTTGAAACCTTAACCATCTGATTCAAACGCAAGAGTTCTTCCCCTGAGTAATAATGAACAAGATGGAGTACATGTCAGATTATATTTATATCTGCTTATGGCTTGAAATTTTCAGATTTAATCTTTTGTTCACTCACCAATTTTTATTATTATTCAACAATATCAGCTGCTTTCAGTCTCAAGAGATGTAACATACAAAAAGCTGAAGGAAAGCTGGTCAGGCAGCATCTATGGAGGAAAATGGACAGTCAACGTTTTGGGTCGAGACCCTTTATCTGGATTGAAAGACAAGAGGGGAGATGGCCAGTATAAAGAGGTGGAGGAAAGGGGTGGAACAAGAACTGGCAGGTGATAGGTGGTTTCAGGTGGGGAGGGATGACATGCAGCTAGAGGAGGGGAGAGTGGGAATAGCGACAGAGGCTGGGAAGTGAGAGGTGGAGGTGACAAAGGGATAATGGAATCTGATAGAAGAAGAAGGTGGAGCGTGGAATAGAGGGAGGGAGGTGGGGCAGGCAGAGGGGAACAGTGGGGGTGTGGAACCAGTGAAAGGAGTGTATGGGGTGATCGGCAGATGGAGTGGGGGGGGGGGAAGAAACAGGGTGATGCGATGAGTGTAGGGAGAACTGTGTAGATCAGGAGGTGTGAGAAAAAGGACAGAAGGGGAGCAGTTACAAGGGGGAACAGAAAGGTTGACAGATTCCTGGATTTCATTGTCTCCCTCATCCTGTTGGTTGTGATGGCAATTATTGTCTCTCCTCTCTCTTTGTCTCTCTGGAGATGTCTCCCCAGCCCAGGGGATCCTCTTGTGGTTACAAACTCAATGGTAGCCACTGCCACAGCAGACCACAATATGCACATCCCTCTTTAAGTTTCAAGCTTCAATTTCAAGTTTATTGTCATGGGCACACATACCCAGGGTATAAATACCATGAAAATTATCTTTTTGCAGCAGCAGCACAATGCATTACAAGCATGACAAACATAAATTAGATAAACTTAAATTAACATAAATCATACTTAACTTACATGACACAATGAACAAAAAAATAACTTAATGACAATCGCGCAAGTTGATGGAAATATATTCCGAGGTAGAATTTTTCAGGTCATTCCAAGAACCTGATGGCAGTGGGAAAGAAGCTGTTGTTGAACCTTGAGGTGTGGGTCTTCAGGCTCCTGTACCTCTTCCCTGATGGCAGCAATGAGAAGAGGGCCTGGCCCGGATGGTGGGGGTCCCTGATGATGGTAATATGGTAAATTGGTAGATTGGGTTATTATTGTCACATGCATCAAGGTACAGCGAAAAACATTGTTTTGCATGCCATCCATACAGATTATATTACAACAGTGCATTGAGGTAGTACAAGGGAAAACAATAACAGAATGCAGAATAAAGTGTCACAGTTACAGAGAAAGTGCAGTGCAGGCAGACAACAAGGTGCAAGGTCATAAGAAGGTAGATTGTGAGGTCAAGAGTCTGTCTTATTGTACTAGGGGACTGTTCAATACTTTTATAACAGCGGAATAGAAACCTGGTGGTATGTGCTTTCAGGCTTTTGTATCTTCTGCCCCATAGGAGGTGGGAGAAGAGTGCATAGGTAAAACTAGCAGAATTGGAAAGAGAATAAATTTTTGAGGTGGCATATAGAAGGAGAACTTGAGCTTGTAAGAAGGATAACAATCAACGTCAAGGATCTTATTTTATGTTGTAACACTTCCATTCCCTGAGTCCTGCCCCATTAAACCCACACAATCCACAGTCCACATGTGATTCTTTCATGTTAGACTGGCCTCCCTTCATTACTACCAGTCAGTCTCATTATCTAAGGAATGCCACATTCTTTTTATTGTCATTGGCCCCAGAGCAAAGGTTGACTGACAGGACAAGGAAAGGAAAAAAAAACAAGGAAAATAGTGTCTGCATAAGTATGCGTTTAAAAATTATACACCAACATGGAGTTAAACTGGAAAAAATATACTTAGAAACAAGGTGGAACAAATCCAAAGGGAGCTTTAGCTTACATTTTTCTTGCAGCTCATTAAATGCAAAGCTTGTGCAGAAGATTGGAAAGTAGCTAATGTTCCATTTTTTTTCTAACTAAAGGTCAGGAACATGATCCGAGAATTATAGGCCTGTTAGCTTGACATCTAGAGTAAGAGAAACATTGCAGTCTATTATCAAGGAAGTAATTCAAGAGCTTTTTACAAGAGTGCAGGCAATCATCCCAAGACAACATGACTTTATGAACGACAGCTAACTCTGAGCAAATTTATTGGATATTTAGGAAAATGGAGCAGATCTGGTGAACGTTATAGATCTTGGTTTTCAGAAGACCTCACAAGACACTTGTAGTTAAAGTGAAAACTCTTGAATAGAGGAGTAACTAAATGGGAGAATAAATTGCCCAAATAATACAAAGCAAAGGGCAGCGATCAATGATAGTAGCTCTAATTGGATACTTGTGCCCATTTGTGTTCTGCTCTGGGGCTTTGCTGTTCGGTGTTTATAATTGATCTTGGCTGAGGTGTTAAAAATAGAATAGTAAGTTGAGTTCTAACCACTTTCAACAGAGAAATGTGCAAATGTAGACCTGGAGCGACAGTCTAGGTGGATCATAGCTGCTGACTTAAGAGGAAACTATACTGATATTTCACTGCAAATGTATGAAGAATAAATTAATGAACAGCATGCTTCAAGCTTGATGATTAGTCCCATCTTCTGAACTTGTATCAAGTCCTATGGCCTTTCCTTCCTTCCCTCCTCTCTCCTCATTCACAACCCACCTTCTAGTGACAGCTATGCAGGGACATGCATCTCATGATGCTGTGTTAAAACCGTACACAGGGTTGGTCATATGAATAATGTGCTGTGAGACCTGGATTTTGTTAGCGATCACCTGTTTCCCATGGTCACCCCACTCCTGAACCTACCTGCTCTGGATGTGGATCTTGCTGGCCCGAAGCATTCTGGAATCCGGAGATGAGATCTGAACAATGACAGGGCCTTCAGTGAAACAATGGAGAGGTCCCACATCTGGTCATGCCTTGCCCGTCGCTTTGACAGCTGTCAAAACTATTGGGGAGTTAAATGTTTCTGAATACCAGCAGAATTTAGGCCATTATCTTAGGGATATAGGATGGTGTAGCCTTAGCCTGACTTCAGAAAGGGGAAGTCGAGAGGCCATGTATCTGTTCTCATTGGTGGGTCAGAGGCGGAGAGAGTAAACAGCTTCAAACTCCTGGGCATGAACATCTCAGACAACCTGTCCTGAGCCCAGCACATTGATGCAATCATGAAGAAGGCACACCAGCAACTTTACTTTCTTTAAAGCTTAAGGAGATTCATCATGTCACTAAATACCAAGGACTCCATGGACTCTGTCTATACTTCTCGCTGCCTTGATGAAGCAGCCAACATAATCAAAGACCCCACCCACTCGGGTCATTCTCTTTTCTCCCGTCTCCCATCAGGCAGAAGATACAGGAGCCTGAGGGCACGTACCACCAGGCTCAAGGACAGCTTCTATCCCACTGTGATAAGACTATTGAACAATTCCTTTATACAATAAGATGGAGTCTTGACCTCACAACCTACCTTGTTATAAACTTGCACTTTATTGTCTACCTGCAATGGATTTCCTCTGTAGCTGTGACACTTTACTCTGTATTCTGATTGTTTTTACCTGATAATGTCTCAATGCACTGTGTAATAAATTGATCTGTACGAATGGTATGCAAGACAAGTCTTTCACTGTACCTTGGTACATGACAATAATAAATCAATACCAATACTCTAACTTCGACAGATGCACTGTTGAAAGTATCCAGACTGGTTGCATCATGGCCTGGTACGGCAGTTCCAATACACAGGAACACAAGAAGCTACAGAGAGTAGTGGACACAGCCAGGTCCATCACAGGCACAGTCAGCCCTACAACTGACATCACCTACAGAAGGCGCTGCCTCAAGAAGGCGGCATTGATCATCAAGGATCCCCATTATCAGTGTCACACCCACCTCTCACTGCTACCGTCAGGCAGGAGGTACAGAAGCCTGAAGTCCCACACCACCAGATTCAGGAACAGTTATCTTCTTACAACTATCAAGTTCTTGAACCTACCTGTACAACCCTAACACCACCTCAGAAACGGAACACTACGGACCACCTCTTGCACTGCCATGGATTTGTCTGTGATTTTTTTTTGCACTAACATCTTGCTTTTGAACAGTCTTCACAGCATGGCATGAATTTATGTATAATTTATGAATAATTTGTATTCTCTGTGTTGTCTGCACCTACGTCCCTGTAATGCTGCTGCAAGCAAGTTTTTCATTGTACCCGTACCTCATCATACTTGTTCACATGACAATAAGCTTGACTTGACTTGACTTCTTGACTTGATTTGACTAGCCTTCCAAGGCTAAGGAGGAAACATTAGCCAAGTTCAGGTCCATGTGCGGTGTTACATTGTGGCCAGGTAGAAATACTGCAGAATACGTCATGAACAAGAAAATTGGCACTCACTGTTTATACTTGTATCTAGATGACAAGTTATTGATCTGTACCTGAGCAAGAAGAGCTGAAGGTAGAGATTAGTGACTGACAATTTCTGTATGAGAGATCATGGGCTTAGGAATCAGACCAGGAGTTGGGGAAGCAGGGTGGAGATTGGGAGTGATGGATGGTGTAGTGCAGGAAAGAGGGGCAAGCACGGAGGCAAGTAATTTTTTTACTTACCTAATCCAGCGTCATCTAGAGAAGGCCACAAGGTCCTAGTGCTCAAGGACAGGTAACTTGGGGCATTCTCTCCCAGGCTGACTGAATCACACAATCACAGAATGATTATAGTACAAAGGAGGCCATTCAACCCATTGGTTCAAATCCTTCTGGTTCAAAGCCAGAGAAATCCAGTTCCAGTAAAACTCCAATAATCTGGTCTCATTTTGTTCGGAAATCTGGATGGTTCTGCATCTGGATCACTAAGCCCTGTTTTGTTTCCTTTAAACTCACCAAGTAATATTTATCATCAAAGATTCCCACCATCTGGGCCATGCCATCTTCTTGCAGCTACCATCGGGCAGGAGGTACAGAAGCCTGAAGTCCCACACCACCAGTTTCAAGAACAGCTACTTCCCTTCAACCATTCGGTTCTTGAACCAACTGGCAAAACCCTAATCACTACAGTTTAGTAACACTATGACCACTTTGATCACTTTGCACTAAAATGGACTTTGTTTTTTTTGTTCTAATTGTTTCCATCTTGTAAAATTTGTGTATAATTTATGTTTAATTTATGTTTTTCTTGTGAATGTTGCTTGTATGATGCTATGTGCCTGTGATGCTGCTGCAAGTAAGTTTTTCATTACACCTGTGTATACATGTACTTGCGCATATGACAATGAAATTGACTTTAACTTTATTTTGAGATAGTAATCCTTGACTCTACACAACCTTGCCGAGGGAACATCAACATCAACTGGATGAACTTTGTATGTTTTAATGAGATCATTTCTCATTCTTTTTAATTCAAAGGAATAACATCCAATCGTCTGGAAGATCTTCCAGAAGAGAGAAAGAAAATGAATACTGAAAATTGGAGATTCAAGGTGAAAATTATTGAGCCCAGAAGGTTGTAATGTACCTTTTCAGAAGATAAGGTGCTGCCCCTAATGTTTACATTGTGCTTCATTGGAACAGTGTTGGAGACCAGAGACAGAGAGGTCAGAGTTGGAGTAGGATGGAGAACTGAAATGATAGAGAACTGAACTCTCAGGGTTACCCTTGCGGTCGTAACAGAGCTTTTTGTCAAAGTGGTAATTGGTTTATTATTGTCACATGTACCGAGATACAGTGAAAAGCTTTTGTTTGTATGTATTCCACACAGATCATTCCGTACATAAGTACATCAAGGTAGTACAAAAGGCAAGAAAAACAGAATGCAAAATATGCTGTTCCAGTTGCAGAGAAAGTACAGGGAGGTAGACAAAGTGCAAGGGCTATGACGAGGTAGATCAAGAGATCAAGACTTGATTGTATAAGAGGTCTGTTCAAGAGACATACAATCTGCATTCAGTTTGCAAACTACAGAGAAAACTACATTGTGGGCTCTGAACACAGTATGTTAAACTGAAAGGAATTTAAAGTTTCATATTTCCAGCACCTGAAGTTCTTAACTTATGGATTTAAACATTTATTTGCCAGATTGTGGATTTCCCAGCCAACATAAACTCATGGCCTCTATATTGAGCCATTTCCTTTATTAACCTCAGTTTGCCATTGATCATCAGCTACCCCAGACAATTATGCACAGTTGCACAAATCCATTACTGCTTCAGGGAGGTGGGTCTGTTTAACTCTTAATAATGGTTGCGTAATCAGAGGTGGATTCATCACAGCAATAATTTCAAAGCAAGTGACCTTTGACAGAATTAATTTGCATTTCAGGACAACATTAGTTCTTAATTATGTCATGGTGTGGAATATCAATCAGCGAAACCTGAAGTGTTTTAATTTTACAAAGCCTTAGACTTGCAAGAACAAAGCTCTCATTCACTGGCCTGCCATTGCTCTATTCAGTTCCGAATACATTATTAAGCCAGGAAGAATTTTTTCTTGCCGGCAGCAAAATGTAAGGATTGGCAGTCACATCAGTAAATGCTCTTATTCGGCAAGATATTCGCAGTTCTCAAACAATTTGTGCAGCATTGAACTGTTGCATATTTATAGGCCTTCCCGAAATGCTACAAAACCACCCCTTTCATAAATCTCAGCACCACACAGCAATGAGTGCTAAACATTTCTTTCTTTTAATTGAAAGGTGATGCTTCTGAAGCTAATTACATTGCAACTTGGCATATTAAAAGTTGACCTTAATCTAACATTATATGCTAATTTTCATTTTAACAAGATTTGATTCTCGAGGTCTCATTTCTTGATACTCAATTAATAATTGACTAGTTTCTTTTATACAAAGCACAAAGTTGTACTTTGTATTTTCCTGAACACTCGCTGTGTGCTCTGTGCAATATTATTAGTCCTTGCAGAAAATTGGATGAAAATTTACTTGATGTGAAAGCTACTTTTAAGTAATTTGTACTGCCATCGTAAGTTAGATCTATTTACTCTGCCAGAATTGTACTAACAAACCAGAGCTTTGTCCAAACTCTGTCATGGAATGGTAAGGCACAGATTAGTGTCTTTCCCTCAATAAAAGAAGGAAGGACTGCCAATAAGTATCCATTTCTCAGATGAGGAATAGATTGGTGCACATTTCACTGTAATTCCATAAAATGATAGCACACAGATTATAGTCAACCCTTGCCAACTGCAATGACACTGCAGAGACTTGCACTTAAGAAGATAAGATCTTTTATTAGTCACATGTACGTTGAAACACATTGAAATACATTGAACGGAGAAGAAGGATCCTAAATTGTGTCTGAAAATTTCTTACAGGGCTGAATACTGAAGATAAGATGGAAAGGTTTCAGGGCAGGAGAATAGAATAATCCTGGTTGGTGCAGCAATGGGATATAAATCCATCATGTGGGTGGAGCCAGATTAAAAAATAGCTGAAAAAGTCGCAGACAGACAGTTGAGTCATTTCATGTCATGGCTGACTGTCGAAATTGTCAAAAACATTGTATATTTCTGGCATTCAGAAACAGTGAAGAGTTTTCAAAAATATTATTAAGCATTTAAAACTACTTAAAGGTCCTATCTGGATGTATCATGGCTTGGTATGGCAACTGATCTGCCCAGGACCACAAGAAACTGCAGAGAGTTGTGGACACAGCCCAGCGCATCACGGACACCGGCCTCCTCTCCTTGGACTCTCTTTGGACTCTCCTCTCCTCGGTCTTTACCTCTCATTGAAGCAGCCAGCTTAATCAAAGACCCCACCCACCCGGGACATCGTCTCTTCTCTCCTCTTCCATTGGGTAGAAGATACAGGAGCCTGAGGGCACGTACCACCAGGCTTAAGGACAGCTTCTACCTCACTGTGATAAGACTATTGAACAATTCCTTATACGATGAGATGGACTATGACCTCATGATCTACCCCATTGTGACCTTGCACCTTATTGCACTGCACTTTCTCTGTAGCTGTTACTGTTTTTACCTGTACTACATCAATGCACTTTGTACTAACTCAGTGTAACTGCACTGTGTAATGAAGTGACCTGTACGATCGGTTTGTAAGACAAGCTTTTCACTGTACCTGGGTACAAGTGACAATAATAAACTAATACCAATACCAATACCAATTATAGAAGAAAATAAACCAAAATACTTAAGAAGTAATAAAAACATTTGGATAAACTTGAACAATTTTTTTTAAATACTTAGTTTCTTACAATCATATCTCTCTATAGTAAAAATGGAGCTGCTCTGAAAATGTAAGGTCTAACTCAGTCCAGTTTGTTTGATTGTAATTCCTGGTGAATCTTCATAGATTTGGGTTCTAACACCGGACTCCATGATGTTCAATGTTGGTATGGCAAAATACTGGCACCATTTGTCAGAAAGTTCAAGTCTTCTGTTTTTTCAGAGTACACAGTCGAGTACTCATGGATTTGTTAGCTCCTGCATGGGTGATTTTTGGCATTACTCTGCAAAAATCCAGGTCATTGTTATTATCTCCAGCTCCCTATACTCGTTTACTGTTGAATGATAGGGAACAGCCAATTTGTCCACCAGATTAAAATGATTTAAAATGAAGATGGACTTTCATAATCTGCTTTAAACCAGCTTCTAATCTTAAAATGTAAAGGGAGTGGTAGATGTGGTTTATAGATGATCTTGAACTTTCTGATTAATACACACTTAAAACCAGCAAGGCTGTAACATACCTTCTGCCCAATGTCGAACTCTTTAATATGCAGGCTGAATATGGGTATACTTTGAATGACAGTGGTTATGAATGCAAGTAGAAAGAACATTTAACTTCTGGATAATGTTAAAAAATGGCAATCGTGAAACTGCATGAACTTAGCTGCAGAAATTTTATCCCAAAAGGGTCACTTAAGCAGTTTTCTAGAACTTGGATGAGTTTGACTGTGTCTAACTGAATTAATTACTGCAGGCAAAAGTAAACCAACTGATGGCAAGTAGAGAATTTTTTCGAAGCCATTAGGTCGATAATAGTGTCTACGCAATAAGTAATTGTATAATGCATGAAAACATGGGAGGATTGGAGATAGGCTAATGATCTCTGCCTTCAGCAGTCACCAAGCTATCCTTAAATCCCCTGCAGCATACCAGTCAGTTTCTAACTAATCATACCATCATCCGATGCATTTTGAAGACAGATATCCTAACAAGCCTTTTACAGTGGATGCTGGCAAGGCAGGATATGTTGCTGACAGGAAAGCAATTGTCCATCATTGGTGCTTGGAACCACTTCCATTATCTGACCTAGTCTTAACATCATAGAACAATAGAGCTGTACAGCATGGAAAAAGGCCCTTGGGCACAACTGGTCCATGTCGACTAAGTTGCCTACTTGAGCAAGTCCCATTTGCCTGCATTTGGCCCATATCCCTCTAAACCTTTCCTATCCATGTACCTGTCCAAATGTCTTTTAAACATTGTAATTGTACCCGCCTCTACCACTTCCTCCGGCAATGTGTTCACATACCCACCCTCTCTGTGCGAAAAAGTCGCTCCTCATATCGACTTTGAAATTTTCCCCCTCACCTTAAACCTATGCTCTCTAGTTTTGAATTCACCGACCCTGGGAAAAAAACTGTGACCATTCACCGTATCTATGCCCCTCATGAATCTCCGTAAGGTCACCTCTCAGTTTCCTGTGCTCCAGGGAAAAGAAGTCCCAGAGTATCCAGCCTCTCCTTATAACTCAAACCCTTCCATTCCCATAATATCCTCGTAAATCTTTTTTGTACATTTTCCAGTTTAGTGACATCCTTCCTATAGCAGGGTGACCAGAGCTGTATGCAGTACTCCTAATGTGCCCTTACCAATGTCTTGTCGGGCTGTAACATGACGTCCCATCACCTGTACTCTCCCCAGTGGGAAATGAACACCAAGTGCTTGTTAATCAATCACAGAAGCAAAGTGAAAAGAGGTAATCAGCTTCAGCCTAATATGGGAAAAGAATCAATGATTGCACCTACTGAGTTTTTTTTTATTGTCCATACATACCACACTTAAGGGCTTTGAGATTCACTCTCCCACTATTGTCTCTATTGGGGATGACCTTATTGAGGTTAATAAAATCATGAGAGGCACAGTTAAAGTGAACAGCCACTGTCTTTACTCCGGGATAGGGAGGTCTACAACTAGATAGCATAGATTTAAGATGAGGGGGTAAAGATTTAAAGGAGATCTGAGGGGCATGATTTGCACACAGAGGATGGTAAGTATATAGAATGAGCTGCCAGAGGAAGCAGTGGAGCTGGGTATAATTACAATGTTTAAAAGATATTTGGATAGATTTGTGGATAGGAAAGACTTAGAGGGGTATGGGCCAACTACAGGCAAATGGGACTAGCTCAGGAATGCTCAGGATTGATTGATTGACAGGTTGATTGCAACCAATGAGTGCAGCCAGCTGCTTGGAGGACAGCACCTATAATGGCATACACCGAAATACTGGGAAATGGCTTCCGCAAGTTCTCAAGTTCTCAGGTTGGAGGAACAACACCTCATATTCCGCCTTGGGAGTCTCCAACCTGATGGCCTTAACATCAACTTCTCTAACTTCCGGTAACCCCACTCCTTTTTTTTCTCCCCCCCCCCCCCCCCCCCCCGGTCCTTTGTCTTCCCTTATTCCTGTGGCTCCCTTCCTCCGCCATGATGACCTGCCCATCTCCTCTCCTCCCCTCCTCCATCCTTCATTCCACGGTCCAATGCCCTCTCCTACCGGATTCCTTCTTCTTCAGCCCTTTGCCTCTTCTACCGATCACCTCTCAGCTTATTACATCTTCTCCCCCTCCCCCACCCACCTACCTTCCCCCTCTCACCTGGACTCGCCTATCACCTGAACTCACCTCTCCCCTGCCTGCATGTGCTCCGCCCCCTCCCCCCGCCTTCTTATTCTGGCTTCTGCCCTCTTCCTTTCCAGTCCTGATGAAGGGTCTCAGCCCAAAACGTCGACTGTTTATTTCCCTCCATGGATGCTGCCTGACCCGCTGAGTTCCTCCAGCACTTTTTGTGTATTGCTCCAGACTCCAGCATCTGCAGAATCCCTTGTGTCTCCACAAGTTCTCTCCACAGTTGCCTCACCTATTGTGTGCTCTCAACATTTTCTGTTTTATTTCATGTTTCCTGCGTCTGCAATAATTCTCCTTCTGCAAAAAAAATTGCAATAAGAAGTTAATTTCAGCAACACTATATAATGAAAACAAAATACGACAAAACAAAGAACTGGGTCGGGTAGCAAGGTGGACACTGACCTGTTAACATTGTGAACAACAAATATTCCAGCCACTGATTCCAGCATCTGCAGTCTCTTGTGTCTATATTAACATTGTTACTTTGGATTCAAGCCACTTTAGGTTGATTCTATAAAAGCACAGTTCCAATAATAAAAACCAGAAAATGCTGAAAATATTCAGCAGGTCAGGCAGCATCTGTAGAAGGAGAAACAGTTAAATGTTCTGATCCAGGTCCCTTCATCAGCACTGGGAAAGCGAGAAAGTTTTCAATGGCAGAGAAGGTGGAGGTAGGGATGGGTGGAACAAGGGGAATATCTCTGAGATGGCAAGACCAAATGACTTGGCAGTTAAGTAGCAGGTTGTGCGTCATGGAGACTGCAGATGTTGGAATCTGGAACAAAACAAAAACTGCTGGAGGAACTCAACGGGTCAGGCAGCATCTGTGGAAGGAAATGGGAGTTGGCATTTTGGTTTGAGTCCCTTCATCTAGATTGTAAAAGTAGAGGGGAGATAGCCAGTCCAAACAGGTGAGGGAAGGGGCGGAGCAAGAGCTTGCAAGTGATAAGTGGATCCAGGTGAGGAGGGTTGATAGGCAAATGGAGGAGGGAAGGTTGGAAATAGCGACAGGGAGGTGATAGGTGGAGGCTGCAGAGGGCTGAAGATGATGGAATCTGATAAATTGGAAAATTGGTTTATTATTGTCACGTGTACTGGGGTACAGTGAAAAACTTTGTTTTGCGTGCCATCCATACAGATCATTTCATCACATCAGTGCATTGAGGCAGTACAAGGGAAAACAATAACAGAATGAAGAATAAAGTGTCACAGTTACAGAGAACGTGCAGTGCAGGCAGACAATAAGGTGCAAGGCCATAACAAGGTAGATTGTGAGATTAAGAGTCCATGTTATCATATTAGGGGAGCATTCAATCGTCTTATAACAGTGGGATAGAAGCTGTCCTTGAGCCTGGTGGTACATGCTTTTAGGCTTTTGTATCTTCCGCCTGATGAGAGGGGAGAGGGAATGTCTGGGGTGGGTGGGGCCTTTGATTATGTTGGCTGCTTTGTCTCAGCAGCGAGAAGTGTATCCATGGAGGGGAGGCTGTTTTCCGTAATGTGATTGGAGAGGAAGGTGAAGCTTGGAACCAAATAAGGGAGGTAGGGGGAAGGGCAGTTGGGAACAGTTATGTGTCATTATCTGTGTAAAGTGGGGGCAGATACATTAGGGACACTTAAGAGACTCTTAGATAGCCACATGAATGATAGAGAAATGAAGGCCTATGTGGGAGGGAAGGGTTAGATAGATCTTAGAGCAGGATAAAATGTCGGCACAGCATTGTGGGCTGAAGGGCCTGTACTGTGCTGTAATGTTCTATGTTCTAAAGTGTTGCAAATGGAAAGGCTGGTCCTGGACCTAAAATGTCAACCGTTCCTCTTCCAAGGATGCTGCCTGACCTTCCTCGTGTTTCCAGCATGTTCCAATTTTATTTCAGATTTCCAGCCTTTGCAGGTTTTTTTGTTTGATTTCCTGAAGTCTGGCTCTGTCTGCTGCCTGTCAATGTCCTTTGTGGAGGTTCAGTTCCAAATAGGTGCAGACCCACCATCAAAATTGACACCACATTTGCAAATCCACTCAATGAGATGGCAAGTTGGGAGATGGCAATTTGTCACACTTGTGTGGGGAGGGGCTTGTCCTCTGGTATTGCACTCAGTAAATGTTGCTGAGACAAAGCAAAGGGAAATTTTGTTTTTAATTTGTGTGGTTGTGACATAGCTGGGTTACCATGCCTGAATTCAGAATACAACATGCCAAATGAATGTGTTCCATTCCACAGTGCCAGCTCCTCCTAGTCTAATGAAAGCAAAGTGCATCAATAAAAGATGAGCCATTGTCCTTCACACCACACGAGATAGATGTTAATTAGCTTAAAACCTTATTTGTTAACGAACAAAATAAATGTTATCCCAACTCTGGGGAGCAGGGAATGATCCACAGCTGCACTTTGCAGTTGGAGCCAAGTTCCTGCTGGGGAATGCCGAGTGTGTGGAATGGGACAAGTGCCTTGGCCTGGTTCACCAGGCACGCGAGATGAAGAACATGCAGCTGTGGTCTGCCTGAACTCTGCTCATGGAACTGTGAAGGGAAAGGAGGAAGGTCTCCTGGGTGCTTTTCTTGTCTTCCAATATTTTCTTCTGGATTTTGCTTTACAGCATTAAATGTGGAAGTCATGCAGTCTTCTGATTCAGATTTATTGACACAGATACTATCAAAATCTGTAAATTTTAAGAATTGTTTTTGATCCTGCAATATCACAGTGGTATTTTCCAATAGCGTTGTTGACTGCATGTAAATAATGGGCTGAGCCTTCTGATTTGTCACTCCCAACTGACTTGAGTGGTCTTCATCGAACCATGGAGTCAGACAGCACAGGAAGATGTGCTTTAACCCATCATGTCCAGGTCGCCCATGGTACCTATCTACACGAATCCTATTGACCCACATTAGGTCTGTAGCCTTTTCTGCCTTGACGATTTAAGTACTTGTCTCGATGCTTCTTAAGTGTCACAGGAGTACTTGCCTCCACCACCTCTACGGGCAGCCCATTCCAAACTGTCGTTTTCTTAGAAGGTCCCTTGGGATGAGGATGACTTGCTTCCATTGATTTTGTGGCTTTTGAGGTGGCTGGTGAGGGAAAAACGCAGAGACAAGAGACCAGAGATGCTGTAACCTAGAGCCAAAAAAACAACCTGCTGGAGAAGTCAATGGTCAGGCAGCATCTGTGGAGGCAAAGGGATAGAAGAGGTTTTGGGTTGAGACCCTTCATTAGGAGTCCTGATACAGGATCTTGACCCGAAGCATCGACTACCCTCTGCCTCCACAGATGCTGCCTGTCCGCCGAATTCCTCCAGCAGTTTGTTTTATGCTGGCTAATAACGTGTATGTGGGAATTGCAGACTCTTCCACGGAAGGGGTAGGAAAAGCTCAGGGGTGGGCTGCTCGGCACTTTGTAAGGAGGTGCACTCTTTCCACTGCTTGCTCCCAATACATGGCCTCAAGGTTCTCAATACCATCCCATTAGCTCCTCCTCCTCCTTGAGCGGTCATGGGCGAGAGATTTCGGGGATCAAAGGGAATGTTGCATTTCTTCAACAAGTCTGGTGTAGAAGATGGCCCCTCCAACAGTTCCATGCACCCTCACTACTCCACTGGTACCCCTTTTAATTTGAAATATGATGACGTATTCATTGCAAAGAGCCAGCAGAGGAAGTTCATCTTGCATTATTGCGACAGAGTAGCATCTGTGCTACTCCCTGCTTACGCAATTTAATTCCTGTGAAGTCAATGGAAATAATCTACACAGTGCTATAAAGACAGAAAATGTGACCTAAAACTATTTTTCTCATCATAGATGCTGCCTGACCCGCTAAGTGTTTCCAGCATTTTCTGCTTTAATGCAGATTGACAACACTTGCATTTTTTCTTTGGTTTTCATAGCGTCAGCAACCTTAGAGTCATGCAACACAGTAAATTGGTAAATTGGTTTATTATTGTCACATGTACTGAGATACAGTGAAAAACTTTGTTTTGCATGCAAATTTTTTTATTACAATGGTACATTAAGGTGGTACAAGGAAAATGATAAGAGAATGCAGAATAAAATGTAACAGCTACAGAGAAAGTGCTGTGCAGGCAGATGATAAGAGGCAAGGTCATAACAAGGTAGACTGTGAGGTCAAGAGTCCATCTTATCATACCAGAGATGATGGAAATAGGGCAGGTCTTGACTGTGGAGAGAGATTCATAGACAAGGACGAAAATAGAGCAAAAATTCTGGGAAGGTTCTGCAGATCTGAAATATGTGGAGATGTGAAGAAAGGGGTGGAAATAGCCACTAGGGCAAACCTTCCCATTCCCCAATGTGTGACATCATTGGTTTGATAATGGACAACTTGGAGTTTTATCTGAGCCAACAATGGTGCAAACATTCCTGTGCATGGCCATCTGACTGCAAGTTTTCCATCATGTATTGACTTCCTGTCCTTATGACAGATTCAGGTTTCCTGTAACTAATTGGTATCTGTATTTATGCTAGACGTTCTCCTACTCCAGGGCATATAAGAAAGAAAAACAGGCACCATAAATGTTGCTGTTATTCAGGTGAGATCTAATTTAATTAATTTGCAAAAGGCTTGCAATTTCTGAACCTACCTGTCTACATTAGTTCCCAAAAATTAGTTCCCAGACCTATAGACAAAGTATTATGATTCACTGCTGTCCATACATTTGGAAATGTCTCTGAATATAACATACTTACTTAATTTACTTTGCTGTTGCTTATGTCAAATTAATGATATTAATTAAAACATTGAATATGTAGGCACGGTAGCGTAGCGGTTAGCGTAACGCTATTACAGCGCCAGCGACCCGGGTTCAATTCCAGCCACTGTCTGTAAGGTGTTTGTATGTTCTCCCCGTGTCTGCGTGGGTTGCCACTGGGTGCTCCGGTTTCTTCCCACATTCCAAAGACGTACGGGTTTGGAAGTTGTGAGCATGTTATCTTGGCGCCGGAAGCGTGGCGACGCTTGCGGGCTGCCCCCAGAACACTACGCAAAAGCTTCATTTCACTGTGTGTTTCGATGTACATGTGACTAATAAAGAAATCTTATATCTTATCTCATTTATTGGCAATGCAGGCAAGGTGAAGATGCTTGGATACTTCCCTTGTCAATGGTGACCACATAGCTGGTATTGACTGATTGACTTCTTTTACATAATTCATATCTCATCATTCCCCACTCACTGCATGTTTTTCAGTGAAATTATCTTGCTTTTATTGGAGGAAGTGCCAGTAATTTCTGTTTTAAGTAACTAGACTCAGTCATGGACAGAAAAGGTTTAGAAGGTTATGGGCCAAATGCTGGCATATGAGACTAGCTTGAATGAGCATCTTGATTGGCAGGGACGAGTTGTACCGAAGGGCCTGATCCTGTGCTGGATGGCTCTATGACTCTATGATTTTGTTTTCTGAATAAATAGGTGTCATCCACTGTAAAATGAAATCTTTTCTGCGTTTTTTACCCCACATTCCACCGATGGCTGATGTAGCATTGTCATTAAATATGCAGTCAATATAAAATTCAACCAATGAGATGCTGTGGGAAATATTTTAAGATGGCCATCAGTGTAATAAAGTTAAAAACAAACTTCTGAAGGAACCCGGCGGGTCAGGCAGCATCTGTGGAGGGAAATGGACAAATGACATTTCAGGCCGAGACTCTTCATCAGGACTGAAAGAATAGAGGAGAGGTGGCCGGTGTAAAGAGGTGAGGAGAAGGATTGGACAAGCAATAGGTAGATCCAGTGAGGACGGGCGATGGGCAGATAGAGTCAGGTGGGTAAGGGAACGTTGGAAATAGTGACAGTGGCCGAGAGGTGATAGGTGGAGGCAACAAAGGGCTGAAGATGATGGAATCTCATAGGGAGGGTGGGGGTGGGTGGCGTATAGAACCAAATAAGAGAGGTGGGGTGGGCAGATGGGAACAGTGGGGGGAGGGAACCTAGTGAGACCAGTGTGCGTGTGATGGGCAGATAAGTGGGGCGCGGGAAGGGAAAGAAACTAGGGGATGGGGGGGGCTGAGGGTGGTGGAAAGAGGTGGGGTGTGAGAGGAACTGGGTAGATCAGGAGGAGAGAGAAAGGGACAGAGAAGCAGCAGGTTACCTGAAACTGGAGAATTCGATGTTCATGCCATCGGATTGTGGACTACCCAGGCGGAATATGAGGAGCCTTTCCCCTAGTTTGCTTTGAACCTCACCCTGGCAGTGGAGGAGGCTGAGGACAGACATGTCGGTATGGGGATGGGGAGGGGAATTAAAATGGCTGGCAACCAGGAGCTCCAGTCAGCTTTGGTGGATGGAGAGCAGGTGCTCAGCAAAGCGGTTGCCCAGTCTACACTTGGTTTCACCGATGTAGAGGAGGGCACATTGAGAACACTGGATGCAATAGACCAGGTTGGAGGAGGTGCACGTGAATCACTGCCTCACCGGGATGGTGGTGAGGAAGGAGGTGTAGGGACAGGTGTAACACCTCCTACAGATTGCATGAGAAAGTGCCTGGGGCCTAGGAGGAGCAGGACGGGTGGAATGAGTGAACCAGGAAATCACAGAGAGAGTGATCCCTGTGGAAAGTAGAAAGGGGTGGGGAGGGGAAGATGTGACTGGTGGTGGGATCACATTTAACTTTCCCCTACAACCTGTCCCTACATCTCATCTCTTAGAGTGGGCTACAATAGCTGACTGGCCAACTCCTGCTCCAATTTCTTACGTTCTCATAATTGGATAACCCAGGAGCAGGACAGCAGGTGCAAGAGAACACCACCAGTTGCAAGTTCCTATCCTACCCATGCACCAACTCTCTGGTTCCCCACCCCCTTCCTTTCTATTCCATGGTCTACTGTCCTCTTCTGTCAGATTCCTTCTTCTTCAACCCTTTGCCTCTTCCACCCATCACCTTTCATTCCCTTTCATCCTCCCTCCCACACCCACCTACCTTCCCCCTCTCACCAGGACTCACCTATCACCTGCCAGCTCGTGCTTCTCCTCCTCCCCCCACCTTCTTATTCTGGCTTCTGCCCTCTTCCTCGCCAGTCCTGATGAAGGGTCTCAACCTGAAACATCGACTGATTATTTCCCTCCATAGACGCTGCCTTGACCTGCTGAGTTGCTCCAGCATCTTGTGTGAGTTGCTGATAAAAGTACAGTGCTGTTCATTCATCGCCAGTGGACTGAAATCCTGGAACTGCTAACTCAGTAATATTTTGGGAGTACATTAACCGGGACTGCAGGAAGGTGACTCACCACAACTATTCACGGACAAGTAGGGATGGGCAATAAATGCTCCTGACAGCTAGGTCAACATCTTGGAAGATGAATAAAAAGAAAGTTACACTTTACCCATAGTGTTCCACACACATGGAGGTTTCATAGAATTTATCTGGCCGTCCTCTGGACATTCCTGTTCAGTATCATCTTCAGAACAACCAATCTGCATTGATAGTCGGAATCCAATTCATTAAATAAATAAGAAAAGCAAAGGGTTCCTGACAGTACCCCCTGAGCCCAACACCACCCTCTCTCCAGAGTTGCATCTTTCATCTTTGAGGCTTTTAGATAGACATGTGAATATGCAGGGATATGGATTATGTGCAGGCAGAAGAGATTTTGTTTAATTTGGTATTGTGTTCAGTCTTGACATTGTGGGCTGAAGGGCCTGTTCCTGGGCTGTACTTTTCTATATTCTATCTGGGGAACATCTTTTAAAACTTGCAACTTTCACCTTACCTTCTCCCTGTCCCTAATATGTGAAACAATTTGTGGTCCGTTTACTAGATCCTTTTAGTGTATGCTAATATTCCCATAAAATGTATTGAACTTATAAACTATAAAATATATAAAGTGGCTGTTATATGAATTACCAGGACTGTGAAATATTTATGTAATTGTGTTTGATAAGGAAAGTTGCATAGTGAGGGAATAGTTATAACCAGTGAAACAACTTGTGTTCTTTTCCTTAATCCCATGGGTGCTGTTAAGCCTTTGCTGGTACGGAGCTACACACCTTGTAACATATACTCGGTCCAAACCAGCATTGGTCTTTCAGAAGTATCTCCCATGTGTATCATCTGACTTTGATGTTCAGGAACAGACCTTTCAGCAATACTCAGTCAGCAGTACCCACTTTCATTCACAAAGTCATAGATTTTCCTTTATTCACTATCATTGGCAAGGAGAATCATAAGAAGAAGAGGTGGATGGTTCAACAATTGGGTTTGTCTTACATGCAAAAGTTTATGCTGATTCCATGTGGCCACCCTGTTTCAGAATCAAAAAAACTGCTGATGCTGGAAATCTGAAATAAAAACAGAAAATGGACATGCTGAGTTGAAGAACCCGTTTCTGCACTGCATGACTATATGATTTGATAATCACCTGATTCCTGCTTCAATGCCATTGCCTCCTAAGCTTCCATTACTTTTGCAAATCTGTTAATGACCAGACAAAAGGTGGTAATATCCACCTTGGTCTGTTCTTCATTAATTTTAAAAGGGAGTAGTGAAAGGTTGTGTTCCACACTGGAGGGAAGTGTACAGTGGAGTTCTCCAGCAGTTGGTCAGAGGACCATTGGGGTTCTTCATAAATATTAATGTCAGACTTGTGCAGAGCATCATGTCCTAATCTACAGATGACTCAAAACTGGGAGGCATGGTTAACAGTGAAGAGGATAATAATAGACGAAGGAAATATAGACAGGCTGGTGGTATGTGTGGGTACGTGAGAGACGAAATTTAATGCTGAGAAGTATGAGCATTACATTTTGGCGAGAAAAATGAATATAAGTTTGAGGTCTGGAAATCGCTGCCATGCACAATAGTGAAGGCAGATTCAACAGTCGTTTTCAAAAGGGAGCTGGTTAAGTATCTGAAATAAATGAATTGGCAAGGCTATAGGAAGAGGCAGGGGAGTGGCACCAATTAGATTTTCTTACATAGGGCTGGTACAGACTTGATGGGTTGAATGGCTTCCTTCACATTATTCCATGATCCTGTAAGGTTTAAGTTTATATTTTTGCAGGATGTGGCTGTCATTTATTGCCCACCCTTAATTGCCCTTGAGAAGACAATGGTGAGAACCATCTCAAACTACTGCAGTCCCTTGAGGTGAAAGTACTCCCACAATGTTCCTTGGTAATGAGTATAAACATTCAATCCAGCAATGAATGGAAGGGTCTCAGGGAGTATTGAGGAACAGAGGGAGCACGTCCATAGATCCTTGAAGGTGGCTTCCCAAATAGATAACATTGTTAGGGAGGCAAAGAACAAATGAATGGAGGAACTCAACAGATCAGGCAGAATCTGTGGAGGGTAATGGACAGTCGACGTTTCAGGTTGGGACCCTTCATCTGGACTGAGAGTTAGGAGAGTGTATGGGTTACTGGCCTTCATTTGTCAGTGCATCAAATCCAGAAGTAAAGAGGTTACAGTCCCACGTTATCACACCTTTGTCAGACCTCAGCATTTCTGTTTGTCATGCTATTGGAAGGTTGTGATAGCGGTGGAATGGGTGCAGAGGAGATTTACCAGGATTTTGCCTGGGAGGGAGCAGTTCAGTTACGAGGGGACACCAGAGAATCTAGGTCTGTTTTCCCTGGAGCAGAGGAGGTTAAGAGGGGACATGATTGAGGTATATAAAAAGATGAGGGGTATAGAACATAGAACAGAGAACAGTACAGCACAGGAGAAGCCATTCGGCTCACGATGTTATGCCGATCTTGATGCCAATTTATACTAAATCTCCTCCCGTGTATCATCCATATCCCTTCATATTCACGCGTCCATCTAAAAGCCTCTTAAACCTCACCAAACTACCTGCTTCCACTACTACCCCTGGTAACACATTCCAATCACTAGTATAGATCGGATAGACTGCAGGGAACTTTTCCCCATATCAGAGGTAGATAAAACTGGAGGACATAGATTTAGAGTCAGGGGGGAAGAGATTTCGACGTGATATGAAGGGGACCCTCTTCACCCAAAGATTGTTAAGTACCTGGAATGCACTGCCGTAGAAAATGGGTGGAGTTGGGTCACTGACAGCATCTATGATGTATCAAGAAGAGCACTTGAATCGCTTGTGGAACTAGTGCTGAGAGATGGGACTAACACCGAAAGGTACCCACTGGTCAGGGCCTGTTTCTATTCTGTATGACTTCTTTGACTTCAATGACAATGATGAAGGCACAGCAATATATTTCCAAGTCAGATTACTGCATGACTTGGAGGGGAATCTGCGGATGATGCTCTCTTGCCTATGTCCTTCCTGGTAGTAGATGCTGAACATTTGACAAATGATGTTGAAGAAACCTTGGTAGGTTGTTACTCACTGTCTTTTCCAATTTGCTCTCTAAGATATTGAAGCATATCTGGTAATTTAAAATAATAATCAAATGCATTTTATTTATAAAGTAACATACATTGAACTAAGCAACAATTCCTACTGTGGCTTTCTCTGCAGAGGTTATAATTCCAAGGGGCTACACACCCAGTGTTACACTGGTTGCATTTGTTAGTGTCTGCATCTTTAAACCCTGAACCCACTGTACACTGGGGGTGGAGAATATAAATACTTAAAATAGTGGATGGGGTGTCGATCAACGATGTCACTTTGTGAGTCAGAAAGACAGATAGAGAGAGCAAGAGAAAAATAAAGAGAGAGGAAGAGGTGACTTTATCCGTAAGATGCCTTATTTATTTGCACTGCTCTGCTCCACTGTAAATTGGACGATTTTTGTTATTTGTGGATGTATTATTTATTTAGAAAGGCCATAATTTCACAGTTATGACAGGCATTAGTGAAGCTGACCTCTTCTGCCTGTTGTCTTGCTGCACAAAGAAAAAGAAATGACCCCAATGAATCACTACATAATCTGACAATGACTGAAAACCTACATGAATTCTTTTGATCCTCCAACATCTCTAAAGTTATTGAAAATTCATAATTTAATTCAACTCAACCTCCCCCTTCCCCTTTCAATCTGTCTTTGAAAGTTTCAAAGTGCTCTAGTTGGACAGAATACTGAAGTGCCTTCCTTTCACCAGGATGCTTACACTCATCTGCAGACTTAACTTGACACCTTATTAAAAAGGACTTGAATTCATTCCTGCAAGCTTGACTTACGATTCTCTTTCATAAGGCCAACTGCAGGCTGGTTGGGGAAAACTATAGTGCTGGAAAAAAACCGAGAGCACATTCATCATTCTAACTTGTGGGTATTCACTGGGCGACTAGTTTTATCCCTTGGTTATTTCTGGCACTTTGTTGACAATGCCATAAATATTCATGTTCTAATTGTAAACTTCTCAGGCAGTTAATTTGCATTAGTGAGCTGTTTTCCAGCAGGAAGGTTGGGAAGCAACCTGCTTGTGTGATATAGCAGACAACGTAATGATACAGTTTGGGTGTGAGCAGAGGTGAGGATAGGACTGGGGAGGGCATTCAACAAAGTCTCAGGTCTCCTCCAGAATCATTCAGAGCACATTTATGCATCCTATCTGGATGCATCACGGCTTGGTATGGCAACTGCTCTGCCCAGGACCGCAAGAAACCGCAGAGAGTTGTGGACACAGCCCAGCACATCATGGAAACCAGCCTCCCCTCCATGGACTCTGTCTTTATATCTTGCTGCCTTGGTGAAGCTGCCAGCATAATCAAAGACACCACCCACCCGGATCATTCTCTCTTCTCTCCTCTCCCATCGGGCAGAAGTCACAGGAGCCTGAGGGCACATACCACCAGGCTCAAGGACAGCTTCTCTCTCACGGTGATAAGACTGTTGAACGGTTCCTTTATACAATGAGATGGACTCTTGACCTCACAATCTACCTTGTTATGACCTTGCACCTTATTGTCTACCTGAAATGCACTTACCTGTAGCTGTGACACTTTACTCTGTATTCTGTTATTGTTTTTACCCTGTACTACCTCAATGCACTGTGTAATGAATTGATTTGTACGAATGGTATGCAAGACAAGTTTTTCACTGTACCTTGGTACAAGTGACAATAATAAACCAATGCCAATACGAAAGTAGGTCAAATTTAAATTCCTGCACAAGCCTCTGAAATTGAGAATTGAGACAGAATATGTCTGGTGAATCCTTCTGATTCATGCCTCTCACGCATTTTTGATTATCATCTCTCCAACACTGGTGGCTTCCAAGTTCTTCAACTCCATTGACCATGTCTTTGGTCAGCCTCCCACATAATGTTTTATTCTTACTCATTCAGAGACGTGATTGTCATTGGTTAGACTGGCATTTAATGCTCATCCCTAATTGAACTATGTGGCTTGTTGAGCCATTTAGGAATCACCACATTTGTGGGTCTGGAGTCATACCGTAAAAAATACTAGTTTTCCTTTCTTGAAGGACATCAGGGAAGCAGATGGGATTTTGCAACAATCTGGTTGTCATTAGTAAGACAAGTTTTAACTGAAGCTTTAGTTAACTACTTGAATTTAAATTTTCCAGCTGTCGTGCGGGATTTGAACTGTTGCTTCTGTGTCAATGGTCCAAAACTCTGATTGCTAGTCCAGTAACTTAACCACTACGCTATCATGCCACTATATTCACGTGAGTTTCTTCTCACCTTAATTCAGTCCACCTTATTTCATCTTGGTCTACTTACATGCAGAAGCAAGAGTAACTCCTCAAGTAATGGTCCTCAATTCACCTCGCAAAAAAATGACTGTGGAAAATCCTTGAAGATCCATGTGTAACGGTTGGCATTTTCTCCATGCAATTACCAGCAAGTTCAGGGCTTCTGAGAGGAGTCCACGATCATGGAAATCCAAATACTTCAACAATTTCAGATAAACAGCTTTTCCTATTTAAAGTCATAGAGTCATACAGCAGAGAAACAGGCCCTTCAGCCCAACTTGTCCATGCCACCCAAGTTGCTTCAGTTTCTCTCTCTCCATTAGCACAGCTTGGCTTTTTGGGTGTGTCTTCCAGCTCTGCATTTCACACCTTTTCACATTCTTTTGTTCATATTCTCACTCAATAATTGCCCTTATTTCATGGCTTTTGTTATATTTTTTCTCTTTCTCTAACTGCCCCCATTAATCCATCGACTGGACCACCTGTAAAACTTATCCCCCACTGCATCCCTGGTCTCACCCTATCAATAATAATCCCATTGTTTTATACATCCCTCGCTGACCTTCTCTGCAACTTTAAAATAACTTGTTTTCTCTCTTTTCCAGTTCTGATGAAGTGCCCTTGACCTGCAACATTAACTCTGTTTCACTCTCCAGAGATGTTGCCTGACCCACTGAGTGTTTCCAGCATTTCCTGGTTTTATTTCTAATAGTTCCAAATGCTTACAAGAGAATTGATAAGGTATAATCTCAATACATTTTTTTTCTGTCTGGGAATACAACAGAGAGAACAGATAATTTATAAAACTGTCCTTTGGCCAAAAGTCTATGGACAAACATGATGACCTTTGAGTTAAAGGGAAGTGGGAACCCACACATATTATTAAAAAAGCCAGTCTCTGTGAGTCTCTGAATATCTAAAGAGTATTTTTCTCTTCCCTTCAATCACTCCATGAAAAAAGCATAACTGAGCAGAAAGTGAGATGGTCACAGAACACACAAACCACCTTTGGTCGCATGCAGAGCAAGATTGCTCCAAGATGACACAGAATAAGACTCCATGGTATGACTGAAGATTACTGCTCATTACCTCATGTGGGATCTTGTCAATGTTTCCTTTATTCTAATAGCTCTGATGCTTTACAAAGTACTTCCTTGGCCTTAAAGTATTTTAGGACATCCCAT